>NC_090809.1:29720133-30920133 GCF_036512215.1 Solanum lycopersicum
TTCAACATATACTTCACCGTTTAATTCAGCATGTTATTATCATGATTAGTACTGGGTTATTGCATTCAATATAGCTTTTAAGTTATGTTTTAGTATTTACATTCTTATTCAGTTATATTTTTTTCTATATCTATTTGTTGACCTTAGTTTCTATATCATTCATAATTAGTTCATTCTAAGTACTGACACATACTCTACACTACATCCTTTCGTGATGTAGCTTCTGGTACTCAGCATACGAATTATGCTTAGATCGATTCTCACTTCGCATTCTAGTATCTTCTGTGGTGAGTCCTCATGCATTGTGGATAATAGACATGATTTTTATTTTCGTCTTTTTATTCAATTTTAAATTTTATTAGAGTTAGCTATTATCTTGAATTGTAAAGTTGATTATATAGTTTTTATTAAACTCTTAGAATGGTTTATACATTTAAATGAGTCGAGTTGTATTAATATGAACTTTATTATATTATTAAATCCAAATGTGTTTTGTACGTTTTCCTATAACATGTGTCTGTTGCATCAAATAAGTGTGAACTTCAATTCTTATTGTTTTCTTGAAGACCATACATCTTGTTGCATTTCTTATATCTATTTTGTTGGTTTTTACAACATTGTGAACTAATTGTATAATTTTCTTGATGGTGTTACGAACACACCAAGAATGAGGAAAATAGGTAAATCATCCTAATATTTTCATATGGGAGCTTAATACTCAAAGCAACTTGAGAAAGGTAACAGACAATTCTTTCCTTTTCAATTAGCGGAGTATATTCTTTTCTCTGTGTGGTAAATAATTCCTTTTCTTCTCAAATGAGGAAAGACGGTGACCAAAATCTCTAACATGAGATAATAGGCTTAAAGGAACTCCAAATTAATTGTGCTAATATTATTTTCCCGTTTACACATCAGGCATCCCCTGGCTCTTTTAATCTCCCTCATAACTTATTCACCATTTTGATTAACAGTTGCAATAAATCCCCTTTCATCCTGTTAACTAAATATTTCAATGAAAAAACTTTCAACCTACTCTTGTTGTGGTGTCTACCTCAAGAGACCACATAAAGAATTACCTCTAAAGAAATCACAACACAAAAAGCAGGTTCAATCCCTTTACGATGTTATCATTTTGAAATTAAGAAGTAGAGGATTGAAACAATTATAAAGTTGTGGGATCAGAATATTATGTTTGCATCAAGATAGGATGTCTACTTATATTTATGGAAGATGCGGGGACCTTACACATTTGACAAAAATGAATGATATGTCATGCACCAGCTTGCCCTTATTATTTTGACACGAAATTTGTAGTTTGGTTGACTACACCCCTTGTTAATCTAATAACAACTTAAATATAAAATAATATAAGCCTAATAATTGACTGAATACAATGAACATTAAACTAATGGTTCTACAAATATCGAGGATTAATATCTTATAACTATTTGGAGTTTAATTAACATATTCTATATATCTCTAGTATAATGTTAATTGAGGAATCAATTATCAATACAAAATTTACCTTGTGACCTTATAAATCCACCAATGTTAATCAACCTCACTATTGATTACTAAACTCTCTATGCCTCATCTGAATGTATTAACTGTGTAATATTCACCATCAAGAAACTTCACTTTAAGGCTATTTACACATCAGCCAACTGAGACACCACTAATGGGATTTCACAGAGTTTGTTGGGGTTGTTATTTGCACATTAATTTGTGTAGAATAATGATATTGTCATTCTTCGAACTTATATGAGATGTAACAGGATGATTCTTAAATAACCATTTCTCCAAAATCTATGTGTTGATGAAAAAAATATGCATCAGATAAATTATAAAAGATGGAGAGAGAGAGAGAGAGATTAACAACATAGAACGTTATGCTACACCATTGACAAACAAGTACTCATGAGTAAAGCTTGGATTACAAAAGAAGTTTAATGCTTAAAAAGATTAAGAAGTAAAAACATGCATAGGTCTTTCCTCACGGGTGTAGCCTACATATACTTTGTAACAGTTAATGAAATGTATGTTTTCCTAAGGTACCACTTTGATTTCCTATGACAAAGGAAAAATAGGAAATCGTGAGTTGTTTATTTAATCTAGGAGTTTGTTTCATACCTGAGGTGGAAGATCCTGCTAGGAAGATAAGTAGAAATTTGATATGAGTTCCATTACGGTGGAGGATTAATTGATGATCCATGAAGGAATGATAATACACAAATATGATCGTACACTAGAAAAAAAATATTTAGGGTCTAAGTGCACCCTTTAATAAGGTATAACCTTATCTTCGGAAAATATTTCATATACTTAAACCTAAACATGAATGAAGTTGACCTAATCTGTATAAATACACATACAACATTGATGTCATTTACTTACAATGTTAAATAAAGCATGTTAACTAAAACATAAATACAGGATTTTCACGACTGGAGTCTAGACCCCAGATGTGATCGGCGTCGTTGACCTCTCAAAGGTTGCACACAAGCCTACATACGTCATCGTTACTTCATCTAGTTTAATTTTAGCAGAAAAATTGAAATTTTTGTTACTTAACATTGATATAAGACATTCTAATTAATATCGTAATCATTCACAATCAACCATCTAATATTAAGATCATCAAATGAAAGAAATAGTTCAATACTGCATTAAGTGTATATTTGCCTAAATGGCACCGATACAATGTCTCAAATAAGATAAGAAACAAATTGTAGTGCAACATACTCCACTAACTCAACCTATATCTAATCTAGAATATAATGGGCAAGCGTCCTCAAAAGCATGAGGGTATACCAAATCAGGATGAATGCACAACGTTGGGATAGCTTTAGCGTCGACCTGTAAGGTCTAACATCCACCTGTGCCTGCACATAAAAATGTAGAGTTGTATGGGATTAGTAAACACTTGTACTAAGCATGGGTATGTGGAAGCACACACCAAGGAAATGCATGATTAAGAAGAGCTCTTTCCAATCGATATGAATTATGGAAAGTCAAGTCAGTGGACTTATGAATTTCGGATCAGGAAAGTCATGCCATGAGAGAACATGGATCATCATACTTATCATTTTTCAAACAACACATAACATATTACACATATCATATCACATAGTTGATATCATTCATTCATATTCCATGTGACCTTGGAATCATGGACTTGACATTAGGACTTCCCAAAATGACGGCTCTACATATGGAACCTCAACAAGGGAGCCTTCTTTAAGAAACACAGAGTCTGCTTCATTCATTCATACGTACTTCATATTCATTCTTTCATTTAAGAGTACAGCCACCAGTCATACCTAGGATGAAGTTTAAGACTCTCATCGGGTTCGATGTGGACTGAACAAGAATAAACTAGTGTTATTACTTAAGTCTAGCTCACCTATTGATTATCCTATCCTATTTTTTTTGGTGTAGTTCATTTCATTATGTGCATCCGTTAAGCTGGCCTCATTCTTATTTTTGGGAACTTTAAACTTAGCCGACATAGATCAGGTGAGTATCATGAATTCCATTGTGTAATCCCTACACAAAATAGAGGTTGAATCAATGGCCAAAGTGAACCAAGATATGCTACGTACTGCTAGATCCCTATTGGCAGTATAGTTTCAAAGACTAGGATATATAAGGATACCTATACCCGGCATGCCGGACTGTCTCATCTCATGAGAGTAACGTGAACCTTTGGCCTTCTCGAAGGAGGCATCAATGCTCATAGCTAGCCTATCGGTGCCAAGTATAAAGTTCCATCACATTCATCCCATACTTCTTTGAAGCTAGCTTCTATCATGAGGACATGATAGCTCGTTATATGATTTCTCATCTCATCATTAGAATAAAGTATGCATGAAATTCAACACATTCATTAGAGTGTTCATAGAAACAGGACTCTTCATTAGCTTTACGATCTCATAGGTGAGTATGTTTTGGTAACGTTTACTTAGGCTCATTTGAGATTTCTCTCATCATTCACATTAGCCTCTTATCATATTGTCACCTCATTCATAAACTTTAACACATTTTCTTTTCATTATTACTCACCCCTTCACGTGAATATTCATTTCATCATATGCAAATGCACTTGGCCATTTAGTGTGTTTCACACTCTTCCTTAACCCTATAGGGTTAAATCATTTTATTACATACATCTTAGGATCACTTACTTTTAAACGTGTGCCCACACATACAATCCATGTGGCTTCATTCATAGTTTGTCTAAGTGATTCATGTTTACCCAAGATTATACGGTACAAGACTTATGCATCCTGTAGATATGCCAAGATATTGATTCCGATCTTTCGAGGCAACATTCATTAAATATTTGTTTACATATTACTTAGGTGTCAATAGGGAATTGGGCAAGGGAACCCGATTTCGAATCCCTTGAACAACACTTAATCTTATTTTAAACTTCATAATTGCATTTTTCAGAATTGGGAGACCCTTGTTCGATTCCCATCAACCCAATAATATGTTTTTCTTGTCCTCCTCTCTTTTTTCGTTTTAAGGCAAGGAGGCTGTGTGTTAAATCCCCACTCTCCACATTATATTTTCTCCTTTATTTTTCTCCTAATTCTCTTATTTATACAAGAGGTTGTGGGTTCAATCCCCACCCACCACATCTATTTTTCTTCCAATTTTCTCATGAAAGTTTTACGAAATTTTCATTTGGCGAGGTCATGGATTCAATCGCCAACGACCTCAAATCTGACAAAGAAAATTAAAACAAAGTTCATTTTAAAAAAGTTTGTTGAGACTAGTATTTGCAGCAAGTTGGAAATTTAGTATCCTCCAATCCATTTTTGTCTTATTCTTTTGTTAATTTTTTTGTAGCTTTCATGTGATTATGTATTGGGTTCAATCCGTAGTGATTCACTTATTTTACATTCATTTTCTATTTCATTTGATACCACTTTGATTGGCCGAACCCAACCTACCAAATTACAGAAATTTGTTCACTATTTTAAGCTCCTTGTTATCATCATTTATTTATTAGATCTTAGGACGTTTCATGAATAATTTGGTGCATCTTTAAGTATATTGTTTTAATGGTTATATTCAGCAAAGAATTACAATTAAATCCAGCAACCTTAAACCACTTTTGCACATCATGATTTTCACAAACATTTGCACAAACATCACTTTTCACATACTTTCGGTTGGCATAAATTAACATGCTTACAATTCGAAACACATAATCATGAAAAAATTATCACAAAAATCACACTTCGTACTTAAACTTCTAGCAAACATACCAACAACATGATCTCTAATGTATTTCAGATTGGAATCAGGAGGATAGTAGGGACAAGGAGTTAGACAAGAACGGGAACAACCCTAGTTTCAAAATTCGTTGAATTCGTGGAAAGGAAATTCTCTTGGAGAAAGGATTCCAAGAGAGAAAACCATACCTGACTTTAGTGTTGTTCAACATACGATCTTCTGTCCAAAACCCTCTCCAAATTTACCTCCATGTCCCGAAAGTTCAACATTAAACTCGACGAAAAACCTTTTTCTTGCTTTACAGTTTTTGTTAGGTTTTTGTCTACGTTTTTGACGTGTAAATTCTTCAAGTATAAAGAACTTTTGGTTATGTTCTTTGTTCTTGTAATTCGTTAGTAGATAGAACGCAAAAGTGACATAGTTGATCATGAAAGAGAGAAGATAAACGTGAGAAGTAAGTGTTTTCTTAGGATTAGGAGTTTAGTTTTAGACTTAGTCAAAATGAGTTTCTGTTAAATTGTAAATGTAATTTATTTAAATCACACGTGAAAGGACCTTATTGACCTTACAAAAAAATTACATTTTAAACCCCATTTTAATTCACTGGGGCGTCGCTTCTGTCGAGGATCGAACCCGTGAGATCCCCATCGTGAAAACAGGTCCCTTCGGATCGACCCGACCCAAAAATGCCTTATTAATTAACTAATTAATAATAATAATCTTATTTTACTTTTTCTTAAATCAGAATTTAAATATTAATTAATTATATTAATTCTCTAATATAAATAATCATGTTAAATCGTTGCTCTCACCTAGGGTCGAACCCTGGTGGAGTAAGATTTTTCTCTGTGGGAAATTTTGGCCGTTTCAACCCAAAATACCCCTCCACCATATTAATTAAATAAGTAATTACATATTTAGGGTAATTACGATACTACCCTTAGCTTGGAAAAAGACTATTTTACCCCTAGATCCTCCAAACTTAAGATTTCCCTTTTTAAGTTCGGTAAAGACTCATACGGGTAAATCTTCATATTCTGGAGCCCTCCATGGTTGGACCCAACCTTTCCTAGCTCAACTAATTCCCCAAGTTTGTTGGCTTGGCTATCGCTATGGTTAAGAGGTCTTGTTCTACCCGCATCAATAAGTGGGAACCCGGTCTAATCGAAGGCGTGCTAGACACACTAAACATTACTTAGCATATTCATTTTTAGGGTTGTTACAAAGATAATTTATGTCAATGCAAACCTTTTATAGAAGGATATACAATCGGAAGAATAGCCTTTTCAAGGGCATTGGCGATTGATTCCATATTCATTGTTTGTGAAATATTTTTTGCCTCATCCTGCAAGGAATAAAGCTTTGCAAGTTATGTCACAACATTAAAAGAAACTTTTGTCGTCTTAGAAATGTAAACATACTCAGACCTCCCTGCATTGAGACATATTTGGAAGCTGTTCAATTTGGATCATATGGTGTACATCAAAAACAAACAGATTTGGAAATCATCTGATTCACAAAATTCAACAACCAAATAGATGCTTTCATAATGTAATATCATAGCATTAACTAGTTATCCTTGAAATTGGACAAACTAACTTTTGTGGTTAAATTTGTGGTTGCACAAAACCTAAAGGAAATATGATATTGTTAAAGAACAACACATGAAATTACGTGAATAAAGAAGCCACTGTAAACTACATTATGAGAAGAAACAGTGGTCCTTATTAGCAAATAAATAAAACATATTTATACCTAATATCAATTACAAATGGTGCCCTTTGAGGAGAAGATTATGGCACAACAAATGGGACGTGATCCATTATCCATTATCAAAGGATCCTAAAAATTTAACAAAATCGTGTATTTAGATTATCATATAGTAGTCGTAAAAAAGAGAGAAATTAACCTAGAAAAAGACGGAAAACCTCAACGTATAGATCTTGGGCATGATTTGTATGAATACTGCTGAACATACTATATAAAAAATCCTATAAATTACTCGAAATCCCTCCAGAGATTTGATAGCAGAATAAATATCAGAACTAAATTATTGTAAAATAGCATATTTGAAGAAATAAAAACTCAATCAATACATATTTGCACAGCATTTGAATGTAAAGAACAACAATTAGTACAATTATGTAAACACGAAAAGTGTAACACCCCGTAGCCAAAATAGACAAAAAAATTGCTTTACAGAAAAAACATCTGTAGGTGCAACTAATGGTGGCATCGACGGATCGTATCCTGACACACGGTCCGGCCTGTACAACCGTCGACTGAATTCGAGACTCCCAGAAATTTTAGCCCAGAAAAATTTGTTATGTCATGGACGAAGGACGGACTTACGGTCCGTAGGTCAGACAACGGTCCGTACTGCGTGACCATCGATCAATACTACGTTCACCCACTCTTTTCAAAGAGCTACGAATGACCAGCACGGTCCGTAGATGGTCCTACGGATCTAACCGTAGGTGGTAAATTTGTTGACAGTTAAGGGGAAATGTAGTTAGGTAAACTTCAAATCATCATAACATTTAGTAAAAGTTGAATTATGTATATGATGACCTACCCACATATATATAATTTCCATATCCACTCACCTTGCTAAAATAAGACCTCTGAGTAAAAATTTATGCCTATTTTAGTAAATGCCTATCGAACAAACCCAATCGATAGACCAAACGATGGGGCGTCGGTCAGACGATGGACCGTTAGTCAAGGCCATTGTTTGGTCCGACAACAACTTTTCCAGGGGTCTTTTTGACCTTTCTCATTTCGTATAAACCCTACGTTACATCGTTTTTACCCTAAATCATCATATTTTATTCAGTTTAAGACTAGAAACTTAATTAAAATATATCTAAGTCACATCATTAAATCAAAAGTTAGAAAATTAGAAGCAAGAAAGGAGAAAAAGCTCAAGAACCCTAGTTCAAGAACGAATCAAGTTTCTAGCAGTTCAAGCTCCCAAAATTAAGTATTTTTTCGTGGATTTCATCACTAGGTATGTGGGATTTAACTAGTGGGTTCCTTTCACCCATTGAGTCCATAGTATTCAGTCAGATTCTTGATTCCCATATAATGAATAGATCTAGGGTTTCTTGAACTTCAATAGAACTTTATGAATTTACTAGTTTTATGTTCCAAATCATATTATCATGTTATAATTCAGTTTATTGCATGAAATTCAAAACCCTAACTTTTTATTTCTTTAGTTCTTGAATTACACATGCTAAGTCAGATATTTCAACCACTTCAGATATATATGCCTCAGTTATAAATGCCTAATTAGCAGATTAATTGGTACACTATCAGTTTGTATGTTCCGTTTTGAGCTATCCAGTATTTAGAAAAACTTAGATATATTAGTAAATTTACAGAATTCATGTGAGTAGCATAATACCGAGTTGGATTAGGGTTCAGCATACAAAAATAGTCCAAAAACTACTAGCGAAGAAGGTTGTAAGTCCCCGCTATGGGCAATTAGTTTAGTGATCACGTCAGCATGCCTCCATACCTTTGGTAGGGTATATTAGGTCTTCTCGATGGGGCGTATACATCAGACTCCACATTTAGCTCATGTGGTTTTATTATCGGTTATTAGTAGCTCCCACTGCTCATTCAGACTCTCTGCATTGACCATATAAAAGTATATTTAGTATTTAGTTTCACCATGTTATAAATTGGTCATTGCATCCAGTCATCTCAGAATTCAATTTATCATGTAAAATTATTATACTTGTTTTTATGCTTGTTTAGTTATGTTTTATTTCAGCTTTACTCTATCCTACATGCTCAGTACCTTTCATGTACTAACGCATACATGCGCTACATCTTCTCGTGATGTAAGTTCAGGTTCTCAGAATCCAGATAACGCATAATTGATTTCCAATCCGAGTTCAGCAGATTCACTGGTGAGTCCTCATTTTCCAAGGGCAACATTCATGAGTTTCATTTTAGTCTTCAGTCATTTAGTTTTAGTTTTTGCTAAATTTAGCTAGGGCTTGTCCCGGTATTTCTAGAACAGTTTAGAGGCTTATTTCAGGCATAGATTCAGCTTAGTATTGAGTTAATATTTCCTTTGTATAGAACTCATTGTTTTCAAATATCTAAGTTATAGAATATGGGTAATCACCATCTTTTTAGATTTAATTATGATTTAGCTTCCGCATAAGTTTATTATCTTTAGTATTCTCATGAACATGCCAGTAGAGTTAGCTTGGGATCACTTGTTGTCCTGTGTTCCGTGTCATCATCTCGAGTGTAGCTTGGGTCATGAAAAAACTTGGTATAGTGTAACACCCCATACCCAAGTAGACAAAAATACAGGCTTACAGAAAAAAAAATTTAAGTGCAATTAACGGTGGCATCGACGGACTCTTTTCTGACCCATGATCTGTCTTGCACAACCCTCGATGGGATCAAGAACTCCCAAATATATCAACCTACAAAAATTGGTTAAGACGTGGATGATGGATGGACATAAGGTCTATAGGTCAGACGACAATCCATAGTCCGTGACCGTCGATCAATACTCCCTTAACCTACTCTCTTATAAGAGCTACGGATGATCATCACGGTCCGTAGGTGGAAAACTTGTAGACAGTTAAGGGGAAATGCAGTTGTGTCAACTTAAAATGGTCATAACTTATTAGTACAAAATGAATTAGGTTTCCCATGACCTATCCAAAGATGTATAATTGATTTATCTTTTGATAGCCACCAACATTGCTAAAATCAGACCTCCGAGTAAAAAATTATGCCCAATTTAAGTAAAAGCTTGTCGAACAGGCCTAATCGATGGACCCAATGATGGGGCGTCGGTCAAACGATGGACTGTTTGTCCTGGTTGTCGTTTGGTTCGATATCAACTTTCCCAGGGGTCTTTTTGACCTTTCCCACTTCGTTTAAACCCTAAGTTACGTCATTTTTACCCTAAATAATCATATTTAAGTAAGTTTAAGCCTAGAAACATAATTAAAATATATCTTATTCATATTTTCAAATCAAAAGGTAGAATATTAGAAGCACGAAGGAAGAAAAAGGTCAAGAACCCTAATTCAAGAACGAAGCAAGTTTCCAGAAGATCTAGCCTCAAAATTAAGTGTTTCTCCGTGAATTACATCACCAGGTATGTGGGATTTCACTAGTGGAATACTTTCACCCATTGGGTCCCTAGTTTTACGTAAGATTGTTGATCTATTTTCATGATTAAACTTAAAGATTCTAAAATTGTTATAGTTATTCATGAATTTGTTAAATATATGTTTTAAATAAGATTATCATGTTATTACTTAGATTATCGCATAAATTTCAGAACCCTAGCTTTGTATTTCTTTAGTTTCTTAATTACACATGCTAGGTAAGATATTTGAGACACTTCAGATATATATGCCTCCGTTAAAAGTGCATAATTACCAGATTAATTGTTGCATGTTTAGTTTTGAGCTTTCTAGTATTTCTGGTCCAGTTTAGAGACTTATTTTAGATAAAGTTAGATTCAGATTATTATTGAGTTAATATTTCCTTTGTATTAAACTCATTATTATCTTTAGTATGCTTATGATCATGCAAGGAGGGTTAGCTTGGGATCACTTGTGGTCCTAGGTTCCATGTCAGCGTCTTGGGGGGAGGGGTAGCTCGGGGCGTGACAAAACACTGTATCAAATACCTAGGTTCAAGATTCCTAGGATGTCTGGATAAAAGCCACATTATGTAAATTCGTTTATATTGGTGTGAAGTGCACTACATCTTATGAAAGGGAGGCTATGAAGTGTTTTAGGAAAAACATCACTTTCTTGCTACTCTTATTGTGCATAAGGTATGATCAAATTCCATTTTAACTTGACGTTTTGCGCTTCCTTCTTGTAGAGCTTAGGCATGGAATGCTAATGCACGCAATGCTAACGCAGTTCCTCTAATAACAGATAAGGAAGTTTAAATGCAGAGTTTCATAATGCCAATTTATCTTTGATCTCAAAGTATGACCAACCAAAATAATGTAGAGTTTATGATTTTGTTAGGATGAAACCGCCTATGTTTGTAGGGTCGCATGTTTGTAAGGACCCAAAGAAGTTCATTAATGAGGTCAAATATATATTTGTTTTGATGTATGTAACTAGTAGTGATAGGTGAGATTCGCATCCTAATAAATCAAGGATGTGACTCACATATGTTATACTCAATGAACAACAACAGACATGATTTTGTCTTTTGTAACTCAGTATATCAGTCTAGAAATTCTCTCAGAACTTTTCTCAATCTCTTCTCAGTCGGTGACCCAATTATAACTAGATGGGTATACAGAAATTGCCCTATCACAGTCTCTCTAAAAGTCACCTTAGCAGATCTAGTAGAGTGAGACATGGTAAACTTCGATGTTATTCTAAGAACAGATTGGGTACACTCATGTTATGCCTTAGTCTATTGTAGAACTAGGAATGTTTGTTTTCAGTTCCTGACAAACCAATCTTAGAATTGAAAGGTAGTAGCTTAGAGCCTATGGGTAGATTGATTTCATACCTTAAGGCCAGAAAGATGATCTCTAAGGGTTATCACTATCATCCATATAGGGTTAAGGATTCTAGTTTTTAAACCCCATCTTCTGAGTCAGTTCTAGTAGTATGTCGATTTCAAGAAGTTTTTCTAAAAGAGCTTCCCGAAGTCCCTCTTAAAAAGGGAATCGACTTTAAAATTGATCTCCTTCCAGATACCCATCCTATTTCTATTCCTCCAGACAGAATGGCTCCAACGTAGCTTAAGGAATTGAAAGAGCAGTTGAATGACCTTTTAGATAAGGGTTTCATCAGACCTAGTATTTAACCATGGGGTGCCCCAGTGTTGTTCGTACGGATGAAATATGGTTCTCTAAGAATGCTCATTTACTATAAAAAGTTGAACAGGGTCACAATCAAGAATAAGTATCCCATCCAAGAATTGATAACTTGTTTGACAAACTTTAGTGTGCTAGCCATTTCTAAAAGATAGAACTCAGATTGGGTTATCATCAGCTTAGAGTCACAGATAGGGACATTCTGTTAACAGCCTTCAAAAATCGGTATGGTCATTATGAATTTGTAGTTACATTGTTTGGACTAACTAATACTCCTACTACTTTCATGGATTTGATAAACAGAGTTTTCAAATAGTACATGGACTTGTTCATTATCATCTTTATTGATAATATCCTCATTTACTCTATGAGTGAGGAAGAACATGCAAGTCATTTTAGAGTTGTTCTACAGACTCTCAAGGATCTCCAGTTATTCGCTAATTTTAGTAAATGTGAGTTCTGGTTGCAATCTTTTGCTTTTCTTGTTCACATTGTATCTATCAAAGGGATCCAAGTGGATTCGCATAAGATAGAAGCAGTGAAACAGTGGCCTAAACCTACCTCTACAATAGATATCATAAGTTTCTTAGGTCTAGCGGGTTATTATAGAAGGGTCGTGGAAGGATTCTCCTCCATAGCCTCACGATTGCGTAGGTTGACTAAGAAGATGGTCAAGTTTCAATGGTAAGAAGATTGTAAGAAAAGTTTTGCAAAGTTTAAAACAAGATTGACTACAACTTCTGTCTTGACTCTACTAGACGGTTCCGATGGTTATGTGATTTATTTTGATACATCCAGATTTTGCCTAGGTTGTGTGTTGATGAAGGGAGTTAAGGCGATAGCTTATGGACCTAGACATCATAAGATTCATGCAAAGTTCTTTTCAATTGATGACCTCGAGCTTGAAGCAGTGGTGTTTGCACTCAAGACCTGGAGACAATACATGTATGGTGTTCACGTAAATGTGTTCAATGACCATAAAAGCCTTCAATTTGTGTTCACCCAGCAAGAGTCAAATCTTTTCCATAGGAGATGGCTACAGTTCGTTAAGGATTATAATATGATTAAGCATTATCATCCGGTTAAGGCTAATGTATTAGTAGATGCTCTTAGTAGATTATGTATGGGTAGTGTAGCCCATGTTGAGAGAAAAGGAATAAGCTAGTTAAGGATGTTCACAGGCTTTCTCGCTTAGGAGTTCTCCTTATGAGCATATCTGACAATGGTGTAACAGTTCATAATGGGGAAGAATCGTCTTTGGTAGTGGAGATTAAGGAAAAACTATACAGTCGTCCAATCTTGCTTGAACTTAAGGGTGTAATCCATAATCAGAGAGTTGAGGTTTTCTCCCAAGGGGAAGATGGTTTACTTTGCTACCAGTGTAGATTGTGTGTTCTTGATGTGGGTGAGTTAAAACATCATATTCTTGCCGGATCCCATACATCTAGGTATTCTATTCATCAAGGTTACACTAAGATGTATTGCGATCTGCGGGAAGTCTATTGGTGGAATGGCATGAAGAGGTATATAGCAGACTTTGTGACTAAATTCCCCAATTGCCAGGTAGTCAAGGTAGAACATCAGATGCCAGGGTGTATGACCTAAGAGATCGATATTCCTACTTGGAAGTGGGATGTCATCAATATGTCTCAATTTGGGTGATAGTTAATAGAATGACTAAGTTTTCTCACTTCTTGGCGGTCAAGACTACATATTTTGTAGAAGACTACGCAAGGATTTACATTAATGAGATTGTGAGGTTGCATGGGGTTCGTTTGTCTATCATCTCAGATAGAGGTCTGCAGTTAACCTCTCATTTCTGGAAGTCATTTCAAAAAGGTCTTGGTGCTCAAGTTAACCTTAGTATAACATTTTGTCCATAGACGGATGGGCAGGCATAGCGTACAATTAAGAACTTAGAGGATATGTTAAGAGGTTGTGTGATCGATTTCAAGGGTAGTTGGGACGATCACCTTCATCTTATTGAGTTTGCCTACAATAATAACTACCATTCTTGCATTCAGATGGCCTTTTATGAGGATTTATATGGGTGCAGATGTAGATCTCTTATTGGTCGGTTTGAAGTAGGTGGAGCAGCTTTGATAGGGCCAGATTTAGTTCTTTATGCTATTGAGAAAGTGCAACTCATTAGAGATAGACTTAAGACAACCCAAAGTAGTCAGAAATCTTATGCAGCAATAGGGATAAGGGAACAAGAGTTCCAAGTTGATGATTGGGTTTTTCTGAAGGTCTAACCTATGAAAGGGGTGATGAGTTTTTGAGAGAAAGGGAAACTCAGTACTAATATGTAGGACCTTACAAGGTCTTGAAAAGGGTTGGAAAGGTTGAATATGAGTTAGAGTTCCCAGCTGAATTAGCAGCAGTGCATCCGGTCTTCCACATCTCGCTCTTAAAGAAGTGTGTGGGTGATCCAGCCTCTATAGTGCCATTGGAGAGTGTGGCTGTGAAAGATAGTCTTTCTTATGATGATGTACTAGTTGAAATTCTTGAACGTCAGGTCAGAAGGTTGAGAAATAAAGAAGTCGCTTCAGTCAAGATTTTGTGGAGGATTCTGTCCATAGAGGGAGCTACTTGGGAAGTGGAAGCAGCCATTAAAGCCAAGTATCTTCACCTCTTCCTTCCTATTCCACTCCAGCTTTAGGTAATAGTTCTTCTTGAGTTTTCCAGTCATTCATGCGTAAATTCAGTTTTAGAATCATGTTCCCTCAGTTTGTGCTTCCATTTTCAGCGTAATTGCATGTACTCGGAACTCAATTCAGTCAGAAACTCAGTTCTGAATGTTTAGTAGTTGGATTTGCAGCTCTCTCCCTCTAGTTGATCTAGTTTAGTCTTCATTAGAGGATGAATATTCCCAAAGGGGAGATAATGTAACACCCGGTAGCCAAAACCAACCAAAAAAAACTTAACATAAAAAAAATCTACAGGTGCAACCAACGGTCGCATCGACGGACCGTAGCCTAACCCACGATCCGTCCCGATAACCGCTGATGGGATCAAAAACTCCCTAAAATTTCAGCCCAAAAAAATTGGTTTAATTTGGGGTGACGGATAGACTTATGGTCCATAGGTTATACAACCGTCCATATTCTGTGACCTTCGAAAAATACTCCCTTCGCCCACTCTCTTATTAGAGGTACGGATGACCAGCACATTCCGTAGATGGACCTACGGCTTGTAGGTCTGACCATAGGTGGAAAATTTGCAGAAAATTAAAGGGAAATGCAATGGGGTCAACTTCAAATGGTTATTATTCTAAGTACAAAATAAATTAGGTGTCCCATGATATACCCATAGATAGATAATTGAATAATCTTTTCGTAGCCACCAAACTTTCTAAAATCAGACCTCCGAGGAAAATGTTTTACCCATTTTAGTTAAGTCTTGTCGAATAGGCTAAATCAATAGACCCAATGACGGGGCTTCAGTCAGACGACTGACCGTTAATCTTTGCCGTCATTTGGTCAGAGAACAAGTTTCAGGGGTCATTTTTACCTTTTCCACTTCGTTTAAACCCTAAGTTACATCGTTTTGACCCTAAATTATCATATTTCACTCAGTTTAATCCTAGAAACCTTATTAAAACATATCAAAGTCACATCATTAAATCAAAACGTAGAAAATAGAAGCAAGAAATGAGAAAAAGCTTAAGAACCCTAATTCTAGAATGAAGCAACTTTCCAGCAATTTATAAAAAACAAGTGTTTCTCTGCGAATTACATCACTAGGTATGTGAGATTTCACTAGTGGGTTCCTTTAACCTATTGAGTTTCTAGTTTTCAGTGAGATTCTTGATTCTATCTTCATGATTAAACCTAGGGTTTCTAGAACTTTGATAGAACTTAATGAATTTATTAAATATATGTTCCAAATTAGATTATCATGTTATTACTCAGATTATCACATGAATTTCACAACCCTACCTTTGTATTTCTTTAGTTCCTGAATTACACATGCTAGGTCAAATATTTGAGACACTTAAGATATACATTCCTCCGTTATAAATGCATAATTAGCAAATTAATTGTTGCATTCTCAGTTTGCATATTCAGTTTCGAGCTATCCAATATTTCTATTTTAGTTTAGAGGCTTATTTCAGAAATTATTAGATTCAGCGTTGTATTGAGTTAAGATTTCCTTTATAATAAACTAATTGTTTTCAAATATCTCAGTTATAGAATATGGATATTCCCCATCTTTTCAGATTTAATTATGATTTAGCTTCCTCATCAGTTTATTATCTTTAGTATGCTCATGATCATGCCAGCAGGGTTAGGTTGTGATCACTTGTACTCGTAGGTTCCGTGTCAGCGTCTCGGGGGTAGCTCGTGGCATGACAAAAGGATTTCTTTAAAATAAATTGATGCTCAAAATTGATCTATAAAATTCAAAGAATAAGATCAACTATCATTCCCTCCAATTGTAATAATATGGATGCTTTTTGTATGTTACACTCCCTTTAATACAATATTCTGTGACACACTTTCCGTATTATTTATGCATTTAAAAAATAATTTTAGGTTTTAAATCCTCATTATATAATATGATATTTTGCAGTCATACATGTGTAAACCTTTATTTATACAACACGTTTCACAAGTCCTCTTTTCTTTCATTAATTCTTGGGCTCGATGACGCATATATTAGAATAAGGGGTGTAAGCTAATTGGAGAAACTACATAATTCTTTTCATGCATGAGAAAGATGGTTCTCTTTGAATATCCTTAGATTTTCATGAATGTGGAGGAGTATACTTTCATATTTATCACCTATCTAGGTATCCTCGGACAATGGTTGTTGTCTCTAGGAATGCATGAGTAAGTTTATATATGGTATTTTTGAGATTTTAGAATATAGAAATGTGATTTTTATCAAGGATATGTACATCTCACTCTTGATAACCCATGATTATAAAATGATCAAGGAGGAACAACTAAAGGATAGTGATAGGGATAAAAAGAAGGATATAATAGATGGTGTTGACTACTCTTTAAAAAGGTTAGGAGGTGGTAGTCAATCATTGTTTCATCAAAACTACTTAATCTCGACCTCATATTTTACCAATTCTGTAGGTCCTAACTTTAGAAATAATAACAAGGATAAGACCATGCTCTAAAACATAAGGCATTGCTACTAGTGGTTGCTTTAAGTATGTCAGAAGTGTTGTAAGAACAATCACATAAAGTGTATGATTGCTTTTGGTTTGAATTTCTAATGTTTTTTGACACGTTAGAGTCGGGTTAGGCATTCAAAAAGCTGTAGGATTTCACGTTTTTACTTTTCTTTATTTTCCATGCTTGAAGCTCTCCTCCTATTAATGCATTCAAGGATTGCACATCGGCCATAGCGAACGGCAAGGATATTTGTCACCCAATAAAGCCTAACATGAATATAGATCTAGTGGGTCATCGAAATAAGAAAGGTACCTCATCTAGATTTAGTGGTGGATAGAACACAATAACTTCTATTCTCTTCAAGTTTAATAGGATCAAGATTGTTCATATGATATGGTCACTAGTCTGTTATGAGTCTTTGAAATTGATGTTTATGCATTGTTAGATAACACAATCTCTATGACTCCTTATTTTTTCGTTAAATTTGATTTTATTCCCTAAATCCTATAAGAACCCTTCTCAATGTCTACTCTTATTTATGACGCAGTCTTATCTAAACGTATATATAGAAATTGACCTGTTTCTATCTCTCACAAAATAACCTCAATTGATCTAGTAGAGTTAACCATACTTATTTTGATATCATTCACGCCTTTGACTTTCTACTCGCTCATTATGACATGGATGATTATTGAACAAGAATTGTTTTATTTAAATTTCATAATAAGTCAATCAAAGTATGGAAGGGTAGTACTTCATTACCGCTAGGTCGGTTTGTCTCTTACCTTAAGCAATGGAAGATATTTATATGAGTTGCATCAACAATGTAGTTTTTTTTAAGGATTCCATTTCCATAATCCTAATTCTTTATTCAGTCCATGTAGTGAATAAAATCCCAAAAGTGTTTGCCGAGGATCTTCTCATATTGCTTCACAAAAGGAAAAATTATCTTTGAAATAGTCATTCTTCAAAATACCAATCCTATTTTCTTCCCTTCATATGGAATAGATAAATATAATCTTAAGGAGTAGAAAGATTACCTAAAAGAAAATTTAATGAATGGTTTCATCATACCTGACAACTCTTCATGGGGTTCTCTTGTTTTCTTCATGAATAAGAAAGATTGTGCGATTGCAATGTGCATAGATTCATGCATAACCCTCGAAAATCAATGTCTTCCCTCTCAATTATTCTATCAAGCAAAACTAGGGTTCTAAGCTTTAAGTCTCCATTCAAGGAATTCAATCTAGCGTTCTTCATTCTAGGTATGTTGAGCAATAGATATCCCTTCACCTACTTATCAGTCCCAAAGAAATACAATTTATTTTATTTCATATGATTTCTCCAACCCCCTTTTTTATGATTTGATGGGTTTTTACTGTAAATAAATTTTTCTTCATAAATGATCCGTAGTTGCGTGTCTTAATTACAAAATTTCATGTTTTAAATGCAATTTCCATGAACACATTAATATCAAGTGTTTTCACTACTTCAAATTATACTATGTTAAATGCATGTATCAAATTATTTTGCTTTGGATAATTTATTATTTTTAATATAAAGTATCTTTTAGTAACAACTTTAGTTTTCATAATTTATGATCTACTCAGTATTTATCATTTATTTAGTGTGTTTATTATTAGATTGTTGTTGTTTCCATTTTAATTGTTTGTTTCCATGAGACTGATACTTAGCACCACGTAGAATAAAGAATTAATGATTCCTATAAACATCGGTGGACCTTTATTAGCAATCTCGAAGTGCCAAAACTGCTTTGATCATCCATAAAAGTATAGCTTGATGCATGAAACATCTTTGATTAACAAAAGTATGAGTAAGGCCCACAACACAAACGGGTATGACTAGGTGGCCAATCATAACTCATAGATTTATGACTGATTTAATATCTCACCTTAATTTACAAGCCACATGGAAAGTACTTTTAATAAATGATAGTTTGTTAGAAGGCAAAAGAATAACTCACCATCATCTGTGGAAGTTCGAACATCAGCTTCATTAAGGACTTCCGCAGCAACCTCATGCATCCCCTTCTTAACAAAGTAAGCATGAAGACACTTGCTCAACCAGAAGAATAACCAATAAAATCTCAATAATTTGATGTAAATTATTTTCTCTAAAAATATTTTCCTTGTGAAGTCACCATAAAATATTAATTGAAAGGAAAAAATTCAAATATGACTCTATTCTATTTTATATTGGTCATTCCCATCCTTTCATTATACTTTTTTCCTGTCACGACCATACAACTATCAAATTGTCTCTATTTTTTGGTATTATTAGTTGTGCTCATGGTAAATACGAGAAAAATTATTTTATATTAAAGTATAGCATTAACTTAAGTTGGAGCTTAATTAAGGGTTAAGAAAATAAAATATAGTAAGATTAGCCAAAATTTTTAATAAGAAACAAATTTCCTAAATTTAGGATAATATAGTTATAAATGATTTTTCACCATTTTAAATCCATCTGCCCTTCTTTATTTAATAGGTTGGATTTAATTTTTTAAATTGATAGATAATTTTGGGCATGAAACAAGGCACTTGTTTAAAAATTAGGATCATTATTATTAAATTTGTAGCCCCAAATTTCACATGAAAAGAAATATAAACATATAAAAGTATGTACTTTTGTATTGTTTATTTCATGGTAACTGAAAGAAAAAAATAATTTATTGTTTGATTGAAAAAGTAAGAAAATATTTTTTTAAGAAAAAATAATTTTAATTCGATGGGTTGAGTTATGGCCTATTATTTTATAATTTTGACGCAACTATTTATTTTTCATTGATCTAACCAAGATTGACCCTAACCAGCAATTTGACACGTTTTAAATCAAATCAACCCTTTTGACAAAAAAATTTTTAAAAATAATAATGAAATCATCACCTCAAATTATGAAAACATAAAAGGAGAAAAGAACGCGATGAAACATCAAATAACATAAAAAAGTAATAAATTTTGTTTTCACAATTTTTGATGATTCGATGAAGCCATGATCGAAAATTAAATGGAGAAATGGAAGAAAATGGGGGTGAAGACCTAATAAAGACAAAAAAATTGACTTGAGAATAACGAGTGATAAATAAGAAAAGGAAAAAAAATTCAAATAAAGAAAAGAAAGCAAAAACATGATATCTACATTTTCATTGATAAATGGAAAATTATTTATTAAAATTTTATGTAATAAAAAATATGGCATGTAATGAATGATTAAAAATAAAAAATTGTATTGACTTAAAAAGAGTTGAAAAAAAAAGAGGACTAAAAGGTTAAAAAAGGGGAAAAAATCTACAATTTCATTGTTAAAATGGAAAATCATTTATTATAATAGTTTGAAATATAATGAAACACAAAATATACAATAATACGAATGATGAGCGACAATTTACAAATCAAATATCGAGCGACAATTTACAAATCAAATATTGTATTTACTCAAGGAGAGTGAGAGAGAAAAGAGATGGGGAAAAAGGTGCAGAAAAAAAAAGAAAAAGAAATACATACTATCATTATTAATATTAAAAAAATTATATTTTTATGTGTGTGGTAAATTGAAGGATTTATGATAATATTGCTAGTGAATAAAAAAAAATATATGCACAAAAAACTTCAACATAATAAAAAGTATCCTTATTTTGTCTCCACAACAATTTTTTTTGGTTAAAGTTGTGGTACCTTGGTACATTTTATTGTCTAATTCAAAAAAATATATATAATTTAGGTCAAAAAGTTACCTAAGCCAACTATAGCAAGAAAAGTCAAAAAGCAGCTCTTAGACACTCTTCAAGAAATTTCTATAAGTTTTATCCTTGTCTCACCCGTCGCCCCTTTAGCTCTTCCAACTTGATGCCAAGCCACAACATGAAGATGAGCTTCATTTCCGCCTTTAGCAGTTGTCATGGTTAATGTATCCATTTTTCCGTTCTCCTTACTTTTTTTCCTAGATCCATTCTATTATGATTTAAGGTGGAACCCTGTCCTAAATTGTTGCCTTCCTGCTGCACAATCCAGTACATCCCCTTTCTGTTGTACTTGATCTGGTTCTTGTTTTTTTGAAACCTATATTCATTGCTTAATTTGATTAAGTTTGTAATGATTGAATCTAATGGGCATCCTTGACTGTGTGCTTTCTTTGTTTCGTCAATTAGTGCTGCTTAACTGCACTGTATTTCCTCTTATCTTGTGTGTTTTGATCCTAATATAAGGGATCTGTGACTTGTCTAGGTTGAGAATCTTCCTACAGATGATGGGAAGATCTTGCAAATTATTGTATATTTGCTTGGCTTCTTACTCATGCGCTCTATTTTATAATGCATCTGCAAGATAATTACCTTCCTTGTAAACATTTGTGACCTGGATGTTGAATAGCTTTTGAACTCTGATAATTGTCTGGCATATATGCTATCTCCATGGAATCTTCCATAATCCTCTCAAAATATTCATCCTACATAAAGAGTTTATTTGTAGAATAACATTTTGTAACCTTTTAACTTTACGAACTTTTAAATATTCCAAAATTGCACTTACTTCTACCTCCGTATTAATATAAAATCCAATAGGATTTATTTGAGAATAGATTAGATTTCATCAAATATTTCCCAAGAAAAACTCATTTTTTTTCAATCCTGGAATTCCTTTACAAGCCCCATCTGTATCACATAATTATTTACCTTCAAGTGGTCTCCAAGCTACTCATTAATAATGCAATTTGGATTTGTACATCCCAAGCATCTGTACCATTGTTACTTAGTCATCTGGTAATCTTTTGATCCATGGGAACCCCATCACAATCATTTGCCTTATTAGTGCCTGAACTTGTAACACCATATTGTGGAAACTGATGAGTCCGCCATGTCTTCTTGCATTTCTTCTCTTCAATAGTTTCCACACTATTAAGGAGGGTATTGATATGCAAACACTTCTCAATTTTATTGGATTTGTGAGCCTAAAGAATTTAATTATTACTTTATCTCAGTTCATCTTGTCATTGTTGATACATGTACAAATAACAAATTGCTTCCATAACTTGTGGACTTTCATGTTGTCATTGTTGATATTGTACAAATAGAAAATTGCTTCCATAACTTGTGGCCTATGGGAGCAGATAGTAATAAATGGCTCACAATTTTCTCTTTTTAATTGTCAAAATACTGTCATCTAGAGACGCATTTAATTTTCATCCTCTTCAAATTATTATAAGGTTATATTCTTCTCCTCCATACTCTCCAACAAAAGAAGTTTATCTTAAAAGGAACTTCCCTTATCAACATTAATTCATAGAACTACCTAGGCTCATATCTTTTCCTTAAAAGTTCGCAAACTTATTTAACAGAGGGAACTCCTTTATTGGTGGCCATCCACCATAGTCTATCACCATTTCTTCCTTATATTTAAGGTTTCGTTGTTTCCACAATATTCTCTACCATCTACTCTGATAATTTGCTACTATGTTTAGGAATATCCATATTTCCTTTGTGGATGAATTCCTTCGCCTCAATTTACTCCTCCTTTGTATGATTCACTTCAATGTAATAAATTGAAGTGCACCTTACTTTGTCCAATTGTCAAACCAGAATCTTCAGTTTCCAGCAAGAACCTGTCACCGTATTTGATGTTCAATTTCTTCCCTTACTAAAATTATGTTTCTCCATCTATGAGATGCTCCTCTTCCCTGCACTAGTATAGGATGCAACCTTTTACAACAATTATTCCAGATGAAGGAATATTGATTGTATTGAAGTGTTAAAGGAATACATGGGAGATATATATAGGAGATATAGGAAGGAGTACTAATCCTAATAGGACTAGGATTAAGGAGTACTAATCCTAATAGGACTAGGATTAGTACACAGTAAATACTAATATTATTTTATACTATTTTTTTAATACTATCTGTTATTATCCCCCTCAAGCTGAGCTGAGCGGAAGCGAACGGAAGCTTGGAACTGAGGTAATCGTGTTGTCAGCTCGGGAGAGGCTTGGTGAGAATATCAGCCGGTTGTTCTTCAGTGGGTACATACTGCACAGTCATGGTGCCGGCCTGAACTTCATCGCGAACAAAGAGACATCGGTATCAACATGCTTCATTCTGGTGTGTAGGACGGAATTCTTGGCCACACAGATGATTGATTTGTTTTCACAATAGAGAGCAGGAATAGTGTGAGTGGCGCGGAGTTCGCGAAGAATATATGTGACTCACATGGTCTCAGCAGCAAGAAGAGCAAGGGCGCGATATTTAGCTTCAGTCGAGGACCGAGAGACCTTGGGTTGTTTTTTTGTACACCAGGAGATCAGGTTCGGCCCCAAAAAAACAAGAAACCCCGATGTAGATTTTCTGTCATTTTTATCATTCGCCCAATCTAAATCTGAGAAACCCCGAAGCTCCAAGTGCCCGGGTAGATTGAGTAAACCACGACCAAGAGTGCCAAAAATGTACCTGAGAATGCATTTTAGACAATGGTAATCATTTTCACTTAGTTGATGCATGCGCTGAGCAACTCGGTTGACAGCAAACTGGATGTCAGGACAGGTAATGGCCAGATACTGTAGAGCCCCAATGAGGCTGCGGAAGTGGGTGATATCGGCAAAGGGGGTGTCGGCTCCATTCGTAGACGAAGAGACTGCCATCGGTGTTGGTTGACCGGTGCATTTTTCCAGTCCAGCTTTCTGCAACAGATCTCGAGCATATTTTGACTAATGAAGAAACAAGTCGCTGCCTTTCCGAGAAACCTCCATTACCAGAAAATAATGTAACGGGCCAAGGTCTTTCATTTTGAAGGTAGTATGCATAGCTCGAGTAACATCCTGAATGAGAGCTGCTGTAGAGCTTGTAATAATGATATCATCTACATAGACAAGAAGAATGACTGTACCGTGTGTGGAATGTTGAGTAAACAGACTCATGTCGTGACGCAACACGTGAAGCTGAGTCCCTGGAGGAACGTTTTCAGACGTGTGTACCAAGCACGGGGGGCTTGCTTGAGCCCATACAGAGACTTCTGGAGTTTGCAAACATGTTGAGGGAAGCGGGGATCAACATAGCCCGGTTGTTGCATCATGTAGATAGTTTCATCAAGCATGCCATGAAGAAAAGCATTGAAAACATCCAACTGATTGATGAGCCAATTGTTGCGCACGGCGAGTGACAGTACCAGGCGAATGGTTTCCTGCCGAATAACAGGACTGAATGTCTCAGAGTAATCAAGCCCATACTCCTGATTGTAGCCTTTAGATACCAAACGAGCCTTGTACCTGGAAATACTTCCATCTGCATTGTGTTTAATTTTGTACACCCATTTACAGCCCACTGCGTGCCGCCCATGGGGCTTAGGTACAAGAACCCAAGTTTTCTGATCAGTCAAAGCCTTAAACTCGTCATCCATAGCATGACGCCAATAAGCATTTTTTGAGGCAATAGAGTAGGTTTTTAGTTCACTATCGGGAAGGGGTGTATTTGGTAGTATGGTAGCCTGAAAGGTTTTGGGTTTAAAGATACCGGCTTTGCCACGGGTTAACATGGGTTGAGTATTGGGGGGTGGTACGTGCGGTGGTGATTCGGGGGTGGCTGGGAAGGACCCAAAACGGATCGGGCTGGAGATGTTGTGGGTATGGGGTGGTTCGGGTTGGTTGTGAGTGTGGGTGGTGGTTGCGGGTGTATTGTGGGTGACAGTCGAAGGGGTTATAAGGGGTGGTTGGGTAGTGGGTAGAGGTGTGGGGGAAGGTTGTGAGGGACCTTGTGAGTATGTTGGAAAAAGGGGAAGGACGCCAATGAATGATGTATTTGTGGAGGAGGAAATAGACTTGTAGGGAAACTCATTTTCGACAAATTTGACATGACGAGATATGTAGACTTTATGAGTTTGTGGGTCAAGACAGCGATAACCCTTGGAGGTAGGATGATAGCCCAAAAAAATACAAGGACGGGATCGGGGTTATAATTTGTGAGTAATATGAGGGCGTAGCCAAGGGTAGGCAAGACACCCAAAGACGCGGAGGTTGGTATAATTGGGATGTTCTTGGTAAAAAAGTTGATAGGGTGATTTGTTGGAGAGAGTGTGACTGGGCATTCTTTTAATGAGGTAGTTTGCGGTGGCTAGAGCTTCTACCCAAAAGGATACAGGGAGATGAGATTGATGTAGAAGAGTAACCACCGTTTCAATGAGATGGCGATGCTTACGCTCAGCCACCCCATTCTATTCGGGAGTGTATGGACAGGAGGTTTGATGTATAATTCCCAGGGATTGCAGAAACTGGCCAAAGATGTTATTTACATATTCCTTTCCGTTGTCACTTCGAAAAAGTATAACATGAGAATTGAATTCTGTTTTGACCCATTTTTCAAAAGTGACAAAGATGGTGTATGCCTGTGATTTGTGTTTTAGTGGGTACAACCAAGTGTATTTTGTAAAATCATCCACAAAACAAATATAATAGCGAAAACCAGCAAATCAAGGAAAAGCAGTAGGACCCCATAGGTCAAAATGAACAAGTTGAAAAGGTGCAGTTGTACGCTTCTCAGATAAAGTAAAAGGTAATTTATGAGATTTAGCAATTGAACAGGAGTCACAATTGTTTACATGAATGGAAGAAAAACCTAATTGAGACATTAAAGAATTTATTATTTGAGTAGACGGGTGACCCAGATGACTGTGCCACAACAGACTGTGGCCATCAGCCGAAAGAGTCACCGGAGCCACAGGAACGCTTTCTGAAACTGGGTGGGCAGACTAACTTGTGCCACGAAGAACGTACAGACCATGCTCATAAGGGCCCTGAAAAATCACCCTCTTGGTAGTAATGTCTAGGATCTTAAAATCATTAGAGGTGAACAAGAGTTAGCAATTATTGTCTTTTGTGAATTAGTGAACTGAAAGGAGATCGGTTTTAATAGAAGGGAGGTGGGTAAGGTCACCTAGGTGAAAGATAGCGGTGGGGTTTTTAATGGTACCCGTGCCAGTGTGAGAAATATTAAGGGACTCACCGTTGCCAACAGTAATACCATTGGAGCCATGATATGGATTTGGAGCGTTAAGCTTGGATAGATCAGAAGTAACGTGCATGTTGGCCTAGTATCCAACAGTCATTCAGAGGAAGGGCCGGGTTGAGGTACATAATTGGCACGATTATCACTATTTTGGCTCTCCCATACCGAAATCAGCATCAAACAGTGGTGTCTCCTGTTTTCTGACAGAGTTGACAAGTTGGACGATCCCGCTCGTAAGTGCTCTGCCCGCCGCTGGAAGATGACTGGCCGCCGCTGCCGAAGGAGTGCAGGCTGTTGTTGCTGCCGTGCTGCTGACCGTCGTACGGCGGACGACTGCCCTACCGACTGCCGCGCCCGCGGCCTCCGCTGTTTCTGTCGTAGCCGCCGCAGCTTCCCTGCTGGCCGCCACCAGGCCCCCTGCGATAGTTCTGTCTTGCTGTGAGGGCGGTGGCCGGCTCCATAACAGCTTCTTCTCGGAGAAGAAGTCTGCTCTCCTGATCCACGTTAATTTCTTCACTTTTTAGCCACGAGGAGAGAGTAGCCAGGTCAACGGGCGTTTGACTGATGCGAACCGCCTGTTTAATGGAGGAGTAAGCTTATGGGAGCCCCCGAACGATGCACATGACGAGATCTTTTTCAGGAATGATTTCGTTCACGGTGTCGAGGGCTGTGATGACGGTGGAGACCTCGTCTAAATACTCCGCCATAGTTTTTGTGCCTTTGGTAATTGTGTGAGGATGATCACGCAATTGAAAAATATGAGTGGGGGAAATTAATGCATAGCGTGTTGCGAGGGCCGTCCATAGGGCTGAAGCAATTGTGTAGGATCGGACGTGTTTCTGAACCGTGGGAGAGATGACCGCAATCAAACATGATCGGATCTGGCCATCCACGGCTTTCCAGGCGGCATGGGCCGGATTGGTTTTTCTGATTTGTTTGTGGAGGTGATGACTGTCGGCGGCGTTTCTGTGCTTCCATCGACGTACTTGAGAAGGTAATTGATCTCAAGGGCTGTAAGAACGGTGATTTTCCTGTAGGGTAATTTATGTCTGATAATTTTTTGGGAATCAGGATATGAAGATGCCTGAGAAGGAGTTTAACGCCAAAAGGAAGTGAATCGAGAGGATCCACCTCGGTTGTCATGGCTGACGCCGCCCAAGAGAAGAGAGGGAACGATTGGTGGCCTAAAGAGAGAAAAAAAAACTAGAGAAAACAAGATCTAGGTTTTCTGGCTCTTGATACCATGAAGGAATATTGATTGTATTGAAGTGTTAAGGAAATACGTGGGAGATATATATAGGAGATATAGGAAGGAGTACTAATCCTAATAGGACTAGGATTAAGGAGTACTAATCCTAATAGGACTAGGATTAGTACTAATATTATTTTATACTATTTATTTAATACTATCTGTTATTACCAGACAAAAGTACTCCATAGAGATGTCCTCACCTTGAAAATCCACAAAAGCTTTTCTACTAAAGCTTTTGATACATCATGTATAGATCTAAAAATAAAAACCCCTTGCTCCTTGGGCAAAAACATGGTATCCCATCAAACCCAAGTTTTATTTTTAGCACATGGATTGTAACGTACATTTATATCATATTCCTTGACGAACTCAAGTCATCTCCTATTGTGAAGATTCAAATCTTTCAGGGTTAACACATACTAAATGCTCATATGGCTCTTATAGTCTGTGAATATTATACAAGTAATGCCTCCAAATCTTAATCATTACTGCAAGATCAAGGTGATGTGTTGGATAGTTTATGCGCCTTAAGTGGTCTGGAAGCTTACGCTATAATGTTACCTCCTTGCATCAAAACACAACCTATGCTTACTCTAGATGCATCAGATAACATAACCGTCTTAACCCTCGAATCTACTCAAAATAGGAGATGTAGTAAACCTACTTTTCACTTCTGCGAAGGTATTCTCACACTCATCGGACCACTAACACTTAACATTTTTAAGTTAACTTAGTCCATGAAGAATATATGGATGAAAATCCTTACACAAAAATTTTGTAATAACCCACTAAACCAAAGAACTCTTTATTATCTTAAGGAGAGGTAGATAATGCCCATTGTTTCACCACTTCTAGTTTTTGAGGATTTACTCGGATCCCTTCACTAGACACAATAATTCCATATATCAATTTTAAGAAAAAGAAGTCAATTCTACTCTTTCTCAAGAAAAATTCAAAATCATATTATAATATGACCATGATGACTCAAAAAGTCATATTGCATAAACATTGATGGTATATTTTAATACAATACTTCTCATACGTTGATAACATATTTGATTGTCATACCAATCACATTTTCGAAAACTCTTTTCTCAAAAGTCATCTTTATTTTTCTCAAAATGAAGTTTAAGAACTAAAATTTTGGATTTAAATTAGTTTTTAAAATGTTTAACTTAAATCATAGGGTTCATGTGGAATTATTAACATGAATTACTAACATCAAGGATCTCAATAATAATAATTAACCTCATTACTCTGAACTCAAGAATCAATGATACTACTAATCTCTAGGTTGTTCGACTCATACGGTAACTGCAAAATTATGGGAATGAACAACTCAACTCAAGGGATTCATAGGTTAGGAGTCTCATAAGGTGGAATATATTCTCAAAAGAATTAGGAGCTCAATTTTAAAACACTTAGAACTCGAAAATACTACTACTTCCAAGATACTAAACTAATTGAATTTATGCAAAAATTTTGGGCATAAACTACTCAACTCAATTGTCTATATAATAATATGAAACTCGTGTATACGAATCTTCTCATTCTCATACTTACTTCCTCAAAACTAAGTTTAAAGTTTAAATGTTTGCTTTGAAAAACTTCTCCTGAATTGTAACTCAAAATAGGATTTTTGCTGAAATATAGACCTGAATAAGTCAACTTAAGGATCTCAATAAAAATATATAAACTCAATAAATACGAATAAATTCTTTAAAAGAAACATGAAGTCAAATCAACTTATCACAAGAAGACTCAGATGTAGGGGTAAAATCCTAGATTTCTTATTTAATGATTTGAAAGTACATTTAGGCCGTAAGGACGAACTCATCCCACACTATGATATACTGAAAAAACCTGAAAGAAGAAGATTCTTGAAAAAAAATATAGAATTCTTGATGAGGTTCTTGATTAAAAGCCTTGAAACCGTAACTTGAAGGTAAAAGATAAACAAAACCTTTTGAAATTCTTGAATTAATTTCTTGAAATTTCCATGGAAAAGATTTATTATTTTCATTAGTGATTCATAATTGTATAGAGGAATTTGAATTAGAAAGAATTAAATTCAGGGAAAAAACATACCTTAAAGAAGAATCTTTATAAAAATTGAAAAAATCATTAATGAATCTTCTACTTTGATTTTTCATTATGATTTGGCTTTAGGGTTTGAGAGAGAAGAGAATGATTGATTAAAAGATGAAGATATTATTGTTTTGAGCCTTTATTACTCAAAAAATTTGTTAAGGGTTTTCTTGGAAGTGAAAAAATAAAAACGCATGACTTCATACTTTGTAATTGGATTGATGTGAAATTTTTGGCATTGGAAAATAGATTCAAATAACTTTAATTTCACCAGTTATGGATCAAGTAAATCATTATATTTTCATATATATAGTCGTTTGAATATACTTTTAATTGTTGCATGTTGATATCACTATTTTTGGGAGCTTATGAGTGTAGAAATATTTTGACGAAATATGTTTTCTTCTATCTCTTTTTACGAATAATACATTCAGGATCAAAGATTTATACAAGTTCCTTACTTCAACTTCTTTACACAAATAATCTATTGTCGTTTGAAAACTCTTTAAGAGTTTCAATTCTAGTCATCAACCTGCAGCATAATACTTGTATATGCTTATGCATTTTGAATACAATAAATCCTTATGAGGATTATAAACAATTTCTATGAAACCTTGTATATTCTAGATTTAGAACCCAACATATATTTTCATATCAATTTTGTCAAGTGACAATATTCAATATTAAATGTATGACAGTTTGTAGTGTTTAGACTGAATGTCAAATATGTTTAATTCTTACAAAGATGCATCATTCCACTTTTCACTTCGTAATTATTTCTACACCAACATTATTTAATAGTCGTAGAATTTATATTATCATAATCTTTTACAATATTATTCTCTATTGTATTAAAGATGTCATCAACAATATACCATTTTATTTTAATTCACAATACATCATAACTTATTGAGAAATCATTACATCTTTATTTTTAGGTAGCTACCCCTTTCATGTGGTTTCGTAAGGTTTAATGTTACAGGCTCTCCAAGAACACAATGTCCCTTATTATAATCATTTTGATTTTTTGGTCTTCCTTATTTTTTAAGTATTATTTTATTTAGAATTGATTAGTCTATCATGATTCATGCATGTCGAGACTCTATCCTTAAGGGACATTCAATAAGAGTATTTACAACTCTTATGTTGCTTCTATTCTCCCACTTATGTTAGGAAAACTAACATACATCTCAATTTTTTGTAGAATATATCTATGTGAATCATTGTATATTCAATGATTATATACTACATATCAAAATAATCAGATAAAATATATTTATTCCCTGACCATAAATCAATTGAAAGAAAATTTGATCATAATTTATTGGTTTGATGTGTACAATTACTTTTGTATGTGATATCATATTTCAGATCAACACATGAAGCTTAATTTTCATAAGAAAATAATTTACTATATGACACATTTAATGTCACAGAATCTTGAATATTTATCAATATTATCAAAATGAATTATCTTAATTTCATATTGTGAAGTTCTGTTCTTAACTCGAGTATCTTACACAAACAATTCCCGAAAAGCCAAACTTGAGGTTACTAACAAACGCGCATGTGATTATCTTATTGATGCATAAATTTATCATATCACATGATAGGTTAATAGATCTATATTCATCTTTAATAGTTTTTAAGAATATATGAATTTAGTCTCAACATTAGTTGATCCAATCAACTTGTCATAAAAACTAGCAACAAAAGACTTCTTGAAGAAACTTCTAGTTTTTCAATATATGTCTATTACTTCGTATGCACATCTTTGGGATGACCAAATTATTCATGTCAATTCATAAATTTTTATTAATAGTAAATTAATAATAGAATTCTCCAGTAAATTTGTATTGCTCTAGTAAATTCTAAATTTATCACTATTTATATGAGTAAATTTCAATGTTAATACTCCGTGAGTAAATTTAATATTTTTTTCTTAATTACTATACCTAATTTCATATTTTTTTTCTTAATTACTCTACCTCTTGTAAAGGTGATTCGTGACCCCATAACTGAATGGACTACTATGATTATTAGAATATTGTGCGTGTAATCATATATTTTTTCTCAATAATTTCGCAAACCCTAAGTTTTGAGATGATTATAGGCACATATGAGATCATACATAAGGATCGTCTATTAGGACCATAAATTATCTAACCAACCCAATGGGTGAGTGAATAGGCCAACAAATATCCCTATGCATACGTTCCAAGAATGCATGTGATTCAACCTCAACTTTTATTGAGGATGGTCTCACAATCCACTTTTCTTGATAACAATCAGTGTAAACAAATTCACCATCTAAAAGAATATTTAGGTTTTTTAATGAATGTCTATTTGAATTATTTATAATTCACCTCATCATGGCAGACTCGTGATGTCTCATACAATCATGAAAAAGTAAGAAAATATTGGAATTAGTTTTAGATTGTGCCTCAGTTACATTAACAATTATCAAATAAAACGCAAAAGATAAAGTATCAAAAATATTTTAACATATGTTTTCTCATAGACAATCTTAGTGATACCACATTTATAACCGAAGGTCGCAATATTTTCCCCGCCTAACATAGTGACTTACATCTCATTCACTTTAGATAATGGGTCTATTTTTTAGTATTTCTCAAAAGTTGTCATTCATAATGATACCAAAACAATTATGTGAGCATATAAACTAGTAATATCTTTAATACATCATTTCATATTTATGTGCATTATTAAATCACTATTCTTCTTTCAGACATAATATCTACTACAACCACATCTACTTTAACGAATGGAGCAAATTAAGTAAATTTCATGACTTATCATCAAAAACATATTAGTTTTTTTTAGTCATTATTATATCATCAATATGATGCATTAAGACTCAAATTCAATGACTTATCGATATAAAAGTTTCTTTGTCCATGAATCACTGGGTCTTGAACCCAATCTTATCATTATGGTACACCATGACTTTAACCCAATGTCTTACTCTCTTGGTGCGATTGAACGTAAATTTATTATGTTATTCTTTTGGTGCGATAAAACTTTAATCTATCATCTTACCCACAATCTTGCTCAACCTCAAGCCTTCAAAAATTTTAATTTTATAACTTTTAATGATTATTAATATGATCGCAAACTATAGTTACACAATTTGAGATTATTGATTTATTATAATCAACATTAGTACTTAATAGATATAGCTTAATAGGTCACATACCTCATTTAATGGTTGAAACCACACCTTTCACTAAGTTGTGTTTATTTTATTAATAAAAAAGTTAACGAATTCGCTTCCCAATCGATTAAATTAATCATATATAAAGTGAAAGAGTCTCTGTACATACTTACTTCAGATTGTAACACCAGATCTGCCACATAGATAATTATAACGGAAAAATAAATCATACCTTTAAAATATAAAAACCTTATTGCGTAACTTATAGAAGATCTCTTTTGCACTTTTCCCGTATTCTATCATAATTCTTTAAGAATAGACAATTATGATGATAACGTGTTATGAAACTATATAAAATAAGAAGAAGAGCAATGTACGAGAATAGAAAAGACTTTTTTTTCTCTTGAAGTATGTTCATGTGTAAATCTTATTTACAATAAAGGAAAACACTTATATTTTGTAGGGGAAATCTAAGTTGATCCCTACGTCCGATTTTCTAACCATATAATACAAGGACTCCATATAATTAGACATTCACTAAAATACAAATACGTTTATAACAATAATATAAATAATTTATTACGTTTTTAGTAATGATAACAATAACAATTTAATAATAATTATAATAATATTCAATAATAATACCTAAACCATTAGAAGTTTTTAAATTCTAATAACAATGTAACAATATAATTAAACAATAGCAACAACAACCACAATAATAATAATAATAATAATACCTAAGCGGTTATAGTATTTAAATTAATATGTATTTATTAAAGAGATCTATTCAAGTGTTAAATAATTTTATTATTAAAATTACATAAATTATACAAAAATATATTTACTATTTGAAAATTATTAATAGTAATAATTATTAATGGTGTCAAAACCACAATTTTGTTGAAAATATCAAATTTTAAAAATTCAATTTTCAAAAGTTACAGATTTAAATGGCACGGTAGAGTTTTATGAATGATAAAAACTGTTTTCTTTTTCTTTTTTCTTAAAAAAATAAAAATAAAGTTATAGCTTTAAAAAATAAGGCACAATTGAAAATTTATCATGATTGTTAAATGAATATGTATTGTCTCTTCCCAATTGCTAAGGTCTTATCTTCAATATTTTCACATAATACTCATTATTAAATCTAAAATATACATAAAGTTGAAAATTCTAATATAAAAACACTACGATAAATAAAAAAAAACAACATTGTTCCGTAATCCTACTAACTCAAATTCTTTTCCCACTTCAAGAAAAAACAATAAGATATTTCAGTATGTAACAAAGGAGAACAATTCAACCCACCCACATACATTCCAGGACAATAAGAAACCATCACAGAGGAGCTTAATAATATGTAAGATTTTTTTTAAAAAAAATTAATTAAGTTTCTATGTATTGAGTAATCAAAATAACAATATCTCAATTCCTCTGTTTTGACTTAAACATGCATGAACATAATATTCAGCAAACACTTCGGCAAATTTTATCGCTGTGACTTTTTTTTTTATTCAAAACAATTTAAAAAGAGTAAAATCTTTGGATCTGTTTGGTAGTTGTTGAGACAAAAATCATTATAATCAACATCATTTTTAGAATTAACATTAGCAGTAAGATTTGTGTATGAGTTACATAGATATATCAATATTATAAGCATTAAAATCTCTTATCAAAAATTATTATAAATCGTTAGTTGTTAATTTGTTTTCTTTTTAGTTTACAATTTTTAATGATTTTAAGTTTGTTTTTGCAAGACGATTGGTGTTTAATTTGCTTGATTTAAATATTTATTTTCATTTTTGATTTTAGTATATTATTAAAGTTATATATACATATTTCATGTGTAGAATTTATTTAGTGAATGATATTATTTAATAAGAAGTTCAATTTTAAAATTATCAATAAATTAGTATTCTCAATTATATTTTTCAACTAACCGTGCAACGTGGGGACACATTTACTAGTTTAATTAATAACCCTACGCTATGTGTGGCTACGCACCTACACCCTCCACCCTCATCTCCTTTCTTCTTCAATCACCGTTGCTATGTGATTTGCATGTTTGAACTATACTTCTTAGGTGATATAATGTAAATACCTAATGGCAACTAATGTATTAGCTTTGGGCTAATCATCATTTTTTGTTTTCTTTATTCTAACAGAATATTTCAATGTCATATAATCTGTGAGTTCACTACCAAACATAAAATGTAGTGGTAGTATTATTAGAGAATTTCCATGCGATAATTTGTCTGATGAATGTTTAGGGAAACATACAATTTTATATTCGTCAAGGGACATTCAATGACTTGATGTTACTTTTCGACCAGTAAAATTTATTATTTCATGACCTTATAATTATTAGGATTTTGTAAAAATCTACATATTTGAAAACTATAAAACAATAATTATTCCTATCGAATTATTTTACTTATTATTAATATTTTGGATTAAGGATTTGGTTAGTACTATTTAGTCTAGTAATTTACTACTAAGGTTAATCTGACAAAATGAATACATTTCTCTTATATATTTGTTAAAATGAAAATGTAAAATGAAATATATTTTTTAATAGAGGAGTTAAGTAAAATGAAATAGAAGGAATAATAACAATTGGCATATTAGCATTAAAAATTAAGCAGAGAGAACACATACACACTGTTGGGACTGAACGAATCAACCTTGTTAGCTACTATTAGATCAATTTAGTTAGGATACTGCAGCAGCCATTATTTATTTATATTTCGTTATTAGTAAATGTCTAGGACTCTTCTTATTCTCTATGTAATTCCATATAATACAAGTGTAAGTTCATTAATGTACCATCTTCTTTCAACATTTACTCAGTGTTTATTTGGTATTAGGGCTCTATCAGCTCAAACGAGAACGATTAATTTTTTTTCTTCTGTGCATCTCTCAAGCAGATCACAAATATCAGCAACAATGGCCAATCATAACTGTACGAACAACCCAGAGTTGTTAATGCTGAAAAGACAACGGGTAACAACATCATTATTCAATTCAATCCTGCATCTCAATTACCTATAATACTTAGTTGTAGCCACAACTTCTCTACATGGAAAGCAATTCTCCATGCTTATGTATGTCTACAACCTCTTTAGTCATCTCGATAGGACCACTCCGACTCCTAATCGCATGACCGCGATTGACAAAAACACATCTTGCGGATACTACTCGTATGAGTTTCAAGAAATCTTTGTTGTAATACGTGCACGTGATACGACTGTCTCTATGAGAAATTGTTTGAAAAGCTGGTTGACATTGAACTATTTCTTCGCCACTAGGATGTTAAGAAAATATCAAGCCCCATAATTGCCTTTGTCGCTAAAACCCATGCATATAATCGCAACACTAGCAGGCAAAACAACAATTCTCAACAATGGCGTCAAAATTCACGTCCAAACACCCCACCACAGTGGCAGTACAACTCCAATTTAAACTCTGTAATTCGATGTCAACTATGTAATAGAGTAATCAACAGAACTAATGTTTGCCACTCAAAGTCTCACAATTACTTTGAAGCCAAAGCGAACTATGCTGCTGGATTTACTGCACCCACGAACACTTTGATTGTCGACTAAGGCTCCACCGATCACATCATAATGCAGCCACAAAACCTACAATCGTACAATGGTAACGAGGATATCTCCATGGGTGACGGTAGCAAAATTCCTATCTCTCGCACTAGTTTTACTCAATTAAATGCATTAATATTGTTTTTAAGCTAACACGTACTCTCGGTGACCCGTCCATTAAATACAAGCTTCTTTCAAATTCTTAATTCTCTCTAGTGCACGGTCCAGCTATGGATTGTATGAGTGGCCAATCTCATTTCCCCAAGCTCACATGAATGCCACATCCACTCCTCTCACTACATGGCATCAACGTTGTGGTAATCATCACTCTAGGGTTCTTAGTTTTATTCTAAATATATTCTAACTAGCGTGTCATGAGCGAGACAAAATCACTTATTGTAATTCTTGATTATCTAATAAGGCCGATCGACATCTTTTTACCTGATTATATTTCTGTAGGTCTAAATCGCTTCAAATTATTTTTAGTGATTTAAGGGGCTATCACCCGTCTTATATCTAGATAAAAATTTGTATTAATGTATTTTTGTTTTTAAATATACGAAATACACTTGGGTCAACACATTAAAAAATAAAATTGAAGTAAAATAAAACTTCCAAACATTTTATCCTATGATTGAAAAATATTTTTAAACTAAAGTTTTATCACTCTACATTGATGGCGGAGGAGAGTATAAAATTCTTGACCCCTATCTGACACTTCACGACATTAAACACCTCACCACCCCACATTATACACCTCAACGAGCTGCACTTGTAGAAAGACGACATCACCATATTGTCGAAAATTCACGAACACACTTGCATGATGCATTCCTTCAACCCAAGTTTTGGTCTTTCACGCGTCATCATATTGTCTACCTTGTCAATATTCTTCCCACCTCTCACCTAGATAATCATTCTCCATTCTAATTATTACTAGGAAAATCACCTTATTAGAGCTCCTTGTAGATTTTTTGTTGTTTATGGTATGCATTGGATCTTTCCTTTATCATCATTGTAACCAACCAGTTCATTGATCCATTTACTCGTAAGGTCTATTTGCCCCGAGATGCACGATTTATTGATAGTTTTTCTATTAAAACTCTATTATCTAATATTTTCGTGAAATCATCTCATCTAGAATGGGAAATTACCACAACCTTAAATCCTTCATACCCCCCCCCCCCCACATTTCCTATCATTACTGGTCCGCCCCATCCCTTAAACATAGACCTATACTCACATGTAGACTAACGATCAATGCCATTTTCTTCTCAACAGAGTTACAAGCCACCTCAAGATCTCAATCCTTCTTTCAAAGTTAATCAGCGGTAGAAGCAACTACAACTCCTGCAATGTCATCGTCTCCATGTAAATTTCTATCTCTCTTAACTTGTACAATTCCCACTCTCCAGGAACTATCTTTTCCCTGTACTATGCAATGCACTACACCATCATACCTCTCTCCATGTTCACTAACCCACATACCTTTGAATACACATAGAAGCTCGATGTCCCCTTCTTTTTTATGAACACAGAAACACAAGCATGTCCTATCTTTAAGTCAGATATTGCTTCTTCACTACCTCAATGACCGTCTTCCCCTACCCTTGTTGTCACGCTATCCTAAAATAACATCACTAAATTCAAACAAATTGGTTACTACATGGGCAAACGGAACCCCATCATCACACCTATTACTTCCAAACAAGCTCAAAAACATCCGCAATAGCGAGATGAAATGAAACATGAACTTGATGCTTTAATTAAAAACAAGAAACGGGAACTTGTTCCTCCTGACAAAACAAAAAATATAGTCTCTTGCAAGTTGCTTTTCAAGATAAAAAGAAAAGCAGATGGGTCTATTGATAGATACAAAGAACGACTAGTTGCAAAAGGCTTTACTCAGAGGACGGGCATTGACTTCCATGTGAACTTTAGCCTGGTTGTAAAGCCTACCATATTCAAGATTATCCTCTTTGTGGCACTTCTCCATAATTTGCATCTCCGTCAGCTTGATGTTAACAATGCGTTCCTCCAGGGGAACCTGGGAGAGGAGGTGTACATGGCACAATCTCAAGGGTTACTTAATGATGACAAACCAACTCAAATATGTAGACTTCGTAAGGCAATACATTGATTTAAACAAGCCCCTCAAGCATGGTACAAGGCCTCACGGGTTACCTTTTATCCATAGTCTTTATTAAGACGAAATCAGATGCTTTGCTACTCGTCAGACAAGGCATAGATGAAACAAAGTTCGTCCTTCTCTATGTCAATGATATAATTGTCACTGGCAGAAACACTTTCATAGTCGTTCATGTTATTGCTTCACTTTCTTCTCAATTATCTATCAAGGATTTTTGAGATATTCACTACTTTCTGTGTGTTGAAGTTAATCACGGCTCAGATAGCTTAATTCTAACCCAATCTAACAATGTGAACGACATTTGTAATGATGAGATAATGACCGATTGAAAAAGTGTCCACACACCAATAACTGCATCTGAGCTACTCACATTGTCTAATGGCACTCACTTGACTGATGCAACACGCTACGGTCGGGACATAGTCAAGATTCAATACTTGTCTATCACTAGATTAGGCATCTCCTATGCGGTAAATAAGTTATACCAATTTATGGAAGCACCATTAGAACTTCATTGGAAAGCTGTGAAACGTGCTCTATGTTAGATTCATGTATTTATCTAGTTACACCTCCGTGTAACCTCCATTGAGGACCTCAATTTGCACATATACTCTGGTGCATATTGGGGTATGGATATATATGACAAAGTTTTCATATGTGGGTACATCCTATTCCATGGTACCAATCCTATCAGTTTGTCCTCGATGTCCTCCAATTAATCTGAGTCTAGGGAAGTGGTTAATGCACTTTCTGAAACCTTATGGGTGACCAATCCTCTCACGGAGCCATGTGTCACATTCGTGGAGCTTCCCCTTGACGTAATTGTCATTGTTGACCTTTTTATGGACTAAGAATAGCCTCTTAACTTACATCATTACATTCACAGGTCAAAAACGCGGAATATTTAAAACTTTTTATCACTTCTACGGTACGGTTTACATAGACCTCTATATACTTATAATATTTATATCGATTATACATAGACCTTTCGTATAGAAAGATTGCATAGTCAGATTGCTTTTGTGTCTGAAGCGAACCTACAATAAAATTCATATTGATGTCTTCCCACTTCTAAGTAGGAACATGCATTTCTTGCAGTAACACTACTTTTGGTGTTAGTGTTTCACTTGTTAGCCATATGGACAATTTGCAACAAATTCCTCTATGTCCTTTTTAAAATCATCCTACCAAAACACTTCCCTAAGGTTATGGTACCTTTTTGTTGAAACCAGATGACTTCCTTAAGTATCCGGTTCGTCAAATCAGCTACAGTGGGAACGCATAACCTTTCTTGATACATCAAGACACCATTCCCCCCTAAGGAGAATGACTTATTAAGCTTACCAAGAAACGATTTTTTACACTCCAGAAATGGTTGATTAAGGTGTTGTTTGGACTTCACCTCAACCACCAAAGATGACTCAGAGTTATGGTTGACCAGAAAACCACCATGCGGAGAATCTTCCAACCACACACCCAATCTAGCCAACCAATGAACATGTTTCACTAGGTCTTTCTTGAATTACTCAACATGAGACACACTACCCATGGTCATATGACTTAGAGCATTCGCAACCACCTTGGCTGTGCTGGGGTGATAGAGACCACTCTTATCGTAATCTTTCAACAATTCCAACAACCTTTTTTATCGGAGATTCAACTTCTTTTGAGTAAACACATATTGAAGACTATTGTAGCTAGGATATACATAAACATTAACAAAATACAAGTAATGCCTCAATATTTTCAAGGCAAATACCACGGCGTCTGACTCAAGATGATGACTTGGATAGTTCCTCTCATGCACCTTAAGTTTCCTAAACGCATACAAAATTACTTTCTGTTGTTGCATAATAACGCACCCTAAACCCACTCAATATGCATCACAATACACAACTAAGCCCTCTATACCCTCCAATAAAGTCAACATCGGAGCGGAGGTGAGATTATCCTTCAAGATTTGGAAGTTTCTCTCAAATACCTCCCACCACTCAAATTTCTTACTCTTTTGGGTTAATGTAGTCAAGGGAGAAGCAATGAATGCAAAACGATGCACAAACCTCCTATAATAATCCCCCAGACCCAAGGAACTTCTGATGTCGGTTTGAGTCAATGGTCTAGGACAATTTTTCACTGCCTCGGTTTTCCTTGGATCAACCTTAACTCCTTTACTACAGATGATATGACCAAGAAATGCTAACGACCTCAACAAAAACTCACATTTGCTATATTATGCAAATAATTATTTCTCCTTAAGAACTTGCAACACCACCCTCAAATGGTTCATGTGTTCACCCTCATTATTTGAATATACCAATATGTCGTCAATGGATACAATAAAAAAAGAATTCAGGTAAATTTGAAAAACCCTATTCATGAGATCCATAAATGTCGCGCAACATTATTAAGAGCAAAGGACATTAATAAGAACTCGTAGTGACCATATCTAGTCCAAAATGCTTTTCATTTGAATATCCTCACCTCTTACCCTAAGTTGCTGATACCCCGATCTCAAGTCAATCTTATAAAAGTAGCTTGACCCTTGGAGTTGATTATACTAGTCATTAATCCGAGAGAGAGGGTACTTAGTCTTTATGGTGACATTATTGAGATGGTGATAATCAATGCACATTCTAAGGGAACAATCGTTCTTCTTCACAAACATAACAGGAGCACTCCATGGAGAAACACTCGGTCTAACAAAGCCTTTGTCTACTAAATCTTGAGTTAAGCCTTCAAACATTTCAATTCAGCCGGAGCCATCTGATAAGGAGGAAATAAAATGGGATTTGTTTTCGGTAACTAGTCGATACCAAAATAAATTTTCCGTTTGGGAGGAATCCTGGGAAGATCATTAGGAACGACCTCCAAAAATTCCCTCACTACGGGACCGACTCAATGGGAGAAATTTCGGAGTCTATATCCTGGATACATATTGTATGGTATAAACACCCTTTAGAGATCATTTTACAAGGCTTATGAAAAAAGATGATATGACCTCTAGGAATACAATTCCCCCCCCCCCTTCAACTCTAAAATGGGATCCTTTGGAAAGTTAAGCTTCATCACCCTCGTTCTACAATTTATAAAGGCAAAGCAAGCATGAAACCAATCCATACCCGAAATGACATCAAAGTCAAGCATATTAAGTTATACTAGTTCAACATAAGTATCTCTATTGGGAAAAATTATAGGACAATTTCTATACACCCTTTGTGCAACAATGACTCACCCACCGAGGTAGACACCATAAAAGTTTCATGCAAAATATCGGTTAAAATGTGAAATTGTTTAGCTACAAGAGGAGTCACAAATGACAAGGTAGAACCGGTATCATGTAAGTCTTATACATCAACAGAGAAGGCGTTTAACATAACGGTCACCAAGTCGGGGGAAGACTCTTGCTCGCCCCTAATGCGGTGAGCATATAAGCGATTCTTCTTCGGAGTATCATTAGAAGCACTTTGTTACCCACTCTCCTTGACTTGCCTCTTAACATTTTAGAAATCTCAAACTTTGTGCCCACTTTGACCATATCCAAATAAATTATTTGTTCCCTTAAGACAATCACCATAGTGTTGGACACCCTATATGTTCCCTTGCCTTTTTGGTTTGTGAACTAGTATCCCTAACCTTCTTAGGCTTAGTGTTAGACACACAATCGTCACAAGCAATAGGGAACTTGGAAAAAACTTTAGTATAAAACCTTTTTTGTAACATAGGCTTGTCTTGGATATCAAGACTACTCTTTGACGAACAACCATAAGAAGATCTTTCCTTCTTGTCATTTCTACTCTTTCTATTAGCCCTTGCCTCTTCCATTTGTTGAGCATGAACAATGAGAAAAATGTTCATATTATCATGTAGAATAGCAAAATGACATTCCTTTTGCAAGTCATCTGACTTAAACGTCACAAAGCGATTCATTTCATTCCTAGGATCGGAAACAAAAGAATGAGCATATTTTTACAATTTACTTAATTTCAAGGAGTATCCTAGCACACTTATACCTCCTTGACAAAGGTGGATAAAATCCACAACTTCAGCTATCCGCTTCTCCGTAGGAAAGAATATATTAAGAAACTATTTGAACACTTCTCAATTAACGGGTCCACCACTTTAAGGTCTATTGTTTCTCAATTAGACGTACAATGCTTGAGCCATATCCTTGAGTTGGTAAGTGGATAACTCGTCCTTCTAAATAGTAGTCAACCCCATATCATAAAGGATCTTGTAGACTTCATCGATGACCTCTTGGGAATCTTGTTCATTGGACCCATAGAAGGTAGGGGGATTCATCCTAGTGAAATCACTCAAATGGGAGGCCATAGTGCGAATGTTTTGGTTTGCTTGGGGTACAACCTACCAATTTTCTTGGTCCGTTATGGCTGGAGCTTGAGTAGTGATGGCATGTGCTTGGGTATTAATTCTTGGGCCATGTGGAGAAGAACAGGCCTTATGTCACCATCCGTCAAAGGAGGTTGATTGAGCACAACTTGGTAATCACTAACTTCTTCCTCAGGAGGAAGAACTTGATCTCCTCGAGGATGAGCTCCCGCATTGTCAATTTTTTCTTCAAGTCTTCGTGCCGCATTCCTTCAAGTATTCATTAGCTAAAATCACAATAAATGAATTAGATGTTAAAAACACATAGAGTAAAAACATTAGAGGAATGACATTGGATTTCAAGAAAGTGAGGGTTTCTTAAGTATCATATGGATTACTATCCATAAGTTTGGCACTTTAGAATTATGAAAATGAATCTACACAGACGTGGTTAAGAGAGATATCGACTCAAAGATTTTCAACCTCATACTCTGAAATCAAGTTTTTCACATCGGGGGAGCATCCACTAGATGTAACCGGCATCATCGTCCTCTTTCAGAACTAAGACTAGCCTCTAAACTTACATCATGATATTTATAGGTCAAAACGCGGAAAATTTAAAACTTTCTATCACCTTCACATTGAGGTTAACATATACCTCAACATACTCATAATATTTATATTGAGTAAACATAGAACCTTTGTATAGGAATATTACATAGTCTTATACTTTTATTTCACAAGGATATATAAAATATAACATAGTCTCAAATGGATGTCTTATCACATAACCATCTAACAATAGAATAACAATGTGGGTTTAGCCCATACATCAATGTTATAAAACCACATATATGTTATAGAAGTTTAGTAGTCAAATGAAAAAGAAAGAATATAAGAGTTTTAAAACTAAAACAACTTCATAGCTTGATATTGGCATATCCGTTGGAAAGTGAGTACCTATGAAACTTGGACGAATAAGAATTCCAAAACTTCCTTCAATGTCGTCTCAAAGACCTTCAACAAGAAAAACCTAAAATGTTGGGGAAAAGGGAGAAAATGAGGCTAATACATCACTTGTACTAAGTATGAGACCGTATGCACACGTATAATCAATTCATGCTAAAAAGGGGAAATTTAATTTAAAACATGCAAATTTTCATTTAGAATGTCCTATGTATATTCAAGAAGACCATACCAAATCAATAAAACATATTCATTATCTCAAAAGAATGTACATCACAAGAACAATAAAGCTAAGTCTAGTCAAGTCAACATGCATCACATACTTGAACACATAGTCAAGGCTGCTCCGTCATCATGTCATAATAGCAATAAGCATGAATAAGAGTTCATTACAACATAACCAAAGTAACACAATTACCCAACAAGAACCATGACTAACATCCAACTTAATATAGCATATAATTTAACAGTATATATCATCATACTTTAGATATAGAGACCAAACACATAAGCATAAGTAAATGCAACACAATTAGACACCATCGATATGCAAGATTTTATATATATATATATATATATATTATATATATATATATATCATGTATCATTATATGTATATAATTTATTAGAAAACCACCTTCTAAGGCATCCTCGAAGGTCAACTAGTGCAAGGTATAGGTAGAGTTCCATACCCCTAGCTAGGGTAAGTCAACAAGAACTAAGTGGGGAATCCAGTGTTGTTAAAACTTACACCGATATAAGGTGTTCTACCGCCCAACATAAAAAGAAATAAACATAGCTTTCTAGGTGGATCAACTAGCTAGTCTTCGTATGGGGGAAACATAGTTCAAGAACTAATAAATATGTATGAACTATCAACATAAAACTTGTCAATTGGAGCCTCATCTCATGGGAATCCATATAATGAGTATCCATCATTGGGAAGTCAAAAACTCATTTGGAACTATAGGATTAATCTTCATCAACGGAAAGTCAACACCACCCATTGTCATGTTTGCTCGCTGCTAAGCTAAGTCCCTTTTGAAATGTCTTTAATGTCTGTATTAATAAGAATAGCTTAATATAAGTCATAGGGTCTATACCTTGTATAATATTCATCATCATAGATCAATAAGAATTGCATGTGTGTATTCCTTTCATTACATTTTATATAATTGAGGTTAGTACATTTACATATCACTTCATAAAAAGGAACATTGGTAAATCATCACCATCTTTGTAAAATTTACATCTATGAAAACACCTCATAAACAATAGTCAAGAAATTTCAACTAAATATCATATCAACCCTATCAATCTTAATACAAGATATAATTCAATATAATATAATCACTTAATCACAATTTACCACAATTGAAGTAAGGAATAGGGATTTCAATACTTACCAAGTCTAATTCATAATCCATGATCAAGGTCATAACAAAAACCCTTAACTCAAACCAATTAAGGTGTAATATCATCACACATCAATAACGAACATGATAACAAGGCCAATAGAATTACTATATCACTATTTCATAGCTTAAGATGAGAGACTTAGGTCAAAGTCATAATCTCGATAAATTACTAAAGAAATAGAATTATAGGAATATAATTAACCCTAAACTATTAATAATTGGTACAATTACATCATATGTTATTATTTCAACCAACAACCAATTCAATTTAACAAACATTACACAAATCATATCAAGATCACAACCTAGGGTTAAGGGGTAAAGGTCATCTTCTACAACACTAGACCAATAAATCAAGAAATAACATAATAAAGTTATAATACATGTTAATGTATTCATAATATCCATAAAAAATTATAAACAAAGTAATTCACAAGATCAATTTCGAGATTGGAAAAGACCCACTTGAAATCTCAACTTTTGAAACCAATTTGATGGAACCCTTTGAGGAAAGATGTCTCAAAGGTGAAAGGAATCCCATACCTTCTTGATTGATGAAGATTTATGGAGAAACTTTATTTATTGAATCCCTAAACCCCCCCCCCTTGACCTTCACTTCTACGTAGTTCTTCTATTTGAGGGAGAAAGAACAAAGAAGGAAGAGAGTTTGGATTTGGGAAATTATGAGAATTTAGGTTAGTCTAACGAGCTTAGGGGATTTATATAGGTTTTTAATTAACTTAATAAGACCTTCCTAAACCCTAATTAAAATTCTAACTAATCCAACTAACTAATTTAATTAAAACAAAATGTGCAGCAAAAACACAAACCTCACAGACGGAACCCAACCCACACACCATTTGTCAATCGAGTGACCAAGGACCAACCGTCATGCTGGTCCGTCGTTAAGTACAGAGACTATACAAAACAGGCTCTTCATGATTTATTCTAAGAGTTCATCGACGGTCTCAGTTGATGCCCCATGGATTGACACACGCCTCGTCGCTACACTCGTCTATGCACACTGCCTTTTGGCGCTCCATGCGAAAATTTTCAAGGGTCCTCCTCAAGGGCCCTTGGTTTGTTCTTGGAGATCGTACCAAAAATTTTCAGCTATTAATTAACTGTAATGGCTGTTACAAGACATTCCACCAATATTCATAATTTTCTGACTCCTAAAAATCTAGTTAAATAGGCTAAGGTTGACTTTAACCTAACCAAACTAGTTTCCGAATGTGATGGACGTTCTTGAACTTTTTTGATTTCAAGACCTCCTAATATGAGTTAGATTCATTAAATAAGACCTTAAAATAGTGTATAAACGTCTTGTAACTTCTGTTAGGCTCTATAACATGCCCTAGATTTTCTCGGAGTCACACCGCGCTTTCTAGTGCACCAGTTGCCTACAATTTACTATGATAATCTTGGATCAACATACTTGAGCAAAAGTCTTGTCTTTCAAAGTTGTATGAAGCATGATGCAATTGATTTATGAATATATAAAGAAGGTTCAGGTTGTTCATGTCCATGGTGTTGGTCAAATAGCTGACTCTCTTACCAAGGCACTGCCAAACCTGCTTTACAAAAAAATCTATTCACTACAATATTGCATTGTTTAAGTTAGCTTTGTTCTTATTGAATAGATATATTAACATTTTAGATGATTAAAGATATTATCTCATCTCATATTCATTTGCTACCATCCTATGAATACATGTATTATATTACTTCTCTACCTATTGATAAAAAAAATTAATTATTACGTGATGGAATCTAAGGTAAATTAGTTATTGAGATATTCTTTAAATTGATATCATTGTTCACAACTTTTTACAACTACACAAGAATTAAATTTAGTTTTTCTTTTATAAAAATATATACAATGTTGAAAAAACTAAAAAATTAGGAAGGAATATTCACAAAACAATTCATATGTTCATGGTTAAAAATAATTTACCTTATATTTCATAAATATTTAGTGTAAGAATAATTTAAAAAATAAATGTATGAATAAATTAATCAATAATATATATATATATATATATATATATATATATATATATATATATATGTACGTATGTATGTATATATTTTTGTAGAAATACGTAGGAACTCTCATATTCCCTTTATACACATGAGATACATCTATTATATGTCACGCCATAAACTAAGGGAGACGTAACTGACACTCGATACCTTATGCAATCTAGTAAGCCCTTGAAATATACCAGCGGACTAATCTAAGCCTAGAGGGTCAAGTAACATAACATCTTAAATATTAATCTTGTACGATTAGGGTCATAACTTGAATGAAAACTAATATGTAGGAACGTAGACAAGAAAAAAAATTAAGTACTAGCTTGCCAACTAGGCCATAATTGAGGTCATACACACATTCATACATACCTATACATGCCAAGTCTACATAGTTGAAAAGTGGAAGCTGTAGAAAGAAACCAAGAATATTGTGACAACAATAGACTTTACGAGTGTAAAGAGTGCTACTCTAGACAAGACCCTAACTATATTCAAATTGTTCAACAAAAGTAAGCATACTATAAAAGCTTCTGGAAGAGGTGGAGCTTACAAACTCAAAAGTGAATCCTAGTGAAGGGCTTAAAGAGAATCCCTACCTGGATCTGCACGCACAAAAAATGTAGCATCCCTAGGAAACGGAACGCCAATATGGATATAACTATACTGGTATGTAAGGTAGAAAATAAAATCATGAATAAGTGTTATAAAAATGGTTATAATGATGCCACCTAAAACAAAAACATATATAGGTTCCATTGTTGATATCCCACCTTATATAAATTGAATATGCATGGCATGCTCACATAATCGTAGGTCATGAATGCATATGAATTGATGCAAATGCATGTAATGCCCAACCATGTTCTATAATGGTGTTGACTTCCGATAGCTAACCAACATCGTATTCACCAACATTAGTATCTCATACACATAAATATAGGAAAAAAGGCCACATACTGTCCTATTATATCTCATATATATAATGTGTAACATGAAATATCATGGATTCGTAATGCATTTCAGAAAAATAAGAAATTTAGTAGTTTATACATAGAATTTACATTTAAGAGTTTTGGAGATAGACATGTTATTTTTAAGATTTCAAAAATATAGATTGGCGAGGAAGGAGGACTACTTAGAAATTCATATATCTCATAACTAATCAATTTAAGTTACTACAACTAAAGAAGAATAAGAATATTCACACATGGACCTATGGTCGATTGAATCAACAAAATGATACAAAGACGCCAAATACCCTATCTATATGAACGAGTGGAATAGAAACATAATGGAGCAAAAAAGGACACCATTTTCAATCTCAATGACTTTAAGAAAATGTCTTTCAAATAATCGAGTAGTAAAATAATATTTGACGATTTTGGATACAATAATTCGTGCTCAAAGGAAGTACGCCGCTTAGTGTTAACATACCTCCATTTTGGGTCTCATTGTATCAATATGGATTATAACCCTTTCTTACAATATGTAATATGCATGAAATCATGTCATACAACCACTACCGAAAGAATATTACTACGTTAGGGTCAAAGTAGCAATAATGATATTAGTAGAAGAGTAATTAGCTCGCCGGACCCTTTTAGAATATATGATTAATTACGTTTTCTTCTTCAAATTACAAACCCAAATTAATGACATAACATATGTTTTTGCAGCAACTTTAACAAGTGGAGGCCTACATAAAATTCAACAATAAACAAAAATAGTATGCATCCACCACAATAAATATTCATAGTATAGCCACGCCCCTCTTTTCAAACGCAAAAATAGCCTCAACAAAATCTCAATCACGAGTCTTCACACCATTTCATCTAGAAAAATATATGTAATACAATGTTATCATTTTTAAATATAACCATAAACGACTCGAACTCAACGTTTTCAATTACCATCCCGTGAGTTTGTTCAATAGTTACATTTGGAATTGTCTTTCTTCTCATAGGCAATAAGAGGTTAAATCGACATATACATAACTTAAACTTGGCGTACCATATTGTATTTTTATCATTTCTCCTCAACAACAAAAAATCTCCTCAAACCCAAGGCGTAGAACCAAGAAGAAACAGTTTTTGAAAATTCCAATGCCATAATAGAATAAATGTTACACTAACTTATCTTACAATTAAATATCCATCTATACTTTCTTCTTATATTTAAAACTCATATAATCAAGAAACACACACATACAAAGCATTTTGGAAAAATTTAGCAAAAATAACATCAGAAAATGCGTCAAACAGTCCCAAATTTGGGCATGTATTTTCCCTTCCTATGTGGATAATAAAAGTCCAAGGTTTTGGGTCTTCCATCCTTTAGTTTGTGGATAATCTTAACCCAAATTTTACTATCCCACTTTTCCTCATAGGCCAATATTATGGTGCATATGTGATACTTTATTTTAGGTCTTATTTGGGAAGAATCCCAAGAGTTTGAGAGCATCCATATAGATAGAAAAGTAAGAATGCAGATTTTTACACAATCTCTAGCATCCATTTAAATATTGTGATTCCCGCTTCGTTTTTTTATCCAATTGAGTAGATTTTGAGACAGCGCATTCCTTTCAATTTTATATTAAATTACGTACTAAGAGAGGGAGGGTGATTTGGAGTCATGTTGCTCCAGATTGAAGCTCGTTAATAGTAGCTGCGATTTGGTATTTTTGCTTCTCTTATTTCTCTAGTTTTTGGTGCTATCTTGTATTGATTTATTTTCTTTCTGTTGATTTATTTTCTTTCTTGAATTATTAGTTTTCTGTCCAAACTATTTTATTCTTGAATTATTTTGTCTTCTCTTATTTTAGATATAAGTAAAATTTTGGACTTGGGTTTCTTCCGCTATCTCCTTGTAGTGTACATTTATTTGTGCTTTCCTTTCCCAACAAAGTGGTATCAGAGCATTGATTTATTGATGATATCTATTTGAATTACGGCGTCAAATATGAGAAAGATGATTTGTTTTAATGGTAGTAATTATCATACTTAAAAGGGAAAGATGAAAGAACTTCTATTTGTCAAGAAAATGAATCTACCGATGTTGCTTGTTTTGAACCTGAATCTATGATTGATGAGGTTTGGAATTTGAGCATTTACAGTTTTGTGTCTATATCACACAATGGTTTGAAGATAATGTTCAAAAGCACTTTCTGAATGATACACATTCCGGAAGTTTTTGGGACAAGTTCGAGACACTACGCTTCAAAGACTGACAATAAATGATTGTTTCTTTCCATACAAATGATGAACATCAAGTATAAAGAAGTCAATCCTATTTCTCATCATACTAATTATTATCAGGGTGTTCTTGACTAGCTGTCCATAATGGCTACAAAATTCGATGAAGAAATTCAAAGATTGTTGCTTCTTAATACTCTACAAATAATCTTTTGAAAATCTTCGAGTTTCATTGGATAATTATTCTCCAAGTGGTGTTTTCACCATGGAATATGTGAAGATTGGTGCATTGAATAAATAGATTTGAAAAATATCTCAAGGCTCATCATCTTTCACTTCACAATCCGACATCTTGGTTACTGAACACATGGGAAGAAGCAAGTCTAGAGGTCAAAATGATAGACTTAAAAGTATAGGAAAGTCAAAGTCTAAATTCAAGAATGTTATATTAAACTATTACCACAAGTATGGGAGTACCAGGAAATTTGGTTACAAGTACAAGAGAGATAGGGAACAACAAAATAAAGTGGGCGATAGTGAAAATGTGTTGTTGTTGTTGCTAACGACGACCTTCTTGTTTCTTTTGATGAAAATGTTGTCAATATTATTTGTGATGAGTTTACCTATTTATTGATTATGGTAGTACTTCTTATGTCATGTCCAAGAAGGAATCATTTTCTTCTTATACTCATTTTGGATGTTTCAAATGGGTAATAACCATGAGGTTGATTCTTCGTGTTGGGAAAGATTTTCGAAAGTAATAATGGTTCCAAACTAGTTCCCAATAATGTCAAGCATGCTCCAAATGTTCGCTTGAATTGGATTTATGTTGCATACCTTTATGACGAGGGTTATGTTGATACTTTTGGTACTGGCTAGTGGAAACTTACAAGAGGTTCGACAGTGGTAGCCCGTGGTGACAAGTTGTCTAACTTGTATATTTTTCAGAGCTCCATTCTCAGAGGCTTGGTAAATATGGTAGATAATGATAATTTATCATTATTATGGCATAGAAGACTGAGTCATATGAGCGAGAAAGGTAAGGACAATTTTGTTGATAAAATTTTTCTTTCTTGAGTAGAGAAAGAAAAGTTGAACTAGGGAGTTCAATGTTTAGCCGGAAAACATAAAAGAGTTTTTTTAGAGTTATCCCTCTTAAAAAATCTTGTGCTGTTGAAGTTGGTAAATTCTGATTTCTGTGGTCTTTTCAAGGTAAATTCTCATGGTGTTTCACTTTTCTTTGTGACTTTTATTGATTATCATTCTCACAAACTCTTGTATTCTCTTTGAAGTCCAAGGATCAGGTTCAAAAAAAATATTTCTTGGAGTTTACCATCTAGAGAGCCCCTTCTCTGATACCAATGGTAAATATGTCTACGTCCTCTATCAGTCAATGGTATAGGTCGCTTGACAAAACAAGAATAATAATGCAGGCCAAACGATAATATAAATAACACAATTAGTTTACGTGGAAACCCGCTGCTCAAAGGCGGTGAAAATCACGACCTTTCCTCACAAAATTCAACCCAACTCCATTTCACTCAAACGGAGCAACTCTGCAAATTACAACTTCTTGCAACCTTCAAATTTACATCCACCCTCAATTATGCAACTCTATTACAAAGAAAACAACTAAGAAATAATTCTATTGATCACTAATTCATCAAACTCTAGAGTACTTAGACTTCAACTAAGCAACAACAAGGTTGACCACTACACCATCTAAATCTAGATGATTTAGATTTTGACTATGCAACAACAATGTTGCCCACTAACCTAGATAATCTTGACTGACTTAGAATTTTGTTGGAACGAAACAAGATAAATTTCATCTTAGAACAAGAATAAATTTACAGGTTAAGTGGTTAAGTATAATACTAAGATATGCAGCTTTATCAGGTCCACATTGCTCTTGAATGATCTACTTTTAAATGAAGTGGTTTGTGGTTAAATTATTGAAAACTTAAGGAATACAAAAATTAAGGTTATCTTTGAAGGAACCTTATTGAATAATAGTCACAACCTTTGAGGCGTGCCATCGGCCAAGAATTTCGTCAAGCTAAAAAGCCATGCACCAAAATTTTGTACTTTTTCCCATAGAACCAAAGGATTGAGTCCCCTTACAACACCTCATTTCTTGTCAAATCATCAAAAGTAAAAGTAAAACCAACACCCTGTAGAAGCAAGAAGTGAGTACCAACAACACAATACCAACAAGCAACCTTATAAACAAGGCAACCCAGATAGAAATTGAAAACTCCTTTCAACCCAACCGAAACTCCTCAAACTAAACCTCATGTAAATCAGTCAAGCATAACTAGGGGTGTGCAAAAACCGAATTGACAAATAAATAGAATCGAAAAAATGTTATTGGGTTATTATTATTGATTATTGCATTTTTAATGAGTTTATAAAAAAATTTACTGCGTTATTGGTTCGACATCGGTTTTTTCTATTGGGTTATTGGATAATCAAATAGCCTAGTAAGACAATAATAATTTACAACTTTACCCTTCCTAAATATTAGACATTATAAATTTAATATACATACATACATACATACACATACATACACACACACACACAAAAACACAAACACACACATTGTGCGTGTGTTTCAAATTATTAGTACTCTACACAATTCACACTAGGTTAACAATTGTAGTTATTTGGCTCTAGTTTTAGTTTTAGTCTTGTTAGACTATTTGATTTTCATTTTAGTTTGTAATTATAATTTGTAGCTTTTGGGTCATTACATGTCATGTGTATAAATTTATAGTACATTCTACTTTATTACCACGTAATAATGGAAATTGCATTATCTTGGTCTAAACACCTAGTATGGATAAGGGTTTTTGCTTTTGAACTATTTCTTCTCGTATTGAAGCGATTTCTTATTATCTTTCGTGTTTCACTATACCAAAGCATTTAGAGAATTTATCATTCATATAATATTTTGCAGATATTTCCATATTGGGTAAAGCAGAAACTTAACCGATAACGATAAAAAATTGTTAAGCCAATAAGCGATAAAAAATACATTATTGATTTGTTTTTGGTTTAGCATATATAAAAACCAAAAGTAATAAATTGAATCAATAATATATAAAAATTGAACTGAACGGACTGATGCACACCTCTAAGCCTAACAATTGTACACTAAACAACTCATAAGGACCTATAATCAAAGTCAAATAACTACAATATGACAAGCCAACACGAACCAAGTAAAACAATCTTAACATCAAGTTGTTTAATACCAAGTTAAAGTACCATCAATCACGTTAACAAATATCAAACATAGCCATCAAAATGCATCAAACCACCATAACAAATATCTTTCCAAAACAATTTCCAATCGGAACATCATTACTAGTCGAAATCATTCACATCAGCTTTATTTCATTTCACTAGTTATAACAATTTTCCATCGAGTTTATATCAAATCACTACCCGAAACTATATTCCTTCAGCCTTATATCATTTTACAAGTCGTAACCGATTCCCATCGGGTTTACATCAAATCACTAGTCTGAACTATTTTCCATCGATTTTATATCATTTCACTAGACGAAATTACCTTCAATTGACTTTATCTCATATATCTCATTATGCTTAATAAAAACAATAGACATAAGGAATTTTTAACACTAAAGAAGATAGAACAATTCATGTTCATTGTCATGTCATAAAGCACTTTATCAATCAGTTAAATAGAGGTCACAACATGTTAATTCACAAGTCATCAATATAAACACATAACCTTTTCAATTAACCATTTTATGTTCATTAAACTTGATCAAGTGGAACGCTCAATATCTCACCGCATTCAAATCACCCCAACACACAAACAACAAGGAAAATACACGAATTCTACTAAATTACAAGGTTTAGGAGATCACTTACCTTAATTAAATCAACTAGTCACTTCAACAGTTGAGTCTTCCCTTTCAAATATCCTAAACAATGTAATGTATTTCAATAAAGTTTTCACAATAAATTTTTAAAAACAACAATATCCACATCAATTTCTTTGAAAAATAGGTCAATCAACTTAAATTTGTGAAAATCTTTTGATAAAGGACTCAAAATCAGTCAACGATCTTCATTTTTCTTTATAACTTGAGTTCATGAAAAACCTTTTCATTTGCAAGTAAAAATCACTCATTTTTATGTTAAAATCCATAAATAAACAAAGTGAATGAACTTTAGGATTACAAAGCTTACCCAAATGATTTAGCATTAGAAATCCTTTTAAAATCTCCTCCAAGTGTTTTGCAAAGATTAAGAATACAAAATGGAGCTAAAACTCCAAAATGTTAAGACATAAATACTTCTGTGATGTCGCAAAATCTATCTTGTATTCGCAAAAGCATGTTCCACAAAAGTCAACACTTTCCCAACACCGAACAAATCATTTGCGAAGAGAAGACTATTTGTAAATGCTAAGGTCAATAGGAGTTGACACTTAAATTGAAGGGGTTCAAACCTTACTAACGCAAGACCCGCTAAAGTAAGCCACCCCTTGCAACCGCAAGATGCCACATATATAAAAAAATCATCCAATATTAAAAATATCGAAAGGATTTTTGGGATACATTTGGAACCATGCATACAAAAATGAAATATGCCATCCAATCATACTTCAGTTTTGTACTCAATGTAACTGTTGAAACACGAACCTGAAGTCTCATTTACTATATATTTCTAAAAACCACTCGTCCCTTGAATCCAATTGAACTCTCGAATTTTAAAATGAGAATCTAAACCATGAATCTAAAGTATATTTAGAGGCTAAATTTCAACAATTTTCCATCATATAAGCTCATATCTTCAAAAGGACTCGAAATTTCAAACTAACTACTCTCACGGACCATATTCCACACTGTAGGAGTTATGGAATCAAAAAAATTTCATTCTTAGACTCAAAACTCCAAAAGATACAAAAAACTACTTTGTTAACAACATTAGCCTTTCAAACTCAATCTTAAAAAATTCTCAATTCTAACTCAAACTCGTAACCAACTTTCAAAACTCAAACTCTAAATATTCGGGGTCAAAATCGGGAGCCACAAAACTATAAATTGATGAAATTCTCCAAAATGACCTACAAAATCCTTACGATCCGTCACGATTTTGCAACATCATCCATCAATATTTTTGCCTTTAAGACAACATTAGAACCCTATTAGTTGGTTCCTTCTTACGCAAGTGTAAAATATTTTCCAATTGTAGATTGTATTTGATAATTTCTTTTGGGATTGATTGTGTCATACATTAAATTTGGGATGAATACATATTGTTCGTGATACAGGGAACTTAAGATGTTGACTAAAAACAAGATAGAAAAAATATCTGAAATAATACACAAAACTATATTAATAACTATTTGTTGTCAATTCGCAACAACGATATAAAAATCTGACGATAACAAAAAAACTAAAATTTTAGCACTTCACATGTCAGAGATAGTATAGTATAAAATTCCTCTCCCGAGAATTTGTACAGTAATAATTGAATGAATACTTGCTAACTATTATTTAGTTTATCAAAAGAAGAGAGTTGGTTGTGGTTATAACCATGGTTTATAGGCTAAATTATAAAATAAATCAATTGATCAGTACAAAGTTCAATATTAATAACAATATTGTAAAAGTAACAAGATCCTAATGATAGATAACATTTAAGTAATTCATTTATAACATCTAATGTTCCGTTGATCTAAATTCAATAGTTTATTAGAGTATCTTTAACATTTTGATTTCATTTGCGAGTGGATCGCAAGTAAAATAATAAACTATTATAATCTTGTGAAACTAATAAGCAAGAATATTTAATGGATTTATCTTATGGGAGTAAGGTCTTCCGAGTATTTTTTTCTTAGATTCAACGAATAATCATCAATGATGAGTCCACAAATTGGATTAATTTAGAACTTTATTTTGATAGAAATATTGTCCTCAAATGCCTATTTTGTATAGATATGTGATGAAAACTCTTAGTTTCATGTATTCGAAGCTTTACTGGAAGCATGCACACTTACGCGGAAAAAGGAACTAAAAGGTTGAAAAGAACGAAAAAGATGAAGCCTGAGCTTCGCTATTAACACTTGGTATTATGTGAAGTTTGTTGACTTCAATTATCTAATGAGAATGGCAATTATGGAGATTCCCCTGTGCCCTACAATACTTCTCCCACTACAACTAAAGATGTACAAATGGGATATGTAGTAGCAACAGATGAAGATACACAGACTGATGATTACCTAGAAATAACACAAGAGAGGGCAGAGGAAGAACACATCTTTGGCAATTTTGAGAATGTGGTAGGGGTCATCATGTAGTCAGCAACCCTGATGTCGCTTGTTGAGACTTCCACAGCAGCCCCCAATGGACCTAACATTGTTACTCTTGTTGAGGCTACTCCGAGCACTGTTGCCCAAGAACATGCCACTACACAGAGTCTTAATACCCCAACAGATAGAAAGACTGCATAGAAAAGATCTTTCTTGACCTCTTTCTATCTTACTATTATTACACTTTTTGGATACTATTACGTTTATTTGAGGACAAACACTTTATTTAGGTGGTGGGGTTAGTCCCACACCTTTTTCTTGGTATTTTTGTGCTTATAATTTTATGTTTCTATAGAATTGGGTTGTTTGTTGTTTTAAAAAAATTTATATTGCTTTTTGCGATAATTTGAGCTTATGGCTCTTTTATGTTTTAATTGCAAATTATTTTGACCATTTTGAAAATTTTCGTTTTTAAAATTTTTTTGGCACCTATTCCATTGAAAGTAGTTGTTCTCATACAAATATAAGTCTCAATTTCGATCAATACTTATAACTTAAATAGTGCTTTCAATCAAACAAACATGAATGTGCGGTGACAATGAGACCAAATGAAGTTACATAGACAATATGTGAACCCATTGCATCTATTTGTGATTAGTCATTTATTAAATAGATCTCTCTCTCCAGTGATGATCATTGCACACTAGCGAAAGTATGTAGTCTTATTTTTTTTTAGTATCGATGCGTTGTGTGATGATCTTAATTTGAACTTATCATCAGTAACCTAGAATTTTCTGCGTTATTCAGATTGATTTAGTAAGGTGCGATCTTTAAATGATCTTAGGCAATTTAACGAGCGTGAGCCAAATATGACATATACCTTTTAAGTGACCTACTAGTGAGCGTGTAAATCTCTTTTGAACACCCCTTGAGCATTGTCCTTCTTAGGAAGAAAAAACATGATTAAACCTAAGCTTTTATTAAACCACCACTTGTAATCCTCATGACTTGATTTAGTGAATGAGAAACTCAAGAAAAAGTCTTATGTCTGGGGTACAGTAAAAAGTAAATTGAGAAGCCAAGAAGTGCAAGAAAAGTCTCTCTAACTTTTGGTGTTGCAAAGAAAATTTAGTTCTTAATATATATTAAAAAAGAAAAATAGAAACAAAAGAACGATATGAAAATGAAGCATAGTGGAATATACTTTCAAAAAAAGCCATCAATTGAGTTAATAATAGGATTACATAGAAGCATTAGAAAAGAATTGATAAGAAGGTGAGAAAATGAGTGTCGGAAGACCCACAATTCATTAGGACCTTTAGTCACTAAGCCTTAATGACCATACCTTTGCATTCAGTCCCATCAAATTACTTAGAATGACCATTTTGATCTATAGAAAGCTGAATCAAAGATTTATTGGAAACTAAGAGCAAACGTATGGGTTAAAATATGCATTGTGTTCCTCTTTCAGAGTGTGAGCGTTCCATCTAAATCCTGATCTTTAAATGAATAACTTCTTTGTGTGAATATGGAATAATTATTTGTGTTAGGGCATTCTTATAGTGTTTTTGGCTTGAACTTGAATTAGTAGCAATTATTGTGAGAAATGAAAAACTTTAGTAATTGTGTGTTACAACTTGAGTCTTTGAGTACACAATTAATTTTTGAATGAGTAGTTTATGTCTAGTTGTGTATGTTCATTATTGAGTCTTGTGTTGCACTATTTTTTTAATGACCAGGAAGCAACCCCTAGAATTAACACGACATAGTTGACCTCTCGGAGGTCTTATACAGGCCCTTAGATATCTTTCATTGAATAGACATATATATTTAGTGTAAACATTTAAAACTTTTCATCGAACATCATATCATATGACATCACTTCATATATAGGAGAAAATGCTTATGTACCCCCTCAACCTATGGACGAAATCTCAGAGACACACTTATACAATAATAAGGTACTATTACCCCCTAAACTTATTTTATAAATAATTTTCTATCCCTTTTCAGCCTATGTGACACTAGTTTGAAAAAAAATGTAAACACACGATGGGCCCACATGATATTGCCACGTAGGCCAAAAAGGGGTAGAAAATTATTTATAAAATAACTTCAGGGTGGTAATAGGACCTTACTATAGTATAAGTGTGTCTCTGGAATATGTGGCGTAGGTTGAGGGGGTACTTTTGCATTATCCCTCTCTCTCTCTCTCTCTCTATATATATATATATATATATATATATATATATATATGTATATATATATATATGTATGTATATATATATATATATGGAAAAACACAATTGGACTCTAGGTCTCATTTTCCACCTTAAGACACAACTCAATAGAATAGGATAGGGACACGTCCCTTAACAACAAAAAATAATATATAAAATATTACATAAAGCTAAAGAACATCTTGACATAGGCAATTTGTAAATCATAAGGATCCCTCACTTGAACATGGGAGATCTACCCAAGCTCTTCACTTACGAGATATCCTTTAGAGAACAACACCTACACTTTGTGTAAAAATATGAAGAATAATAGTATTAGTACAATAATGCCAAAGTATGGAGACCATGCAAAACAATGCATTTAAAGAGGACATTTTGTAAGAAATCATACTTCATGTCTTTTTAGTAAACTTCATGAACATTGGCAGAACAACCATAATATTGTTCACATACATCATTGTAAGTCCCCAAAAATGAGATAGGATGTCTAGAGGTTAACATGTTCTTCATAAGGGTTTAAGGTCCTAAAATTAATTATAATATGATTTTGAGGCACTATGTAAAGTTTGAGGTTATTAGGAAGTAAAACGTCAAGGGACGACCAAGACGTTTGACGACTAGTGACCTATGTGCATCATGTGTCTATACGTGCTTATATTTGTATGTCATGATCTGATGAAACATTAAAATGACTTAAAATGTGTTTTTTAGGCATTATATGGATTTTCATGAAGTTTGGAGGTCAAACATCCAAGAACGTCTAAGACGTTCAATAGTTAGCCCTTCAAACGTTCAAGTATGTCTTGATGGGGCCTACCATGTTTGATCATTTTTTATTTGCGCATTTTGGGTGAAACTTGAATGGAAATTTATTTTCTTGGCAATGTGCATATTTAAGTTTGAAACACCCGAGTAGAACATCCCATGAGTCCCACAAAAGGGACCACAAGAAGGATCCATGGGCTGTCGAGATACTGCCTTGGAAGTGTCAATCGAACCAAACGACGCCTAGTTACTTGTTCAACGTACCTTTGGTGAGGTGTAATCGATAAACTTAGCCTAGGCAAATCTCAATCAAAGAATATCCCAAGTTACAATCGACTGAAGCCACTGACAGCCCGTCGATGAACCTACAGGCCGTTGATGGTGGTCCGTCGATGCATGCTGGTGTCGACTGCCTGCACACTGTTCCATTAAATGAATGAATGGGAATTTCACCCCACGTCCTAACCTAACCCTACTTGATTTATTTATATATTTTTTTTGTATATAAGTTATCAAAAACGTGATCATCCCATTCCCCATAAAATTCACACCAAATATACATTCCCTCCAAAAACAATTATGTCTAGAAACCTCCATTGTTGGTGAGGCTCAAGAACAGCTCGGATATTGGATTCCTATGGTTTATTCATCAATTTTTATATGTTTTCATCAAGATAATTATATGGTTATCCTTTATATCTATGTAACTTTTCAGTTGGAGTGTTAATCTAAACGCTTTCAAAGAAGTTTCATGATCAAATCTCTTCTTCGTTAATCTAGCCATGGGTTCTTTCTAAAAACATTTTTAATGTCTAAATCAGTATGAATTGATATTAATGTATTGTTTTAACGTGATTTTTAATTTAATTGCATTATGAAATCATGTCTTTTCCTTAAATCGATTTAGCCATTGCATGGGCATTGTGATCATTGCTTGTTAATAGTTTATTGCAATTATCTTATGTTGAATTGTCTATATCTACTTTTATTTATGTTAATTGATGATGAATTTATGATGAATGATCCATGTGGATCATTGTATGAAGAATTGAACATGCCTAGTATAGAATTCTAGGAGTTCATTGTTACATTGGTCCTTAATTGTATAAAAGTGGATTTTGAATATGTGGAGAGTCTTGTAGGTACTGCCTAAGGTTAATATTATTATTGAATTGTTAGTATAAATCCTTGAAAATAAAGGTAAAGAAGGCTTACATGAATTAATCTATATTCTTGGATTGATAATGTTATGTACATGACATGATCTAAATATTAGGGTACATGAAGCATGATTTCGTTTGAGTAGTGATTTCCTTAGATACTGCCCTACATATTTATTATTGCTAAACTGTTATTGATTATTAATGTAAGAGAATTGGGTTAAAGATCCATGTTCGTCTACTTTCTAGCATATAAGTGTTGTATTGTGTTAGATTAAAAATATGATCTTGTATTGACTTGTACATGGTTACTTTTATAATTATGGTAATTTAGATACTTTCCTTTACATGAATTATAGATTAAATAGTAGTAATGGTAAATGATTACCAAAGTCTAAAGGGTTGGTAAGAATTGATATGCTCTTCTACTCCTCTACTTCTTTTTAAAAATCTTGATGAAGCCTTGTGCGGCACTGTGTGGTATTGTCCACTTAGGGTGGCCGTGTACTTTATTGTCATAATATATTTTTTGACCATGTCCGTGAAAGCAAATTAATGAATATATGTATGAGTGGTTATGATGATGACTTTATGTGTAACTTGTGCCTAGTCTTCTTTTGTAGTTGTGAATCTAGATTATGTAACTATTGTTCTGATCATGTAAATGGTTATGTTAAGATCATGTGTAGGTTCTGCATTAATGAAGTTTAAAAGATTCATGACCCCTACCTATGTACACCATGTGAAGGTGTGAATATCTAATGTTAGGAGTCTTAAAATGTAATATGAAGTTAGCTTGCCTCCTTTGCTAAATTGTGTTGTGGTCAATGCTTGAAAGTGTAATATGGTTTAAGACGATAGCTGACTCAATGTGGTGTGATAGACATTATGTGATCATATTTACCAATGTAAACACACCCTCAGTTTATATGCATGTTTACAAGTAGTATAGGTCATGGTGTCTAAATGAAAGGTAGTTCTCATATACACAAGTGTGTACTACTAAACATGTTAAGATTATGTCTATGAAAGTATGATATGTGGTTTGTTTACTAGGATGACTTGATAGGTGTACTAGTATGGGCAAGGGTATGGGACCTTGGCTATGCATTGCACATGTGTATCTTGATATGATATTTTCTAGTTTTCATTTTTATGTGCGTGAATATGAATGTATGAACATGTGTGACCTTAATGTGTTGTGTAAAAGGATTGATCACATATATGTATACACACATACATGAATGATGATCTAGTCAATAGAGGATCCTTGAAAGTTGTGCTTAAGTTTATCCTTAACTAGATAGTCGTCCTAATTATATATGCTATGTCCATGTGTAAGGGTTTCTCACAAGATTTAGATTGATGAACTCTCAAATATGACCTATGCGCTAAGCATATAGGGAGTAAATCTCTGAAGCCTATATTATATATAGTAATTTATTAATGGATTTTAAATAAAGGGAACACATCTTAGAACCTAATGAACTTGTAAATGAGGGTGTGGTACCTTCCCAAGGAGGGAAGGTAGGGTTCACCATAGTCCTCACAGGGTGGATACCCCCTGACCCAAAAAAAGGTATAGAGAGATATTTCCATTATGCCCCCAAGCTCCATAAACTATGGTTGCGAAATAGGAACTAGCAATGTTATATCAATTAAAATTCTACCATGTTAATGTGATACCTTGGATAAGGAAGAACACCTTCCATTGGTGTAAGGCTCTGCAACACTAAATTCAATGATTAGTACCCATGGTCTTTATGTCGGTTAAGGTATAGTTTCGCTAAAGAGAAATGAACAATGGAAGTAAATGAATAGGACCCTTACTAGGATAACTTAAAGGGAGGTTTCTTAGGATAGGTGGAAATAATGAAACCACCTAGACATTGCACAAGTATCTCCTTAAGAATTTCTAGGAAAGTGTTATGAGACGTATGATTATGATATATCTTTGTGCATGGCATGAAAGTATTTTTCTATTTTTCATGATTATGTTCATGGTTTGAGTCTACATGTTGTGTTCTTATTATTATATGCACTAAGTTATCTTAATGACTATATGATGAAGATTGTTGACATGAATGGAGGTGTCTTCACTTAGTTATATATGTATGTAATCGAATGTTAAGGATCGTTGTCTTATGATAGGTTTAGTAAGTATGTGTGAGGTTATGGGGCTTTACACATTCATTTCACTAGTAGACTTAGAATAGGATTATGAGTAAGGTCTTATAATGCATCGATGTGAAGTGAACTTAGTATATGTGTATGTTGATGTAGCTTAGTGTAATATTCCTAAGGACTTGACATAAATGGTTAATCATGTGTGATACTTTTATGATGATATATGATGATTTGTGTAGGTTGTATGTGCGTTTTAATTGTGGCATAAGGTGATGCATTTAACCAAGTATCAATAGAGGGTTACTTGGGAGGTTAATGAGTAAAAGAAAAGATAGTTCACTGTAAAGCAAAAAAGGAGCTCACTGTAAAGTTACCTAAAAAATGACTTACATTCTATATGTGATTTTATATGATTTTTGGCCTTTGAATATTTCTATATGAATTATGTGAATGATATAAATGCTATTTTATAATGGTTGTTTGATGATTTACCCAGAAAGGCATGAAGTATGATTTCAAGAAAAATGTCCCTTTTAAATGGATGTTTTGGCATGGTTGCCATACTTAGTGCATTCTTGTGCTAAAACCATTATTATCTTCTTTTTACACAATGTGTAGGTTATTAAAAAATGTCTTAAATGGTGAAAATATGATTCCCAAGTTCAAGGAAAGGAATCATTAAATCAAAGGATATCTTATGTTTAGTTTACTATAAAGTTATATGAATTATATAGTTATGTATTATGTTATAAGGATTGTGTCCCTATTGTAATCTTATGATGTTGTGTCTTGGATGACAAAGAGACTTAAGGTATAATTATATACGTATGATATTTTATATGTATACGGGGTAAAGTTTCCAGATATGATATGCTATGAAAAGTTTTAAATTTTCTGCTAAACTTGTCGATGATAATGCGATGAATGATAATTATGGACTTGTATAAGACCTCAGAGAGGTCAAGTAAGCCATGATAATTCTAGGGGGTTCTCTTCAAATGTGACAAACGTGGTATCGAAGCATGAGGTTTTGAAAGTGGTTTAGGGTCAAAGAAGTCTCAAATTACCACATCTATTAGAATCTCGTATCATTGGTAGTGATTTGCGACAAATCAAATGGTATTGATGATTATAGGACGATAGAGTTTCCCTTCTTCATCATTCTCATATCATCCCATTGAACTTTACTCTATAAGATGTGATTTCTTGGATCAGATGGTACCTTATATACTTGATGGAGAAAAGGTGAGTTAATGCTTATATTGGTTTTTATAATTTGATGAATATGTTTGAAGGTGAATTTTTGTCTGTTTTGATGAGGTGTTGCCATTTATGGATAACTATGAAATTTATGTGAAAAAGCATGTTATGTTTAAAAATGTATGTCATGATATTCTTAAAGCATGTTAGAAGGTGTTATGGTTAAAATGATTTTCTTTTGAAAAGTTAAGTTACTATATGGTTTTACATGATGGTAGCATATGATTTGATCTTGGATTCCTTAGTGACTACCTATGGAAGCATGCTACCCTAAGAATATATGTTTAAAGGTTACAAATTTTTCCATTATTATATGTAGGAACCTTCATGATTGCTTTACAGGGATTGTAGTTCTTCGTATAGACTTGATCCTAGGTGTACAGGTAGTATTCATGTTTATGTATGATGAGTTGGTAATTTTTTGTATCCTATATTGTCATGTTTTTCCCATCAATTGTTTAAATGTTGCATTCTTACAATTTTGAAGCGTGTTCACTGTGATTCTTGGCATCTTACTTTATGATTTTTGGGAAATAAACTAAATTGTTCTTGGATTGGAAGTTCTTAAAATGTGTATACAGTTGGTGTATATGAGCATGATAATGAATGTAAAAAGGATATTTGCTACTTGAAAAGAAGAAGGAGATTCTTATGGCATGATAAGTCATAGATTTGTTTCTAACTTCTTATTGTGTTGTGAGTCCCTTGATGTTGAGGAGTTGATGTTTCCCCTAAAATTAAGGGTATTATTCTTATCTTTGTAGGGTGACGATGTGGATTTGATTGATCTAGAAGTTGCCTTACTTTAATGTTGAAAGGAAAGAAAGAGTCCATAAGGCTAATACTCTTCTATTGATTCCCCTAATGTGGCATGACCTTGGTGTCTATTTTATTGTTGAAGAACTTATTTTGTTAAATAGTATAACCTAAATTTAAAGTTTGAGGTGATAAGGTTTGGAATGCATTTGAAGCCTTATGGTAAGTTACTGTAACCTCTTCGTTGGTCTAAAGGCTAAGATCCTCTTGAAAATTGTGTTAAGTTGCTCCTAATTGGGTTTAACCTAAGTGGGGCATGGTGATGGAGTAGTAAGAATGTAGATACTTTCTACCTTGTCCTTCTATTTTTACTAGAGCTAGAAACTATGTTTGTAAGTGTTTTCATGAATAGAGTTTAGTATAATGTATGAATTTCATGAACATTATATGTTTGATATGTATTGATTGACATTACCTTAAGGATATTTTCTATGATTCCAAATTGCATGAAGGGAAACTTTAATAAAATTCGTGTTTTCTCATGTGTATTGTGCTTCTTAACATGCTAATTTTAATTTTAACTTCAAGAGGTAAGACAAGAAACATGGTTGTAGTCATTTGTGAGGTGTAATATTTATCCTTATAATCAAAAGTTGAGTCATTGGAAAGCATGATGTTAAGCTCACTCTTGAAAAGTGAAAGCATGTTTAGCTATGTGTGCATGTGTGTGCCTATGATTTGTGTTATCTTTATCAAATAATGGTAAGTGTGAAGGCTATTTCTATGTTTGAAATTGGTATTTCGTGAAATGACTTTGTCATTGTTGTGATGTGCTTGGCATGACCTACCATTTGGACTTCACTAGGAAGAAAACATGAGCATGCCTTGGCTTAAATGTTGAGAATTTCTCATTTTAAAAAGGACTTGACCTTGTACATTACTTAGGTGTGAACTCATGATACATACAAATATGTTGAGGAGAAGGACATTCTTCCATGGACACCACTAAACATTGGATGGTTGAGTATGACCTTCACAGCACTGTGTCTAGCTATAAATATCTTTGTTGATTTGGTCAACTCAAGTCTATGTGCATCGATGTATGAGTGCCTAATTTATTCTTGAGTGTTGTTGAAATCTTCCTAAGTATGACCTAAAGAAGGTTTCATGACGTGCTCTTAAATAAACGGAAGTCATGACCATGTTATCACTTGGAGAAGGATGTTCCTTCTATAAACATGATAAGAGTCATTAGATTTGATGCATTAAAGACTGAGTCAATTAATGTTTTGTTTTCTTGTGTGCGTTGAGTGATAAAATGATTTGAAGTTGTGTTCCTTGTAAGTGTGGTGTATTAACTTATATGTGATGAACTGATCTATGATGCATTAAATTCCTTAATGTGATTATAGTGTTCTAAGTCTCATTCAAGGACGAATGTTCCTAAGTGGGGGATATTGTAAGACCCCCAAAATAAGTTAGGGTGTCTAGAGCCTGACAAGTTCATCATAAATGTCTAAGGTCATAAAATGGCTTATAACATGGTCTTGAGGCAGAGTGTAAAGTTTGAGGTGATTTGGAAGTCATACGTCAAGGGACGACGAAAACGTTCGACAACTAGTCACCTATGTGCCTCATGTGTATATACATTCTTATATTTGTATGTGATAAGATTATGAATTCTTATAATGATTTATAATTGTTTTTATAGTCAGTATATTAAGTTTCATAAAGTTTGCAGTTCAAACGTCCAAGAACGTATAAGACATTCGAAAGTTCGCCCTTGAAACGTTCAAGTATGTCTTGTGATGCGGCCTAGCATGTTTGGACGTGTTTTATGTTTGTATTTTTTGTGAACTTTAATGAAAGTTCCTTGACTTTTCAATGTGCATATTTACATTGGAAACTCCCGGGTACGACTTCCCAAGGGCCCCGCAAAACACCCCACAAGTAGGACCCAAGGGCTTTCAAGACACTACCTTTGCAGTGTCAATCGACTGAATCAAACGACGCCCAGTTAGTTGCCAACAGCCTGTTGGTGAAGTGGTGTGGATGTACACTTATACTGGGCAAGGATTAACAAAAGAAAAGCTCAAGGTCCAATCGACTGAAGCCACAGACGGCCCGTTGATGGACTTACATGCCGTCTATAGTGGTTCGTCGATGCAAGCTGGTGTCTAATGCCTGCACGTTGTTCCATTAAAAGAGTGAATGCGAAATTCACCCCACCTCCTAACATGACCCTAATATATTTATTTAACTATTTTTGGGTTTATATAAGTGATAAAAACGTGATTAACCAATTCCCCATCAAGTTCACACCAAATAAATTTTTCCTCCAAAACCAATTCTCTCTAAAAACATTCATTGTTGTTGAAGCTCAAAAACAACTTCGAGCTTTGATTCCTATGATTTCTTCATCAATTTTTAGAGGTTTTAATCAAGATAAAGATATTGTGATCCTTCATCTCTAAGTAACCTTTAACTCTGAGAGTTAATCTCAATGTTTTCAATGAAGTTTCATGACCATATCTCTTCTTCTTCACTCTAGCCATGTGTTCTTTCTTTACAAAAAAATTAATGGTTAAATAATGATGAATTGATGTTAATGTATTGATTTTAATTTTATTTTTAATCCAATTGAATTATGAAACCATGTCTCTTCCCAAAATCGATTTAACCCTTGCATGAGCATTGTGATCATGGCTTGTTAAATTTTAAATGTTATTATCTTATGTTTAATCGTCTATATCTACTGTTAGTTATGTGAATCGATGATGCAGGACCCATGTTGATCATTGTATGAAGAATTTAACATGCCTAGTTTAGAATTCAAGGAATTCACTTTAACACTGGTCATTAATTGTATAAAAGTGGATTTTGAATAAGTTGAGAGTCTTTTAGGTAATGCCCAAGAATAATATTATGATCGAATTGTAACTATAAATACTTGATGATCAAATTAAAGAAGGGTTACATGAATTAATCTAGGTTCTTCTAGTCCATGGATTGATAATGTCATGTACATGACATCATCTAAATGTTATGGTAGATTAAACATGATTTCGTTTGAGTAATGATCTCTTTAGGTACTTCCCTACATGTTTATTTTTGATAAATTGTGATTGATGATCAATGCAAACGAATTGGGTTTAAGATCTATGTTCTTCAACTTTCTAATATATATGTGATGTAATGTGTTTGATTGTAATATAATCTTGTAAAGACTTGTACATAGTTTATTTTATGATTAGGATACTTTAGATACTTCCTTATACTTGAATTATTGATGAAAAAGTAGTAATGGTCAATGATTATCAAAGGCTAAAGGATTGGTAAGAATTGGTCTACTCTTCTACTCGTCCACTTCTTTATAGTAATGTTAATGAAGCCTTCTATTATATTGTGTGGTATGATCCTTATGGTGGCGGTGTTTACTCTATTGTAATTACATAGGTGTTCACTATGGTCGTGATGCCAAATTGATGAATATATGAATGAGTGGTTATGATGATAACCTTATGTGTAACTTGATCCTACTCTTCTTTTCTAGATGTGAATCTAGATTATGTTACTATTGATATGAGCATGTAAATGGTTATGTTAATATCATGTATAGGTGCTGCCATTAATGAATTGTTACGGATTAATGACCCCTACCTATGTACCCCTATGTAAACGTGTGAATAGCTAATGGTAGTAATCTTAAAATGTAATATGAATTTAGCTTGCATCCTATGCTAAATTGTGTTGTGCGGTCTATGCTTTAAAGTGTAATATTTTCTAATAGGGTGGCTGCCTCATATGTTTTTGATAGACATTATGTGATTATATTGACCAATGTATTCAGACCCTCACTTGATATGCATGTTTAGAAGTACTTTAGGTTATTGTGTCGAAATGAAAGGTATTTCTCATACTCACTAGTGCCTACTACTATGCATGTTAAGATTATGTCTATGAAAGTATGATATGTTTCTTATTTAATTAGGATGAATTCATAGGTGTACTTGTATGGGCAAAGGTATGGAACCTTGCCTATGCATTCACGTGTGTTCCATGATATAATAGTTTCTAGTTTTGGTTTTTATGTGCATGAATGTGAATGTATGAACAAGTATACTTTAATATGTAATGCGAAAGAATTGCTCACATATGTGTATACACACACACATGAATGATGATCTACTCAATAGAGGAGCCTTTAAAGGTGTACTCAAGTGTATCCTAACTAGATTGTGCTAATGATATATGTTATGTCCATGTGAAAGGGTTTCTCAAATGATTTAGGTTGATGAACTCTAATCTATGACCTATGAGCTACGCATATAGGGATGCAATCTCCTAAGCCTATATTTTTTTAAATTAATGTAATAATGGCTTTTCAATAAATGGAAAAATAGCTTAGCACCGAGTGAATTTGTAGATGAGGGGGCGGTACCTTCCAAATGAGGGAAGATAGGGTTCACCAAAGTCCTCACGGGGTGGATAGACTCATCACCCAAAAAGGGTGTAGCGAGATGTTTCCATGATGCCCCCAAGTTCCATAAACAATCTTGCCACATAGGATCTAGCAATCTGATTTCAACAAAAATACTAGCATGTGTAATGTTCTACCTTTTCTAGGTAAGAACACCTTCCATTGTTGTTAAGCTCTACAACACCGAATTCTAAGTTTAGCACCCATTGTCTTAGTGTCGGTTGAGGCTATAGTTTCCCTTAAGTAAAATGGACAAAGGATGTAATGAACCTATCTATACATTGCACAAGCAGCACCATAGGAAGTTCTAGGAAGGGGTTCTAAAGTGTATGGTTATGATTATGTCTTTGCGGATGGCATGGTAGTATTTTTCTATTTTTAACGAAGATGTGCATCGTATGAGTCTATGTGATGTGTTCTTATCCTTGTATTAACTATGTGAGTCTTATTGACAATATGATGCAGATTCTTGACATGAATGGAGTTGTCTTTAGTTACTTATTAATGTATGAAATAGAATTTTAAAGCTTGTGGTCTTATAATGGGTTTACTAAGTATGTGTGAGGTTATGGGGCTTTACACATACATTTAACTTGTATATATAGAGTAGGATTATGATTAAAGTATTATAATGCATCGATGTAAATTGAAGTTAGTATACGTGTAAGTTTATACTTTTATGATGATATTTTATTACTTTTGTAAGTTTTATATATGTTTTATTTGCTGCCTAAGTTGATGCATTTCACTAATTAGTAGAGGGTTGCTTGGGAGGTTCATGAGAAAAAGAAAAGATAGTTCATTGTAAAGCCAAAAACGAGCTCATTGTAAAGTGACCTAAAAATGGACTTATATTCTATATGTGATTTTCTATGATGTTTGACCTTTGAATATTTCTATATGAATTATGTGAATTATATAAATACTATTATATAAAGGTCTTATGAATATTTACTCAAAAAGTCATGTAGTGTGATTTCAAGAAAAATATCCCTTCGAAATATATTTTTGCATGGTTGTCATACTTAGTGCATTGTTGTACTAATCTTCTTCTTCTCTACTTTTTACTAAGTGTAGGTTTTACGGATGCTTAAAGGATGTCTTAAATGGTGGAGAGATTGATAGATGATTTCCATGCTCAAGGAAATGAATCATTAAGTCCAAGGATGTCCTAATGTTTAGCTTACTGTAAAGTTTTATGAATTATATAGTTATGTATTATGTTATAAGGGCCAGGTCCATATTGTAATCTTATGATTTTGTGTCTAGGATTGCAAAGTTACTTAGGTTCTAAATAAGTACTTATGGTATTTTATATATATCTCAAGTAAAGTTTCTAGCATATGATGTGCTATGAAAAGTTTTAAATTTACGCTAAATTTACCTATGACAATGCGATGAATAAGAACTATGGGCTTGTATAAGACCCCCAAGGGGTCCTGTAGGCCTTGTTACTTCTAGGGGGTTATCCCTTGATGTGACAATCATATACATATGTACACCATTGGTAATAACACAGAAAGCAACTTAACACATTTTGAGGCATATCAATTACATACAACTCATTACCTCACAGTTTGTCTTAACTTCATACCTTAAGTAATCGATTAGTGTACTTACTACAATGTATTACCATAACTTCACCTATGATAGTCTATCACAAAAAATGCTTCATCAACACGCTAACATATAATCATAAGGTTTTAAGCCCATCATAAAACATAAGCTTCACATAAGAACCATCACATAAGACAACCCCCATGTCACACTAGTGCAATTATAAAGTAAAATCCTGCAATACTACTCACACAAAAATGTTCCTAAGAAGTCACCCTAGACTAGGAACAACATACTCAACAAGTCATGACACCATCAATAATTACTAGACATAAGGTCACATAGTTCATAACATCACGTAAGGATTCACTCCTTTACTACACCTTATGTATAACCCATTTAGTTCATATCATAAGTAAACCACCCTCACAACCCCTTCACAAGCTTACTTGTTCAATGTACACATGGATTCCCATACACCCACATATACTATTAAACTCATTTAGAAGCCATAACAACAATTCAGATGCATAATCATAATTCATGTATTGAATAACAAAGTCACTTAATATGCATTCATTGAATTCATACATATATAACATAGGTCTTACTTTTATAGAAATCCTAATCTTATCCTTTCTTGAAGTTCACTTGTGTAATGCAAGTGTAGGACCTTACCTACACTAAGAAACCTCCTCAAGGAGTTATGATTAGAGTCCAAATTCTTATCATAGATCATTTATAACTTAGGAGAAATTACCCATAACCGATATACACCATGTAAACTACATGGAATATGGTGTTATCATAATAAAAGCGAAAAGAGAGGTTTAACACTTGCATAAGGTGAAACAAATCGTACATAGACATATAAGTGGAATACAATAGCTATAACTTGTGGGAGAACGTAGTTATGGAACATGGATATTGCTACTAGAAACATGGACTTGCTAACTAGTAGGTTTCAATCTCATGAGATGACATCTATGTTGGGAACCTGGACTTGCCAAATGTGAAGGTTCTCTTGTAAGAAGACATACTTAGTAAAAGTGAAGCCCCCACTTTCATTTGTCATGATCACTCGGTGCTAGGCTCAAACTCACTTTTTAAAAGTTTTTAAGCCTTTAGTATATTAGTTCATAAAAAAGGCTTTTGGAGCTTGCTCTTCATAAATCATATAACTCAAAGGATTCTAAGATGAGAATGTCCTTTCATCATAAACCCTACTTCATGTTAGAATGTCCTTTCACATATTAAGATAATCGTGTGAGTGAGCAAAAAATGTGATACCTACCTTAACATTATCAACTCTAGGCACAAATGTTCATAACTTCATAAATCATATACTTGCATGCATAGTGATAGGTAATGATGCACACGAGAACTATTATTTCCTTAGTCACCATTAATCTATCCTACTCATAGACATGCATGAAGTGTGCGCACATTGGTCAACATGATCACAAAATGGTTATAACATAAAATTGAGGAAGCCACCCTCTAAATATAACAACAGATGTAAAACATTTCTCAAGTCTTATGTCATACACACATAGAGTATTAAGTACTATAGACTACACACACTCACATCATATCAAAGGAGGAAAGAACATATTCAACATTAGAATAGAAAGCTCCTAACATACTCTCATCGTATATTCATATTTGGATTTCATAGGTGGGGGTCATGCAACAAGAGTATTCATCATCATTAGTCATATAAACCACACATAACCCTAATTTGATCATCATATATAAATACAACATCATCCACACATCCAGATGATGCAACTAGCAAGAAGACTACACATATAACTTCACATAACATCAATTCACTTAAAACAGGATACTAGAATCAAGGCTAGATCATTCAACTTCCTAAGCATGGAAATCATCATATCAATTCATATTGTATCTAATTCCTTCCAGAACATGATCATAACACATAATGATTACAAGAATGTAAACACCACCACTATAAGTGGACTATATCAATCATCACAATTCAATCTAAATTCTAAGCTAATAAGAAGAAATAGGTCAACTTACCGAATTTCAAAGATGGAGATCATCTTGATCAATTCCCAACAATTCATAATCAATTGACATAAAGGAATATAGAATTGAGCAATTTACTTTAATCTAAACATATTGTAGTCATCATATCATGAAGATAAGAAGACCCATAAAATATCATAATTTGAAGGATTAAGGAGATCATGGGTTGTTCATGGAACTAGATTGAAATTCATCTTAAAATAAGTAATTAACATAAATAAATCATTAGAATGACTTTGAAATCAATTTGACAATGAACCCATGGCTATATTGAAAATTGGGATTTTGGTCTTTGAATTAGTTTGAAAATCATTGATTGAACTCCTTAGATGGAAGGTTACTAAGGATCAACGATTATCATACCTTATTGATTGAATATTCATGAAAAATTTGAGAAGAAACAATAAAATTCAGCCCCTAGCTTGAACTTTAGATTTTTTCGCCAATGGAGGTTTGAGTGAATTTTGCAGAGGAAGAAGGTTTTGGTATTTTGATTTCCTACTAGTTGTTGCTGTTTTGCTTTGGAAAAGGGTTAAATAGGTCCTTAAAATTGTTTATAACCAACCAATGTTCCAAAAACATACCTATATTTATTTTTACATTTAGATATGTCAAACTTAACTTTCATTTTTGGAATTATGGTCGGGAATCAAGTCTGCCTCGCCGAGCTATTCCTACAAGATTTTTGGAAATAAATTTTCGGACAGTAAAGTCCGTGAAACGTCTGCAACGTGAAGACAGAATTTTTCCTTGGGTTTATCAAGCCTGGGTCGCGGAGATGTTCCTTTTATGTGCAAATTTTGCTGCCTTCCGCAGCTTGTTGGCCAATGGTTAGGTCCTCCTGAAGGACCCCCCTAGGGCGGTCCTTGAGAGTCGTGCATGGACGTTTTGACCCTAAACATGTTTATTAAGTTACTAGTTTTAATTGCACTCTTTTTAAACTCTGAACGACATATAAAAACAAGAAAAACATACAAGGACACACTAGCATGTCCAAAGACTATGTTTCGAACGTCTTGGTCGTTCTTCAACGTTTGACCCCCAAACAACTTCAAATCAACTATACAGGCTTTAAAACAATTTATTAATATGTTATTAAACTTTTACGGCACATGTGAGGCTCTAGACCCTTCTTAGCATCACCTTCTTTCATCTCTCAAGAAGGAACCATCTCTCACTAGTTCTTCACTCACACTTAAAGGTGAGGATTTTCAAAGATCAAAATTGAGTAGCTAACTTCGTCACTCCATAACCTTATTCCCTTAAACATCAAGGTAAAAGAAAGTCAATAACAACCTACATGGGTCCTTACCTTTTTGGTGTAACTCCTAACCAAACATATCTAGGTTCAATCTAAGCACTTCCTCATATGGCCATACTTAAAATCAATCGTAAAAGTAAAATAACCACTTCAATTTGCGCAACATCAATTCCCGTCTTTTCCCTATGAACTAGGAGGTGCATACTACCATCTAAGTCACTTTAGGGCAAACGTAACCCAAACACATGGAATAAAAACCCTCTTTTCTCCCTTTTTCACAACTCTTAGAATAGGTTCATAAGATAACTAATAAACTAGTCATAAGGTTTCTCTCATTGCCTGCCATGCTTCACAACCACCTTACAAGGTTTAACACCCATCTTCCCTCCTTAGGAGCAAGTGTACACAAAAGACTCCAATCCGCACAAGGGTAACCATGGGGCATTTATAAATAACGAGGCAAATCATTATTTCTCCAAAAAATTTCAATTATATTTCATAATAATACATTATCATAATACATAACCATAATACAATTAATCATTCCATTGGGAACTCCATTCAACTATAACATTTCTTTACAAGTTAGAACCATATCATATCATAGATTTTCAACATAATATCTCAACTCTGATAAATCACATACAGACATAAATGGAATCACATAAATACATAAATTTTAACCTACATACATACTCATTAAGACAAAAAATCAACGTAAGCATCCAATACTAACCTTTTCTCCCTTAAGTTTTTAGATATGTACCAAATAAGATATATTACATCATACTTCACTTTACATAATGATATAAGTCATAGCATATTAAACATGATTTCATTACTTAACATTACAAAATTTACAGTATACATTCATCTGACCACTAACATGATACTACTACAAATTACACGAACAATGTCGACAAGGGCATATTCATCACATAATCAACAAATAAGAACCACCACCATAAGTGGACCATACTAATAAATAGAAATTATATATAATTATTCATAAATTCTACATATCGTATAGAGATCAAGACAACTTACCACATATCCATCATCATCATCAACATTCCTTAGCCATTTCAATCAAATCAACTCACAAAGGCTCTTGCAAATAGCCATGAACACAATTCTAAACAAACAATCAAATAATATATAATATGAACATAATAAATTAAGGTCACACTATATACTATTCTAATATGATGTTACATAAATCAATAGGTCAAAGAAATCTACACATGAATTCACTAATCAAGTCATGATCAATTCACCCATAGCATAGCCAAATATAGAGCATTGAGAAGGTCAAAGGTTCATGAATATTTTAATTTAAAAACATCAATTATACATTAGTAATATCATATCTTAATGTTTATAAATTTTCATGCAAGAACTCATGACTTAGAGTAGAAATTGGATCTTTTCATCTTTTTTTGAAATCTTTGAAATCATCTTTGGAAATGACAATAAGGTGATAGAAAACCTTATATGAATAACTCCCATACCTTATTACAATAATCCAAAGAGAATTTAAGAAGAAACTTCATTGAGAATCAACCATCAAGCTCAATCTTCATTTTGAGCTCTCATGGAAGATTTTGGGAAATGCTTGGGAGGGAAAGGGTTTTGACTTAGGGGTTAGGGTCAAAATGAGTGTCAAACCTGTTTAATACTAAAAAAATACACAATTAAACCTAAATAAACCTTCCATACAATTTAGAATACTTGGGGTGAATTTCCCAAAAAACCCAAGCATGGAAGAAAATTGTAGGCAGCAATGCCCATCGATGCCCCATCATAAACGGATCGTCGACTGACCTACACCCCATCGATTTTGGTCCATTTCTTGGGTATTAAACTGCAAAACCTGCAGGATATAAGGGTCCATTTATTTCACCCATCGACGATTCATCGTTTAAAAGATTGGCCGTCGTTTGGGGTTGTTGATTTCCACTACTAGGCAGTCAGCCCCTTGGAGTTGGGGTCCTCTTCTAGGGTCCCTTATAGGTCCTAGGTGGAGTAAATCCGGGACATTAAACCCCCAAACAGGAACTTCTAGGTATTATGAACCTTCACCATCAATTTCAACAACAAACAGATCATAAAACATGCTAAGGCACACACAAACACACAAGCACATCCAAAGACTATCTTTTGAATGTCTCAAATGTTTGACCTTCAAACTCTTCCAAACTTCAGATCTTCCTACAAACACCATAAACCATCATTTAAGTACCTTATAACCTGAGTACACACACATAAGCACCTTAAAGAACATAAGGACTAGTCATCGAACGTCTTGGTCATCCCTTGATGTTTGACTTCAAACTCTACTGGAATGACTTCAAAATGAACATACCAACTTATTAAGATATTAAAAATCCCTTAGAACACTAGTGAAACTGTAGTTAAGACTAGTTCATTTTTGGGTTGTTACACCAGTGTAGCACATGGAACTCTATCTAGTGCAGTATTGATGTGCTCTCTACTCCACCCTACTTTCTAACCCCAGAACATGACCGACTTCACCGGTCTGAAAATCCTGGCCTTTATTTTTCACCTTTAGCACCAACTTTGCATATGTTGTATAACATGCATGAACCCATGTAAAAATGTTGGGGTCCTTGGGGCCTGGTGAACTGCTTCAGCAGGTGGAAGTGTAGGGTGTCCCTAACTTCGTAGTATTTTTCTACTACACCCTCCATGGATGGAAGCGTCTCCTCAAGGATCTTCCGCAACCCATCGAATTTTAATCTATTAAGTAGCCAAGGAGAAGGAACCACTTGTAGTACTAGAGCTACAAGAGGTGTACGAGTTGACACTATACCTATTGGAGAGAGGCTTCTACGGCTCTAGAGGATCCTAGGTAAGAACTAGCACGGATAACTACTCGCCTTGATTGAAAGTCCTAGTCATCCTTTGGCTCAGATAATACAACTTGGGATTTAAAGTCTTGTCCCTCGCCCCCACAGTTGTGCTACAAAACCCCAGATTCTTTCCTCTTGCCTTTGCCCTTGCCTCCTCTAGGAGGTTATATTCTTCCGCTCTTAAGAGAATTGGCTCCCCCTTCATTTTTCCCAATGCCCTACTCTCTCTTAAGGGGTGGCATGTCAAGGTTGCTTCTAGCAATTTTTTCAAATAAACATAAAAAATAGTTAGGAACACTTCAAGAAAAATTGCAGAAAAATAGTTGCAGACATACTCGCTGAATCATTCATCGAGTTGTCGGATCTCTTTGTAGAACCACATTGTTATCAACAAAAGGATTGGATAAAAATATCTGAGAAAAATTTGCATGTCTTCGATGGGAAGGGACTTTCGATTAATCGGTGATATCATTCGGTGATAAAGAACAAGCTCACCGAAAATCACATTGCATTTTAGGGATAGGGGACCATAAAGGGAAATCAAGAGAGAAAATAAGCGAGTCGTCGGGTGCAGTCAATGTACTCATACTTTCTAACTAAAATTAATCGAACCTAAACTCTATAGAGCATGTTTTCAATTGGAGAGTCATTAGGTGAGCTTGACCCAGATCGCCAAACCGCCTAACATGCCTATTTTCAACCCCATATTCTAAGTTAAAACTAGAGCCGCAAAAAATAAAATCAAAACGTGCACTCATTAAATTAAACATAGACTCATTACACCCATGACATCGGGATACTCAGAATTCTCCTAGTTTTGTCAAGTTAGGCAATTTGATTATTTTTGCCCTTAACAGTGACGTCAAACGCTCCAGCATTGGGAAAGTATCTCATCTGGAATGAATGTGGGATACTTTGCCTTCACCCAACTATGATAAATATTAATAAAACAACACCCAAACATTTTGAACAATTTAAAGGCATGTAAAATTTAGGAAATCAACAATATCATCAAATGAGGAAAGATATTCGACATAAAATAGGCAATCAAGAATACAATTTGAATCAGAGAGTCCCAAGACACTTCACTAAGATAAAATGGATTACAAATGACTAGAACCATAAAAAATAAATTTGGGGTTTGAAAACTCAATTTTAGAAGTCGAATAAATAAGTTGTAATACTAGGAGATAAAAGATCTAACTCCGAACACACAATATACGACTAATGTGCGATAACAACACAAGAATGTAGGAAAATATAGTACGAGCGTGAGTTCAGAAAGTTGAAAATTTAGGGTTTGTGACAGATTTTGAGCTTTTGAACTTTTCTCCTTTAAAACGGTCTAGTTCTCGCCCATTCAGCGACAGAAATTTTGCTCCCTGACCCACTCATCCACTCTTCTATTGGGAACCTACCTCGCTGAGTTTTACAGGACCTCCACTAAACGTGGGGGTCCAAACGGCTTTAAAATTGTGATTGACGACCCAGTCGATGATTTTACAATCTGCTCATGGGGTCGCCGAGTTTTAAACACTTATATTCCATAATGTCTTGAGTCCAACGGTGGTCCAAGTAAAGCTCACCAACCTCTTCACCGAGTCAATGATTGGAGGTTTTGCTCGCCAATCTAACTTTTGAAATACATTCAACACTTTTACATGTAGAATCACCACATGTTTATTTCACAAACAAAAAGAAAGAAATTAAATGTTTGGTTGCCTCCCAAGAAACGCCCGCATTAACGTTGCGGCACGACATAATTCCATGCTCCAGCCTCATTTTTGGGGTTGCCCATACTTTCACTAGGAAACCGTCTTTTTGTCTACTATTTAAATTAAACAAAATCTGACCCATTTGAGTCTACAATTGCTTGATAGAGACAGAATGAGAAGGAACCACCTTTCTAAGGGTCAACACATATTCTTTCATTTCTTCAAATATTTTGTGGGACCCCTCATTCTTGTTTAGAATATGAGACAGCATATCCTTTGACCGAACACCTTAGGAATCCTTTTTATATTGACGCTCCTGGGGAGGAACGTACATGTCCTTCTCCCACATAGGTTACTACCCTACCTTTAATAGTTTCCTCGATAACCACTTCCTTGGTTCCCTAGTAAATTCACCTCCTCATTAGACAACGCTTTAAACTTGGCTTCATCGGGATTTACACACCCAACATCCACAACATTAACACTTCTAGAACTAACTCGCATTAAATTTTTTGAACAAAATCTCAAATTAGGTCATGATTTTTTCCATGCTCTAATATCTCTCTTGGTCCTTCTAAAGATGTTTGTTTGTCAATTTACACGTGAGAGAGGCAACCTAAATTTTAATGGTGTACCAAGTCTGACTAATATATGTCATACAATCAAAAATTTGGGCTACTGTATTGCAAGGTTGTTGCATCAAACCTCCAAGAGAAAGTTGGTCAGCTATGCGCTTGTTCCCCGAATCAAGGCATCGATAAAAGTATTACAACAAAAGGTTGTAAGGCATACCTTGAGTTGCAATTGCAGCACCAACTTCTTAAACCATAGCAAACTCTCATGAATTGGCTCACCCTCCGTACCTTTAAAGCTTTTGGTGATGTCCCAATGAGTAATCATTTTCTAAGGAGGGAACAATCGCACTTGAAATGCAATTACAAGTTCTTCCCACGAAGCTATTGGTTGTGTGGCAATTCATCAAACAACTTACATGCCTCGTCCTTCATAAAAAAATCGAAGCAATCTAAACTGGACGGACCCTTGGGATATAATCTTGAAGGAGAATATCCTAAAAACATCTAACAATTTCTAGTATTCTCAAGATTATCCTCATGAGCAATCTTACAAAAAGACCCTTCAATTGCAATAGTTGTAGCATAGTGCTAGAAATGTAGGACAGGACGTTCCCATAACCAAAGGACAAGTGAGTGGTTCCACCGATAAGATGAGGGTTATTATTATTCGGCTCATTGACATCATTGAGGTTGTTGATGTCATCTTGGGGAATCACTTGACTAAAATTGATTCCGTTCACACTCATACTCACTTTTTCAAAACACAAACAAGCAAAGCTAAACTAAACATAAGTAGATTAAACTATAACTAAGAAGAAGGAAATTCAACTTAAATAAAGAATCTTAACGAGAACCACTACCCAGGAGTGGAACCGATTTTATTGAATAACTCTATTAAAGACACTCAATCTGGTTCTAAGAGTCAACGCTCATTAGTAATTATATAACCTAACGTGTTTAAGATTCAAGAGAAAAGTGTGAACATTCCCAATTCAACCATAGGAATAGACATTATTGGCTAAGGACATTATTCAAATCAAAGGGTGATGAAAATGTCAAATAAAGGGGAATTTGGTTTTAATTATAAACTACATCAACAACACAACAATACAAAAAATAACAGTAATGAGATGGATTCTTTGTATGTAATCCGATTATGGGTTATTATAGACATATGGATTATTTAAATTGTTAGAAAATAGTTGTAAATTTGGGAATAAGCTAAATTTTAGCGGGGATAAACTTTCTCTAGAACATTTTACCCTGGATCAAGTCGATTTCACTCGAACATCGACAAACATGCAAATAAGTACAGTATAAGGTTTAGTACATTGACTCTCTCTATCTTAATGTTTGGAAAAGGATTTAGGATTCACTCTCTCCAGTTGAATCCATAGAAACCCCATACCCAAAGACCATGAATAAATAATACTTATTTTAGAATCTCTCTCTCGAGAAATCCAAAATCATGAAGGCAGAATAATATTTGCAACTATAATTCATTAAAATAAACAAATATTAATAATTTGAATCACTATTAAAAAAAATTTAAACTGACAGTTAAAAATAACCATAAACTAAATCAGTCAGAATAACATAATGAAGCCCCAAGAATTGGGGTTTTATATAGACATAATAAAAATATATAAACAATTACGAAGATGAGTTTCTATCAACTATGTAGGACTATTCGGTCTTTAAAATGGTACAAACTGAAGAATCTTAAATACCAATTTCCAATTTCTAAAAATTGAGAAACTTCAATTCTTCAATGCTAAGGGAAACATGTCGAAATATACTAAAAGTTGTAACTCAAAATTACTCTTATAAATGTTGAGACTAAAATTTTATACTAAACTTAGTTTTCAAAAACATATTTCTAGTCGCAAGAGATATTCTCTGAATGGTAGATTTAAATATGCTTTGAAGGGTACATCACTGATTAGGTAGGTAATTATTTTCCACCATAGCTCCATCCATAAAGCTTTTATTCTTATTTAGACTTTACGCTCAAGGACTTAACCCATCTACATCATCATATTGTCTTTACTCTAAAATCTATAGTAATTAACATTCATGACTACAAGCCTTCAATTAAAGTTTTACTTCTTGGAGCCATCATTTATAACTAGATTTAAAGGTAGTTTATCAGATTCTTCACTACTAGGTGATTCTAGTCACAATTTATCATTAAAGTTTGATTTCATTTTTGCAATCATGATCCTTCATATTTGATAAAATCTAGTTAAATTCATTATTATGTGATCCTAATCTTTAACAATTAGTACACTTGACATTTATTTAAGAAGTTCACCTTTGAACCTTAAATTTAACCTCTAATGCCATACACCCACAAAGTATCACAATTATAATATAATAATTTAATTCATATATAATCATTTTTAGGTATTATCAACTAGAATGGAGTCATACCGAAATGCCACCCACAATGTAGGAAGAAACCCTTGCTAAAATTGGATTTTTACTTTACAATTGGGGGAAAGACTAGGGGGCTCTATGGATGAAAGAATCAGTAGATGAATAGGCTAACATACCTCAATTAAAAGAACTAATGAAGCTTGCATCAATTGATGAAAACCTGCTTCTTCTTCTTCTTCTTCTTCTTCTTTTTCTTCTTCTTTTTCTTCTTCTTCTTCTTCTTCTTCTTCTTCTTCTTCTTCTTCTACAGATAGAATTTATTGGAGGAAATGTGGCTTCTTTGAAGATTGAGTTTAGAACATACGTATGGCCTCAACGCTAGGCAGTAACAGCAGAAGAATTCAAAGCGCTAAATAGGAAATCGAAAAAGGCCAAGCTACGAACAGTACCCTTTTCAACAGTAAATAAGCTCAAGAGCTATAAGTTCGATGCCGTTCTAACCGCTGTCAGAAGAAGGGATGTGGGGGCGTGGTTCAAGTCACATCGTATGCTCGTCTTCATAAAGGTTTGACTTTGATTGTTTGTTGCCAAAGAGAAGAGTTCATTGTTTAGTAGAGCTACTCTTTGTCAGCGACATTCTCCCTTCTATCTATCAACCATTTCATTATGGAACTTTCTCCCCTTAGGTATCGATTGGGCATATAAATTTGGTTGTATAACTAACTAACCAACCTCCCTTAACCATTAACTATTTACCAATGAACCCTTAACCCCTTACATGAATTAATATTCTTATAATCTTCCCAACCCATGAGACGTTCACCCACAGACTGTGGGTGGGTTAACAAACCATACTGGTCTTTCCTAGGGGCATGACTTGAGCTAAACTTTGTAAGAAATTGAAATACTTGACCTAATACTCCAATCCACGGGGTGTGGTGCCATCTATGGCCAGTACACGACAATCGTGGTTGGATGGAAATATGCATTTTTTGGGATATATTGAGGGTCAAGCCCAAGGACCCCTTTTTGGTACTTGGTGAGTAGTTCCTTGACTCTTTAACCCTAAAATCTCTATTATTATTAAAGGAATAATTTTTAAAATTTAAACCCTCATACAAAACATGAAAACTATCATGCAAGACTCTAGAAATCCCTAGTTTGGTTCACTAGTTTTCGGGGTGTTACATTATTTAGTATTGAATTTTCAGTTAGTATGACAAAACATTGAAATATCGGTAATACTTTATAGGGAATATATTGATCAAGTCACTCATGATTTTATACCCTTGGCAAATTATAGTGGGTACCTTTTATGGGGCGTATAGATCGAACTTCACATTATGGTCATGTGGTTTTATGTCGATTATTAGTATCTCCCACAGTCACACTCTAGTGGATTGACAAGGTTGAGTTATATTTCACAATTCAGTTTAGTATGTTATGTACTTGGTCATCACATTAAGTTTAGTTCATACTTAACATATCTTAGAATGTTTTATCCAGCTAAGGTAATATCATTGCTCACTATTCCTTTTTCAGGTATTTGTTTGTTTAGATACATTTTATCATGCGTCTTCAGTAATTTTCAAGTACTAATGCATATGTACATGTAAATATATGTCCAGACTTAGATTAGGTATTCCCCATCATTTAGTTTATCTCAAGTTGTATGCTTCTTCTCACTATTTGCTGAAGTACACTTATGTTATTTTCGCTCCGGGATAGTTGGGGTAGCTCCTGATAATAGATCCCTTGTTTACGGTAAAGGAGGTAGCCTCGTGGCATGACAGTTTTATGTGTATAATGTTCAGAATCTATTCAATAACAAATTAATATCACTAAATTATGGATAAGAGAAGAGGAGCTTAGCTCCCAACTTCTATAGTAGAATGAGAACAACTCTTTATTATTCACATACCTTTTATCCCCAATATCAAGCTTTCTTTTCCTAAAGTTTACATAGGTAATTTTGGAGCAAATATTGGGTATGTTTTATTCCCTCGAAAGTATTTATAAATTATTTAGAATAGATGTCAATTAATATCTTGAAAAATATCATATGCATTCCAAAATTAAATTGCAAGCATACGTAAATTTTGAAGTTATTATCATTCCTTTCTATCTTGTAACAATGTATTATGTTGTTATGGGTATAATTCGTACAACAATATGGTCATATAGGTTTTGTGGGTTAGTGTTGGTGAAAATCACATGCTGGAAAATCATTTCCTGGCTTAGTTATAGCATAAGATTCAAAGTTGGTGTTGTTTACCATATGAAATGAATGGTTCTACATGTAGAAGGGTTTCATTTCATAGCGTAACATGATCCACACCATTGATAATGACATCCAATGTAACCCTCTGACTAAGAGCCAATTACTAACACAACATAACTCATCAAACCATTTTAAGAAGGAAAATAATAAAGCAAAACGACTAAGAATTTTAAAATAATAGAAGGATAAAGTTTCCACAAATTCATTCTCTTCTAAAAATCATTTTGGAATTAAAACCCCTTAGAATTTGAAAGTTATTGTACCAAAATCCCAAAAATTCATTAATGGAGGTTCTACCCTTAAAACTACAAAGAAGAAAACTATTGTGCTAAAGTGTGTGTTTTTGGAAAGTTGGACAAAGAAACAATGATGAATCCATGGTAGCCCGGACGAGTATCTTATTCTTGGATTCAAAAAATAAAGTTGGTCTCAACTGAGCTGTCAAAGTAGACGCTTGAATTTATCTTGTAGTGGAGAAGGAATGAAAAAGTGCAGTATGAACAAGTGTTGTATTAGTATAAAACACAGTGTCAGGAAGAATCATACAGGCAATTCAAAAACATGAATGTAAAAAAAGAAACTACAACATATTATTATATGCCAACACATGCATGAATATTATACATCAACATGCACAACATGTTACATCTTACCAATTACAATCCTTGAATTGCTAAAATGTACATAACCAGTTCTCTAAAGAAACTCAAAGACAAATTGTTTGTGAACCCGCGCGAGACCTAGTTCTGACTACTTGATGCATAGTATTCGTAGGGGCTTTGTGGAAATAATTTTTGGATTTTTTTGGCTTAAATTACCCTACCTTGTCAGCTTAGTATGTCTATACATCTCCGGATGTTTTGAATTGCCACTTTTACCAATGGATATTATATTGATGTCCCTTTAATTACACTATTATTAGTTTAATTATGATCTCTCCTCTCAAAAAATAATATTTTTGTCATTATTCTATATGACCTTGTCCAATCTCATTGTTTCCTTTTAATTATGTTTTAATGGCTAGATCTTTTAAATAAGATATCGAGTGTCAGTTGAGGGTGTAGTAGAATGGCGCGTTACAAGTTATACCTACACCAAATTATTTACTACATTTTAAAATTTACAAAAATGTATAAAGAAATATAAAACCACAACAAATAAAGTTATGTATGTAAAATATATTTAAATTTAATATATTGACACTTTTAGATATTTCTTAGGCATGGGATCATGAAAAATACTACAAGCCAATTATTGTTTTCATATTAATTTTATATAACAATTTATTGAACGATCATACACATCTGATGAAAAGTTGGAATTCTATAGTTTTTCAAAGTTTTGATACATCCTTAGGAGTTTCATCAAAATTGATAGAAATTATTCTCATAATATATTATGGTCTACTTCATTTTAACGGTTGAAGAAAGAGGAAAAATCTTATCCTCACAGATTTGAAAAAAAATTCAGAAGTCCTTAAAACTAATTAACAGGGATAACAGTACACTACTACAAAAAGGAGTTTTAGCAGCAATAAAAATGAATTTAGTGGCAATAACAATAACCACTATAACCTTTACCGGCCAAATGGTTTTAAGCCGGTAATGTTGGGGTCGGCAAGGGCTTTTGCAGCTATTTAGTAAAATGATGTTAAAGGGAATTGCCAATTGCCGCTAAAAGTCATTAGTATTAACAACAATTATTGAGGCAATTATTTTGCATTTAAATCTAATTAATATGGGCTAATTATGGTCTTTTATCGTCCATTTTTACTGCCGATAAATTCAAATAAAGTGCCCGTAATAGTTAGTAATTCTAAAGACAATATTTTGTGGCAATCAATGTCTACAATATCTATTACAAGAACAAATTTTCTCTTGAGGTCCACTTAATGGTAGGTAAATTCAATTCAATTTCCAGTGATAATAAACATCTTTAATGGCAATAATTTGATGTGCAGTTTTCTATAGACTACAATATCCTTTCTAATAATGTCCCCCTTAAGCTTCAATTTTTATAACAATAAATTTAATGAAATTGATGCTAATATTCATAAGATTTACAAATAATTGTTCAACCCCCATTAATAATGACAATATATCACTACTTTGCACTGCTAGAGAGTCACTTGATGAAAACAAAGTTCGACAAGTGCTAAAAACATATTTTATTATTTCATATAACAAAAGCTCTCATTAAACCTAGAAAAACACAAAGATGTACTAATCCATAATATTAATGTCACAACTTTAAAAATAATCTACTTGTCATAATATAACAAATCCTATTGAATAATTTCTTCAAATTATTTGCGATTTTTTCTTCAGATTGAAATCTCCTACATGCCAAATTTGTGAGCTTCAGATGATATGACCTGAAATAATGTCAAAAGGTGGGGAACGATGAAATTTAATATACTAAAACATCACAAGTAGTATGACTAATCTAAGAATTACCAACAAGCATAATCTGATAATAAGAAATATTATTCTTTCATTTAGTCTCACAATAAAGTTACTTTCATCTTAGGAAAAAGGTTGTGAATATTAAAGAATATAGATGCAAAAAATTCTACAATTGAAGTTCAAAATAATTTATTTAATATTATAGATGCGTTGAATGTCCAATTGGGGCAGCAAATACCTCAAAGCAAAGACTTACAAATATGTGATCTTAGAAGGAAATGGTAGTTTTACTGTATTTTAATGCCTTTTGAATATCTGGTTCATACTGTAGTTGTATCAAAATTCACTTTGGGTCATTTTTACTCGGAAATTAATATATCAATTTGCATAAAGGAGTTGAACTTGCCAATCTGTCCTACAATCTAGTAATAAGTCAAAAGAAGTGTGAGTTAAATTGTTGGACAAATTTCTCAAAACAGGGGCATAAAACAGTGTAAATGAGAAATTATCCAAACTCTTTATCAAGCATTAGTCGATGTTATGGGCAGCAACAAGTTGCTGAAAATGCATGCTTTGGTTAGCGACAACTTATTGATAGAGGTTTCTTTTCAAAGTTGAAGGCTTAAATCATTCTGCCATGAATTCTCATTTAATCTATAATCACTATTATTGAAATATATTGAGCTTAGGATATAGTTTAAAATTATAAACCTTCATAATTATTAAAACAAATTATCCAATCTGAAAAGTACATGTTAAGCTTCTACACTATTGGCATTAAATTGATTCATAACCAAAGTAAGAGCATTCAATAGATTACGGAAGTAAGATTCTACACTTTATCCACAAAATAACATAAGTACTGGTGAATCACAAAATAACCCAATCAAAACAATATTTTCTAAACAAATTCATGAATTTTTTGGTTATCTAAAAGAAATGAAGGAAAACTGGTGGCAAACTCACCACACATGTTAATGAAGTAGGAATGAATTAACCTAACTTTTCACTTCACAAATTGAAAAGCTCAATAAATTTACTCTTGACATGGATGAAGTTTAATCGGTTATTCACTGTATACCTATTATTGTAATATAAGAAAGTTGCAAGTAATACTGAGATAGCAAATTTTACAACACAAAACTCGTATAAAGCTAAAAGAAGAAAACTCAAATAAACGGATTCTTAGTCCATGTTTTTGACACTACAACAAAACGCATATACATTGATATAACTTAAACTATTTTCTTATGTTGTCTACTATTTCGTTAAGTCGTGTAGTGGTTCGTTTTCAGATTGAGGTTAGCCTAATCATAGGAGAAGTCTAGGACTATATAGCTTAAAAGGTCACCACAATTATTCTCTTTCTCTTTAAACATCACTATATAGCTTAAAAGGTCACCATAATTATTCTCTTTCTCTTTAAACATCAATATACATTCACAAAGGAAAATGCAACCAAGAATATTGATAAAAATCGATATGAAATCAACACAATATACTGTAATACTACATAAGCCATTATATTAACTTAAATTTTAACACAACTAAGACATGAAAATAACACAAACAAAAGTGGTGTTACCTAATTCATCATTATGTTGACTTTCGGTACTACCAATGAAACTACTCAACTCATTGGATTGACTACCTTTTTCCGAGAAATATCATGCAGATTTTCTATAAACTGTTCAAGATAATATTATGCTTCAATGTTTTTTAGATCATCCATCAAATGTTCACTTTAAGTTGCACATCATAATCTATTGCGACTTCTACTTAGCATAGTTCCTTTTGCAAAGTGAAGTAATTATTTAGGTGCATTAGGTCCAGATAATGAACATCATATAAACATGTCATATGTTTAACCAGAGGAAAAATCATCATCCCATGTGTTCAAAACTACATAAATAACACATTGTGCACAAATAAAAAATTGCGACGAAAGTAGTTCTAAAGATGAGAAATACTGGTGCACCAACAAAAAAATTCTCTAGTGATAATAATATTTTAATAACACAATCAAAGAGTTGAAATACCCTAAATATAAGTAAAAGAGAGCACAAAAAATTTACTCAAATATCCAATAATCAACCAGTACAGACATGAAAAATTCATAGCTTACTAACATGCATCCTCTATAAAATGAGTAAAACAGAAAACAAAAAAATATATTTTATTCAAATTTTTAAATTAAAAAATAACAACATCAGTTGAATTTCTTAAGTAACACTTGCATAAACTATAGTTTAGAAGCACTACCTATCTTATTTTGAAACACTTTAATTTAAATATCATTTCTTCACTCAATATTGGCTTCACTGTCATTCGGAGAATCTTGAAACTTAGGTGTGTATCAACTACAATTCCATCAATAACAATTCTTCCCCAATCATTATACTCTTTCTCTGGATCATAAAAATTTACTAAGAGAAACGATTTGGTAGCGTCACTGCATTGATGACTCACATTGCACAATATTTTCATGTTCCATATAAAAAACATCTAGAGGTTTAATTAACCTAGGGACAAATCATTCATGATCTATAGAATCTTGCACAAATATTACTTGTTGATCTTAAACTTTAAAATAGAAGTTTTGAGATGTTCTTGATCGCTTGAGTCTTCCTGGAATGAAACGGGAATACTCAAAGTCCAAGTACTATGACTATATTATTAGCTACAACTTTGACATATTTATCATTAGCGATTTACTCTTACATCACTTTTCAATTATGCACTTGCATATAGAATTGTATATAAGGGAGTGTAAGAAAATCCTATGACCCCAAATATGGAAATGGATCAACTAATAAAGCCAATAGATTTGACAATTCGAGATATATAAACATTGAATTTAACATTATAATGGACAATTAACACAAAGAAATATAAAAGGCAAACAAACTGAATAGGTTACATCAACCTAAAATGGAGGATTGAATGACTGATCTTTTCATCAATTTACATTCAAATTGAAAGTAATTAACATCAATATCAATAAAATAGATCTCATAGGTGAGTCTTATCAACCTAGTAGTTTGATTGGTAGAAATCATGAACTTGATAATGTTCCTTAATTTGTAGGACACATATCCATAACTATTCAAGAAGATACTAATTTATAAATATGTCCTTTTAATAATTTTTCAAATTGTATTAGTTAGAAGGGACTAAGTAATCACTAAAGTTGAAATATTCTTATAATTTAACTCAAGTATAGTCAAAACTAAAAAACAATTTTATTGTTTTATTTCACATATTCAGAATGAACCTTCTTGACAAGTATTTTTTCTTTTATAACCGAGAAATTCGTATGTGACTCTCCACTCTTTAGATAAATGAAAACCTTCTCAACTCGGTGGATAGGGGAACTTCTGGCAAGTTATTTGATCCAATTCTCAGCAAATCTATGAGAAAGTAACAATGTGGCAAACATTTGAGTGCATTACACCAAAAAAATTGCTCCCAAATGTTACCAATACTTCATCCTTTATGTTACACCACCTAATTGTACTATGAGTCACTTTAACCTAGACTTAAAAGAGACTAAAAATACCCATTTCATTCTTTGATACATTCGTTAAATGATAAGTTTTTCAATTCTACAACTACGTACATTACTTGGTTCCTATACTAAGTAATACCATTTATTTCTATCAATAAAGTGTAGTACCCCATTTAGTAAGTAATGACATAGGATTCAAAATATGGCAACAACGACATTACCGAATAGATGCATCAGTTTAATTCATAAATAGTAGGGGGAAGAGACGAAATGATTCAAACAACTACAATTAAATAAATAGCACTTAGAAATCACAAGCAAAACTTAGCAAACAATTTTAAAAAAAATTACAAATCTCAAATTTAAAAACTTAGCAAAACTTAGCAAATAATTAAATAAATATCTTTTAAAAATCTCAAATCGTTTGGACATCAGAAATCACAAAGCACAACTCAATTTATCCTCAAGCACTTGAATACATAGGAAGCACAATACTTTATCCATGAAGACAAGAAAGTGAAGAGGAATTTTTTTTTCGTACCAACCTTGCAACCTAAATGAAAATTCAACACGGAGACGGTTAAGACGGTCAGAATGTTTAGAAAATAGTCTATTAGATTTTTCTTATTTTCCAATACTATATTCTTGAACTATATAAAATAAATTGGACAGACACACATATATTGCAGCAACTCATACATAAATAATAACATTGAATAACAAAGAACCAAAAATTATAGGAAACTAACAAAAGAATCATAGAACTCATACATAAAGCAGTAAACCATTAAATTTTCATACTGAATCTGACCCATATTCATGAATAAAAAATTAAAACACACAGCAAATTTGTTTACTAAAGAATGATACTAATAAAAAATATGGCGTACGCCTGACTACGATTAGGTCCAGTAGCCATGAAACCATGTTTGATTTCTTTATTAATTCCACTAAATTTCTCAATTGAGAAAAAGGCCTCACTTAATTTCATTCTATGAACTAACTTACGTGAGTATTTTTATTTGTTGATAGAATACCAGATTAACAAACATTATAGAAAGAAACATTCAAGGTTAAGATCTTAAAATAAACCTATAGAGAAACTCGATAAACAAAGGAAAAAATGTATTAAACTTTAAAATGTTACTTGTTTCAATGAAAATCTTCATATCTATAAAGATATAAACAGACGAGAAAACAATTAATGCCTAAAACATGAAAAGAAACGGTATACTTACCCTAATAGCGCAATTAGGTTTGTGGGAAGTTGCAGTTGTGAGCTTTTGATGGAAATAAGATCAAATCTTTTTAAATTAGGTCTTAGTAAGAATTATTTTTAATCAAAGTGACAAAGGTTTCCAAAAAGGTGTAAGAGGTTTTTAAAAAGGGGGGAGTTATTTAATCGTGGGGAAAATTATTTTGTTGTAGGAAGAGAAAATAAATTAATGTATTAGAGGCTACTCTTTGGAATTGCTACCAAAAATATACTTATTGCTGGTCAATAAGCATTAATATTTGATATTTTCCCTCTAATAAATAAATTACTGGAGATTAGTTTAGTGTCGCAAAATAATTGCAGCTAAACTCCCATTATGTTGTAGTGGTCGTAGTTAATTAAATATCCAACGAAGAGTTGGGATTGAATCCCACAAAGAGTGATTTAGTGTAAACAATTCCTATAAGGAAATTTGGATATTAACATCACTCCTTTGCAATGGTAATAACAAACGGGTAGATACTTCCACCTATTTAATATATATATATATATATATATATATATAAAATTACATTTTGATATTAATTTTAAATAATGACAGTTGTTGATATTTCACTTTGGCCTCGGTTCATTAAAATTGCTACACATCCAATATAGGTTTCATAAATAATTTAATATAACAGTTTAGTGAACTATTATAGACAATAGATGTAAAGTTTGAACATGATAGATTTTCAAAGTTGGATACATCCATTGAAGTTACAATTTTTTTTATAGAAATGTGTCTCATAATATGCCGGGGACTACTTCCATTTAAGGGTTAAGAAAAGGGAAAAATAACATGATCCTCACAGATTAGTGAAAATTTTTGATGGACCTTCTTAAAACTAAATAAGAGCGACAACAATCGTAATCAATAAAAAATCCAATGAAGAGTCGGGGTTTAGTCCCACATAGAACGATATATCGTAAGTAATCTCTATCACGAAATTTGGATTTTAAAATCACTCTTTTGAAATGGTAAGAGATAGTGGGTAGATACATACACCTTTTTTACGTAAAGCTATCTTTTTTGGTCAATTATCAGTATTTAAGTAAAATATAAAATAATTTAAAAGTGAATAAGAAATTTCGGGGTGGGAAGATTGAAAATCACTGACACATTGGGCTAATTGTGCTGCTAATGAACATTCATGAATATGTTAAGTTGTCTTTGTTGACACTAAGTATCTTTCGATCAAAAAGCATATATGCATAGAATTACTTTTCGATCACATATTCATGTAAACCTAAACACCATAATACCTTATTATATTCTCTCTTTCAAGAACAAGGGAAATAGATCCTAACCCCTAACCTCTGTATTCTTTCAAGTTAGAGATGACCAATCCAAATTTCTAGTATTATAATAATTACTCACTCCAATCAACTTCTTTTGATCATCAATTTGAAATCAAAAATAGGAATAAAGTTTGCAACCTTAACCAATAAATAAATTTTATGCTAATTAGACAAAACTCATGTGCGAACAATAGAAAAACAGAGCATAGCACAATAAGTAGTACCTTAAATCAACAACGAACCCTATAATTTCACCCCTAGATCATGGGGTTTTAGTCAACCATCAATAAAATTAAAAATATTATACCTTCCATGAGTAAATCCATGGGTAACATGAAATTAAACAGTTCCATGTAAATTCACTTTGGATTCAACTTTAATTTGTCAATTTCTAGCACAAAGTTGTAAAACCTCAAAAGCAAAAAAAGTATTCTTCAAAGATAAAATGTTCTCACTCTTTAGAAACTTTGATATGACAATCTATATTCTATGTCATATGATATTTCATTTCTCTCTCCTTTAGGCTATGTATAATTTCAAAAAATTAGGGGAAAAATTCAAATAGGTGATTCAATTGGTCACATAAGTCGGGCTCACCAAACTCGTTCGGCTTATCGCCTCTTTCTCCTTAACACTTCTTTGCTTCTCTAGGCTTCAGGTGTTTTGAACCTCAGTTGGCAAACCCGATTCTGTCAGAATTTAACATTTGCGATTCGCAGAGTACAAACTTGTCTCTCCTTTGAAGCACTAAATTTTTTTATTTTCACACTTTCATTTAGCGATGTTCATCAATGTCTCCTTTCTCATTCGGTACATCTGCCTTTCCACTAGTGTGCTGCAACTTGGTTTGATAGACACAAGTTCTATGCACTGTAATTTTAGGTGAGGTTATGATCAATTAGTAATAACTCTTTTTTGTTAGGCAATCAACAATGTATGTTTGCACTCTTTTTAGAATTTTTGGCCATTCTTTAAAACATCATTTCTTGTATCATGCCCCACGCCTACACCCTTGATGTGGCCAGCGCTCGAAAACCATTACTAGTCCTTATGAAAAATATTGATATGACTTACTACTCAGCGGAAGACTTAATCAAGCAATAAAAAGCTTAAAACAGTTTTTGAATATTTAAACTCAAAAAAGCTCAACTCAAACTTGGTCTAAAAATACTTAATAAAATAAGTAGAGTAGTTTGCACAAACATCTCAAGGAAAAGTTGTCCTGAAAAACTACTCAACTATATTTATCTATTAACCATCTTTTACTGTAAATATATCTCAGAACAAGACTCATGAAATCCCAAGAAAATTGAGTAGAAAATATATTCGAAATCCCCTGGTATTCAAGTAGACCCACCCAAGCTATCTGAAGTGTAAATGATTCCCAAGGAAATTTCTTTTGATCCTAAATAGTTATATATGCATTAAAATAAGATGAAGTTGAAATGACATCATTAAATGGAATGTACCAGTATGTGATATGAAAGACTAACCAAATAATTGAACGGAAGGACTGAAAAAAACTCAACTTAATTAATATATGACCATGAAGGAAGAACCATTTAAGGTTTACAATAATATAATCAATTAAAAGCAATATCTAAATCATATAATTTACTTTGTGGAGATTTTCTCTTACCTGCAACTATTACTATAAGCCTTGAAATAATAAAATATTGCATCAACCTTAGAAAGGACACTATATACCTTGTTGGGGTACAAGATGCTTCTATAACTGTTGTTCCATCTGAAAGGCCTTCTATGACGTAGTGAAGAGTCGCATGAAGAATTAGTGTATATTTTCCTACTCATGCTATATTATTTTATGAGACTTTTGAATTACCCTAGACTCTTACGGACTTCAGTGATTGATACTACTCCCAAAATAATCTATATCGGGTATGCTCAATTAAGCATTTACAATTAAAGGGACTATTACTCTACCTTACTTATCACTTTACACAATCCCCCTTTACAAACAAAGGGAATATTACTTTACTGATGGACTTTTCAAAAACATCAATCACACTCTTTATTTTCTCTCAACAATCAAGTAGTATATATAAAACCATTTGATTTTGCCTTTATAGACTTTGTTCAAAACATGCATATGGAACGTATACTAATGGAATTATCTTTCATTTCAGTGATCGATACATTAAAACTAAAAAACTTTTATACTTTTATGGAAATAGTGTTATTTTTCAATATAAAAATAATACATTTGTAACCCTTTAAATTCCCTTAACCTATTTTTCAAAATCATTCTCTTATACTTTTCACTTTAACTAAATTTAGTTTCTAAAATAAATGTAAGGAAAATTACTAGCTTAAAAAACATTGAGTCTCAATGTGTGTGTGTGTGTGTGTGTGTGTGTATATATATATATATATATATATATATATATATATAGAGAGAGAGAGAGAGAGTTCATACGGAGATAAAAACATGAACAACAATTAAAAAATTTCAATGCATAAAGTATCGCAATCTCATAATATAGGAGTCACATAAATGTCGCGGAAGAACCATAGACTAAACTTGCTACTCACTGAATGGAGATGTAAGGTGTGAGGACGAACTAGTCGAAAATTATGAATTTCCTTAGACACTTAGAAAGAACAAAGTTTTTCGCGAAATTGAGGAAACTCGAAGAATACTCAAAACCATAACTTGTCTCCTCTTGGAACCTTTGTGAAATGTCTTGAAGTGTTAATTAACATAAAATAATTGATTAATACTTCTATGTCCTTAATTATTTGAAAAAAATCATGGTTTAGATTAGAATAGGTGTTAAATGGTGTAGTTGAAGTACCAAGCACATAAGGGAAATAAAAAAACCACTCTAACCAAAAACACAAATGAGGTATCTTCAAAGGGAGGTTCCACAAACAGCTTAAGGCTCCACAGTCCATGAAATAGTTCACCTTCCATATAGAAGGTCGTGTGAAGCTTCAGCTTCGAAACAAAATTTTACTAAAATGAGCATTACTTTTTAATCCACACTCGAAACGAGGAAACCTTCGTGGCGTTGAAAAGAGGACTCAAATATCTTTAGTTTGTTAATATTCCACCTAATTCATTATGTGCTGAGAGATGTGATTGTTTGAATTTCAACTAAATCATAAAAAGTTGATAGGTGACTTGTACTGAAACAGACTATACAAGTCACCACGGGCCGTCTAGGGTCTTGTGCAGATTACCCCCACCTTGGCAGCTTTGGAAGGTTGGCCGCCATCTCCTGAAGAGGTTTTGCACATCTAAACTCACTGTTAAGAGTGTTGTGAAGAGTCCACTTTCAATTTTGAGTTTGTAGACTTGCTTTTGTAATTGGCACGCCCCTTTTTTTTCTCTCAAAATTTTTTGATTTTTATTGTTTGAAAGAAAAAGAGTTTTTTCAATTAAAGTGACGTTTTGAAAAGGGATAACTATTATTTAGAGTCGCCACTTGGAATTGAGTTTTGGTGTTCCAAGTCACCTCATTTAAATCCCTAATCAAAAGGAAATTTGACTCTATTTTTATTGGTCTGCGAACTAGAAATCCGGGTAAGGAATTCTGTTGACCGAGGGGAAGGTGTTAGGCACCCTTCGAGTCCCGTGGTTCTAGCACAGTCGCTTCATTGACTTTGATATGACTAGACTTAATTTTGAATATTATATTATTTAACTTAATAATAAAAATGTTTTTTTACTTTATACTCTCATTTATTTTAAACCTTTTAAAAATCGTCTTATTTATTTTAAATCTAATTAAAATTATTTTATTATTTTCAATTTGTGTCCATTCAAAATTTGAAACACTCATATTTATTTATTTATTATTTAGTATTTATTTTATTATTATTATTATTATATTTATTTATTTATTACATTTTTTTGTATATATATATATATATATTAGATCTAAAATAAGAGGTAAATTTTATGAAATTTATAATTAATTCTAGAAAAAAAAATCTAAAGAGATTAAGACAATTTCTTTATAAAAAAGTTTTTTGTTTCTTTTCTTTTAATTTTTTTTCCTTTAATTTTTCTTTTTGTACGTTTTTAGTCACCCATTTTTTTTTATCATTCTTTTTAACAACATTCTGTTTCTTTTTATTATTATTATTATTTTTTAATTTTTACTTTTTTTTAATTAGCACTTTTTTTTATATATATATGAGATATTTGTTTTACTTTCTTTTAGAAGGTTTATTTTAAATATTTTTTTTTACGTTCTTTTCTTTTCTTTTTTTTTACCTTTTTCTTCAGTAATTATATGTTTTTATCATATATTTTTTTATTTCCACATTTCTCTTCTCATTTTTTTTTCAATTTTTTATTTTTTCACGTTTTTCTTTTTTCACTTTTTTTTTTAATTTTCTGTTTCTGTTTTTTTTTAAAAATTATGTTATTTTTTTTTCTTTATGATTTCCTTTTTTTATTAATCTTTTCAATAATTTGTCTGTTATTTTTTTCTTACCTTCTATTTAATTATTTTTATATTTGTATTTTTTAATTTTTACTTCTCCCTTTTTTTTTCTTTTTTTTTGCGTTTTATATCCAATTTTTTTAACGTCCTTTCTCCTTTGTTTTTCTTTTTCTGTTTTTTTAATTCTGTTATTTTTTTATGCTGCCTTCTTTTTTTTATTCTTATGGTTTTTCTTTCACTCGTTCTTTTTAATTTTAGTTGGCTCTGAATAATATTTATATATTCTCTCAATGATAAATTTTAATAATTCGAATTAGATAACTATCTAATACTTATTCTAAAGATAATTTTTAATCAAAATAATGTGTAAAAAAATTTGAAATGTATTACGCATAAATTTTTTAAATTACTTAATCAATTAAAAATTTTAGTTTACATCCTAATCTAACAAGTTTATAAATTTTATTTTATTTATTTTTTAGTGAAAAAATAGGCTCCAGAATAACATTAACTATTGAATATCACAAAATAAATTCTAATATAAATTGCATCTAAAAAAAATAACAGACACTAATAATAATGCAAAAAATAATATATGATACATATTTTATTTTATATTTTTTTTGTTAGCAGGAAACATTTTTTTTTTTCATTTTTTCAGATCGTGAAAAAAAATAAAAAGAAATCTTAACATGCATCACATATTGATATATAATAATAACATACAATTCAAAGAACTTTATATTATTAGATTAAAATTTTCATATAACATTTCATTTAAATAATGCGAGAGTTTAGAATTACCTCGCTGCGAAGATGGATATCACGAAAAATAACTTCTATGATCTACTGATTTGAGCAACGAATTTTTAACCACGACAAAAGAACTCTAACTCTGACCTTATTCTCGAAAGAATGACTTACTTTTCTTCTCTTTGTGTTTGCTCTATATATTTCTCTTTGTATTTCTCTGTATCTCTTTGTATCTGTGTGTTCTCTATATTTCAACTGAACGTGTTTTATATAATCTTTTTGGCTGAGAGTTTGATGCTAATTAAAAGGAACGTAATAGAGTTGGATTAGGATTTAATTTTGAAATATTGTTGAGGGAATTGGGATTGAGATAAGGATGGATATAAAATAAATAAATAATAATAATAGAAAATTAAAAAAAAAGTGAAATAAACGTCCAAAGAGAGAGAGAGAGAAGAAAGAAAAAAAATAAATGGAATGAGATTTTTAGTAAAATATGTTAGAAAGTTGGGAATAATTAGGATAAGGGGAAGGTAATTTGAATATTTAGGACTCCCCATTTTTTTTCTTCTTCTACCATTATTTTTAAACTAATTAAAAGTTGAAGATTTAAAAAAAATACCATAAATTCATAATTTTTTATAATTAAAGTAATTTACACAATTTATTTATTTATTATTTATTTTAAATATAACCCTTTTTAAAAAAAATTGGTGTTTGACTCTTTATATTTTGGTAAAAAATTAGGTAATCACAGTATGCCCCTCTTTGCTTGAAAACATGAAGAGTTTTCATGCAAAGACGTGAACAATGTGACTAATTTTTTACTGAAATATTTATGTGAAAAATTTATAGTAGAGAAGAGGTTTGACTGTGTCCTAACTTTTAAAAACTACCTATCCTATGATGAGATGATAAGGAGTCAGGCGTAGTTACAATGAGTTAGGTAGTCGAGTGAGGTTTTGTCGAGATTCTGGTTCGTAGCTCCAGCTATTACATAAAAAAACAAAATGCAGAAGGAAAGATATGAAATCCTATCTATTCCGATAGTGCTAAGTCTTCATTTTGGATTCTCAAATATCGCTTCACCCTCTTTGGGTAGGTTCATCTATTCCGAACTTTGCTCTGGACTTCTGAGTTTAAGACTTGAAACTTCATGACTTGACTTCAGCTACTGACGTTCTTCCGCATGATATTCTTGAAAACTTATTTTCTTGAAAGGATGAATTCTATTATTTTTGTACTGCAAATTTGTGTACTATGTAGAAACCTGCACACAAAATAAAATTTTCTACCTAGTAATGTTTTTATAGCCTATTACAGAATGTGAGTTATTGATGAAATCTATAAAAGTCTATACTAATAATAAAAATAATGTTTTTATAGTCTATTACAGAATGTAAAAAAAAAGACAAAAGGGAGTTTTGTACCCAAATTGCAATCAGGGGTTATTGTGCCCTGTGAAGACATGAAAAATAAAATAGGGGTTATTGTGCCCTATATACAATCGAGATGTTATTGCACCCTCTGAAGGCATGAAAAATAAAATAGGGGTTATTGTGTCGTATATGCAATCAGGGATTATTGTGCTCTGTGAAGAAAAATGATAGGGGTTATTGTGCCCTATATGCAATCAAGGGGTTATTGTACCCTCTGAAGACATGAAAAATAAAATAGGGGTTGTTGTGCCCTATATGCAACCAGGGGTTATTGTGCCCTGTGAAGACATAAAAAAATGATAGGGGTTATTGTGCCCTATATGTAATCCAGGGGTGTTGTGCCCTCTAAAGACATGAAAAATAAAATAGGGGTTGTTGTGCCCTATATGCAACCATGGGTTATTGTACCATGTGAAGACATAAAAAATGATAGGGGTTATTGTGCCTTATATGCAATCCAGGGGTTATTGTGCCCTGTAAAGACTTGAAAAATAAGATAGGGGTTATTGTGCCCTATACGAAACCAGGGGTTATTGTGCCCTGCGAAGAGAAAAAAATGATAGGGGTTATTGTGCCCTATATGCAATCCAGGGGTTATTGTGCCCTGTGAAGAAAAAAAATGATAGGGGTTATTGTGCCCTGTATGCAACCAAGGGTTATTGTGCCCTGTGAAGACATAAAAAAATGATAGGGGTTATTGTGCCCTATATGTAATCAAGGGGTTATTGTGCCTTTTGAAGGCATGAAAAAATGATAGGGGTTATTGTGCCCTATATGCAATCCAGGGGTTATTGTGCCCTGTGATGACATGAAAAAAAATGATATGGGCTATTGTGCCCTATATGCAACCCAGAGGTTATTGTGCCCTCTAAAGACATGATTTTTTATATATATATATACATATATATGTATACATTTCTTCTTTTCACTTATATTATTATCATTATTAATATTATCGTTATTTTATTTTATTTTTATTTGTACATTGAAAAAACTAAAAATAAAATAAAATACCCTAGATTCAATAAAAAATCATCTTTATTGTTATTATTATTTACGCATATTATATGGAAAGTAAAGATTAAAGTACTTACCATCGCGGCGTTTGTCTCTCGCAAACTATTTACATGATTCTTCCTTATACCTGTTTTAAGTCAAAGAAATATATTGTTAATTTTCCTACATGGTGGTTGCTTCGTGACTTTGAATATCTTGTAAAGCTTGACTTCTGGATCCGCCCGCTTGGAAGATTCATCCCATTGATGATTGTGCGAATATCTTATAGATGTTTTAAAAACAGTCCTTATCTTTCCTAGAAACACTTTTCATGGACATTCTAACTCATTACCATTTTGTGCATATTGTGTGGTTCATTCGTTCCCAAGCGACTCTTTCACTTTATATATTTTCACTCGGTATCGATTTATGATATTTATTCTCTCGATAGGTTCACAACCCTAGCCAATATGGTGCATGTTCCCAACATTCAACTGGAAATACCGTAGTCAATTTTGCGGATTTAATTTTATTTTCTCACTTGACACGAGTTGATGCTGAGAAAGAAAAATAAAAACTCAAAGAAACACAAGCAATAATGACACGAATGAAAGAGTTATGAAGGAAAAATTATGTCTTTAGAAGTAGAAGATAAATAAGAAAATGTTTAAATGAGTGAAAAGAATCTTATCTGAAAGTACGTGACAACTTTGAAACATGACATGCAATTGGACCAAATGTTTGATCTTTTTCGAGTAGTCTGAATCTCAGGAAAAAATGTTGCACCTCTCAGTCTAACCTTGACTTTTATCATGATTGCGCTCATGTCAAAACAAAATGTCATCATTCGATTAGTAGCACCTTTTGTGATTTTTCACCAATAAGACATTCTAATACTTGTCACTCAACTAACCATCGTCTTATAGTGCCCATAAGGGTTTTCACTCACAACACTCTCTTCTTCATTTTCTCCATAGTTCTCCTACATAATGTCTCAACCTTTACAGAACTGAAGAACATGATTATATTTTATTGAGTGATTAGACCGGACCCTAATGAAGGGCTGCCTACGTATCTTTTTAGGAATCAGGTCAAACGTAGTTCAATGAACTTTTCATGTTTTTTTTAAATATTTTTTTTTAATAATTTTTATCATTTTTTTAATAATTTTTTTTTCATTTTTTTTCTTTAATTTTTTTTTAAAAAGCACCAAACCGGTGGTGTTTGAGATAAAAGAGGATACATTTTTATCATCTCATCATAAGAATGAGAAGGAGTGCTAAATGTAGTATCTCTTGATCGAATATGCATTGAAGATTGTGTCAATTACCTTTCCCTCCATATCCGCCAATTGCAAAGCTCCTTTGGATAACACTTGCTTAATAATATAAGGGCCTTGACAATTTGGAGAAAACTTTCCCTTGGCCTCGTCTTGGTGGGGAAGGACACGTTTCACAACAAGTTGACCCACTTCAAAATTCCTTGGGCGTACTTTCTTATTATATGCCCAAGCCATCCTCTGCTGATATAATTGACCAAAACAAATTGATGACAATCGTTTTTCTTCTATCAGTTCTAATTGCTCTAACCTCGATTTAACCCATTCTATATCCTCGATTTGTGCTTCAACAATGGTTCTAAGAGAAGGGATTTCAACTTCTGCGGGTATGACAACCTCAGTTCCATAAACAAATAAGTAAGGAGTTGCACCGACTAACGTACGAGCAGTCGTGCGATATCCCATGAGAGCGAAGGGTAATTTTCATGCCACTGCCTAGATCCTTGCACCATTTTCCTAAGAATCTTCTTGATGTTCTTATTCGCAGCTTCAACATCCCCATTTGCTTTGGGACGTTAAGGGGTTGAATGACGATGAACAATTTTAAATTGCTCACAAACATCCTTCATCAAGTGGCTGTTGAGATTTATTGCATTGTCTGTAATAATTATATTTGGTATGCCAAAACGACATATGTTGTTGGAATGAACGAATTCCACCACCGCTTTCTTGGTAACTGATTTGAATGTGACAGCTTCTACCCATTTCTTAAAGTAATTGATGGCAACTAACATAAACCGATGACCGTTAGATGCTTTTGGATCTATTGGCCCAATAACATCTATTCCCCATGTAACAAAAGTCCACGGAGCAGACATAGGATGCAACTCTAAAGGGGTTGAGTGAACCAAATCACTATGAATTTGGCACTGATGGCACTTGCGAACAAATTGGATCAATCTCGCTCCATGGTCAACCAATAGTACCTTGCCCGAATAATCTTTTTCGCTAGGACGTAACCATTCATGTGTGGGCCACATACCCCTGAGTGTACCTCATTCATAATTGTTTTCGTTTCTTGAATATTCACACATTGTAATAAATTCAAATCCGGAGTCCTTTTATATAAGATATCGCCACTTAAGAGGAACCCATTGGCGAGTCGCCTAATAGTTCTTTTTTGATCTTTATCAGCATGTAGTGGATATTCTCTAGCTTTTATAAACTGTTTGATGTCGTGATATCAAAGCTCATCATCTTCCTCTACCGCAATTATATTGCAATAACCATGTTGATCCCTAACTTGGATTTCCAAAGGGTCAGTGTAGGTATTACCTGGGTATGGAAGCATCGATGCTAGGGTGGCCAAAGCATCAGCCAACTCATTGTGAAACCTGGGCATATATATCTAAATTCAATGGAGTTGAATTTTTTGATGAGATCTTCTAAACATTGTTTGTACGGTATGAGCTTAATGTCTCGAGTTTCCCATTCGCCTCGAGTTTGTCAAATGAGCAAGTCGGAATCCCCTAAGACTAAAAGCTCATGTACACCCAGATTTATTGCCATATTCAAACCCATGATGCAAGCTTCGTATTCTGTTGTGTTGTTGGTAGAAAAGAATCGAAGTCGTGTTGTGGCAGGATAATGACAACCGCTTGGTGAGATAAGAACTTCCCCAATTCCCACTCCCTTTTTGTTGACAGCCCCATCAAAATATAATTTCCATACGGGGTCATTATTAGGAATTTCTTCCTCAATAGAGTTGACCTATTCATGAGGGAAGTATGTCTTTAAGGGTTTGTATTCATCATCAAATGGATACTCTGCCAGATAATCGACCAACGCTTGTGTTTTCATGGCGGTGCGAGTAACATACACAAAATCAAATTCGGTAAGTAAAATCTGCCATTTTGCCAACCTACCCGTCGGCATGGTTTTTTGAAAAATATATTTCAGAGGATCCATTCGAGATATGAGGTAAGTGGTGTAGGACAAAAAATAGTGCTTCAATTTTTGGGCGACCCAAGTTAAAGCACAACATGTTTTTTCTAATAGAGTGTACTTTGCCTCATAGGATGTGAACTTTTTGCTCAAGTAATAGATACTTTGTTCCTTTTTCCCCGCAACGTCATGTTTTCCTATAATGAAACAAAAAGAATTATCTGTTATCGAGAGGTATAAAAACAATGGCCTACCAGGCTCTGGGAGGACCAGTACCAGAGGATTTGCTAAATATTCCTTAATTTTGTCAAAATCATTTTGACACTCACTTGTCCATTTAATAGAAGCATCCTTTTTCAATAACTTGAATATCGGCTCGCATGTGGTAGTGAGTTGAGCGATGAATCGGATGATATAGTTTAATCTTCCAAGAAAACTCATGACTTCAGTTCTTGTTTTTGGAGGTGGCAATTCTCGAATGGACTTTATCTTGGAGGGGTCTAATTCAATGCCTCTTCGGCTAACTATAAAACCCAAAAGCTTGCCAGATGGAACTCCAAATGCACATTTAGCCGGATTAACTTTGAGATTTTACTTTCTCAACCTTTCAAAAAAATGTCTTAGATCACGAACATGGTCAATTTGCGTTCTAGACTTAATGATGACACCATCCATATATACCTCAACTTCTTTATGCATCATGTCATGGCATATTGTAGTAATAGCTCTCATGTAGGTTGCCCCTGCATTTTTTAGACCAAATGGCATGACCCTATAACAATATGTACCCCACGGGGTAGTGAAAGCAGTTTTTTCTGCGTCTTTTTCATCCATGAGAATTTGGTGATATCCGGCGTAGCAGTCCACGAAAGACTGAATCTCGTGTTTAGCACAATTGTCAACCAAGATATGAATTTTATGTAGTGGTAAATTGTCTTTTGGACTTGCTTTGTTTAAATCTCGATAATTAACACAAACTCTTATCTTTCCATTCTTTTGTGGTACTGGCACAACATTATCCAACCAAGTAGTGTATTGGACGACCCTGATCACTTTTGTATTCAGTTGTTTCATGATTTACTCTTTGATTTTATCACTCATATCTGCCTTAAATTTTCTCTTCTTTTGCTGGACAGGTGGAAAATCAGGATGTAAGGGAAGTTTGTGAACTACCAAATCAGCACTTCACCTAGGCATGTCATCCTATTACCAAGCGAAGACATCTTTATATTCAATTAAAACTTGAATTATATCGTCTCGAATAGGTCGATCGACATGAATGCTTATCTTTATTTCTTTCACTTCTTCGGGATTTCCCAAATTAAACACCTCTGTTTCACTTAAATTAGGTTTAGGCTTATTTTCAAATTGATTCAAACCCCTTTTAATTTCTTCATCAGCTTCATATTCATCATATTCCTTAGACTTAGGATTCATTGTAATGAGATAAGACAACTTTTTAGTATCTAATCGTAAACTCCGCATGCATATTATTAAAGTTAACGTAACTGAAATGAAAATAAGATGGCAAATATTAGAATGAGTAGGTGTCACGACTGGAATCTAGACCCTAGACAAGACCGACGTCGTTGACCTCTCAGAGGTCGCAAACAAGCCTACTTACGTCATTCTTACTTTACATAGATTAATTTTAGCGGAAAAATTTTAAATTTTTGATTCTTTAATTATACTTGCTAAACATTCTTAATATTTCATAATCGTTCATCATCAACCATCTAACATTTAAGAGATAAGAAACTGAAAGAAATAATTCATTAAGTATTACTTGTATAAGCTAGTGGAACATGCTCCACTAGCTCAACTCTAAAACTACGCTAGAATGTAAAATAGTAGCATCCTCGAAAGAATGAGGACCTACCAAACTCCGGATGAATGCTGACATCCGGATAGCTGCAACAACAAACGTGTGGCTCTACCGTCCACCTGTGCCTGCACCTAAAAGTATATGTTTGTATGGAATTAGTACACACTTTTACTAAGTATGGGTACATGCAAGCACACTAGGGACATGCATGAGGAAGAATTGCTCTTTCCTAACAATATGATGTTTAGAAGTCAAGTCAGTAGACTTGTTAAATGGAGATTGGGAAAATTATGCAATGAGAAAGACATGCATCGTTATCACTATCGTACTAGATACAACACATAACATCTTCATATAGCACATAACATATAACACATAGTTTCTTTCATATTATTCATTCATATACCATGAGACCTTGTTATCATAGACTTTACCTTAAGACTTCCCAAAATGAGGGCTCAATATATGGGACCTCAACTAGGGAGCCTTCTTTAGAAAACACAGAGTCTCACTACAAGAAATTAAGGATTTAGCAACAATTATTTTTGTTGCTATATAGAGGATGTTGTTGCAAAAAGTACTTTAGGCAACAATATAAAACTTGTTGCATGTTGTTGCAATAAACGCTGATGCGAAAAGTTTTTGCAACAACAAAATATATTGATGTCAAAACTAACTTATTGCAACAAAAATAATTGTTGCCTTAAATGACTACAGTTGTTGCTTATAAAAACTTTTGCAACGAAATATAGTGTTGCCACAAATTATTTTTTTACCAACAAGATTAGTTGTAAAAAAAAGACAAAAAGTTAGTTAGTAATTTGAAAAGGTCAATATGATGAAGATTGATATCCAAAGAACTAAATACTTATAGATGTGTTTGTACTTTTAGTAGAAAACAATAAGCAAGTCATTAGTTATATTCTAATCCTACTAGCTAGTTATAACTTTTGAATTGTCCAATCTTCCAATAGTACTTGTATTGAAGCAATGGTTCAATTATGCATGTTCATCCTGCAAATAAAAGATAAATATAATTATAATTTGATAAAGCAAGCTATAAAATACACAAATATAAATCTAAAAAAACAGAGATATTCACATCAATACACTTAATAATACACCCAAACACACTTTAATATCATGATAAATCTCCTTAGTTTCCTTAATTATTTCAATTGAAAATGACCAAAATCAGAGACACTTTGTAACTTGTATAAATAGAGAGCGAGATTTTTCAGATTTGGCAAAGAACCATCTGTTCACTTAATTTCTTCAACCCCAAGAATGTCACATAAAAATCAGATTAACTCTATAAATTGTAAGGGAAGAGAGTGAGATTTCCCAGATTTGGCAAAGGATCATCTGTTCACTTCCTTCAACCCCAAGAATGTCATATAAACAAAAAGAAGTCAAAATTAATCTTAATCTCCTTTAGTAATAAATTTTTTAACAGTTTCCAGATTCTAAAAGACTTCCTTATTCCCTTCTTATCAAAACTGACCAAGAGCATTAATTGAGTTCAAAAAGAGAAAATAGCTAAATGTGAAAACACAAGAACAACTCTCTATGTGTAGGGATTTTAATAACTCTTTTTTTCATAATCAACTTCCTGTTGGCATACTACTCTCCAAAACAGGAGGGAGTAATAAAGTCCGATTCCAGCATCTCGAATAAATTGTGAATTCACTTACGAATGCTTGTTTTTTTACATGGTTCAAATTTCAGATCGAACCATAAATGAACAAAATAGTATTTTGTTAAAAGAATCTCCCTTTTTGGTGGAAAGGTTTGTTTATAATTAGTTTAACAAATAAAAACGAACCCTCATTATCTTTTCTTATTCTACCTCTATATATATTAGGGGAACATAAGCTGTGGAGTGACAGAAGACAACTATCCTAAAACTAGATTAAAATAGACAATAAATATAGTATAATAGAAATTGTGCATTCCTACGACAGACAATGTAACCTTGTATTATCACGATCAAAAAATTGTAAATTACAAAGATTACCAATATCTCATAAATCTTTCAACTCATTGCAATTTTCTAGTATTAAATATTGTAATTAACATAAACTATGTATGGAAGAAGGCAGTGTAGTATGACTTAACTCTTAGAGCTGGGAGTGAAACAAGAGATATTTAGGAAACATACCTCACTTGATTTCTTCTTTTCAATCTCTACAATTTTTTCCTCAAGTGATGATTTTTCACTCAAAAGCCTCTTTTTTTGTTTCTTCTGCGGTACGCAACATACAACGAGCTTTCAACTCTTCATGGATCTTATCAAAGACCTGAAATTAGTGAAGTCACATGAGTTTGTATTTTATGAATACTATTCTGGACAAAATATAAAGGCCAAATAATAGTTTTTAGCATTACCTGATTATTTGCGTCAACCAATTCTTTCGGAGTAGTTTTCTTTGAACCTTGAGAACTCAACTTTGGAAGCCGCATTTCTAAGTTTCGCTTCTCTGTTAGGGCAGCCTATAAATTAAAGAATGGAGCAATAAAATGAATGATTGTCCCCTTGATAAATCAAATTTTATCACATTTAAATAATACCTTAAGCTCTACATCTTTTTCATTGCACAATGTATTGAATTTATCACAATCATAAATAGCCATTTCTAAGTTTGCTTCTCAAAATTCAAGACGTCTTTCAAGTTATCCAACTCTTTCTGCATCTGTGATTCTTGATTTTTCTTTACATGTAAATCTTCCTGCAATTGCTCACCAACATAAAGATTATAAGCTTTAAGTAAATATATATCAAAATTGTATTTGTTTGATTTAATTAAAATGATTGATGGATATGCATAGAGATATAACTAACATAAGGAGATGTATTACTAGCCCAAACAAAAGTTGTACTAATACCTACTAAATACTCCTAATAGTTACATTTACTAAAAAGATAAATAATTTAAATAAAAATTACTTACCCAATTGTTATTCATTAGACATGCACAACTTGTCTCATTAGAAGTAGTTGAAGTTGTAAAGATATTGAAAATTGAAGCAGGAAGGTCATTCTGTTAAATATGGTACAAATTAATAACTTAGTATGTCGATAAGAGAAGAATAGAATGAGGAAGAAACATCTACTAATTTAGTGATATATACTATAAATAAATACCTTGGGTTCTTCAAATGAGATACTAGCGCCATCATGCACTCTTTTAACAATTTTTGGTCATGCACTAAACGAAATTCCATTATTTCTCGGTTCTTTCGCTCCTCTTCAAGTTGATTCTTAGCTTCCATTAGTTTGATCTCTACACTCTCTCGTTTATAGCGTTCTTCTTCTGCTTCCTTTTGTACTGCTAGAAGTTGTTCTTTAATTTCATTTCTAGATATTCTACTTGCTGACTTAATTCCAGATCCTTTACCAAGAATGTACTTTGATTTTTCTCCCATTATTAGCACAAATGCAGCATTAATAATAGGATGTAGTTTAAGACTTTCATCGAGTTTTCTGTGCAATGATCAGGAATAACCTAATGTCATTACCTGAATCTAGCTAACCTATTGATTATCCTATCCTAACACCTTCGGTATCATTCATTTCTTTATATGATTAATTTGAGGCTGGCCTTATTCAGTCATTGGAAACATTAACTTTAACCGACATAGATCATGTGAGCATCATGAAATCCAGTGTCTCCCCCACACCTAAAAGAGGTGGAATCACCGGCCAAAGTGACTCAATAACATGCTAGCGTATATGGGAATTTAACCCCGCTAGATCCCTATAGTGGCAATATAGGTTCAAAGACTAGGAGATGTATGGAGAACCATACCCGGCAAGCCGTACAGTCTCATCTCATGAGAGTTACGTGAACCTCCACCCTTCCCGAAAGAAGGCATCACCGCTCATAGCTAGCCAATCGGTGCTCAGTATAAAGTTCCATTACATTCAACTCATACATCATGGAAGCTGGCTTCTAGTATAAGGACATCATAGCTCAATAGATGATTTCTCATCTCATCATTAGTATTGAGTGTTTTAAACTCAATATTTTCATTTAGAGTGTTCATAGGGATTGGTCTCTTCATTATCTTACACTCTCCTTTGTGAGTACGTATTGGTAACATTTACTTAGGCTCATTTGAGATAGCTCTCATCATATACATTAGCCTCACATCATGATTGTCACCACATTCTTCATTATTAGCACGTTTATTTTTTCTAGTTACTCACGTCTTATTACGTGAGTGTTCATTTCTTCATTTCATCTCATCATATGCCAATGCATTTGGCCATTTACCGTATCTTACATTTGTACTTAACCCTGATAAGATTCATTATTTGATTACGTACATCTTAGGTTCACTTAATTTTTGAACGTATGTTAGACTTATGTGTCTATACATTCAAGTCATGAGACTTTATTCATAGTTCGTTAAGTAATTCTTACTTTCCTAAGATTCTGTATTGCAAGACTTATGTATCTTTTATATATACCAAGATCTTGATTTTTGATCAAAGTAGATGACATTATTCTCGAATATTTTACTCACGTATGACTTATATATCAATACGGAGGTTTGGGCACGGGAACCCAACACTTGAATCATTTGGATATCATTCATACTTTTCATTGACTTTATTTCTAATATTCATAACATTAGAACTCTACATTAAATCTCAACATTTCCATAACATAATAAATTTTCTATTTTATTTAGAATTCTAAATTAAATTTCAATCATTTACATGAAAGAATAACTTTCTATTTAAATTAGAATTCTAATTTAAATCTCAATATTTACATGAAAGAATTAAATTTTCTATTTAATTAGAATTCTAAATTAAATTCCAACATTTACATGAAAGAATAAATATTTTATTTTATTTAGAATTCTAATTTAAATCACAATATTCACATGAAGGGATAAAGTTTCTATTTTAATTTTTTTTACTATTAATTAATCGAAAGATTGGGGGTTCGAGCCCCAACAACCCCTTTGATTTTTTTTTAATTAAGTTTACTACAATAGGGAGGTTGTGGGTTCGAACCCCGACATCCCCCTTATTTCTTTTAATTTTCGCTGAAGAGAGGAGGCTGTGAGGTGGTGGGTTCGAACCCCCACAGCCTCACCTTTATATCCTTGATATTTTTCCCTCCCTTCAGCACTGAGGTCGTGGGTTAGATCCCCACGCCACGCATCTTCTTCTTTCTTTTTTTTCGCAAACTGGGGGTCATGGGTTCGATTCCCGCCCCCAGCCACCCTTTTTCTTCCCCTTTTCGCGAACTGGGGGTCGGGGGTTCAATTCTCGCCCCCAGCACCTCTTTTTTTTCTTTTTCTTCCTCTTCCAGCATCCGATTTCGAATCCCCCCAGCACCCCGTTTTTTTTTCTGCGAATTTCGCTGGTCCCAGCCCCCATTTCGAGCCCCGCCTGGCACATTCTCTTTTTTTTGGCTTACCTTGGTGAGGTCTCGGGTTCGATCCTTGCAGACCTCACCTAATTTTATTTATTTATTTTTTTGTTCAAAATTTCCAGAATTCCTCTACAACTTGTTTCCAGGTTCTGGGTCATTACTCCATAATTTTGTACATCATTTTAACGGGTTAATTTAGCATTTGTTTCTTATACATTCGTTAAAGTTCTTAAGACAAGTTTAGAGAGATGGTTTGATCATTTGTTTTAAGTAGAATTTATAGTCTTTCAACCATGTGAATATACGATTTTAAGAGCATCTAATTGCACACAAAACACGAATAACCTCTATGTTATTAGCATGCTAAAGAAAAACTCAAATTCATGATCACAATCTAGCATAAATACATATGTATTTACATACATATTCCCAAAAGACACAAAATATAAACACGTAGTCATAAACACATACTCGAACCGAGATCATCACCACAAATAAGTATCCTAAATTCTACCAACAAGAATACCCAAACTAAGATCATAGGGAGCTAGTGACAGGGGCATGCAACGGGGAACAACCTTAGTTTCGAGATGAATAGTTTGAATCATTAGGGGCCTCTTGGGAAAGGAGTCAAGATAGAAAAAAACCCATACCTTTATTGATGTTCAAACGAAGAATTCACTACCCAAAACTCTCTCCAAGATCAGTCCAAGTTACTTCGACGTCCACACCACTCAAAGAACAACTTCTCTTTGCCTTAATATTTTTTTGATTGCTTTGTTTTTCTTAAAATTTTATGTGAGTTCTTCAAGCATGAAGAACTGTTGATATTTGGCAGAAATAATGTGAGGAAGATGGAGAATGTGAGAGAGAGAGTTAAGAAGCGTGAGAGAGAGAAAACTATTAGGATTAGGAGACTAATTCAAGACTTAGTAAAATATAATTAAAAGTTAATACAAACCTGGTTTATTTTAATTAATACGCAAAAAGACCATTATGCCCTTAAATACCTATTTATTCTTATTTATTAAATTTTTTTTCTGGATCGTTACATTATCCCCTCTTAGGAACATTCGTCCCTGAATGACACTACCATTACACATTGTAATGTCAATCCGATCATAACTTAATAGCTTATGCATACTTAGCCAATAGCAACAAAATACGAAGACATAAGGACCTATAGCCTTACAAGTAGGAAGTCTAATCTCATACTAATGCATACACATCACACACAGTCAAATACATGAAGGACTAATTAAGGAAACTCATCCGTGACTTCACCAGAAGTGCCTTCCTCTGCAACCCTAGCCTTGAGTGCGAAGAATCGTTGCCTCCTTGGAGCCTCTTCACTTGGACCATTAGACTGAACTCTCTCCTTCCCTTATTCTTGACTTCTCCTAATCGGACAATCCTTCACCATGTGACCTAGTTTGCGACAACTATAACAAGCATTAGTGCCCCACATACACTCTCCTCCATGTAGTTTGCCACACTTCCTGCAAGGTGGTCTCTCCTGAGGTGTATCTACTTCATTGTTTCTCTCAACCCTTGACTCAAAATTTCTATCATGAAGACCCTTGGATGAACTTGACTCCCCTTGGTGGGACAGTCTCTTCTTAAACCTAGGCTTATCCCTGATTTTAGCACTACTCTTCCTTGAAAAATTCTCATTAGCTTGCCTTGACTTGTTCCCTACCCTAGTTTGTTTCCTCTTTCTGCTTTCCTCCACTTGCTGGAAATGGACCATAAGTCTGGAAAGGTCCATGTTATCATGCAGCATAGCTGCCCTACACTCCTCTTCCAGATCTTCAGCAATTCCTGTCAAGAATCTACTCATCTCGTCTCTGCTGTTAGACACAAGAGAAGTGGCATACATTAATAGTTTCACAAACTTCAAGGAATACTCCCTGACCGTCATAGATCCTTGTTTAAGGTTGATGAACTCCTCAACCTTGGCCTCCTTCATCTCTCTAGGGAAAAACCTTTCCAAAAATGTTGTCTTGAACAGCTCTCATGTGACTTTCACTTCACCTAGAACACGGCTATCTTGCCACATTTTGCACCAAGTTTGTGCAACATCTTTGAGCTGGTAGGAAGCCAGCTCATCTTTCTCAATATCAGTGGCCCCCATGGCAACCAAGATCTTATGCAACTCCTCTACAAATTCCCGATGATCTTCTGAAGTCTTAGCCCCTGTGAAAATTGGAGGATTCATCCTCGTGAAATCTCGCAGTCTATCAGCCATGCTGCGAACCGGTGGGTTTTCCCTCTGAACATTCTGCCGGTTGACTTGGGCAGTCATAGCCAGAGACTGCATCGTGATGGCATGTGCCATCTGGGCTAGAGATGCCCTCACCTCAGCATCAGTTAACCTAGCTGGGTTAACTGGCATGGCCACTCCTTCAACTGGAGCCTGGGGTGGATTTTGATTACCCCTAGCTGCAGCTGCTCCCGTCCTCCGACCCTTAGTCCTCCAAGTGTTCATTCTCTGAAAACAACAAGGATTGATGTTAGACACATTCATCACACCAAGAATTCAAACATTAGGAAAAACACGATAAGATCAGAAGAAGGGAAGTTTTTCCTACGCATCATGCAGTCTCTAATCCAAGATAGTGGTGCACTTCACTACCATGACTTAGAAACTACTCAATGTGGTTGATGTGAACTCATTATTCTAGGAATTTAACCTAGCGCTCTGATACCAACTTTGTCACGAGTGGAATCTAGACCCCAGACGAGACCGGCGTCGTTGACCTCTCAGAGGTCGCAAACAAGCCTACTTACGTCATTCTTAGTTTACATAGATTAATTTCAGCGGAAAAATTTGAAATTTTTGATTCTTTAATTATACTTGCTAAACATTCTTAATATTTCATAATCGTTCATCATCAACCATCTAACATTTAAGAGATAAGAAACAGAAAGAAATAATTCATTAAGTATTAGTTGTATCTCAGTCAAAATAACCCCAATACAAAGTATGAACCAAAGTAGGAAAGAAACGTCAGTGGAACATGCTCCACTAGCTCAACTCTAAAAGTACGCTAGAATGTAAAATAGTAACATCCTCGAAATCATGAGGACCTACCAAACTCCGGATGAATGCTGACGTCCGGATAGCTGCAACAACGAACCTGTGGCTCTACCGTCAACCTGTGCCTGCACCTAAAAGTATATGTTTGTATGGAATTAGTACACACTTGTACTATGTATGGGTACATGCAAGCACACACTAGGGACATGCATGAGGAAGAATTGCTCTTTCCTAACAACATGATGTTTAGAAGTCAAGTCAGTAGACTTGTTAAATTGAGATTGGGAAAATTATGCCATGAGAGTGACATGTGTCATTATCACTATCGTACTACATACAACACATAACATCTTCATAGAGCACATAACATATAACACATAGTTTCTTTCATATTATTCATTCATATACCATGAGACCTTGTTATCATAGACATGACCTTAAGACTTCCCAAAATGAGGGCTCAACATATAGGACCTCAACTAGGGAGCCTTCTTTAGCAAACACAGAGTCTGCTTCATTCCTTCATACGTATTTCATTTCAATTCATTCATAGGCCAGTGCGAACACCAGCTATACCTAGGATGTAGTTTAAGACTTTCATCGGGTTAGCTATGCAATGATCAGGAATAACCTAATGTCATTACCTGAATTTAGCTCACCTCTCGATTATCCTATCCTAACACCTTCGGTATCATTCATTTCTTTATATGTTCAATTTGAGGCTGGCCTCATTCATTCATTGGGAATTTTAACTTTAACTGACATAGATCATGTGAGCATCATGAAATCCAGTGTCTCCCCCACACCGAAAAGAGGTGGAATCACTGGCCAAAGTGACTCATTAACATGTTAGCATATATGGGAATTTAACCCCGCTAGATCCCTATAGTTGCAATATAGGTTCAAAGACTAGGAGATGTATGGAGACCCATACCCGGCAAGTCGGACAGTCTCATCTCATGAGAGTTACATGAACCTCCGCCCTTCTCAAAAGAAGGCATCCCCGCTCATAGCTAGCCTATCGGTACTCAGTATAAAGTTCCATTACATTCAACTCATACATCATGTAAGCTGTCTTCTAGTATGAGGACATCATAGCTCAATAGATGATTTCTCATCTCATCATTAGTATTAAGTGTTTTAAACTCAATATTTTCATTTAGAGAGTTCATAGGGATTGGTCTCTTCATTATCTTACACTCTCCTTGGTGAGTACGTATTTGTAACATTTACTAAGGCTCATTTGAGATTGCTCTCATCATATACATTAGCCTCACATCATGATTGTCACCACATTCTTCATTATTAGCACCTTTATTTTTCATAGTTACTCGCCTCTTATTACGTGAGTGTTCATTTCTTCATTTCATCTCATCATATGCCAATGCATTTGGCCATATAGCGTATCTTACATTCGTACTTAACTTTCATAAGATTCATTATTTCATTACGTACATCTTAGGTTCAATTAATTTTTGAACGTATATTAGACTTATGTGACTATATATACAAGCCATGGGACTTTATTCATATTTCGTTAAGTGATTCTTATTTTCCTAAGATTATGTATTACAAGACTTATGTATCTTGTATGTATACCAAGATCTTGATTTTTTATCAAAGTAGATGACATTATTCTCGAATATTTTACTCATGTATGACTTATGTATCAATACGGAGGATTGGACACGGGAACCCAACTCTTGAATCATTTGGATATCATTCATATTTTTCATTGACTTTATTTCTAATATGCATAACATTAGAACTCTAAATTGAATCTCAACATTTCCATAACATAATAAATTTTCTATTTTCATTAGAATTCTAAATTAAATTTCAATCATTTACATGAAAGAATAATTTTCTATTTAAATTAGAATTCTAATTTAAATCTCAATATTTACATGAAAGAATTAAATTTTCTATTTTAATTAGAATTCTAAATTAAATTCCAATATTTACATGAAAGAATTAATATTCTATTTTATTTAGAATTCTAATTTAAATCACAATATTTACATGAAGAGATAAAGTTTCTATTTTAATTTTTTTTACTATTAATTAATGGAAAGATTGAATTAATCGAAAGATTGGGGGTTCGAGCCTCAACAACCCCTTTGATTTTTTTTTTGAATTAAGTTTACTACAATAGGGAGGTTGTGGGTTCGAACCCCCACAGCCCCCTTATTTTCTGTTACTTTTCACTGAAGAGAGGAGGCTGTGAGGTGGTGGGTTCGAACTCCCACAGCCTCACCTTTATATCCTTGATATTTTGCCCTCCCATCAGCGCTGAGGTCGTGGGTTTGATCCCCACGCCTCGCATCTTCTTCTTTCTTTTTTTGCCCGCGAATTGGGGGTCATGTGTTCGATTCCCGCCCCCAGTTTCTTCCCCTTTTCGTGAAATGGGGGTCGGGGGTTCGATTCCCGCCCCCAGCACCTCTTTTTTTTCATTTTCTTCCTCTTCCAGCACCCGATTTCGAATCCCCCCAGCCCCCCTTTTTTTTCTTCAAATTTCGCTGGTACAAGCCCCCATTTTGAGCCCCGCCTGACACATTCACTTTTTTTGGCTTACTTTGGTGAGGTCTCGGGTTCGATCCCTGCAGACCTCACCTATTTTTATTTATTCATTTTTTGTTCAAAATTTCCAGAATTCCTCTACAACTTCTTTCCAGGTTCTGGGTAATTACTCCACAATTTTGTACATCATTTTAACGGGTAAATTTAGCATTTGTTTCTTATACATTCGTTAAAGTTCTTTAGACAAGTTTAGAGAGATGGTTTGATCATTTGTTTTAACTAGAATTTATAGTCTTTCAACCATGTGAATATACGATTTTAAGAGCATCTAATTGCACACAAAACACGAATAACCTCTATGCTATTAGCATGCTAAAGAAAAACTCAAATTCATGATCACAATCTTGCATAAATACATACCTATTTACATACATATTCCCAAAAGACATAAAATATAAACACATAGTGATAAACACATACTCGAAACGAAATCATCACCACAAACAAGTATCCCTAAATTCTACCAACAAGAATACCCAACCTAAGATCATAGGGAGCTAGTGACAGGGGCATGCAACGGGGAACAACCTTAGTTTCGAGATGAATAGTTTGAATCGTAAGGGGCCTCTTGGGAAAGGAGTCAAGATAGAAGAAAACCCATACCTTTATTGATGTTCAAACAAAGAATTCACTACCTAAAACTCTCTCCAAGATCAGTCCAAGTTACTTCTACGTCCACACCACTCAACGAACAACTTCTCTTTGCCTTAATATTTTTTTGATTGATTTGTTTTTCTTAAAATTTTATGTGACTTCTTCAAGCATGAAGAACTGTTGATATTTGGCAGAAATAATGTGAGGAAGATGGAGAACATGAGAGAGAGAGAGTTAAGAAGCGTGTAAGAGATAGAACTATTAGAATTAGGAGACTAATTGAAGACTTAGTAAAATATAATTAAAAATTAATACAAACCTGGTTTATTTTAATCAATACGTGAAAATACCATTATGGCCTTAAATACCTATTTATTCTTATTTATTAAATTTTTTTTTCTGGATCGTTACAGTAGGAACACAGAAGATGACTAGAACTTTATTGCATTGAATGGAAAAGCATAGAAGGGTTAACAATAAAGAGAAACAACTAGAATGTTTGAATTACGACCCTGAGAATAATCCAAGAAAAATAAAATAAAAAACAGCAAAATAAAACTACCATGACTCCTTTTTTGTAGGTAGAGGAGTGGCTTTCCAGTTATTGAGTTGGACATTCGGGCCGATAAAATGCACATCCGTATGACTAGTGCCCTCACCCCTCTGAGTCATATTTACCTCATAAAACATTTCCTTGATACCTTGACACATTTCATCCACATCATTTTGGATTGGTAAGTCCAGACACGATTCACCTTGAGATTTAATGAAAGATTGAGAGATATAGGGGATCGTCTTCGACAGATTCCAAGCATTTGTTTTACGATCTTTTACCAATTTTCTATCAAATATAGTTGGATTGAAACCCAAACCGAATGTATCTTGATTACCCATTGGACTGATAGGATTCACAATCCCTTGCAACGACAAACCTAACCCCTTTCCTGGTTTATTGCCTTTTTGTACCATTTGAGCCACCACCATGACTGAAGTAGAGGACAAATGAGGTTGGAGGATAGGATTTCCTTCTAAGAACTGATTAACCGTTATTATCTCCAGAGACTGATAGTTGAGGGATTCACAACCTCTTTTAGCCTCAATGCATGGTATTGAAGGATCTAGGGTGATCGGGAGATCATCTTCACCATGGACAATGATTTCTTGTTTGTCATGTTCAAACTTGACCACTTGGTGTAGAATAGATGACACAGCTCTATCCATGTGGATCCATGGCCTACCCAAAAGAAGATTGTAAGACGTGTCCATGTTTATAACTTGGAAAGTGATTCCAAACTCTGCTGGTCCAATTGTAACAATTAAGTATATTTCACAAAGAGTATCCCGTTTTGCACCATCAAATGCCCGTACGCAAATATTGTTAGTACGAATCCTATCACTGTTGATTTTCAAGCTTTGCAGAGTGGAAAGAGGGCATATGTCTACACCTGATCCTCCACCGACCATGACTCTCTTCACATAGTGTTCTTCAAATTTTACGATTAAATGTAGAGCCCTATTATGTCCAGATCCTTCCAAGGGTAATTCTTCATCAGTGAAAGTGATTCTATTTACCTCAAAAATTCGATTGACCATCTTTTCGAAGTGAGCTACTGTAATATTTTCTGATATATGTTCCTCATTCAAAATTCTGGTCAACACTTCACGATGTTCTTTAGAATGTTTGAGTAATGACAATACAGAGATTTGTGCAGGCGTTTTCCTCAACTAATCTACAAATGAATAATCTTGCGCTTTCATCTTTTTCAGAAACTCTTCAGCATCTTTCTCAGTGACTGGTTTTTTAATCGGCAACTGATTTTCTTTAATTTGTTTGTCCCTCCTTAATTCTTCTGGAGCATAACATCTTCCGGAATTAGTTAAGCCTCTTGTTTCATTTGTTTCTTTGACAATCTCCTTTCCCTTGTGAGTAACGACAACTTTGTTGTAGTTCCACAGAACGGCCTTGGTGTTTGTGATAGGAAGTTGTGCTGCAATTTGTATCACAATTGGATCTTTCATACCTTTTTGATTTTGATCAAACATTAAAAATTTACCAGGAATGTAGCATTTTGGTCCATTAAACGGCACGTCTTCTCTTTTATAGACTCAAGGACATACAACACTAGCTTCCTCGAGTTCCCAGAATTCGAACGCGCACCTTTAACAATTATCAGTGCCCTTTGTATGGGTTCTAAAACCATACTAGACTCTTTTCTTGAAACCTTGCTTTCCACTTTTGTTCTACTTGTTTGCTCATAATCTTCAAAAATGCCAACCATCCCCAAAAAACGCTCATTATTATGAGTAGGGAGTGGGTTATTGGGTACATTCGGTGCTTCCTCTTTGCGTACCTCGATTACTTTATCCTCAATTAAATTCTCAATGACTCTTTTTAGGGTCCAACAATTCTCTGTGCTTTGACCTGGAGCGGTGGCGTGATATTCGCATATAACTGTCGGATCAAAACCTCTTGCATTTGGATAGACAACGTACGGATTGACAGGTTCAACCAGTCTTAATTGTATCAATTTCCATAACAAACTCGTATATGGTTCCCCAATCGGGGTAAAATTTCTTTTTGACCTTGTTCTCTCGTATAGTTTGTTCGGGGACGTGGATTGTATGGCGCCTGGAAATTTTGTTGTTGTGGGCGAGAAACTTGTGGGGCAGGCCCCCACCATTGTTGACGTGAAGGAGACCAGACATATGCTTGAGTATTGAGAACTGCATATTGGGACGGGTAATAATGCCGAGGAGAATTATATTGTTATTGTTGGACTTGACAATAAGGATTTTTCATTCTTTTTTGAATATCTCTTGATCCAGATGCCGCCATGGACCCTTCCTCCTTCTTTTTTCGATTGGTAAAATTACCAGATCCACTTTGTAATGCTTGTGTGGTAGCTCTAATGGCTGCTTGACTCACAATCTTACCCCACTTTATGCCATTCTCTACCATTTCTTTGATCTTAATCACTTCGGCGAAATGCTTGCCCATTGCGGCGAGAAGATAATGAAACTAGTCAGGTTCTTGAGCTTGGAGAAAAACATCAATTAACTCATAGTCTTTCATCAGCGGTTTGACTCTAGCCGCCTGCTCCCTCCATCTTATGGCATATTCCCTAAAACTTTCTGATGGATGTGTTTTCATACTAGCCAGGGAATTTCAATCGAGAATAATAACGATATTGTATTGAAATTGTTGGACAAAATCTTGTGCCATATCATCCCAAACGTGCCAATGAGAAATGTCCTGATCGATAAACCATTCTGATGCTACGCCCGTTAAACTATCTCCAAAGTAAACTATAAGAAGTTCTTCTTTTCCTCCGGCTTCTCTCAACTGATTACAGAATCTTCTCAAATGAGCCACTGGATCGCCATGACCATTATATTTATCAAACTTTGGAGTTTTGAACCCTAGAGGCAAGTGAACATTTGGAAACATGCATAAGTCCTTAAATGAGACACTTTTGTGTCCTCCCTGACCTTACATATTCCCTATGTTTTGTTCCAAACTCCTCATTTTCCTTGCAATTTCTTCATGTTCCATATTCTTAATGTTTTTCTCAACTTCAACGGGAGAACTTTATTGGTGGTGGTAAGAGTTAGGAACATTGAATGATAATTTAGGGGCATGACCTTTGCCGTATTGATCTTTGAGTATAGGATCATCATTGGATTTTTGTACCAGTGTCGGTTGAGGAATTGTATTAGTTTGGACAGTAGGCATAAAAAGTGGATTATTCATCATTGATGGTTTTAACGGGTTTACTGAGGAAGTTCCTGAAGTATTAGATGTGTTAATGTAGGGTCCAAACCCAGGTGGATAAATCGGGTCACTTGTTGAGACTTGGATGGGAATGGCATATTCACATTCAAATATTCTCGAATTGAAGGCGGAAAAGCTTGCCAATTCATCCAAGCTTCGCACATTTTGGTCATCTTTTGTCTTAACATTTTCACCTCTTCTATAGGTACTGATTCTCGCGCAACCAATTGGGTTTGTGCGTCGTCATTTTCCGACTCTGTTCCGTCTTTATGTCCAATTTTTTCTTTCCCTTTTGATCTAGTGTTATATTGATGAGATGCAAGCTCTCCTCACAAATCAACCACCTTTTAAACTCTCTAAATTCTCATATATATATATATATATATATATATATATATATATATATATATATATATATATATATATATAAACATGTGTTAGGATTCAATATATTGAGGATATTAAATTCACGTTGTATGTTATGCACCTAGATTTTCATATGTCTATAATGTGTTTTGAAAGACTTTTATGTTTCATCCCGGCTTTGGATGACTTGCTTATGTCATTTGGTCCCCTACTTTACTTACTTGAATAATTTGAATGCATTTTGATCGAACCTATTTAAGGTTGCCTACGTATCATGTTTGAACATGAATCAGATCATTACTTAGTTCATGGGATAAATTTCTTTCAAAAGAAAATACGACATTTGTTTAACTTGAAAATACCATTCAAATCAAAATAACAAAAATAAAACATAAAAGTACTTATTAAAACAAAATTTGACGAACTAAAAAGAGGGAAAAATAATAATAAAAAAATAAATAAAAAATCCATCTCCGACATTTCTTGATCATCAATTGCCTCCTAAGCTAGAGTAGACCTTGAACAAAGCTTTCGGTAGATGTGGAGCTAATGCATGCGCCTCTCGACTGAGGCTCTCATCACTCTAATGGAGATGACCACCATAAATGTCAATAAAGCTCTCTGTCAACTATAGCACTTGTCCTTTCGACTCCTCCATATTCTCGTGACAATTCTACAACCATTCTTCAGTAGTGATAACTGTATCACTCAGATGCTCTTCATGTGCTTGAAGCTCTTCAATTTGGTTATGAAATTCTTCACGCTGTTCCATCAATTGATTTCTTTCGGTCACCACTTCTGCTTGGTACAATGTGAAACGGTTTGCGATGTCCCTTTCTCGTCCCATAGAGGCTTTTAATTGATTTTGTAACCTAGCTCGCGCATGTATTAAGAGGCTTATATTCTTCCTCCTGTTGCTCCATAGCACCTGTGACAATGCTCAAATCTTCATGTAGGGTTCGAATAGTAGATAGATGCTTCTTCTCAACACTTTTTTCAATCAAAGTAACTCTTTCCTCGAATATTGCATCACGTCGAGCCAACTCTTCCTTAACATTTATTAGGTCATTGCTTAGGATATCTAAAGTAGACCTATAATTTCTTTCCACCTCGAGTCGGGCCTGCTTAATTCTTACTTCAATTTCCTCTTCTCGATCTATGATTTCTCGCGCTGATCCTTCGGGCATTATTTTGAGAGGGGTTTGATCAAAGAACCAATGAAAGTATAAGGGGTAAACTTCTCCTTCAACACGATCATCAATCATAGCTTTCGAACTTAATGTTTGACTACCACCCCAAATCTTTTGAGTTTCTGATTCTCTATCTCGATCTTCAAATGCTACTTCCCACACAAAATTCCGCGTATCCTCGGCTTTAGGTAAAATTTATTTTTGTCCTAGTTGGCGTAGAACTCGGAGGGGTATGTATGGTTGGAACCTACGAAGGCCTGTCAGAACGAAGAACGGACGATAGGAAGACATAACAATTACCTCACTAGAAGGAAACCAATGATAGTTCCATGTAATTTTAGATGCCGTCAGTTTAAGAAGATAATATATCCATGCTTTGACACCTTTTGGCAATTTCTCTCCTAATTCTTTCATCCTTTCTAGGTGGGTCAAAATATAATTCGTCCAATCAGATTTGAAATCTGTCGCAAAACGATGGCGATATAGGTGCTCTAAAAACCACATTTGCAATAAAATGCTACAACCTTCAAAAAAATCTCCCCCCTCTCTACATTTAGTCAAAGTACGATAAATATCAGGCAACATCATCGGCAATATAGTGGATTTTCTTTTCTTTATCATACCAATAACTATCCCTCACAGACGAATATCAATTTTTTTATCCTTCCTTGGAAAAACCATAGCTCCCAAGAATGCTACCATGAATGCTTCTTGTCTATGTTTTTCCCAAGTAGGGAGGTGTTGTCAATTTTTAAGTTGCTTCCCATAGCTTGAAAATCCTTCCTTCATTCCATATCTTGAGTACAAGAATTCCAAAGAAACCAACCCATTATCAAAACACTCACACTCCTTATGAGTATGGATGATGTGCATCTAATCTAGAAATTTACCTCCGCTAACACTCCTAGGGGCTATCAGTGTTTTAGTTCGAAGATCCTGGCCTAAGCCTGTTAAACCACCCAATTCTTCTAATGTAGGCGTTAACTCAAAATCACTAAATCGAAACACATTATTTGTGGAGTCCCAAAATGGAATCAAAGCCTCGATCAAACCTCTGTCAGGGCTAAATCTCATGATATCTGTAAGGAAACCAAGTTGTTTGAATATCTCAGTCCGCCTAAATTCATGCATATCGTTCCACCAATCCATTAGTAATTGTGGGATTTTATCTGTGATCATAAACATTGGGGGATCATTGATCATTTCGAATAGTTCATCCCTTGGTCTTTTATCACACCTCATAGATCTCATGATCACCTGGTTGAGAAAAAAAAGAAAATCGGGATTTTTAAAATCAACTTTAATTGTGAAAATTTTTTATAATTCAAAATTATTTATTGGAGTAGTTTAAAAAAATAAAAATAAAAAATGATTCGGAATGTCTAAAGTGGTCATTGATTCAAGTTGTTTTCGAAAAGAATAAACAATTTTGAAAAAATGTGTACAATTCAAAAGACATATATACATATATTATTAATATTATTATATTTATTATTTATGTATTATTTTAATAAAAGTGAAACATAAAATTGAGGATTAGGTGTGTATGTATATTATTTGTATATTAATTTGTTTATTTTGAATCATTGGTTGAAAATAGGTAGAAAATAGATATTTATTTTTTTAGAGTTCAAGTTAATTTAGAATTGTATTTTTTAATAAAAATATTAGATCTTAAATAAGAGTTAAATTTTATGAAATTTATAATTAATTCTAGCAAAAAAAAAAAGCTAAAGAGATTAAGACAATTTTTAAAATTTTTTTTTCTTTTATTTTAATTTTTTTTCCTTTCATTTATCTTTCTGTACGTTTTTAGTAACCCATTTTTTTTAATTATTCTTTTTAACAACATTCTGTTTCTTTTTTTTAACTATTATTATTATTTTTTTTTTAATTAGCTCATATATATATATATATATATATATATATATATATATATATATAATATTTGTTTTAGTTTCTTTTAGAAGGTTTATTTTAAATATTTTTTTACGTTCTTTTCTTTTTTTTTTTTTTTACCTTTTTCTTCGGTAATTATATATTTTTATAATATATTTTTTTATTTCCACATTTATCTTCTCTTTTTTTATTTCAATTTTTTATTTTTTCACATTTTTCTTTTTTTACTTTGTTTTTTAATTTTCTGTTTCTGTTTTTTAAGAAAATTCTGTTTTTTTTTATGATTTCCTTTTTTATTAATCTTTCCAATAATTTGTCTGTTATTTTTTTCTTACGTTCTATTTTATTAATTTTATATTTGTATTTTTTAATTTTTACTTCTTTTTTTTTGCGTTTTATATCCTTTTTTTTTATGTTCTTTCTCCTTTTTTTTTTCTATTTTTTTAATTCTGTTATTTTTTTAAATTTTTTTATGCTCCCTTCTTTTTTTTATTCTTATGGTTTTTCTTTCACTCGTTATTTTTAATTTTTGTTATGACTCTGAATAATACTTATATATTCTCTCAATGATAAATTTTAATAATTCGAATTAGATAACTATCTTATGCTTATTCTAAAGATAATTTTTAATCCAAATAATATGTAAAAAATATTGAAATATATTACACATAAGTTTTTTAAATTACTTAATCAATTAAATTTTTTTGTTTACATACTAATCTAACACGTTTATAAATTTTATTTTATTTATTTTTTAGTGAAAATTAGGCTCCAGAAAAATTTTATCTATTTAATATCACAAAATAAATTCTAATATAAATTGCATCTAAAAAATAACAAACACTAATAATAATGCAAAAAAAAAAGTATGATACATCTTTTATTTTATATTTTTTTGTTAGGAAGAAACATTTTTTTTCATTTTTTCAGATCGAGAAAAAAAATAAAAAAGAAATCTTAACATGCATCACATATTGATATATAATAATAACATACGATTCAAAGAACTTCATATTATTAGATTAAAATTTTCATATAACATTAAATTTAAATAATGCGAGAGTTTAGAATTACCTCGCTGTGAAGATGGATATCACGAAAAATAACTTCTATGATCTACTGATTTGAGCCACGAATTTGGAACCACGACAAAAGAACTCTAACTCTGACCTTATTCTTGAAAGAAGGACTCACTTTTCTTCTCTTTGTGTTTGCTCTATGTATCTCTCTGTATCTGTGTGTTCTCTATATTTCAACTGAACGTGCTTTTTATAATCTTTTTGGCTGAGAGTTTGGTGCTAATTAAAAGGAACGTAATTGAGTTGGATTAGCATTTAATTTTGAAATATTGTTGAGGGAATTGAGGTTGAGATAAGGGTGGTTATAAAATAAATAAATAATAATAGTAGAAAATTTAAAAAAATAAAAAAAATGTGAAATAAACGTCCAAAGAGAGAGAGAGAAGAAAGAAAAAAATAAAAAATAAATGTGATGAGATTTTTAGTAAAATAAGTTAGGAAATTGGGAATAATTAGGATAAGGGGAAGGTAATTTGAATATTTAGGACTCCCCTTTTTTTTTTTCTCACATTCTACCATTTTTTTAAAACTAATTAAAAGTTGAAGATTTAAAACAAATACCATAAATTCATAATTTTTTATTATTAATATAATTTACACAATTTATTTGTTTTTATTTATTTTGAATATAACCCCTTTTTTTAAAAAAAATTGGTGTTTGACTCTTTATATTTTTGTAAAAAAATAGGTGTTCACTGTAATCCCTCCTTAGCTATTTTATAAATTCAAAGGGGTTAAACCAACTATACAAATTTTAAGAGAAGAGGTGTGATAGGCCTAAAGTACACCTCCCGAAAAAAGTATTAGTGGTCGTTGTCAAATAAAAAACCTATCTTTCACGGTAGGGTCGATCCAACGATAAATATGGTTCAGACTTAGGGTAACTTACAAATATCTAAGTTTAGTCAAATTATTTACGAAAAAAGTTACAAAGAGGGGGAAATTCTAAATAAAATAGCAATTTGTTGATTTGTATCAATAAGTAACAAATAAACAAGATTCACAGTTGGAAATATCAATATGAGCTAACAACTAGGCAATAAGTGTTCCCTCTAAGCTCTTAGTGTTGTATTTCTAATAATAGTAACCGTATTCTAGTGTAAGCCTGCAAGATTTATAAGTTAGGTGTCCCTAAGTGATTTTTCATCCAAGCAGAGAATTTCACAACGCAACGTGGTCTGTTTTTGTGTATACTTTACTAACTGTTACCCTTAGCCTCATATTATAAATGCATTGTGTTACCATGTATTAGCAAGCAAAATATACCCACGGAAATTCCCATAGTCTTTATGCTATATGTCCTTGTCGGCCCTCATTGTTTCCTTGTAGTTATGTTTCAGTGGCTAGCTTTGTTAAATAAGGTATCAACTGCCATTTTTACGTGCCATAGCCTGGTGAATGAATAATAATGGCTACACTAAATTATTTGGTACATTTAAAATTTTACAAAAATGAATGTAAAAATATCAAAAAATACCAAATAAACTCATATATTTAAACTATATTTTAATGTTAATTTTAAATACTGACACATTTAGATATTTCTTTTAAGATTGTCTTTGTAAAAAATATTACAAAAATATTTTCTATTCCAAAAACTAACTTTCTATAAAAATTTAGTGAACTTTCATGCAAACTCATCATAGACAATAGATAAAAAGATTGAATTTGATAGTCTTTTTAAAGTAGGATATATCCTTCGGAGTTTCACAAAACTTGATTGACATGCGCCTCGAAAAAATAGAGGGTCTACTATTTTATAAGGGTATAGGAAAGGGCAAAAAGTTGATCCTCGAAGATAAGTCATCAATATACAACAGTTAAAATTTTTGAACGAAAGTTACTTAAGTTTAACTATTCTGCAACTATTTTACTATATTTTCACTTGAAATGAAGATTATTTTCATGGAAAGTACTTGTTTTGCTTCTTTAATGAGTCTACATAGATGAATTCAGCTAGGTTAGATTATAAGGTTTCATATTTGGATGGTTAAAGAAAATTTAAAAAAATGAAGGAAAAGATAAAAAGTGTCCTCTTACATAAATAACCAACTTCAAACAGATTACTTGTAAACATTTATTTGTTGAAATGAAAACTAATATAAAGAATTTGATTAATCAAGGGTACAATTGTATACAAAAGTACAAACTTATTGACCAAAAGTACCACCACTCGAGCAAATACCATTCGCATTGTGTTTCTCAAAGCATTCTTTTTGGCAATAAAAAAGTACACATCCATTTGTATTTAGAACTTTAGTACATCTATGTTGTGCATTCACTTGACTAATATCCAATAATGTAACTATAATAAATTTCATGAAAAATACATTTGATTGCACACATGCAAAAAAAACCAATGTTTGGAGTTTTCTTTGATCATAAGTTTATGACATTATTACATATATGTGCATTGTGATGCAAAAAATAACCGAGGGACATATACATAGTGTTGTTTATCTTGTATTCCAGACATACTTAGAACAAAACTTTGAATATCTTTGTAAGAAAACAATGTTTAAAAAAAAAATTTACAACTAGAAAATTAAAACTAGTAGCGAAACTAGAATCAGAAACAGATTTTTTTAAAAAAATATACGAAATATTATTCTTAAAGAAGAATTGTTGTTTAATATGTGTCTAAAGAATCTTACTGATTCCAACAAACTTTGCAGAAACAAAAAGTTACCAAGTTTAATGAACCAGTGAAGAACAAAAGAATAGAAGAACTGAAATTAATTTACGAATCTAATGTTTGTAAAACACGTACCAGAATCTGAAAAAGTTTTAATAGGAAAAAAATCAAGTCCACAGAATTCACAATGTCCCCTTAAGGAAATTATTCCCCTCTAGTACCAGAGGTTTGATTTGTAATATAACCTCCCAGGGTAAAATGATCTCAATCACCAGAGTATAGATACCAAAAACTCTGGTGTCAGCGAACCACTCAACGGCAGTAAAGTACACTTAGAATACTAGATTTAGTAGTTGAAGAAGAAATCAATAAATTCTATATGAAAATCAGAGGAAATCCCTCAATTTATAGAAGACAAAGGGTGGTGCGAAAAGGTTCTTATTGTGCCTTACCGGAAAGGTCACAAACCTTTGGAAAAGTCACAATCTTTCAGAATGGTCGTCACCTTTCATAAAAGTCACAACTTTCCATAAAAGTCACAACTTTTCACAAAAAAGGCAACTTTTCATAAAATTCACAACTTTTCATCAAAGTTGCAACATTTCATAAAAGTCACAACTCTTCATAAAAGTCGCAACTATTCATTTTCCATTCACACCTTTTTTAAAATAGAACAATCCCCCGCATGAATGGGGAATGACTCGAAGACAGAAACAGACATGTATGTGTACTTTACAAGCAAGATTTAATTGCATCTTGATAAGTAGGTTTCCCCTTCGACTTTCCGTAGTGAACATATGTAGGATATACTCGGTCAATCGGTAGATGCGATATCTTTGAACCGTCGAACTTTGGTGTATACCTAGACAACCATATGTCACACAATTAACCCTTTACCGTTTATGATTCTTACAGTTGCGTTCGTTTTAGCCATGAACACCTCCTGGTTTCATGAGTGTATAGAGAGATGGACTTTTGACAATCATTTTATTTGAAGCGGCTTACACTTCATACTCACATAGGTGATTTCTAACCGTGTTATCGGGTAGATACACTATTTGGTCAACTCTGCCAAACTTAGAAAATCATTAAAACCATTAAGCTTTATTAACTCATTAACAAGCCTTAATGTTGTATCCTTGTCCCTGAGCATTGTCTACATCATGAGAATGGATTTAGATTATTGTGACAATGCCGAACCGTCATTCACAACATTGTTTTTCTCCTCTAATCTAGCTCTTCGGATCTCCAGTCTGCTAGATAGAGTTACCACCATGATGACTTGTCCTAAGCCGTAAATTCATTCCCTTAGATGATCTTTTAACTTTCTCTCTAGTTAGGCGTTTTTGTAAGTGGATCCGACACATTATCCTTTGACTTTACATAGTCAATTCTGATAATTCCACTAGAGAGTAGTTTTCTAACAGTATCATGTCTATGTTGTATATGACGAGATTTTCCGTCATACGTCATGCTTTATTGCCTACCTATTGCATCTTCAATGTGAAAGTGTAGGAATACTAATGCCAATGGTTTGAGCCAAAATAAAATATCTATCAAGAAATTCCGGAGTCTTTTAACTTATTCACCGACCTTATCTAGAGCACCTAGCTCAAAGATCATTGTAGAGCTAGCGATACATGTCTCTTTTGAAATATTTCTAAGAGACTGCTCCTCTACCAATAGTAAATACATATCCACTCGTGAATTTTACTTCATTCTTCCGATGATTCAATTTGCATCACTATATCTTTCAACATTGTTGGATATTGTTATAATGCAATACATAGTTTTAACTATTATTTTGAATACTTCAAAACTCTATTTATTGTCATCTAATGAATATATTTGGGATCACTTGTGAACCGACTCAGTTTAAAATAACAAATGGTATATCTGATCGCACACATTATATGATATACATCATCATTCCCAAAACTCTAGAACAATCCAATTGTGAGTCACTTTTGTTTTCACTCTTTTGAAATGCAAAGCTCACATTTATTGGACACTTGACAATATTGACATTCAAATATTTGAACTAGTTAAGTACCTTTTCAATGCAATGAGACCATGAAAATGCTAAACATTATGGATTTCTACGAATAATTATCTAAGATCGCATTAGCAACTCCAATAATTTTTATTTTACTTTCTTTATAGCATACATTTGGTAGCATTTATGTCATTAGTGTCTCTATTGATGATCAACATATAACCAATATACAAAGGAACAATGACCTTATGATTTTAATGTGAACACATTTATCACTTCCATCATTCTTCAATCCATTTGCCAACATGGTTTGATTGAATTATGCCATTTTTTTGGTGCTTCCATAATGTGACTTAACAAGTTCACATACTTTCTTTTATTTACCAGGTAGCACAAAACCCTCGGGTTGTTCCATGTAAATTTCTTCCTCCAATTCTACATTTAAGAAAGTTCTTTTCACATTCATTTGATGAATTTGGAGGTTATATACCACAGTACTAATTTTTGCATCCGAATGGATGTAATTCTAATTACTAACGAGTATATATATCGACAAGATCAAAATCTTAATTTTTTTTCTAAAGCCTTTGACACAAAGTCTTGTTTTATATTTTTCAACAGTTCCATCAACTATGATTTTTCCTTCTAAAGATTCATTTTGAACCTAAAGGTTTATTTTCTTGAAGAAGATCAATTAACTTTTAATATTGTTTACTGACACCATCTTTCCAAAGGATGAGTCTACAGAAGACACAGAAAATGTTACAAAATCATATTCGAAGGAAGTAAATGTTCTTTAACATTTTACTAAGCCTCTGAATCTCTTTATTAAGTATGTTATCCTTTTCATTTCCTAGGTCTTTTAGACCCTTCTCTAGACTACTCAAGTCTAATTTTACAGTCCACAGTCATAGGTCCTATTTTAATTCTTTTAGGAATAGGATCTTGGACTTTGACTATATACCCCCACACTTTGAAATATTTCAATTTGGATTTCCTTTCTTTCCATTTCTCATATGGAAAAGATTGTATTCTGATCAAACAAAATCGCTTTCTTTCTAAAAGGACAAAACCTTTTGTTGATCCCTTTTGTAGTAAGGATAGTTCCTCCACACAAGTTTTGGGTAAACTCGAACTTATAAATAATGCATCCATCATTTTTTTCAACGTTCGGTTTTTCATTAGATTGAGGTGAATATGACAGTAGTTTGATATTTCACTTTCCAAACATATTTCTGCACAATGAGATTTATACTCTCCATTCTTATCACTTATTATATATTTTTCCGCACTGATTTTCAACTTCGATATTACATTGTCTAGACATTTCTATTGCTTCATCCTTAACATTTAGCAAATAGACATAGTCATTTCTAATGCAATTCTCAATAAAAGTAACAAATACTTTTTCCCACCATGAGATGGTGTTAACTTCATATCATAAATGTCAGAGTAAATCAATTCTAAGGGATTAGAATTCCTTTCAATAGATTTATTAGAATGCTCAACATACTTAAATTCCACAAAAACTTGACATTTTTATTTATTGCACTCGAAGTTAGGCAAAACTTCTAAGTTGATAAGTTTTTCTTACAAGGTTTTGTAACTGACATGCCCCAAGTGTTCATGTCACAAACATTGACTCAAGCAAGTAAGAACAAATAAAAATATTGAGTTTGCAAAGCTCTTCGCGAGATAGATTTTTCCTCCCTAATATTTTGTTCCTATTTCTTACAATTTTGTGTGATACAAAGATTGTTTAGCTTGTAAAATATCCTTTTCAGAAAGACATTTCCATTACTTTCAATGTGATTGTTATAGAACTACCTATGAACAAAGTTTCATCAGGTTCAATAAAGAAATATAGTCCAATTGTTATTTTAACAAAAACATAACAAATGACTATTCACCAATATTCATGTCTATGCAAATACTTTTATTATAATAGACATATCTTTTTATGAAAAATCACAACATTTTAAGTGATTTTTTTTTCATAAAAGAACACAATTCTTTTGAACAAGTATATATATAATTTGGATGTTTGATACTAGTCACACTATATATTAGTAGTAGTAATAGAGAAACTCAACAACCACAATACCGAATATACTTCAAGAATTTTGTGGGTATAACATAATACAAAAGTATCATTGAATTTCATATTTTTTCTCCAAAGTTTAATTACACACCAAGTCTTATTATAAGGAAATAACCCCCACATTTCAAATGTGATCTCAAAAACAGTTTTCCACATATTTTAATGTTGGAAACATTATTCTCCAAAAAAATTATAGTGCTGCAATTCTCTTTGACAATGTTTACACAATGTCAAATTTCATTCCATAGAGAAACAAAATCACAAATTCTAAGTCATTTGTATTTTTCCTCTATCATGAATAGATATACCACTTAGTTTAAATACTAACAATAAGGACAAAAAAAATTATACAATTTATTTCTATATTACATTGAAGTTTATAGAAAATCAAAAGTACAATACTAACTTATTATGTGAAGTTTTCATATTCTTCAAACCAATTGCATAGTCCAATTTATCCAGAGTATAAAACCACAAAAGTTTTTAGTCTACAGAAATCAAACACACTAACATTTCTCATGGAGTATAAAACTAAAAAAGTCTTTTTTTTCTCCAAACAGAATAACACATATTCTTTATCATATAGAAATGTTTTTCTTATCAAATAGTCTTCCAACTATAACATTTTGACATACTATTTTATCAAACAAAAATATGCATCTCTCATTTTTGCAAACTAAAGAATTTTAAATGTAACAATATTTGCGATGTAAAATTCATTCCACAACATATGGTTTGCAGATCTTTTTCCAAAGATACACATAATTAAAAAAAAAAACAAAGGTGATAACTCTTAGAAACTATTTTCCTCCATAGATAATTTAATAAGAAAGTTACCTGGTAATCTTTAAACGGAATACCGTAAAAATTTTCTGTTTACATTCTCATTTCGACATTGCTAAACAAAGCAACGAATTATGAAGAAGTAATGCATTTATCATCTACTTTCATAATCAGATTCTCTCAATCAGTAGAATACAAAAATACTAACAGTATAATAATTTTCTTAAGATTGTTGTTCATCTTGTATTCAAGACATACTTAGAACAAAACTTTGAGTATCTTTATAAGAAAACAAAGTTTAAAAACATTTTCACAACTAGAAAATTAAAACTAGTAGCGAAACTAGAATCAGAAATAGATTTTTTAAAAAAATATACGAAATATTTTTCTTAAAGAAGAATTGTTGTTTAATATGTGTCTAAAGAATCTTACTGATTCCAACAAACTTTGAAGAAACACGAAGTTACCAAGTTTAATGAACCAATGAAGAACAAAAGAATAGAAGAACTGAAATTAATTTACAGATCTAAAATTTCTAAAACACGTACCAGAATCTGAAAAAAATTTAATAGGAAAAAGATCAAGTCCACTGAATTCACAGTGTCCCCTTAAGGAAATGATTCCCCTCTAGTATCCGAGGTTTGATTTGGAATATGACCTCCCAGGGTAAAATGATCTCAATCACCAGAGTATATATACCAAAAACTCCGGTATCGGTGAACCACTCAACGACAGTAAAGTACACTTAGAATACTAGATTTAGTAGTTGAAGAAGAAGTCAATAAATTCTATATTAAAATCAGAGGATTTCCCTCAATTTATAGAAGACAAAGGGTGGTGCAAAAAGGTTCTTATTGTGCCTTATCGGAAAGGTCACAAACCTTTGGAAAAGTCACAATCTTTCAGAATGGTCGTCACCTTTCATAAAAGTCACAACTTTCCATAAAAGTCACAACTTTTCATAAAAATTGCAACTTTTCATAAAAGTCACAACTATTCATCAAAGTCGCACCATTTCATAAAAGTCACAACTCTTCATAAAAGTCGGAACTCTTCATTTTCCATTCTTACCTTTTTTAAATACAACACATAGTCGATCAAAGCAATAACCTATTTATTTTTTCTTCTATGAATATAGAGAATTCTTATATATTCAGGTGAAGTTGACCAATAACATTAGGTAATTAACTGTTTATATGAACTCACATATTGTTTTTTAAAAAACAAAGAAACAACATATAAAAACCAATGAAATTACACATATATATCATGAAACATTCCTCAAATTATCATTATCTAAAATTTATAACTCAAAAAATTAAATATCAAAATATCACAAAATTGATGAGGCTAAATCTAAAATTTAAATATGACTAAAGAATATAAAAGTCAAACTTTAAATAATGAGAATAAAACAAAAAGCAAAGTTTAAAAACTAGTCCATTTTTAATCAAAATTAATTTCAAAGGTATACTACAGTGGAAAGTGCAAGATGCTATTTATAATGTCTTTTTACATGATTTTTATACTTCAAAATAGAGAGTAATATAAAACTCATTTAATATTTTACCATTCATAATTTCTTTCCTTGTCAAAAAGTTATGGGAAGTTGTTCAAAAGTTGTACTAGGATAAGAGCTTTGAAAATTTACAAGGTAAAATAATTATTTATATTCCAATTCAAAATAATTATCACTTCTTAAAAGGACGTGTTGGTAAATCATCACCATCTTTGTAAAATTTTCATCTATGCAAACACCTCATAAATAGTAGTCAAGACATTTCAATTAAATATCATATCAACCCTATCAATCTTAATAACAGATTTACTTCAAGGTAATATCATCACTTAATCACAATTTACCACGATTGAAGAAAGGAATAGGGGATTTCAAGAATTAACAAGTCTACATCATAATCCATCATCAAGGTATCACCATAAACCCTTAACTAAACCCAATTAGTGTGTAATATCATCACATATCAACAACCAACATGATAACAAAGCCAATTGAATTACTATATAACTAGTTCATAGCTTAAGATGAGTGACTTAGGTCAAAGTCATAATCTTAATCAATTATTGAAGAAATAGCATGATAGGACTACAATTCATACTAATCTATTCATAATTGATACAATTACATCATATGGTAATAATTTAACCAATAACCAATTTAATTGAACAAACATTACATAAATCATATGAAGATCACAACCTAGGGTTTAGGAGGTAGAGATCATCTTCTACAACACTAGACCAATCAATCAAGAAATAACATAATCAAATTATAATACATGTTAATTTATTCATAATATCAATAAGAAATCATAAGAAAAATAATTCACATGATCAATTTCGAGATCGGAAAAGACCCTTGTGAAATATAAACTTTTGAAACCAATTTGATGAAACCCATTGAGGAAAGATGTCTCAAAGGTAAAAGAAATCTCACACATTGTTGATTGATTAACATTGATGGAGAAACATTATTTATTGAAGCCCTAAAACGCCCTTCACTTTTACTTTTATGGAGTTCTTCAATTTGAGAGAGAAAGAAGAGAGAAGGAAGAGAGTTTGGGTTTGGAAAATTATGAGAGTTTAGGTTAGTCTAATTAGCTTAGGGGATTTATATAGGTTGTTAATAAACTTAATTAGACCTCCCTAAAACCTTATTAAAATCCTAAATAATCAAACTAATTAATTGAATTAGATCAAAACATGCAGCAAAAACACAGACCTCACAGACAGAACCCCGACCCACGCCCCTTTGTCAATCGACAAACCATGCACCAACCGTCCTGTTGATCCGTCGTTAAGATTAGAGAGTATAAAAAACACGATCTTCTTGAATTTTTCTAAGCGTTCATTGACGGTCTCCATTGATGCCCTATCAATTGACACACACCTCGTCGATTACATTCGTCTGTGCACACTGCCTTTTGGCAGCTTCATTCAAAACGCAAGGGTCCTCATCAAGGGCCATTGGTTTGTTCTTGGGGGGTCATATCAAGAAGTTTCAACTATTAAACAACTGTAATGCGTGTTAGACGTCTTTCAACCAATTTTCATCATCTTCTGACTCCTAAAAAGCTAGTTAAAAAGGCTAAGGTACACTAGCAACTCATTGAACTAGTTTCCGAACGTCATGGACGTTCTTGGACGTTTTGCTTTCTAGATATCCTAATTGACTTATATTCAATAAATAAGACCTTAAAACTGTTTCAAACCTCTTGATACTTATGTTAGGATCTAGTACATGTCCTAGATTTTCTTAGAGTTACACCGCGCTTTATAGTGCACAAGTTGTTTACCATTTACTATGATAATCTTGGAGCTACATTCCTGAGAAAAAATCATGTATTTCATAGTCGTATGAAGATTCTGCAATTGATTTATGTAGAAATAAAGAAGGTTCAGGTTGTTCATATCCATGGTGCCGATCAAATCGCTGACACTCTCACCAAGGCACTGCGTAAACCTGCTTTCCAGCAAAATCTATTCACTACAATATTGTATTGTTTAAGTTATCTTTCTTCTTATTGAATAGATATATTAACATTTTAAATGATTAAAGATATTATTTGATCTCATATTCATTTCCTGCCTTATTATGAATACATGTATTATATTAAGAAAATTAAGTAATACATGATTGAATCTAAGGTAAATTAGTTATTGAGGTATTCTTAAAATTGATATCATTGTTCACAACTTTCTATAACTACACAAGAATTAAGCTGTTTTCCTGGAAAAAAAAACATATACAATGTTGAAAAAACAAAAAAATTCCGAAGGAATATTTACAAAACAATTCATATCTTCATGGTTAAAAATAATTTACCTTAGATTTTAAAAATAATTAGTGTAAGAATAATTTAATAAAAAAAATAAGAATAATTTAATCAATAGTGTGTGTGTGTATATATATATATATATATAAAATAGAAGTACGTAGGAACTCTCATATTCCTTTATACACATGAGATACATCTACTATAATGTCACGACCCAAACTAGGGGAGATGTAACTGACACTTGATGCCTTATGCAATCTAGTAAGCCACTGAAACATACCAACTGACTATACTGGCCTAGAAGGTGGAGCAACATAACATCTTAAATATTAATCTTGTACTAATAGTGTCATAATTAGAGGAACATAGACAAAAAAAAATTAAGTACTAGCTTGCCAACGAGGCTGCTATCGAGGTCATACATACATAAATACATACCTATACATGCCAAGCCTACGTAGTTGAAAACTAGAAGTTATAGAAAGAAACAAAGAATATTGTGTCCAAAATAGCCTTTACGAGTGTAAAAAGCACTATTCTAGACAAGATCCCTACAATACCCAAACTGTACAACAAAAGTAAGCATTCTATAAAAGCTCTAGGAAAAGGTGGTGCTTACGAACTCAACAGCGAATCGTAGTGAAGGGATCAAAGAGAATCCCTACCTTGACCTACACACACAAAAAAATATAGCATCCCTAGGAAACGGAATGTCAGTATAGATAAAAATTTAATGGTATGTAAGGTAGAAAATAAAATGATGAATAAGTGCTATAAAAATGGTAATAAAGATGCAACCTGAAACAAAAACATTGATAGGCTCCATGGCTAACATCCTACCTTATATAAATCAAATATGCATGGCATGCTGACATAATCATAGATTGTGAATACATATACATTGATGCAATTGCATGTATCGCCCAACAAAGTGCTAGCAATGGTGGTGCCTTCCGACAGTGAACCTACATCGTATTCACCAACATTAGTGTCTCATACGTATAAATATAGGCAATAGGGCACATACCTTCCTATTATATCTCAGATATAGAATGTATAACATGAAATATCATGGATTTGTAATGCATTTCAGAAAAATAAGACATTTAGTAGTTTATACATAGAATTTACATTTAAGAATTTTTAAGATCGACACGTTATTTTTAAGATTACAAAAATATAGATTGGTGAGGAAGGAGGACTATTTACAATTTCATATTGCTCATCCCTAATCCATTTAAGTTACTACAACTAAATAAGAATAAGAATTCTTACACATGGACCTTTAGTCGAGTGAATAAAAAAATGACATAAAGACGTCAAATATCGTATCTATCTGAACGAGTGGAATAGAATTATAATGGTGTAAAAAATACAGTTGTTGTAATCTCAATTCCTTTTAGAAAAATGTCTTTCTAAGAATAGAGTAGTAAAATAATATTTGACGATTTTGGATACAATAATTCGTGCTCAAATGAAGTATGCCGCATAGTGTGAACATATCTCTTTTTTGGATCTTGTTGTATCAATATGGATTGTACCCCTTTCTTAAAATATGTAATCTTCATGAAATCATGTCACACATCCACTACCAAAAGAATATTAATACGTTAGGGTCAAAGTAGCAATTCAAATATCAGTAGCAGAGTAATTATCTCGCCGAATCCTTTTTAAATGTATGTTTAATTACATCTTCTTTATCAAATTACAAACCCAAATTAATGACATAACATATTTTTTTGCAACAACATTAACAAGTTGAAGTCTACACAAAAGTCAACAATAAGTAAAAATAGTATGCATGCACAACAATAAAAACTCATAGTATCGCCATGCCCCTCTTTTAAAACCCAAAAATAGCCTCAACAAAAACTCAATCAGGAGTCTTCAGACCATTAAATCTAGAAAAATATATGTAATACAATGTAATAATTCTTGACTATAACCATAATTACTCGAACTCACCACTTCTGATCACCATCCATTAAGTTTGTTCAATAGTTACATTTAGAATTTTGCCTTTCTCTTCATAAGCAATAAGAGTTAAATCGGCATATACATAAATTAAACTTGACGGAGCATATAGTATGCGTATCATTTCTCCTCAATAACAAAAAATCTCCTAAAAACCAAGACTTTGAACCAAGAAGAAACAATTTGAAAATTCCAATGCCCTAATAGAATAAATGTTACACTAACTTATCTTACAATTAAATATCCATCTATACATTCTTCTTATCTTTAAGACTCATAAAATGTAAAAACACACACATACAAAGCAGTTATGAAAAAATCAGCAAAACAACATCAGAAAATGCATCAAACAGGCCAAAAATACGCTCTTCGGTTTAGGGCCTATTTTCCCCTTCCTATGTTGAAAATGAAAGTCCAATGTTTTGGGTCTTCCATCCTTTTCTTTGTGGATAATCTCATACCAAATTTGACAATCCCACTTTTTCTCATAAGCCAATATTATGGTGCATATGTAAGACTTTTTTTAGGTCTTATTTCAGAAGAATCACAAGAGTTTGAGAGCATCCATATAGAGAGAGAAATGAGAGTGCAGATTTCTACACAAGCTCTATCATCCATTTTGATATCGCGATTCCAGCTTCGTATCATGTCCAATTGATCTGATTTTGAGACAATGTTTTCCTTTCAACTTTATATTTAATTACATACTAAGAGAGGGAGGGTGAGTTGGAGTCATGTTGCTCCAGATTGTAGCTCGTTAATAGTAGCTGCGGTTTGGTGTTTTTGTTTCTCTTATTTCTCTATTTTGTTGCTATCTTGTGTTGATTTTTTTTCTGTTGATTTATTTTCTTTCTTGATTGATTATTTTTCTGTCCAAACTATATTATTCTTGAATTATTTTGTTTTCTCTTGGTTTAGATATAAGGGAATGTTTGGACTTTAGTTTTTTCCGCTATCGCCTTGTCGTGTACATTTATTTGTTCTTTCCTTTCCCAACAAAGTGGTATCAGAGCATCATTTGTTTATGATATCTATTTGAATTACGGAGTCAAATATGAGCAAGACGAATTTTTTGAATGGTAGAAATTATCATACTTGAAAAGGAAAGATGAAAGAACTTCTATTTTTCAAGAAAATAAATCTACCCAACTTGCTTCTAATAAACCTGAATCAATGATCGATGAGAATTTGAATTTGAGCATTTATAGAATTTTTGGTATAGAACACAATGGATTGAAGATAAGGTTAAGAAGCACATTGTGAATGATACACATGCCAGAATTTTATGGGACAAGTTTGAGAAACTATGCTTTAAAGACTAACAACAATTAATTGTTTCTTTTGAGACAATTGATGAACATCAGCTACAAAGAGGGCACTCCTATTTCTCATCATACTAATGATTTTCAGGGTGTTCTTGACTAGTTGTTCGGAATGGGTACAAAATTCGATGAAGAAATTCAGGAATTGTAGCTTCTTAATACTCTACAAAGAATCTTTTAAAACTCTTAGAGTGTCTTTGGCTAATTCTTCTCCAAGTGGTGTTTTCACCATATAATATGCTAAGAGTGGTGTATTGAATGAAGAGATTAGAAAAATATCTCAAGGCTCATCATCTTTCACTTCACTATCTGATGTATTGGTTACTGAAGAAAGGGGGAGAAGCAAGTCTAGAGGTATGAATGATAGAGATAAAAGTATAGGAAAGTCAAAGTCTAGATTCATGAATGTAATAATCGACTATTGCCACAAGTATGGGAATATCAGGAAATTTTGTTACAAGTACAAGAGAGATAAGAAACTACAAAATAAAGTAGGGGACAATGAAAATGTGTTGTTGTTGTTGCTATCGATGACCTTCTTATTTCTTGTGATGAAAATTAAGTCAATATTGTTTTGGATGGGCCCGTGAAGGAAACATTTTCTTCTTATACTCAAGTTAATTTTGGGATATTTAAAATAGGTAATAACCATGAGATTGAGGTTCCTCGTATTGGGAAAGATTTTTAAAAGTAATAATGATTCCAAACTAGTTCTCAATAATGTAAAGCATTCTCTAGATGTTCGCTTGAATTTGATTTATTGTGCATACCTTAATGACGACGGTTATAATAATACCTTTGGTACGTTCCAATGCAAGCTTACAAGAGGTTCGACAGTGGTAGACCGTGTTGACAAGTTGTCTAACTTGTATATTTTTCAAGGATCAATTCTTAGAGGCTAGAAAAATATGGCAGAGAATGAAAATTCATCATTATTATGACATAGAGGTATTGAGTCATATGAGTGAGAAAGGTATAGACGATTTTGTTAATAAAATTTTGTTTTCTTGACTAAAGAAAGCAAAGATGAACAAGTGTGTTCAATGTTTAGCCGGTAAATAAAAAAGAATTTTTTTGGAGTCATCTCTCTTAAAAAATCTTGTTCTGTTGAAGTTGGTACATTCTGATTTCTGTGGTCCTTTTAAGGTAAATTCTCATGGTGTTGCACTTTTCTTTGTGGCTTTTATTGATGATCATTCTCACGAACTTTGATATTCTTTTTGAGGTCCAAGGATCAGGTTCTTGATGAATTCAAGAATTTTTAAGCGTTGGTTGAGAGATAATCAAGGAAGAAATTGCATTGCATCCGCTGTGATAATGGTGGTGAGTATATTGGTACTTTTTATAAATATTGGAGAGAGAAGCGTATTCGGTATCAAAGAAACCCCTCCAACTACTCCACATCAAAATGGTTTAGTTGAGAGGATGAACAGAACTATTGTTTAGAGGGTTTGATGTTTGCTTTGATATGCTATGCTTCCATATTGCTTATGGGTACAAATACTTAACATTGCTGCCTATGTTATCAATTTATCTCTTTTTGTTAGGATAAGGACTATATAACCATATAAAACATCCTTATCAGTATATACAACACTGTTTGTCTTACCCCAAAGGTAATGAATAATTTGAACCTTCCGAACGGACGGAGTGTTAGAAGTGACATTCTTTAAGCCGAACTTGTTTAAGGGCATCCTTTACCCATAACTTATTTTAATTCATTTATTTTTTACCTCCCCTTTGCAACCTTATAATCCTCAAATGATACACCATGTCATGTATGTCTCATACCTTCATGCAATGATATACATATTATGTGAAAGAATCATAGAGTCTCACATATACCATTGAGACATAACGGGAAAACTAGTAACAAAGGGGATCCTTTCTCAATTTATTTCCTATATTTTATTGGTTATTAATTAAATTATGAAAAAATTAAAATTAAACAAAATTATATGTTTCGAATGTGTTTTTAAAGAGTGTATACTAAAAGAATGAATCTTGTGATATCTCTATACTTCACACTTATTGTAGAAATAAGGAACATTGCGGAAAATTACATGCCTAGTGACGAGTCCAATAGGTCTTTAATAATGCGTATTGGTGGTACATAGACATCCCAAGGCTTAATATTGATAAATATTGGGCATAGTGTAGAAATTTGGCTAAGGGGTATTAGAAAATGTTGGCTTAAAGGGTGTTAGCCAATTTTCTACCGTAAATTACCTTGTTTAAGAAATCTACTTGCAATTAGGACCCTAATCTAAAAAGGTATATTTTCTAGTATTTTCACACAAAGTACTATGCATATAAGTTTCAAGCATAGAACCATAGAACATGATCATTATAAATGATCATGTACATTAAACAGTGCCTAAGGACATAGTGAGGATCCTTGGGACAATAAATGAACATTCCCAAATGATCCATAGATAATAGTTAGTTAGTAAAGTACAACCAACCCATGTGAAAAAACATGTGCAAGACATGTGAAGAAGCTGCCAAAGGAGGGGACCACCCTAACCAAATTTGGTTAGGGTAGTTAGGGGGAAATCGTGCACAAGGGACCACTCTATGTGGCGCCTAATATCCTAACAAACTCTAGGTCCTAAATAATTGTCCCAAATAGCTAAATATCCTTGGACTACCCGAAATGGACCTATTAGTGCACCCGACAACCTAGGACCAAAACCGGGTTTACACTAACCTAGTACTAGTTAAAGAGATAACCTAATACCTAACGTAGGATGGTTGAAAAGGACGCAAAAACAGTAAGCAAAGAACGCAAGAAAAAGGAAGAAAATTTAACGATTTCTCAAGGCGATTTCAAGGTGTCGTTCGAGGTGGTCTTGATAGATTAAGTTCTAAATAAGCTATGATTTTCTCTCCTTGACTTCTTTCTCCAAGAGAACATTATTTCAAAAGATTAAAAGATCTTGAAACCTAGGGTTGTTCCCTTGTTCTCGTTGAACTCCTTTGTCCCTACTATCTTTTTCGATTCCATGTTAAATAGGTTAGAGATCATGTTGTTGGTATGTGATGATGTATGATATTATGAGTAATGTATTAAATTATTAATGTCGATTAAACTCTGAATTTGTCATAATATAAAGTTAAGTTCTTAAAACGTGAATCATTAATCGACGATGTGTTAGGTACTCCCGTAATTGTTTTAAGTGGTGATTTGTTTGTAAGAATGTTGAATTGTTGTTATTGTAACATTATGAAGGTATTAAATTCATCAATTATTAATATTATGCTTTCCAATATGTCTTAAAAATGTTACCCTAAAGTAATGAACAATGATTGGTTAAGCGAATGATAGTATGTTAAGATATGATCAAAACTGTTATGTATGAAGATTATTACGGTCTGTTGGGCATACCTGCTTTAAATGTGACTTGTTGATGATGTTGTGTTCATTAAGTGATCATATTCTGTTTTTAAGATTATTAAAAACGTTATTCCTAATGTTATGTTATAAGGTTGGCTAAAAATATCTCTATGAAATAATAATTTGAGTGATTGTTTGGTTTATGCCAATAAAATGCTCTAACAATACATTATCTAAAAGGGATGCATGCAAATGACTATAATATTATGTTAAATAGTTAAAAGATTGTATAATGAAAAATATACATATCCAACCAAGCATGAAAGAATGTAAAATTGGCCTATACGAGCAATAATGGTTATGTAATCTATGCCCAAATGTTTACGCAAATACAAATAATATTCAATCTTGTATAGTACGAGTATCAAATATATTATAAGCACTTCAATAGTATGAATCCATAGCCAAGGGCATGGCATTCATTAGGAAAACTCCCAACATGCTCTAATAGAATGAACTATGAACATATGTAACTCATTGAAAGAAATGTTCATCGTCCATGATGAAACGAAGCGAATACACTAAAGTAAAGAAGTAATTTGACTTATAACATTATTAAAAGGGTATAAACTGAGTAAGTGACCATAATGGGGTGTTAATGGAAGTTAGACAAGTTTTACTTATACCTAAGCTACAATGTCAGAAAAATACTCACGAATGAAGGTGGTAGAATGTGTGAGACTAGTCACATTAACACCTAAGGATGATATTTGAGGAAAATTCACATTTAATCAATGTATATTAAGGATTATATGTAAGGACAATTCACATTTTATCAATGTAAAGTAAGGATGATATGTATGGACAATTCATATTTTATTAATGTAAAGTAAAGAGGTTATGTAAGGACAATTCACATTTATTCAATGTAAAGTAAGGATCAAAAGTCATCAAAAGAGTAATTAAATCACAATCTAGAAGCTAGCCTCCATAATGCTTGAGTCAACACTAGAATATAAAGAAGAAATGAACATTCATATAATGAGGTGAGTAATTATGTTAATATATGATGCTAATGAAAATGGTGACAACATGATAACAGACTAATGTGAAAGATGAGAGCAATCTCAAATGAGACTAAGTAAATGTTACCAAAACATACTCATCTATGAGAGTGTAAAGTTAATGAAGAGAGCAGTCTCTATGAACACTCTTATGAAAGTATTGAAGTTAAATGCACACTTAATACTAATGATTAGATGAGAAATCATCTTCAGTTATTATGTCCTCATGCTAGATGTATGAGTGGAGTGTAATGGAACTGTACATTGAGAACCGATAGGCTAGGTATGAGTAGTGAGGCCTATTTTCGGGAAGGGCAGAGGTTCACATAACTCTCATGAGATGAGATTGTCCGGCATGACGGGTATGGGTCTCCTCATATCTCCTATTCTTTGAACCTATACTGCCAATACATGGATCTAGCAAGGTTCGACTCCCTATATACGCTATCATGTTCGGTTACTTTGGCCAGTGATTCCACCACTTTTCAGTGTGGGACACACACTGGATTTCATGATGCTCACATGATCTATGTCGGTTAAGGATAAAGTTTCAAAAGAAATAATGAGTTCAGCCTCAAAGAATGAAAGATAATGAAATGAATGACATCGAAGGTGTTTGTGCAAGACAATTAGGAGGTGAAATCAGATTCAAGTAATGACATTATGTCATTCTTGGTCATTGCACTTCATGATCCCGATGAGAGTCTTAAAATTTATCTTAGGTATAGTTGGTGTTTACATCAGCCTACAAATGAATGAAATTAATAATGTGAAGTACGAATGAACGAATAAAACATACTCTGTGTTTCCTAATGAAGGCCCTCGGGTTGATATGTCTTATGATACATCATCGATTCCAAAGTCTCGTGTATATGAAATGTATAGTATATAAAGCATGAAACTAATGAAATCAATGGCATGATCAATAAAGAATTGCTTAGAAAGGTAATGAATATATAGTGTAAAGAACAACTCACTATAAGGTAGGAAAATCATTCCATAGTAATTGGATTACTTACATCTATTCGTTGTGGGTATGGGACTATAATGAATCATTGCACTTATAAGTAAAACATAGGACCAAAATGAATTATTGAACTACACAACAACAAGAATAAAATGACAGAAAAATAATTTAAGTGTACAAAGAGGAGCTCTCGTCCTAAGAGAATAAAAAATCTCAAATCTTCGCCCGAGTTGTTCTAAAATTATATTTATGATACTAATGTCTTGTAGTCATGTAAAACATGAGTTTTCTTCTTTGAATGCATTAAAATACATCATATTCATACAACATTTCACAACTAACGATTTTGGAAAGTATAGTGACTCGATTTTCCAAAAATAACATGTTTTTCAGGAAGAGCTTTCTTTTGTCATGAATAGCCTTATGTGTATGTGTGCAGACACCCATACTTATTATAAGTTTCTAGATAAACCCTACTATTTACTATTTTTATAGGTACAGGTCAGAGGAATGTTTGAAGACACTTGCAGCGGTTTAGACTTTTGCGTTTCTTTAACCATTTGGTAGGTCCTCATGATTTTTAGGATGCTACAGATTTAGTATAGCTTTTGTTTTAGAAAAATCTAGCGGATGATGTCCCTAGTTTTTCTTTCGTACTTTTATTTTGGTGCTTTTGTAATAAGGGTGTGTTAGGCAAACACATTTATGATATATTCTTATTCTATTTCAAATTGATTCTTATGATAGATGGTTGTTATATTTATGTTGAGATTAGTATATGATGAATTCATTAAATAACTTTATGAAGTCTATGTATACTTCATATGTTTAAAAGTTTTAAATTTTCCGCTAAAAATAAACATATGAATATGATGAATGCAAGATGAGGCTTGTCTGCGACCTCTGAGAGGTCGATCCCGCGGGTTGCGATTCGGATTCCAGAATCTAGGTCGTGAAAAACTTGTTATCAGATAATGACGTTAAAGTATCTAGGAATTAAAGCTCAACACAACAACGTTACGTAGTTTCTAGCTTATGGTTGTGAAGCGCGCCACAATCATGACTTAAATACTACGCGATGATAGGAAATTCTCCCTTTTTCTACTCTTTTTCGTGCTATCTAGATCTTTAACACTTTGTATCATTATAAGTATCTAACTTCCTTCTTGGGTGAATGCATAGAAGAATACACAAAAAAAATTAGGATGGCCAAGTGGTCTAAAGCGCCAGGCTCAAGATTTGGCCTTCCTAGAAAGGGGCCATAATGGAAATGCCCAACATAGACGAAAGAAGTGTGGTGAGTGTTGTTGTTAGCATGGAGGTGAATGCATGATGATGTCTAAAAGTCTGCTATGAGTATTGATGAGGAGGAGAGGAATAAGTTTGCTTGATACCAACACAATAATATGGCTTAGACATGTATTTACTTCGTAAGTGTAATTCTATCATAAAATATAGAAATAGGGTAGTAAGGTTTCAATTTTCAAATAAGTTGGGCTAAAATGAGAAGGGCGTGGTTCTAATCCAAAAGTCCAAGGCAAATGCTCAGGCTCGGCAAAATTTTTTAGCTGAACCCCACAATAGAAAGCGGTTCTATGCGTTGAAAGGATGAGAGGAAAAAGAGAAGTCAAGAGATATGGATAATGGTAACTTGCTTGGCTTCTCCTTTCCTGTTTATGTATTAATAGATCTAGGATCTATCTTTTTGTCACGAACCAATTTCTCGAGCCATGAAGGCACCTACTATAACCCATCAATAGGTAAGCCAAACCACAACCCAGAACCACACATACTGGGTGTGAGGGTAGAAACTAAACAAGACTAAGAAAATTGACTATAACAACATAAGCAAACCAAAACATAAATACAATAAAGGATCCCTCCCAGAACCTGGAAGTCACTAATACAGAGCTACTAACAAAACGAGTACAAGTCCCAACAGTGGACCACCGAAACTAGACTGTCTCGAAAAGTAAAAGACAAGTCTTTATATAAAAGATGGAGACTGAAATAGTACAAAACGCTGTGTGCTCACCCCTGTCTCCAGACCAGAAATTCTCCAAACTCGATCAATGCTGACTACCAGTGCTCGGACCTGCATCACGAAAATAGATGCAGAGCGTAGCATGAGTACCAAATAACAGGTACCAGTAGGCATCATAGGCCGACTGAACTAGAAAAGTAAAGCACTTTAAAAAGACGGAATCACAAAACTAGAGGTCAAGAACAGAAGGCTAAATAACACAATAATGCACACGAGTGTATAAAGATCTAACTAAATTAATATAAATAAGCTAACTACACCTAACTGGACCCACCATAAGCCCAGAAGGTACACTCGTGCACAAGTTTAAATAAAAACCCGAACGGACCCCCATAAGCCCGACGAGTACACAAAATAACTATAACTTAAGGAGAATAAAACTCGAGGCCAAAGAACACCGAACAAAAAAGTAAAATCTGACGGTACGGAGGTCGGGCCTTGAACCGGACGCTCACCAGAATTACACAAGTAGCCAATTGCAAAATATAAGTAACTGAGGCCGGACCTCTAACCGGATGCTCTACATACTTGAGGCCGGACCTCTAACCGGATGCTCTACATAAGTATGTGGATGTTCGAGGCCAGACTTTAAATCCGGATACCCGACAAAGATGTCGATATATGAAAGAGTCTTTATCTATCCATAATCATATAAACCCGTGGAACACAACCAGACTTAGCTAATCAATGTAAGTCCTTAAAGTTGAATCGAACTCAACTTTGAATCACGGAGCGGAAATTATTGTCACTGACGTAACTCAAGAAGTTGTAACATCGAAGAAATAAGAGTAACTATCGCTAGAGCAAGCTCATCGTCTTTCTAAATATCCAACTATTAGACTCAAGTCTGCTACATCAGTCTACAAGGATTTAAGCCGGCCGAGCGACGTCGGGGCTAAACTAAGTCCTACCAAATTTGAATCATGCATTTCTAAGGAAAATCCTAGTCAAACCTAAAGTAAGGCCCAACATACTTCTGACAACCAGTATTCAAACATACAAATAATTCATATAGCAAAGAAGGTCAATTAATAACAATAAACATGCTCACAGTTACCCGATAATTCTCAGAAAAGGCCGAAAATATGATTTTTAACACCTATGCATGATCCAATAACTACCCAACCCAAATCCCAACTAATCAACATGCATTCACATGTTCGAGTTCAATCTAAGAAGAGAAACCATAGCTTACCTGAACGCAGATCACGTGCGCTCCAAAATTCACTCCCCGGATCTTTTACTTTCTAAAAGGCCTCGAAACGTTGATACACTATCAGAAATAGAATCAGAAAGTTATTACAGTCATTTAAACACTAAAATCGCAAGAAACGGAGACGGGTCAATTTCACAGTCAAAATGGAAAAAGTGGGATCCGCATTGAGAAATCCCGAATTAACCCCAAATAAAAGTCCTAAATAACTCTCGAAACTTGTATACCAGAATGGAGCACAATTCAGGACTCAAAACAGTCCCAACATGAACATGCAACAAAAGAACCCAAATTCTAAGCTAAAAATCAGCAACTATGGCAGCAGCTACTTACAAGATTTTACCAAAAATGAAGCTCCAACCGCCAAAACCAACCACACCACGACGATCCTCACAAAAAACCCCACAATATAGGCTCTTGAATCACTTGATTCGGACCTAAAATGGCCAAGAAATTATCTTCTAAAATTTCCCAAAACTTGTGCTCGAAAATGAGCTATGACAGCAGTTAAAACCCAAAATTTACCTCATATCGGGTGCCCAAATCAGATTCCAAGCTCACAAATGCGTTGCCCTCGAAAAATCTCAAAACTTAGCCTTTGAATCGCCCAATTTGGAGTTGTATAGCTCAAGATATTAAGATTCCAAAGTAAGACACAAAGCTGACAGTTGGGCTATTAAAGGGGCTGCACCAGATTCAGCTTTGCCTACTTTCTTTAAAGTCTCCGACGGGTGCTCCAAATCCGTTCGGAACCTGATAAAAATAAAATAGATATGCTACCCTACAAAAGTCGACATTCCGGACTCAAAGGCGCAGTCAAAATTTTCATCAGAGGTAATCTCGATAAAATGTGGGTCTTACTTCAATTGACCATTTTAAGTCAAAAACCACAAAAGGGCTCGAAAAAATATCAAAAACCTCAAAACCCGAAAGAAGGGTCAAACTAGACCAAACTCGACATTCTGGGGCTAACCGCACTGACAGAATTCTTATCCGAGCGCGTTTACTCAGAATATTGACTAAAGTCAAACTTAGCCTTTAAACGTAAAGTTAAAACGCCTAATCCCACCAACTCACACTGAAAACTTTGGGAGTCATGTCGACAATGCTACTAGACTAAAATGACCCTTCCGGAACTGATGGAATCGTCGAAATTAGATTCTGATGTCATCTTCTTGAACTTTTGATCGAAAATGATCGTTCAAGGTTCATAAGCTCCAAAAATATTAAAACTCACACAATAACCAAACGAATGACCAGGTGATCGATCTGTCAGTCCCAGCAAGTCATAAATGACTTGGAATCGCTATAGGAACGCTCTAAACGATGTACAGAAGATAAAACACTAAAATGACAATGAGGGTCATTACACTTTTCTATGGTAAATCCTTTTGTGGCTAATAAATTTGACTTACTTTATGAAATCTTACATGAACCATTTCTAGTTAGTACTTCTATAAGAGACAATGTTAAGGCCGAAGGGGTATATAGAGAAGTACATGGCATAGTGGCAAGTCCCTTTTAAATTAAGTTGGGCGTCATTAGGTTCAAATCATACGTCCAACCAGATATTATCTAAGAGGTTAGATATACTCTTCATAAGTCTGGCTTATTTTTAATAAACTCTAAGCTTAAGTGCTTTAGTCGATTTGGTGTGATTGGTCACTGATCGTATGTCTTATAATAGCACTAAGTTAGTTAAAACAAAGTTATGTTGCATTTTATGTTGCTGTTTTCTGTAGCATAGGAATGTTTCTGTGTTGCATAATTTGTGATGTGCATTAAGTTAAGTGTGATGGACAAGAAAATTCCACAACCCCAAATATGAAGCTTCAACAAGCTTGAAAGATATGAATCATCCAAATAAGTGTGAATTAGATATTCACAAAAGAAAAATTTAAGTACGACAAATTAAGTCACCCTCTTTGTTTTAATGATGTATAAGTTTCATTCAGGGACGAATGTTCCTAATGCGGGGATAATGTAACATCCTAGAAAATTACATGCCTAGTGAAAAGTCCAATAAGTCTGTAAGAATGCGATTGGTGGTACATAGGATTCTCAATGCCTAATATTGAGAAATAAACAACATAGTATATAAAATTGGATAAGGGGTATTAGAAAATTTCTATATAATACCCAAATAAGCAAAATATTGGGAATATTAGAAAATATTGGCTTAAAGGATGTTACCAATTTTCTAACATAAAATAGCTTGTATAATAAATGTACCTTTAATGAAGACCCTAAGCTAAAAACATATATTTTATAGTATTTGCACACAAAGTACTATGCATACAAGTGTCAAGCCTTATACCATAGAACATGATTATTTAAAATGATCATGTAAATTAAACAGTGCCCAAGGACATAGTGAGGATCCTTGGGACAATAAGTAAACATTCCCAAATGAACCATAAGTAATAGTTAGTTAGGGAAGTACAACCAACCCATGTGCTAGCACATGTGCAAGACATGTGAAGAAGCAGCCAAAGGAAGGGACCACACTAACCGAATTTGGATAGGGTAGTTAGGGAAAATATGTACAAAAGTGACCACTACATGTGCGGTTTAACATCCTAACAAACTTTAGGTCCTCAATAACTATCCCAACTAGATAAATTACCTAGGACTAGCCGAATTTGACTCATCAGTGCACCCGACAACCTAGGACCAAAACCGAGTTGACACTAACCACGTACTAGTTAAAGAGACAACCTAGTACCTAATCTAGTATGGTCCAAAAGGTTAGTTATGGTCCTAACAATTTAGCGGTACTTTAGTAATTCCCCTATGTTACCTAATTAATTAATTTATCAAGTTAATAAATAAATTTACAAGGTCTAAAACCAAAAATAAAAAGAAAATTTTAAGATTACGGTTAAGACAACAAAGGGCCAACCTAGTACCTAACCTAGGATGGTCCAAAGAATTAGTTATGATCCGAATCACGTAAGGGTATTTTTGTTATTACAATAGTTAAAAGTTTACTAAAATAGTTAATTTAGAAACTTAAATAATTAATTTAAAGAGTAAAAACCAGTCACAAAGCAATATCCTGATTTCAGTTAAAACAAGTAAAAGAAAACCTAGTACCTAACCTAGGATGGTTCAATGGATTAGTTATGGTTATAACGACTTAAGAGTACTTTATTAATTACTTTTGTCACTTAATTAATCTAATTAGTCGTTTTATTAATTAAATTAAAGGGGTTAAACTGAAATTCATACACTTACCTAGTACAACTTAAGAAACATCCTAGTACTTAACCTAGGATGGTCAAAAATGGTTAATTTATGTTCCAATGATATAGGGGCACTTTAATAGTTACCCTAGGTACCTTAATTAATTAAATTTTCCATTTAATTAATTAATTTATATTGAAAAAACGAAATTCTTTGGAAAAATTTACGAATTGAACAAGTATTGTGTTTTTCTAGTTCTAGTCAATCTACGAGGGCCTTTTTAGTAATTAGTTAATTTATATATTTAATTAACTTATTACACCCTAAGTTTAATGAGTAAATATAAGTCCTTAAACCTAAAAGTGACGTTCAAACACATAGAGAAAAAGGATGCAAAAATAGTAAGCAACAAACACAAGAAAAAGGCAGAAAATTTATCGATTTCTATAGGGCGATTTCAAGGTTTCGTTCAAGGTGGTTTTCATACATTAAGTTCTAAATAAGTTATGGATTTATATCCTGGAATTCTTTCCCCAAGAGAACTTTCTCTCCATCAATTCAAAGATTTTGAAAACTACGGTTGTTCCAGTGTTCTCGTCGTACTCCTTTGTCCCTAGTATCCTTTTCGATTCCATGGTGAATAGGTTAGAGATCATGTTGTTTGTATGTGGTGATGGATGATCTTATGTCTATTGTTCTTGAATTAATAAAATCGATTAAAATATGAATTTGTGATAATATAAAGTTAAGTGCTTAAAACGTGAATCATGAATCAACGATGTTTTAGTTACACTCGTAATTATTTTAAATGTTGATGTGTTTCTCCGAATGTTGTATTGATGTTGTTATGAAATTATGAAGATGTTAAATTCATAAAATATTAATATTATTCTGTCCAATATGTCTTAAAAACGTTACCCTAAAGTCATGAACCAAGATAGGTTAAGATAATGATAGTATGTTAAGATGTGTTCGAAACTATTATGTAAGATGATGATTACAATTTGTTGTGCATACCTACTTTAAATGTTACCTGTTGATGATGTTGTGTTCATTAAAGTATCAAATTATTCTATTCAAGATGGTTAAAAATGTTACGTCTGATGTTATGTTATAAGGTTGGCTAAAAAGATCTCTATGAAATCATAGTTTGAGTGATTGTTTGGCTTATGCCAGTAAAATGGCAAACAATACATTGTCCAAAATGGATGCATGTAAATGTATATAATATTTAAAAGATTTTCTAATGAACAATATAGATATCCAATCAAACACAGAAGAATGTAAAATTGGCCTATACCAGCAAAGATGGTTATGTAATCTTTACCCAAATGTTTATGCCAATACTAATCATAGGCCAATATTGTATAATAAGAGTATCTAATATATTATAAGTACTTCTAAATTAATTCAATGAAACATTAACAAAGGGCATTTCATCCATTGGGACAACTCCCAACATGATCTAAAAGAATGAACTATGAACATTTGTAACTCATTGAAAGAAGTGTTCATCGTCCATAAATGATGAAATGAAGGTGCTACACAGAAGTAAAGAAGTAACGTGAGTTATAACATAATTAAAGGGTTCTAAATTAAGTAAGTGACCAGTATGGGGTGTTAAAGGAAGTTAGACAAGTTTTACTTACACCTAATCTACAATGTTAGAAGAATACTCACGAATGAAGGTGTTAGAAAGTGTGAGACTAGTCACATTAACACTTAAGTATGATATGTGAGGAAAATTCATATTTCATCAATGTAAAGTAAGGATGATATGTAAGGACAATTAACATTTTATCAATGTAAAGTAAGGATGTTATGTAAGGAAAATTCACATTTCATCAATGTAAAGTAATTATGACAAGTCATCAAAATTGTAAGTAAATCTCAGTCTAGTAGGAAGCTTCCATAATGCTTGTGTCAACACTAGAATGTAAAGAAGAAATGAACATTCACGTAATAAGGTGAGTAATTATGTTAATCTATGATGCTAATGAAAATGGTGACCACATGATAAGAGGCTAATGTGAAAGATGAGACTAATCTCAAATGAGACGAAGTAAATGTTACCAAAACGTACTCACCTATGAGAGTCTAAAGTTAATGAAGAGACCAGTCTCTATGAACACTCTAATGAAAATATTGAAGTTTATGCACACTTAATACTAATTATTATATGGGAAGTAATCTAATAAGATATTATGTCCTCGTGCTAGAAGTCAGCTTCCATGATGTATGAGTTTAGTGTAACGGAACTTTATAATAAGCACCGATAAGCAAGCTATGAGCGGTGATGCCTTCTTTCAGGAAGGGCGGAGGTTCAGGTAAATCTCATGAGATGAGATTGTCCGGCATGCCGGGTATGATTCTCCTTATATTTCCTAGTCTTTGAACCTATTTTTCAAACATGAATCTAGCATGGTTCGACTCCATATATACGCTAGAATGTTCGGGTCACTTTGGCCAGTGATTCCACCTCTTTTGGGTATTGGGGATTACATTGGATTTCATGAATCTCACATTATATATGTTTGTTAAGATTAAATTTCCCAAAGAAAAAATGAGTCCAACCTCAAAGTATGAAAGATAATGAAATGAACGATACCGAAGGTGTTTGTGCAAGACAAATAGGAGGTGAAATCAGATTGAAGTAATGACATTAGTTGATTCTTGGTCATTGCACTTCATGATACTATTGAGAGTCTTTAACTTCATCCTAGGTATAACTGGTGTTTACATCAGCCTACGAATTAATGAAATGAATAATTTGAAGTATGAATGAACAAATGAAGCACTCTGTGTTTGCTAAAGAAGGTCCTAAGGTTGAGGTCCCATATGTTGGGCTCTCACTTGAGATGTCTTAGTCTACCAGAACAATTTCAAAGTCTCATGTATATGAAATGTATAATATATAAAACTTGAAAGTAATGACATCAATTGCACGATCAATAGATAATTTCTTATGAATGGTAATGAAAATATAGTGTAAAGAATGACTCACTATAAGGTAGGGAAATCATTTTTTAGTATTTTGATTACTTACATCGATTCATTATGGGTATGGGACTACAATGAATAATTGCAACTATAAGTAAAACATAGGACCAAAAGGAATTATTGAACTACTCAATGACAAGAAGAAAAATACTGAAAAATAATGTAAGTGTACAAAGAGGAACTCTCGGCCTAAGAGGATAAAAAATCTCAAAGCTTCGCCCCAGTTTTTCTAAAATTATGTTGATGATACATATGTCTTGTAATAATATATAAAATAAGTAGTGTGCTTTGAATTCATTAAAATACATTACATTCATACGACAATTCACAACTAACGATTTTGGGAAGTCTAGTGATAGGGCTTTCAAAAAGTAGCATATTTTTTTAATAAGAGATTTCTCTGTTCATACGTAGCCTTATGTGTATGTGTGAATACAACCATACTTAGTACAGGTGGTGTATTAACCCCTACTATTTACTATTTTTATAGGTGCAGGACATTGGACAGGTTGACGACACTTGCAGCGGTTTGGACTTCAGCGTTTCTCCAAACCATTTCGTATGTCCTCATGATTTTGAGGTTGCTACAGATTAGTCTAGCCTTAGTTTTTGAAAAATATGTTAGATGTTGTCCCTAGCGTTTCTTTCGTACTTTCATTTCGAATCTTTTGTAATAAGGACGTTTTGGCAAACGTATTTATGATATAATCTTATTCTATTTCAAACTGATTCTGATGATTGATAGTTGTAATATTTATGTTGAGCTTAGTATATGATGAATTCATAAAATAACTATATGAAGTCTATGTATACTTTATATGTTTAAAAGTTTTAAATTTTTCGCTAAAAATAACAATATGAATATGATGAATGCAAGATGAGGCTTCTCTGCGACCTCTTAGAGGTCAATGACGCGGGTTGCGATCCGGATTCAAGAATCTGGGTCGTGACAGAATAAAGGGACCATTATATACTATGTCCCACAATTCAGTATCCTCAACGATTAAAAATTCATGCATCCTTTTTTTCCCACCAACTATAGAATTGGCCATTTAAATAAGGTGCTATGGGTGATGAATGTCCTTCTTCTAAGTTAAGTGGAGCAATAATTCTTCCACAAGAATATCTCTTGGAGTTAACCAGCTAGAGAGCCCCTGCTCTGATACCAATTGTAATGATGTATGTATCCTCTATCAGTCAATGGTATAGGTCCCTTTACACAACAAGAATAGTTATGTAGGCCTAAGCGATAAGATAAACAACACAATTAGTTGATGTGGAAACACCCTTGCTCAAAGGCAGTGAAAATCATGACTTGTCCTCAAAAAATTCAACCCAACTCCATTTCACTCAAATGCAGCAATAGTTCAGATTACAACTTCTTCAAACCTTAGAATTTACCTCTAAATCGCTCCAACCTCGATAATTGATACTCTCAAACATACTTCTCAAATAAGAAGTAAAGCGGTCGTATCAAGTAAAGAACCCAACTAATGAGGATAGGATCGCTCCCACGAGGAAAATAGTTCAGACTTAACTTCAATCTATTATTACTATTATTTAGTAAATTATTTCCTTGGAAAACAAAGGCGATAAAAGGGGTTTTTTTTATTTATAAATGAATGAAAATAATTAGCTAAATGAAAGTAGACAACTAACAGATTCAAATGTTGTAGTTAAAGTAGTTAAAAAAAGTAACTAGGGTTTATGTGTTCCCCACATGTTCCTAACTTGATAATTCTAACTATAACAAGTTTTTCCTAGTATCTTGCATGCAAAGTGATAAGTTACGTATTTCTAAATCCTTTGTCCGACATCTAGAAAATTTCACTCTGCACCTTGAACCGGCTACGTGTGTTATTATACTAACCCTTACCTTTACCCCATATTAAGCATTGTATTCGATATTTGACTAAGTTATTACCTCGTACCAATTAATACTAGCCTATTATATAGTTTACACTAAATCTACGTTGATAATTATATTCCTATTATCTACCTCCTTTATCCGGCAAATAGCATGAAGGCGAGTTCTAATGTTGTCCATCCGTTATAAAGACTTCTAAGAGAAAGAATTATCAATACATGTAAGACACTATTCTAGAATTGTTATTTTAGTTAGATTTTATCTTATTATTCACCCATGGTTCCTACAACCCTAGTTATGGAGTTTAGTTACCCATAGTCATAATAGCAATATTCATATATATAATATAAGAGTTCATGCACTTACTCCAATGAGAAAGAATAAAATCCTTAAATTTACTTGATTAATCGACAAAATCACTAATAATCAACTCCAGAGAAAAGTGTAACAATCCAAAGTGTAATAATCAAAATAAGCTACTCACAAACAATCTAACATAAAAGTGTCTGATCATCAATAGTCTAACCCCAAAAATGAGGTTTTTTGAACTATTTTTTAAAAAAAACTAATCAAAGAAAGACTCTATTTGCTAAAAATCTCTCAAAACACGGCTGGGTCGGTGGACCTTGTGACGGTTTGTCGAGGTCATGACGGGCCATCATAGACTTCATTGTCCAATACTTTGCAAATTCCGCTGTTGCTTTCTTCATTACCCTCGACGGCAGGTATGACAGATCGTCAAAGTCACAACGGTCCGTCGAGGATCTCCATTCCATAACACTTAAACTCTTGGAATTTGGGTACTTGGACTACCTCTCTGATCTTTATGATGAACTAGTAGGATGGACCGTCATGGCTACGACGGTCCGTCATGCAATTCCTAACCCCACACTTGGTCAGACTTCCCCATCTACCTTCATCAACTTTATTACGATGCCACCTACGGACCGTCACAAGCACAACAGACCGTCACAAGATTCGTAGGTGGTAACTTTTCTACATTTCTTGCTCAAAAACATCTGCGTTCATCTTTAGACAGATTTCCATCTAATAAAGAGAAACTTTCATAAAAATTAATTAAAAAAGGCTTTTGGACACACACTAAACATAAGGAAAAAGCATTAAAAGTATCGTGAAACCACGTTATATCAATACCCTCAACTTAAATTCGTTGTTTGTCCTCAAGCGACGCACTATGACTCACTACAAAATCATGGTACAATAGTATCCAGGTTTTATCTTTCGCAATCATTTGGCTATTAATCCTGATATATTTATGCATGCTATCACTATTAGGCTTGAATTATGTGGAATCATACCATGACATAGACTCACCACAAACTAACACCTATCCTCTTCAATTTCTCACCGAGGTGCTAATATTTTCAGTATTTGAACTAGTGCCCTTACTTCAAAACAACATCCTCATTTTTCACACAATGATTTCAGTTTGAGTATAAGGATTACTTTTCAACACTCACCATGAGAACAAATTCACAACTGATTCATACATATTGTCATAAGCTTGTCCTTATTTTCACTGCTTTTAGTTAGCTTTATAACTCTTAGGATCAAGCTAAGACATTCTTAGCTTGTAACGTAGGCTCAGGGTAAGGAAGGGTATATTTAGGTATACTTTAGTGACTTTTTGCCCTCCATGACATATCGGCTGAACATACCACTTTTTATCATTTTATTTTTCCCAATTTCTCATATTCTTTCACCTTGCTATTTTCCATTCTTTCTTCATTTGTGTATGTGAATCTCTTCTTTTATTGCTTGTATTTATTGTTTTTTTACTTTTGTTTCAAAAGGTTCTTAAGTAACTTTACCTTTGTTCTTTGAACCCCATTTTCCAGAGCATTCCTCATAATAGTCACCCTAAACTCATGGCTTTGCCATGAGTCAAAGTACACAATAACCAAAGTTTGGTAATGGCCATAAAAAAGGTGTTTACTGTATTAGCGACCCTCAACTTATGCTTTTGGTATAAGCTAAGGTGCACATGTCCAAGGAGGGACCAGTGCGAACATATTATTCTCAGAAAAGATCAGTTGGGGTGAAAAAGAAAGGTCTAGTTTAAGCTCAAATCATTTGGATCAAAGAAGGATTCATTTCGATTGTTTTTTAGACTAAAAATGGCTACATTGAACAAGGGCCTATGATCCTTTCCTAATTGTCTATTACAACTATCTTTTTCAAGGACTAACCATGCAAGTTCTAGCTTAGTTTAAATAGTGGTCTATTCAAATCTTCCTCAAACTAACATGACATTTCATTACTCTACCAGATTATCAGACACGTAGTTCGAATTTTAGACTTAGGGTCATGCAGTGGTGTATCTCTATGCCATGCTTAGAGCAACACATTTATCAATTACTATGCCTAGTCATGCATCATTTTCTTTTCATCAGGATATTATTTTAGCTATCATGCTTCATAGTTAAACTATGTACACAAGATATACACATGCCGGTTCAACAGTAAAAATAATCAGTCTCTTGGGAAAAAGACCACAGGCTACAAAACCCTAAAATAGGATAGTTAATTAGGCTACTCATACTTCACCCTAGCACTGACTTTCCATTTACCCCACCCCCAACAAAAAGACATGCAATTGTCCCTAATGAATAAAAAAATTAAAATATTAGAGTGGTAGGTGAAGCAAACCTGGGGCGCAAAGCGCCGATAATCAGCAAGCTGGTGGGTCCGGTTCCCCGTAACCCATTACCTATGTAATCTGGACACTCTAAGTAGTGTCCTCTTCAGTAACAACACTATAAGCAGTGCCTCCCTCTATTGCCACATCTCTAGAGCTAGATGCCCCAACAGCTGACTCTACAGCCATCATCTGATGCGCCTCCTCATCAGGAAGCGAGGCTCTTCTCGCAGCCTCTATCTCACGACGTTCCTTCTTCCGTGTTCTATCCTCATCCTCCTCTTGACCCCTATGCCTCTTGGAATACTGTCGAGGGAGAAGTGGTGGAATCTTAGAAGTGGCAAATAAGGCGCCATCACTGTGTCCTCAGCATGCTCTGAAGAAGGGGACTTAAACTTAGGCACTGTATCGTCTAGGATCATATCAATGTCTTCTCAAGGACTCTCGACTGCAGTCTGAAGGGTTGACACATCCACATAAGGGGTTGGCCAGGCTAGCACCCGCAACTCAAAAGCGTCCAAGAACTGATGAACCTCAGCGATTATCTACTCGGTGTGCTAGACCATTCTCCTCTCCAAGCGCTATTCTGCCTCATCAATAGACCTCTGCATCCAAGGCTGGATGTGATGCAAAAAAGTAGCCATCCGTGCCTCTAGTTTCTAGACCCTAGCAAGCGGGATTAGAGTGGGGAAAGGGGTTGAGCGAGAGGAGCTCGGGGTAGTGGTACTACTCGAGATAAAATTTACTTGGGTATAGTTAGTGGTTTCAGAAGCAGCTTAAGTAGTCGTGCGAGCCTATGCTACCGTATCAACGAGATTGTAACCAAGTGGAGGAAACTCTTGACGGGGCCCTCTGCATGAAGCCAACTCATTGGCCTTATCCCTGATTAGTACTATATCAATAGTGCCTAGCAGGGTCTTGAGCTGGTAAATATGCCAGATGGGCACACCTGCGAACCTTCATCAAGAAAATATCATGCACGCAAAATGGTAAGTAGTTGTGATTTTAAAAACCCTCTTGTGCATGACCGCCTGTAGAAGCCAAGAAAATCCCACCTCAAACCTGGTTATCATTGCCGCCATAAGAAATGCATGATCCCATGTGAGCATATTATGAGACGCTATTGGAGAAAGGCAGTGGCGGACAATCAACCATAAGAACTTATCCGTGAAGGTCAGGTTAGCATTCTTGATGGCTCCCTTGGGCTGAGTTACCTAGTCAGCACCCTCTCCATCAAAATACAAGTGCAGGATTATCCACCTCTTGGTGCTCTGTCTCAGTGATGGCTCACGCAAGAATTGGCCATCATTGACAATTTCCACCGTCAGTCAAACTCGGTGGTGAGAGGGGTCCAGTTGGCATCAACATCCTCGTCGTATAGATGCCAGCGGATGGCAGACAGGAAGATATCAACCTCAATGCCACGTACTCGGACATGCTCTAGTGTCCTGTTTGGCGGGGGTAGCCCGCCTATAAATCTGTGATTTTAGATTAGCCACGTAGGAGGCGTAGAACTCTCTAACTAACTCTTCACTATAACGGCCCGAAGAACACGCTGTTTACTCCAATCGGTGTCTGTTGAAGAGATTGTGGATTTCTTGCATAGTAGGGAGACTTTCCATAAGAACACATCTCTCCAATTTAAGGGTCCGTGTCATGACTCTTTACTCATTCAGAAAATTTGCGTCTAAATACACTCGATACTGCCCGTCAACACACCACCGGTTAGGCTGATAGGCTACCGGGGTGAGACCACAAGTCGGTGAGCCGGGAATGGATTCAAAACTGTCAGCCTATCAGACGAGGCAGACTATGCAGCTGTGGAGAGTGCAAGGACTTTAGCAGACTCAGAGGCTTCCTTTGACCACAAAACTTCAAAGGAGCCAAACGCTCTTTCTTCAGGAGTAGCTCACCCAGAAGGTGTGCCGGTCAGTGTGCGCTTATCATTAGAATGGGAGGCAGTGACTACACCGGACACCACCTTTTTGGGTGTGGCTCTAGTAGCATCGGCAGCTCGAGATGGAGTGGCAGTGCCTAGTTGCACATACTCGGGGTCACGCTCATCATCAGAGCCAATGACCAGGAGGTAGAGACAAACTTTTATTGCCCACGTACGTAAACTCGATCTTGTTTTTGTGCCATATTAGATAGTACCTGTAAAGAATCTATATTAGTATGTGAAGGAGCGAGCAATAATGAAACAAACAAAATATAAGAGCTACGCTGTCATGACTTTTCTGTAGTAACAGTGAAACATGACGGACCAAGTGACGGTTTGTCATGAGTACGACAGACCGTCATGGGGTCCATCATGTCTTACTTCAATTATGTTGATATGGAGACCCCTAAAGGAATGTCTCTTACAAGTATGATTGAGAAGCAGGATGGGCCATTGTGACAATGACGGTCCGTCGTTGATGTTTGTCATGGAGACCCCTAGGAGAGAGGTCTATGACCGTCATGACGGTTGTACAAAACAGACTATCGAGGGTATGATGTTCCATCGTAGATTTCCATTAGAGGAAACTTAGAAAAAGTATAGAGACCCTCAGGAAATAGGTCTCTGACCGTCACAACAGTTGTGCAAGATGGACCGCCGAGCGTATGACGGTCCATCGTAGGTGTCCGTCAGAGGGAACTTGCAAAAAAGAATGGAGACCCTTAGGAGAGGGGTCTATGACCGTCATCATGGTTATGCATGACGGACCGTCGAGGTTATGAAAGTCCTTCGTATATGTCTGTATGAGGACACTTAGAAAAAGTGAGAGACCCTTAAAATAAGGTCTCTGACAACCAGAGTGGTTGTGCAGGACGGACCATCGTGGGAACGACGGTCGGTCGCATGTTTACATTTGTCGACACTTGGAGAAAATAGGACAGCGAGGTGATGCAGGTGTTGGGACGGACCCTATGACGGTCCGTCGTGGGTACGACGGTCTGTCATCGAGGTCTCATTTTGTCATTTTGTGAAAGAACCGGGAATCCAAAAATCATCCCCTATGACCCAAATGGAACTTTTAATCGTTAACCTACATGTGTCTAACCCAAATACCTAGTAAACTAGAAATGCTAAAGCACCTATTTCTAGAGTTTTAACAAGGAAATTTTGAGGATTCTCAACCTAGGTTAGACAAAATTTGTATTAAAGAATGAACACATCAATAAGAAATAGTTGATGAACATAAAAATGTTGAAGGTTACTTGTTCATTGTTAAACCGAAATTTCATCTGCCCCTTTTCCATTTCAACTAAGGCTCTACCCGCAGCAAGGAATGGCCTCCCAAGAATAATTGGCACTTCAAAATCTACTTCATATTCAAGAATAATAAAATCTGCCGTAAATATGAATGACTCCACTTTTACTAGCACATTGTGGAGTATCCCTATAAGCCTTTTTCACTGTTTGATCGACCATAAATAGACGAATGGCAGTGGGCTTGGGGTAACCCAAACCCAACTAATTATAAATCGAGAGAGGCATGGGATTTATGCTTGCCCGAAGATCACATAATGTTCTCGCAAAATGTACTTGACCAGACTGTACAAGGAATAATGACCGCTCATGTATCTTCTTTCTTTTGTACGAGGGATCTTGTAGCAATAGCACTACAATGTGGCATTCTATCATCACCCTTGAAACTGACCGATCTTTTCTTTGTAACCAGATCCTTCATAAACTTGGCATAACCAGACATTTATTCTAGAGTTTCTACCAAAGGGACATTGATAAAAAGTTGCTTCAACATTGCTATAAAACATCGATACTTACCATCCTCGTTCTTTTTCACTAATCTTTGAGGAAAGGGGGGTTGTGGTCTAGGCATGGGAATTACCTTTATAGGCATTTCAACATCTTTTTTAGCGTTATCTTCTACTTCATCACTACCTCCTACAACCTTATAATTATTTTTTTATCACCTTTTCCTTTTTTGACGGCATAGGTGGGTCAATGGTCTGCTTACCACCCAGAGTAGTGATTGCCATACAGTGTCCGTCATTTTTTTTGAGTTTGAACAGTGTTGCTAGGAAGAGTGCCTGGTTGCCATGTATTCACAATCGTAGCTAATTGGGCCATTTGCAACTCAATCTGCTTAATTGATATTGCGTGTGTATCGTCTTTCTGCCCAATGCCGCTAAATCACTCTTTAACTCTTTCATGTGCTCATCATTAGCATTGAACCTCCTTATCATTTTGTGCAACATATCCTCAACTCGCTCCATACTATATCCACCATCCCTAGGAGTAACTTCACGATTTCGAGGATTGACATACGGCTCATTCCTATCATTTCTGTTACTATAGTTACCCTTGTTGAAGTTGTTATCGCGGTTATAGTTTTGATATCAGACATAATGACCTTCACGGTTATAGTTAGCATAGATCACGACTTTAGTTTCCTTGAACTTGGCGCCAATTCTCTTAATTTGAGCCTTGGGTACTCGATAGGAAACCCCCCGTTTGCTCATTTACTACATAGGAATCCTCCGAATAATAGCATTCATCATGTGGTAGTGGTGGTTTAGTCAAGTAGTTAACTGTATTTATCTTTTCTGCACCCCCGTGATATGTTTTAATACTAACCCAAGCTCAGTTCTCATCTGAGCCATCTCTTCACGAATCTCATCAGTGGCTGGGTTGTGAGTGGGTTGCATTGCGAAGGTGTTTCTCCTAGTATGTGACTTCTTAGTACTCCAATTTTTATTGTTCCGAGAGATTTTCTCTAACTTTTCAGCAATCTCAGCATATAGACTCTTCCCATTAGAACCACCCGCTATATTATCCAATAACTCTTTATTAGAAGTATTTCTTAAGTTACTCATCATCTATGCGGTGATTGGGGATGATTCTTAAGACTTAGAATGACCATTTTGATCATGAGTAAGCTGACTCAAAGATTGATTGTAAAATAAGAGAAAACATATAGGTGAAAAGATGCATTGCGTTTCTTTTTATAAGTGTGAGGGTTCTATCTAATTCCTGATCTTTCAATAATTAACTTCTTTGTGTGAATATGGAATCATTCTTTGTGTTAGAGCAATCTGATTGTGTTGTTTGGCTTGAACTTGCATTAGTAGCAATTATTGTGAGCATGAAAATATTTCGTAATGGTGTGTTACAACATGAGTCTTTGAGTGCACAAATGATTTTCACATGGGTAGTTATGTCTTGTTGTGTAGGTTCATGATTAAGTCTTGTCTAGCACTATTTCTTTAATGACCAAGGAGCACCCCCTAGAAGTAACACAAAATACCTGACCTCTCGGAGGTCTTATACAAGCACTTAGACGTATTTTATTGTATAGACATATAAATTTAGCAGAAAACTTAAAACCATTCATAGAACATCATATTCTATATCATCACTTCATATAAATAGGGGAAAATGCACAAGTACCCTCTAAACCTATGGCTGAAATTTCAGAGATACACTTATACTATAAAAAAGTCCTATTACCCCCCTAAGCTTATTTCATAAATAATTTTGTACCCCTTTTAAGCCTACGTGTGACGATATCCTCACAAAAAAATATTCACCTCGACTGACCATCTGTTTGAGAATTAAAAATTGTACACTATCTTACCAATTACCCAAATCATGTTGCAATGCCTTAAAAAATAGGGAGTAAACAGGAAACTTCGAGAAGAGATAATAGAAATTGGGATTTCATGTAGTTGCATCATGTCATACATATAAAGGTCCGTTAACTTCTCTACCATATACTTCAACTAAATTGGGATGAAATGGGCATAGTTTGTAAACATATAAACCACAACACATCCGTGGATGTAGGTAATTCAAGAAAAAATTCCAGCATTATCCGTTCCCACTTCCAGTAGAAATAGAAATCCTCAAAGATATTTCTCCAATCTTCTGGTGCTCATATTTAATGTATTGACAAGTTAGACGCCTTGAAACAAAGTCCATAGTATCTATTCCCATATAACACCGCCAATAATACTCCATGCTTAGATCATGGCTCATATTTTCCATACTCGGATGGATGAAATATTGGAAACAATAGGCTTCCTCAAAAATTATCCTAATGAACTAACCCAAATTCTTGGGAACAGAAATCCTACTCCCAATAGTCAAGACACCATAAGAATCAAGCAAAAACTCCTTGGATTGCCCTATTCAAACCTTGTGTTGAATTATACATAGCTTCTCATTGTCAAAATCATGCTCATAATTCTGCTAAATTAAGGAAGAACAAGGCTTAATAAAAGTATTAAAACCACAGATCTCCTTAATAATCTGCAAACAAAAAAAACTTTTGACTAACCTCTAAACATCTTTTTCCAATGACTTCTCCTTCACACTAATAGCGACAAAACATCCAATGATAGAAAAAAACACCAACCACCATATTGGATTTCCCAAGATGATCCAATATTGTGATGTCATAGGTATTTAGTATCTCTAGCCATGTTTGTTGCATCATGTTCAGAGACTGAAGATATGTTTAACACTCTAATGATCTATGAAGACTTCCAAATGAACTCTATATAGATAATGTCGCGATATCTTAAGCACAAACACTAAGGTTGCCAACTCTAAATCATGGGTGGCATAAATCCTCTCGGTAGTCTTCAATTCCCTAGAGCAACATCTAACAAAACTACATAAGCATTATAATAAATTTTAATCAAAGTCTACACCATCTGATTATAAAATCAAAATAGGAGTCGACATCAACAAGTTAAAAAACTTTTGAAAGCACTACTCACACTTATTAGACTAATGGAAAGTCCGACACTATAGAGTCAATTAGTAAAAGTAGTTGTAATATTGGAGAACCTATTCACAATCATCAATAAAAAAATATAAGTTCCATGAAATGATGGATCTCAGTAGCTTATATAGGTCTTGTAAAACCCCTCACTGCCTCAATCATGGTTGCATATACCTGAACACACTCCTTGGACACCACTTGTCCAAAAAATGCATTAGGATAAAGAAAAATACTTATTTTGGGAACTTGGCATAAACCTTCTATTCCCTTAATTTCTTGAATAGAATCCTCAATTGTCAGTTGAGACCCTTCTCAATCTTGGAGTTCACCAAGATGTTGTCAATCAATTCAATCACAATGGAATGGAAGTACAATAATAAATCCATGTTTTCACTTTAATGAATAATGCAGGTGTGTTAGTCAAACCGAATGATATAAAAGGAAAGTCATAGTGCCTATAACGGGTCGTAAAAGCTATCTTATGGGTATTTGATTCCCTTACCTGCAACGATTGATAACCATACTTCAAATAACATAGGAGAACCTCCCACTCTAGAAATCTTACAACTGATCCTTAGATTACTTCAACTGAGTGGGATCCAAGCAATATGAAGCAATAGAGATGGCTTTTCCTCTATCAAACTTGAAAAGAATATTGATATCCTATGCATAGGAATACCTAGAAGGTTCATAAGAAATACATAAGCAAACTCTCGAATCATGAGAATATAATTTATTTGAATTTTTGGAAAACAAGTATACCAACTCAATGTAAGATTGGAAGATCAACATATATCAAGTAATTTCTAAGGTTTAATGAAGGAGATATCAGTGCTAGGGTAAAACCCGCTAGCACATGTCAATTTCATTCTCGAGACACCTGACATTGCTAATTTGTCATTCATAGTATATACATCAAGAATAACATGATACAGAAAAAGCCAATCCATATCTAATAGAATATAAAAGTCAATTATCCCCCAAAGCAACCAGTTTAGCAAATTATCATTATCGACAAAAGAAATTAGACAAAATTATTATAATGAATCCACCAACAATGATTCACTAAGTTGTGTAGAAATACAAATAGTCACATGCATACAATTATACATAATATCGAACCCGACTATAAAATAAGTGTACAAGTTTTGGAAATTATATCTCGTATAAAACAGTACTAAACTAGGTCTATAATAAATTGGGACGATATCTATCATGACAATATAAAAAGTCTCGACCTCATGCTTCTGCACAAAACTGTAAAGCTGACCCTCATAACAACTTACAATCTGAGTAGAACCTCTACCTTAGCCCTGCAAAGTTTGAGTAAGCTACCATAGGGTCTATATCATCTATAGGTGGATCTCTACCTTGAATCATGGACGGATACATTGAATCCTTAATAGAGTAGTTAAGTAATAATGTTCAGGTCTAGAATGAGTCTGATAAGGATATTGTTACATCAGATTACCTGGATCCCTTGAAGTAAAAAAATACTCGACACTGTTAAACATTATTGTGGACCAGACATAGGGACTACCTCCAATCTACTATTAGAAACAAAGTTCTACTCTTCGACATCTACCAAAACATCAAATGGAAATTCACCACTAGCGAAGGTAAACATGAATGATAAGAAATTATGAATAAAAGGATATTTACAATCTTTTTATCCTCTTAAAGATAAGTACAAATATCTTTGTATTGATACTTAAGGCTAACTTAGATATGACTTCTACACATATGAGACCTATGAATTTACGACTCTAATACTAACTGCGAGGACCCAAAAAAGGTCATGATGGCACTTGTCTATTTAAATGAAGACAAGTAAACCTCAATGTAATGAAAATGAAATAAAAGGCAAAAATATTATTCATTGTATTTAAAACCCCATAATCTGGTTGCCACATAGACAAGCCACAAAATACATAAACAACAAAAATTGAAATAATTACAAATCTCATTCTTTGCTCTCACGAAGAGAAAAAGCATAATGAAATTGAAAAGTGGGCCCGTCAGGATGACATGAAGTTTCCTCTTAGTAATCCTTTGAGAAGCCTCACAAAGTACGGCAAGAATACTATCACACTATACCGGAACTGTAACCTACATAAGTGTAGAAACCAGAAGTGAGAGTACCCCCAACACACTACACATCAAACAACCTAATATACAAGGTCTCAATCAAGAAGTAAAAAACCCTTAAACTCCAATAAAACCTTTTGAAACTACAATCTACACTAAAATGAATACAACATAGACGTTTTATAATACGCGACTCCCAAGTCTCAACATTCATAATTCAATAGTAACATCAATAATCAAATGAATTAAATCAGTTTATCCCTATATCAAATAAATCAATCACACGAGTGCAACAATTACTATTAACACGTTACTAACCTATAAGAATATAAATTCATCAAATCATGATGATCAATATCTTGCTCGAACTAACCTGTAATTCACAACCATTTTTACAAAATACCTTGACATGATAAACACTTACCGAAAATGACTTCTTCCTGAAATCACTTGTCGATAAAGACATTGCCATCATAATACTCACATGTCTTATAAGAGTGTTCATTGATTAATGCACACAATCAATCTCACACCAGATACAAGAAGAGCAACTCAAACTATACCACTCCACATTCATGCTTTAAAAATATTTACGAATAAATCAATAAGGGTCACAACATAGAAATTTTCACATCATAATGTTCATCATATATAATGTTTTTCATTTCAACCCCTTTTTATTCATTATGAAATATCAACTGGACAATTAAAACCTTCACCTCATCTCCTTTCCTCCAAATACACAAACAATGGAAGAAGTACATGAATTTTACTACAATAGAAGATCAGGAGATCACTTGCCACAAATGCATCAATAAATCATGCCAAGAGTTGAGTCTTTCACTTTCTGAATCACTTCCGAAGTCACAAAGTCAATACACAAGAAAGTATTCAAAATAGATTCTCATGTAATTGTACATACATAATTTTCCTTGTAAAAAGGGGTTAATCTACTCAAAACCTCATTTCAGAAAGAAGGTGTGCATCAAAAAAATTTACTACTTAAAAAACTACCTAAGGCTTGAGGAACTCATTCGGGAAATTATTTCAAAAATTTAAATAAGTTCTCGATTACAATTTTAATATTTTTATGAGTTCTTGAAGATAAGTCAGAGACTATCATTTAAAAAGCTTGATTTGAACTCTTAAATCCATAAAATAATGGGTAATAGAATATTTAGGGCCCTTTTATGTATGTTATATGAAATCAATATATGATGTCATAATATGAAATCATGAAATGAAGTTTGTAGAAACAATTTAAACGAGATGAAGAAGAGCAAGATGAAGAAGAAGAAGAAAGGAAAACTTGGAAGAAAATATCTTCACTTCTATTAGAAATGAATCCAAAAGCTCTTAAAAGAAAAACAACCAAAACACTACATTATATAGAACTTAAAATACTAACTAACTAATCTAACAAATCCTAACTATAATTTGTTATAACTAATTTTAGTTAACTAAGTAATAACTCCTTTCTCATTACTCCCCCTCAAGCTGGTAGGTGTGAATATATTCAAAACTCCCAGCTTGGAAACCAAATGCTCATGTTGTGCTCTTGCCAGCCCCTTTGTCATAATGTCTGCTTGCTGTTCTTGTATCTTTAGATATAGTGTTTGAATCAATCCCTTTTGTATCTTTTCTCAGATAAAATGGCAGTCGACTTCAATGTGCTTTGTTCTTTCGTGGTAAAGTGGATTAGCTGATATCTGTAAGGATGCTTTGCTATCACAGAAAAGTTTTACAGGTATATGTATTTCTTCTCCTAATTCTTTGTATAATGCAATGATCCAAACTAGTTCTTATACAGTAGAAGCCATGCTTCTATACTCTTATTCAGCTGAACTTCTTGATACTGTTGTTTGTTTCTTTGACTTCCAAGAGATCAAAGATTCTCCATGTTTGATTAAGAACCCTATCACTGATCTTCTTGTATTTGGACATGCTGCCCAATCTGCATCACAGAAGGTTGTTAATTCTCTGTCTTTCTAGCTGCTCATCAACACTCCCATTGTAGGTTCCCTTTTTATATATCTAACCACTTTAAGAGCTGCTTCCATGTGTGATTTCTTTGGACACTGCAGAAACTGACTTAAAGTATGTACTGCAAATCCAATGTCAGGCCTAGTTAGTGTCAAATATAACAATCTTCCAATTAATCTTTGGTATGGACCCTTGTCTGCCAATACTTGATCATCTGCAACATCCATGGCTTCATCTAGCAATGTATTTGTTAACTTTAAGTTGATGTCTAGTGGTGTCCAAGATGGTTTAGCTGCAGTCAATCCCATCTCCTCTATCAATTCTAAAGCATATTTTCTTTGGTTCATCAGTATGCCCTTTTTTGATCTGCTGAATTCTATGCCAAGGAAATATCTCAAAATTCCAAGATCCTTAATCTTGAATCTAGCATGTAATTCTTGTTTGGTGTGTTCTATTAACACCAAATCATTTCCAGCTATCAACATGTCATCTACATACACCAAGATCACTATTATTTGTGTATGATGTTTCTTTATGAACAATGAATGGTCTAGACTGCTCTGATTAAAACCAAGATCAACTAATGCATCTGTCAATTTTACATTCCATTGTCTACTTGCCTGTTTCAATCCATACAATGATTTTACTAGCCTACACACCATTCCTGAAGTCTCCCCCTGGCTAGAAAAACCCTCAGGCAAAGAAATGTACACCTCTTCATGTAAGTCACCTTGTAAAAAGGCATTATACACATCCATCTGATGTATATGCCAATGAGATCCTGCAGCAATTGACAAAACACTTCTTACTGTGACCATCTTCACAACAGGTGAGAATGTATCCTGTTAATCAAGACCCTCCCTCTGATTGTAACCCTTAGCAACTAATCTAGCCTTATATCTCTCCACTGTTCCATCAGCCTTAAACTTGATCTTGTAAACCCATTTACAACCAATAGGTTTCTTGTGAGAAGGCAAAGGTACTATAAGCCAGGTCTTATTGGCCTCAAGTGCTTGGATCTCTTCTCTTATAGCTGAAATCCATTTAGGATCTGAACATGCCTCCTTGTAAGACTTAGGCTAAGTGATACTAGAGAAAGCACACAAATAAGACTGATACTGTGAGGATAAATTTGCATAATGCAAACAATGTGATAAAGGATGATGTAATGAAGTAGAAGCAGCATATGTGACAAAATCAGTCATCCATGTAGGTTGTTTCCTAACTCTATGTGACTGTCTCAAAGGCATAGAGTCAACACCAGTAGGCATTATAGAGATATAAACATCATCAACCTCATTATCAGGCCAATCAAGAACATCATGTGGAGGAGACAAATGTGAGTCATTAATAGGAGAATCTTCAGTAGGAGATATATCCAAGAAAATAGTAGAAGAGGGAGATGTATTTTGGAAAGGAAATGAATCCTCCCTAAAACTAACATCTGTAGATATGAAAAAATTATGAGTTGCTAGATTATATAACACATAACCTTTTGTAACTTCAGAGTAACCCATATGTACTGCAGGAGCAGCTTTGGCTTTAAACTTATCTCCAGGTGGTAAACACTTAGCATAACACAAGCAACCTATTGTTCTGAGGTGTGTTAAGGATCCTTTAACACCATGAAACACTTCAAAAGGAGACTTGTTGTTGAGAGCTATAGATGGCAATCTATTCATCATATATACAGCCCCAAGCACATAATGACCCCAGTATATAATAGGTATAGAACCCTGAAATCTGATAGCCCTGGCTAGTTCTAGAATATATCTGTGTTTCCTCTCCACCACCCCATTTTGTTGAGGTGTGTAAATACATGTTTTCTTATGTACAATACAAAGAGATGTAAACAAAGCATGACAATTGGAATTGACAAATTCAGTGCCATTATCTGATCTCAATACTTTGACTCTTTTTCCAAATTGTGTACTGACTAGCTGAAAGAAATTTCTTAACACTACCACCACATCACTCTTTAACTTCAGCAAAAATATCCAAGTCATACGAGAATGGTCATCCACAATAGTCAGAAACATTTTATAGCCATCAAAAGTAGGAACATGAAATGGTCCCCATACATCCAAGTGTAACAAATCAAAAATACAAGAGGATCTGTTCTCACTATTTGGAAAGGGTAATCTGGTTTGTCGAGCTAATGGACACACATCACATTTGTCTAAAATCCTTTTGCATTCATTAGGATCAATATTAAAAGAATGACACATAGTTCCTACAGAGGCATGACCCATCCTTCTATGCCAAAGAAGAATTTCCAGCTTATTCTTGGAAGCGACCATTCATTTTGGTGAGCAATCAACACCACTCCCTCTGTGACTCATCATATAGAGACCATTCTTTTCTTCACCAATCTCCAGTACCTTCCCACTTGAGAGGTCCTGGAACACACAATAATCAGGAAAAAAATGAACTGAGCATTGTAGTTCCTTAGTAATCTGAGATACTGAAAGCAGATTATATCTAAAATCTGGAATGTATAAAACATTTTTCACAGATCTTCCATCCATCAATTCACAACTGCCAATATGTGATACCTCTACGATCCCTCCATTTGGCAAATGTACTTGTTTGTTATAATCAGCAATAGGCTTCCTAAAATTCAACATCTCTTTATGAGAGATCATATGGTTGGATGCACCTGTGTCTATTATCCATTCCTTATCATCAGTACATGCATAGGAAGCAAATGCTTTAGAAAAGTTACCTCCCATATTCGAATCAGATAATCTGCACATATTTGAGGAGGAAGGTTCTGGTATATCATCAGCTTTGTGCTGTCCCAGATTAGACTGATTGAGATCTGATGATTTATCATATTGCTGCATCATCTGTAGGTGTTTTTGTGAAGGAATATGGGATCTATTCCAATCAACATGAAGATTATCAGTTCTAGGATAGTTATTGTAGCCTTGATCAGTACGAAAATTAACATGAGCTGCTCGAGCTTGTGATCCATCATTGTGTGATCGACTTTCCTCATCCCTCACATTGTGAGCATGACTTCGATTTTCACCTTCCTTCTCATAAGAATCACTTTGCTGCCCAACTTTCTTCTTGAATCTGAAGTTGGAAGGATATCCAATTAACCTATAACAATTGGCTTTAGTATGACCCATCATCTTGCAATGATCACATTGAGCATTCCAGTCCCTTTTAAACTTGTTAGAAACTTGACGAGTAGTCATAAGAGCTGCTATCTCCAGATTATTAACATTCCTAGCTGAGTTTGCTATGACTCGTTGGCTTTCTCTTTCAATCATCATTGAATAGGCTTGATTAACAGAAGGAAGAGGAACTAGCATCAAGATCTGACTTCAAGCCTGCTCATAAGTCTCATTAAGACCCAGTAAAAATTGTAACAACTTCTGCTGCTTCATGAATTCTACAAAACCTTTCGATTCTGTGCAATTACAACCAGGAAAAGGTGCAATGCAATCAAATTCTGCCCAGCACAATCTCAATTTTGTGAAATACTCTGCGATAGTACTCGTACCCTGTACCAATGTAACAATTTCTCTATGTTGTTGAAAGATCCTTGATCCATCCGTCTTATCAAATCTCTCCTTAAGATCTCCCCAAACAGAACATGCATCTGTAGAGTAAACAATTCCACCTAATAATTCCTTTGAAACACAATTCATGATCCATGAGAGGACAATTGCATTGCATCTCTCCCACAAATCACTCAAATTAGGACCAAATATATCTTTTCTGCACTTTCGATCGATTAGCCCCAATTTGTTTCTTCCAAGTATGGCTATTCTCATCGATTTTCTCCATACGGAATAATTCTCAGCACCTGTAAGTTGAATGGAGATCAATACAACTCCTGAAGTGTCCGCAGTACTCAAAAAAAGAGGATGATTGTGACTAAGTTTTTCCTGTAACTCATTGTCGACAGTAACAGCCATTGTTGAGCTTCATCTACAACTTTAATTCTGCCTTGCTAAACTTTCAATTCAGACCATATCAATTGCTGATAGCTTTGATACCATGTAGAAACAATTTAAACGAGATGAAGAAGCGCAAGATGAAGAAGAAGAAGAAAGGAAAACTTGGAAGAAAATGTCTTCACTTCTATTAGAAATGAATCCAAAAGCTCTTAAAAGAATAACAACTAAAACACTACATTATATAGAACTTAAAATACTAACTAATATAACAAATCCTAACTATAATTTGTTATAACTAATTTTAGTTAACTAAGTAATAACTCCTTTCTCATTAAAGTTGAAGTTTTATTTGGAAAAACGATATGGAATATTTCAGTTGTATATTTTCTAATTAACATAAGGATTCCATAATTCAATGATTAATAAAATAGAAATATTTATTTATTCAATCTTATCAAATAAATGAAAATATATAAATCGTATAACATAAGTTATTACAAAACTATTTCTTCTCCAATGAAGTAATTGTCATCTAATATTAGAGGATCAAACTTTAATTCAATAAAAAATTTGAACATCAAATGTATTAAAGTAGTCTTTAATATAATTCGGCCCATAGTAAGGACAATCTTCTCATATGGAACTTGCATCTTTCAATTATACAACAAAGAGAAAGAACTAACATTGTTACTGTATGCCATTTATTTGTTAAAATCATACGCAACTACATTTTTATGCTCATAGACAACATATATTCATCACCCTATGGTACAATAACAAATAATTGGGTTACACTCCAAAAGTTATCTTAGTTTTCTCTTGTGTAAAAATATCATATATTTCATGCTTGATTTACTTGAGTGCAATTTCTCATTTTCAATGAATAATTTTCTTCTAAAATCAAACATATAGGAAGTACTGATCATCAAAAATACATCACCAATTTTTTACAGTTTCATATTAAATTGCTTTAAAATTTTCATATATAGGCGAAGGAGAAATATAATTTATTACCAAATGGGTGTTAGTCAGTCCCTTCGTATTCACACACCAAATTAATTCTTACTTTATCATATATATTAACAAAATTAATAGCAATTATAAATTTTATATTGGTGAGAATAATTAATTTTAAAAGTAATGATGTGGTTATTATTTTTATTAACATATGAAATACATGTTAGATAGATATAACGTGGAGTATTTTTAACAAAATATAAACTTTTGGGTAGATTTATGTATTTAAAATATCCCCAATCATGAAATATTTGATATTATTATTTTTGGAGAATATGATATTTAATCTCATTATATGAAACGTGTGAAATCAAATGTTCAAACATCGATTAAAACTCACCATTGCACATCGTGATATGGTATTGCATCGCCAACGCCAATGTAGAGTTAAGAATCCAAGTCAAAAGATTTTCGTTGAGAACTGTCACGACCCAACTTACCGGGTGCTATGATCCCCTACTATAACACTTAAGTCGAAAGACACTTGATCCCCAAACAATGCGTAAGATTAAGATAATTTGAGATAAAAAATATGCTTATGAGAAATTTTCATAAATAAGACTTTTAAAAATCCAAGTTAAATTTATAAAATAAATAACTCCCTAGGGATATAGTATAAAAAGGCATGAGAGCTTTTAAGATTACAGGACTAATGACACAAACCCAACCAAAGAGAACGGAGTTTAAAAGCTACTAGAGATTGTCTTCGACTTTACTGATGAAACATCACTGACCTTGCAACTAGAACCATAATTCAAATATCATGTTAAAAGCAATATACAATTCCACAGTATCTATGACAGGTAGATCGGAAAGTAGGAGTAACAAATGGTTCTCTCTTGGAACCAACATCCAAATTGTTAGTGTCAAAAAATTTGACACGTGATTCATTATATATATGTCAAAACATGAAAACCAGTCTAATGTATTTGTTGAAACTTTACACCAGAACAAATATATGTATCAAGAGTTAATAACTAAAATAGTACATGTGTCGAAAGATGACATGATGTCCACACATCACAACGTCGACAATAATCATACCCATAATGAATAGTTCACATATTTACATGTCCATGGCATGAAATTTTCGTACTTAGTTTTAAATTAAGTTCAATTCCCATTTCTCTATTCACATACTTGCACGCATCCAGTGGAGTAATTAACAAGCATATATAAGACACAGAAGAATTCAAACCATCACCTACCCCTAGTTCACTTTTCAAGGATTCCCCCACGGTATATATCATATTGAACAACTAGGGGTACATGTACAACCGTCCTTTTTATAATGCTCAAAAACCTGCTCGAAAACCTAAACTTGAAATCTACCATCAATTAGTAGTGTTGTATGCATTGAGCTCTAATTTATGACTACTAAAGCAGCTGCAGAGGGACAATAACTCCAATATTGGCTTTTTGACAATGATATAGTGGATTTGGCTAGAAAGTAGCTCGTATTATTATCGACCTCATGCTAGAAATCTATTTATTCTTCCTTCTCAAGCCTAGAAAAACATTTAAGGGTTTCTAGGGTGATCTTTCCTCTTTGTGGCACTTAGGGACAAAAGAGAAAATAATACATTGTATCACTAATGCCTTCCCCAGACATTGCCTTTTAGGAACTCCTATTCCGGTGGGGCGCCATCGTCATAGCATTCAACTCTGTTCTGGAGAGATAGGAGGGCCTAGTTAAACATGACATATACTAATTTACCCCTAATTTATCCTCAAATTCCAGGTGGAGGAGTAAGAACAATTCAAATTTGGAGTACTTGAAAATTAACAAATCATCTCATTAAGGGACAACGAAAGATAGTGATTCCCAATGTATGAGCACGAAATGATGTTACCCTAGGAACCAACTAGTAAAATGACACAACATACAAAGGAAAAGAACACCCATTTTCTAGGCCTGAACCCTCTAGAGTTGTTACATTCCTATTAAGGTATAACCATTCTGGTGGGACCCTCTAATCGCTGTGGGAGGTTGGGACTACTTTAGAAGGGGAAAGGGGAATAACTTCCCCTCTTACTCCTATATAAACCCCAAAATTACAAAAAATCTCTCAATTGCTTCTCTTCGGAAGCAATTCATAAGGTACAATTATTCTTTCCTACTCTAATTATTACAATACTTGCTTGGGATTAAATACATGAAAATAAATGGTTTGATAGAATGGACTCGGGGTAGTTTTCAAATATTTCACATGTGTTGATTGATTTGATAAAAAAACGTAGCATGGACAGTTTCTTTACATCCAAAATTTCTTTACAACGTTCTAACCAAAAGGATTTATTTTGTGATACTCTTGTTGAAATGGTTCTCAACTTGGTGAAAGAAGTTAAATATTTTTTGGGTAGAAAATTGGAACTCAGGCACCATTTAAGAGTTTAAATCTAGGGACTTTGCATATTTATGTACTTGAGTACTCTAGAGAAGAACTGATATGGTGGAAAATTTGATTATTATGAAGCTTTGGGTTGAAGGGGCGCCATGATTTCTCCTTGAAGATTGACACTGATGAGGGCCGATGTTGCAGCCTCAAACCCATTATGGTTGCATCTAACCTATTGTTGAAGACTTAATCCAACTAATGTTGGATCCTATTAAATAGTGGCATGTTGCCACATCAAACATAAAGTTATCCTTACTTACTTTGATATTAAATAATGTCGTGGAGTTCTAACGTGTACATTTAATTATTTTTACAAGCTTTTCTAACCATTACTTTAATCAATAATGAATTTTTTCATTCCTTTGGTTCTCAAAGTTGCATGTACTAAGACAAATGATGATCACTGGAACACCAAATATTTGCGTGAGAGGGGTTTCCACCTATTAAGCTTAGCATAGAAAGAACCTACCTTACATGCCCAGCTAGCAGAGAAATACTCCTTGGTGTTTACTAGGGCTATCCTCACCATACCATATGAATCCAAGGAGTCGACATCCTCCTAAGCACTTAGTTCATCAACGAGGTTCATGACGTGCCATAGTTCAAACTTAGAGTACAACACTAGATTAAGGGAGATGCATTGGGTTGGCTGGTGGAAATACTAGTTGAGGTTGTGTGCCAGAACCAAGTTTACTCGATTGTTACAAATGCCATCACTATTACTCAATGATCATGAGATTCAAAGAGATGGTTGCACCATGTGTCTAGGAGGATGGACCTATCGAGAAATATCACAAATGTAACTTTTCCTAGGGCTCTAGTGGTTTCTTCTGTGCTTGAGGGGATTAGGCTGAATGGGGGGCCACAGATCATATCCTAGTTAAAGATCTTCTACCATTGAAAAAAGAAAGGTTTCTTCCTATCTGAACTAGTTATAGCAATATGAAAGCTTGCATGGGTTCCACTCTTGGATACTTATGATGTACTTTCTATAGATCCCCATTTTCCTCCTTTCCCTATCAGCAATCCTCTACCTAAGAAGAAAGAAAATAAAGGTGGGTAAGGCCAACACCAATCGCGAAGCGGATGAGGGGATGATGAAGGAGATCATGATGAGGTCGGTGATACCTTCCTACCCTTTTTAAAACCCCACTCTCAAGCCCTCGTGCATAGGAGGACCTGATGGACATTCCTAGGAGATTGGAGGGTCATATCCACCTTTTGATTAAATTGAGGTTTGATCTCTCCCGCCAACTATATTCTGTGAAGAAGAATAATATAGAGAGGGATTGTGTGATAGGTTGAATGTGGAAATCCATTATGGTGATTTTTTGTTCATTGGCTTCCTATTGGCTTCTTAGGTTCGAGCCAAAGGATTTTCAAGAGTATTCCTACTTGAGTACGGAAACACGCTGGTAATTGTTAGTTTTATTTGGATGTGCACAGTTTCTGCATTGGTCTTTAGTGATGATAATTTGTTAATGTGTACTTGTGAACAAGGATGGAGTTTGCATTCTTGGGTTTTGTCGAAACATGAGTAGACATTATATCAGATGTAGTGGTATGATATTAGAATAATCATTAGTTTAGGTGTGGATTCTATAGTATTACTATATAATGGATGCATGTTCATTATTGTTATTTGATGTCAATCAAAGTGACGAACATAATGCTTGTTTGAATATATGGTGCGTTAACTTGAAGGAAGTTTGAGTACCTAAGTTAAAAATGCTTTGAAATAAGTGTGGGGTGGAGTGCACACACCACCCATATCATACTATTTGATGTGGTACTTTGGGATGCACATTGATGTATCTTGCCATTTACTATGTCTTTTTCCAGCGCCTTAGGAAATTTGTTTCACAACAAACCCAAAAGAAGCGGCCAAGGAGCGGAAACGTACAACCAGCACTTTCGGCTCCCAAAAGGGGAAAAAGGTATGGACCAAAGTATATGTCGAATAAGGGAAAGAATTGGTACAAGAAGCATACTGATGCTTCTTTCTGCTTCGATGTATGCATTGATCAGGATATCTTAGCTCGTGAATTCCCCAAGACTTAAGGCAGATGAGAGAGCTTCGAATGGAATTTGCCTATGCTAACCTGGATGAATGAAATCCCAGCATTGTCCGTGAGTTTTATTGTGGAAACGTGGTGGTGGGAATATGCTCTCACTATGTAACCTCCCGAGGAAAGAATGTCCCCATTTAACCAACATACATCAATAATATATTGGGCACTTTTGAGTACACAAACCCATTGTTCAAACCTAACTGAACATCTAACCTCCTATCCGTCACTTTGTTTGATGATTGCAATTTATGGCCCAGGGGACCAAGCACCGAGGCATGAGATATCCGAAATCTCTTTTGTATGCGAATATGCTTCGAGAGACATAGGTTTGTTTGAAGGTAGTGATGAACTTCATTATTTTGTGCTTGTATTACACGGATATCTCTACAGACCGAATGTGTGTTATATGCATTGTTGACGAATATAAAGCTCAACATAGGGGTCATTGTTAAATCAATGATATGGAAAGCTCAGGTTCGCAAAGGCCACATGCATGCTTTTGTTGGGTTTATTAGCAAAATGTATTGTAGAACAAGTGTTAATGGGAAGTTCTTGGGTTATATGGCACTAATGTACCCAATAATTTTGGATATCATTTGTACAAAAGGGTCTAATAATTATTTAGGCCCGATTCTCAGCACTTTTAAGCGTAACAAGATGGATGAGTTAATGATGGCCAGAATGTTTGGCCTAGAGATGTTTCGCTACATTACTAGTGGTCGTCCGTATACGTGTCGGGAGATTGGCTAGGGTCACACGCGATACACACTTATTAATCAATGCTAAAGCATTGCTTAGCATTGGTCTTGAGTTTCGGGAGCCTATTAAGAATTACATCCCAATTGATGAAGAGATCCTGCGCGTGGGATCTTATGTGGACTCCAATGTTTAGGAGAAGATTAACCCAAAACATGTGGGCGATGGTTGATATGTCAATAAATCCATGGAGGATCGATCAAGGAGTTTTTTTACCTTACTCTTCAAACTTGGTCGAATTTTTTAAATGTAGTGAGGACTATTCCATTGTATAAGAGTGGGGTGGGGTGTGAACAACATATCTGATTTGTACATATTGTATGTTGGAATAGTTTTTTTTGTTTTGATATTTGGTGCATTGGTAGTTTTTTTCAAATTTTTAGCTAATGAATATCCCTTAGAACTGTGCAAAAATACAAAAAGATTTTTGTTTCATAGGATTGATTCTGTAGTCATAGATTGAGTCAAGTTTCTCATTGATAGATGGATGTCAAATCTGTTAGGGCTAATATTGTCAGTTGAGTAGGGCTGGGTTGTGCTGAAGTTATAACTCTTTCGAAGGAGATCTTAGAAAAGTTTGATTGAAGTGATGTATGAACGTAGTGATATGTTTTTATGTGATTTAAAGGTTCAACTTAAGCTTAATTGAACCTTCTGTATTAAACATGATTTTGTACTTAAATTGTGTCTTTCTGAATACAAATGGGCATTACTATGATATCCATGACATGCTACTGAGTCTAGAACTTCCCCAGGTTGTTATTTAAGACAAATATTAGTATTGTTCTTGAAAGATGACAAAAAGCTTTCTGGGAAATGATTTAAATAGAAAAAAATACATTTTGAGATTCTTCTGAAATAATATCCCTAGTCAAGCCCTATTGAGCCTTTCAGGCTTGATTTTTTTCTAACCCACATGATTAACCAATCCTACTTTGATACCATAGTTTTTATCGCAACCCTTAATGCACTACGTTAGGACGAAAGGTAGAAGCAAAGAAAAATGTAGATCGGGTAGTAAGGAGTGGTTGGCGGGGAAGAGCGAAAGAAAGGTAAAGCAATGCTTGAGAAATAGGAATATCATTTGGCCCTGGTCTATAGGACATTGTGCACGTATACAAAGGGAAATAGGATTATAAGGTGGCTAACTTAGAAAATACCTCGATGATGCCCCGTTCCTAAAAAGGGAAATTTACACCTTAACTAGTAAGAAATCCCTAAGTGAAGGGTGGTTGTTAAATGTCAAAAAAAATATTGATGACTGAGTAATAATAAAGATTAAAAAGAGGGGAAATAACTTCAGGAAAGGTTGGGAAAACTGGTGGATGTTATTGAAGAAGAAAGGGGATAATGAAAAAAACAGTTGTGATTGTAGAGAAAAAGCACAACATAATTCATTAGGGAGGACGAGTAACTAAATGCATCGAAATTAATACTCCCTTACTGTTAACCTACATTACAACTAGAACAAGTCTTGTTTTCTCTTGTGTAGGATACGCTTCATTAGTTGAGATGATATAATGGGCAAGCTTATGGTTGAGAGTAAATGTATGATGTTGATTTGTAAGCGAGAGTATTTTCTTTAAAAGTCCTTAAATGATAATCAACTTAGTATCTTGAGTGTATGTACTATTTGTTGACGTGAGTGGCTCTTTTTGTATGATGATAGCTTACAAGGAATAGTGCTTATGATTGTTAAAACTGTGGGTTGCAAAAGTTTGTCAAGGCACAAACATGACGCATGCATATTTCGATTGATGAACAAATATTTGGAAATTGATACTGCATTCACAATGTAGTGAGTCAAGGTGAACGAGTAGTGAGTGTTTGTTCAATGACTAACAAAGCTTTGTGCGTAAGGTAGTGATCTTGGGCATATTTATATGCACATAATTCTAAGTATATCCACATTTATGTCTAGTTTGAATTCAATATGCTTATGTTTAGATTCGTATCAAGTCAATTTTGTATTTAAGAGCTAACCAACATGACTACTTGTGTAGGTAAGCTTAAAGGGACAAACGTGCGCAATAAGGGACAAAAGAAGAAATCCAAAGATTTGAGTCAAAAAGATAGTAAGGAAAAAGCTAAAAAAATTCACTCAGGCATTTAAAGTAGCGTAATATTGGTCTTCAGAATTAAATGTGAGGCAGAATGCCTTGTGCTTGTCGTTTGTCTGTAAGAACACAATAACTCTTGAATGAGAGTCTGGAGGTCATAGCGTGTAGCGTGCCTAAGACCTGTAATTGGCTATTTGGACTTTTATTATAAATAGGGTTTTATTTCATTTGAATAATTATTTTTTGTGTGTTTTATGAATGAGGACTTTAGAGACATTTTCCTTGAGTATTTAGGGTTCATTCTAAAACTTTTCTCTTTTTAATCTTTTGATGAATTATAAACATTGTATGATTAATTTGTGGATGATGAGTATATAAATACCCTAGTTTTAGATTTGTGTCTATAGGATTAATGTAATCTTTTGATTTTTGTATTGAATTTGATATTGACAATCATATGAATCTCATCTATGTTCTTATTCTTTGTATTTCATGCTTGATTACCATAGAGATAATGTTTGAATTGAACTCGTGAGAGAAATAAGAAGATAAAACGTGAGGCATACGGAGATTGTTGAACTCTAAATAGCTTGGATTAATTCATCTCTACGATAGAGATATACCTAGAGACGTCACTTGGTTCACCATATTAGATAATATCTTAATGCTCAGTATTTAATGATTCTATCCCCGCTCAATCAAGTAGTTAGGGTGTTAAAAATTGTAGGGAATTAGAGGTCGAGAGACCATGATCATACATCTAAGCTTGTGATTTGGTGCCTCGGTAGTTAATAATTACCCATTAAATGATACTAACTGCATGATTCCTGGAAAAGGTTGCAGCCCTGAATCTTTTCCGAATCAATGTTCAAAACCCATGAAAGTGAATCATATTAGTTAAATTTCACTTTTACTTAGAAGTATAAAATAAATAACCTTTGAAATCGGGAAATAACAGTTCTATTGAACTTAAGGTAAGGAGGATTGATATGTTCGGACCTTAGTTCCTTGTTGGTACATACCCGACTATCAAGAAGAGACACCCAATTTCTTTTACAATCATGTGCACTTGCAAGTAGTATTTGACCGCAACAAGGCTCAATACTACTAAAAAAATACTATATTACCTCTTATGTTTTAAAAACATTCTTTCTTTTGTGATTTGATATTAGTTCTTAAAAACGTTTCCAAAGGGTACCTTAAAGATTAAAGTTTCTCCTATTGCTTTACAATGAAAACATATCCTCTTTTCTTAAAACTAGCTCAAAGGCTCTTCGGAAAGCTCTTTTTCATTCTTATTTAAATGTGAAGCATTTTAACTTCTATTGAATACTTAGTTCCCTTATACTTATTTGAAGAAACTAACTTTATACTCTTAACTCTCTTGAATTTTCTCCGAACATATCCTTGAATTAAATTATGGATTAACGAATCATCATTTGTGATAGGAATGATCTCATGATGTTTAGCAATTTTTTAGATGGCTAAACAAGAGATAATACCGAAATTCAATATTTGAGGGTGGGTCCACTACATAGAAAAACACTTAATGTTTAGTTTAGAAAATGAATTTTTCTGCACACTCTGTCATGCAAACAAAATTTCCAAAATCTAGAATACTTCTCCCTCGCACGCCACAACTTCAAAATTTCTGCTGTTAAATTTCTTCTACGTTTTCTAGATCTAAACCCTCTAATCTCCATGTGTTCTTTTCCCAAACACTAAGAATTGATTAAATATTCAAAGTAAATCATATTTACTCAAAATCAACCTTAATTCATGGATTTGAATCAAACAACACACAACCAATTTCAACAAATCAAGCATTTAACCTAACTTCAACAAACTCCTCAAGAACTAAATTACGAATATTTCATGAACATAAATTTGGAGAAATGAAATATGATTGGTGCGTAGGTGAACTAACCCAACACTATGTGATCTCACATAACTTTGTAAGGATCACCCAAGAAGAAATACACAAGTTAATTTTGACGAATCTTGAAAGAATCTTCAACGTTCTTCTCATTTCTTTTTTTTTCTCCTCTATCTAAGCCCTAGCATAAAATTCACTTTTGTAAAACGGACTAAATTCTGACTTTACCCCAATTGAACTCCGTAAAAGGAAATAGGATAATTATCTAATGCAAATACTAAATTGCCCTTCTAAAAATTGGATTTGGACATTCATTAGTCTAATAACCCAACTTATTAATGGCATAACATACTCATGCGAAATTAAAATCGCGCAAACTCGGCAGCGTTGGAAATATAGTTTGAAGAGATATCAAACCATGTATTGATATGATCCTAACTCATCCTGAGGCAGAATGTTAAGTACATTTCAATTGTAACAGAATTCAATTTTTCTAACATAAGTAAAATTCAAGATTTTTAATAATTTCATAAATGACTATTTCCAGTTCTTATCTTCTTCTTATGTATTTTGAATTACGAGACGTTACAATATCTCCCCTTTGGGAACAGTCTTCCTCAAATAGGATTACTCTTACTATTTTAAGGGTGGTAAAATTAAGTTTATACACCCAATAAGAAAATAAAAATAAACAAGATGCTCACTCATAATTTAAAAAGTACTCAAAGGAGAAATAGTACCTTGGTCTGCACTTTCTCCGGATACAAACAGATGTGGTTATCACTTCTTCATTTACTCATCATCTTCCTAAGTATATTCTTCAACCAAATTGGTTCGTCCAAAAGGAAATTTACTAATGCTACCTCTTTCGTTCTCAATTTGCAAACTTGGCGATATATGATATGAACATGAATATTTACACACGAAGATGTGAAATACCGGATGAACCACTGCTAACTGTTGTGGTAGTTCCAATTAATTAGATAAATTGTTAATCCTCTTTAATAATTGATAAGGTCCAACATACATAGGACTAAGTTTCTCATTCTAACTAAACCTCGTAACTCCCTTCATGTGTGAAACTTTCAAATATACTCGATGATTTCCTTAAAAATCTAACTCCTTTCTCCTAATATCAATATCTTTAACCTTCTACATAATTTGATGAACTAAATATCATCACTATCAACCATTCTTCACAAAGTTCAGATCATCCGATATGAAATCGGCATGATCTCCCATAAAAAGTTTTATATAGAGCCATCTTGATGCTCGAGTGGTAACTATTATTGTAAGAAAACTCAATTAGAGGTAGTTGATCATTTGAATTGCCTTTGAAATCAATTACCCAAGCCCTCAATATATCCCGGAAGGTTTGAATAGTGCGCTCTACTTGACCATTTGTCTAAAGATGGAAGATAGTTCTTAAGTTCACCTTTGAACCCAAGTTTTTGTTTTTCCACAACTGTGCAATACATTATGCTCCTCTATAAACCAGAATGTCTACAACCTCCTTAATATATAACCTCACACAATCTTATGTTGAATGGGTAGTCATTACATGTATAAAATGGGCTGACTTTTTCATTCAGTCAACAATTACCCAAAAAAACCATTCTTTATGCAAGACCATGTCAACCTTGTGATGAAATCCATATTAGTAATCATCCACTTCCATTCTGGAAGTTTTATCTTCTGAGTGAAACCACCGGGCATCTATTGCTCTACTTTAACTTGTTTTAAATTTGGGTACTTAGAAACAAATTATGCAAAACCCCTCTTCATATTATTCGACCATTACAAGTCTCTCAAATCTCAATAAATCTTTCTAGAACCCGGATGAATGAAATATCTTAAGCTACGAGCTTCCTTAATTATCCTCTCTTGGATTTCATCCACCATTAGTACAAAAAATAATTATTAATACCTTAACAAACCAATTCTCCAATTTTCAAAATCCATTACATTTTTACTTAGAAACATTTTCCTTCAATTCAAGGAAAACGGGATATTTGTCTTGACTGTCTTTTACTTATGACACTATTGATGACTCAGCCCCATTAATCACCACTATTCCACCTCTTATGTAATCGATTATCTTGACTCATAGGCATGTGAGTTTATGAACATCTTTCGTTAGCTGTATCTTTGCATCCTCATTATGGGCGGTACTACACATATATGACCTACTGAAGGCATCAACAACATCATTAGCCTTACCTCAGTGGTAAAGAATACTCATATCATGATCCTTAAGCAATTCTAACCATCTTCTTTGTCTACGATTATATTTTTTCAGAGTGAACATACTTTAGGCTTTTGAAGATTAGTGCATGCATCAACATGGACATCATACAAATTTTGTTTCCATATTTACTAAGCGAAAACTACACCGGCAAACACTAAGTCATGGGTTAGATATTCTATTCATGAACTTTCAATTGTCTGGAGACATAATCTATAACTTTGACATTCTATATTAATATACAACTAAGCCAACCCTTTATGCATCACAAAAAAACACAAAACCTTGAGTACCTTCTTGTAAGGTCAAAACTGGGATAGTATTCAACCTCTTTTTCGATTCCTCAATACTTTTCTCAAAAGCTATAGACCATTGCAATTTAACTATTTGATAAGATAACATAGTCAGAAACGATGAAATAGATGAGAAACGCTCTATGAACCTTGTATAACAGCTAGCCAAACCCAAGAAACTCTTAATATCAATTGGAGATGTAGATTTAGGAAAATGTTGCACTACCTAAATTTTGAAGTGCCAACATTGATTCCCATTTGCACTCTATAAAACCTAGGAATGCTACATACTTAAGTCAAAACTCTCACTTAGAGAACTTGGCATACAAATTTCTATCTTTAAAAGTTTTTAGAAGTATCCTAAGATGTCTAGCAGGGTCTTCCTCATTCCTTGAATAGAGTAGTTTTCGATCAATGAAAAAAAACAACCATATCTAGATAAACATTGAAGACTCTATTCATAAGATCCGTGAACTCTTTTGTTTGGTTTTTAAAAACAAATTGATATGCAAAAAAATAAGAGTGACCACATCGGGTTCTGAAAATTGACTTTAGAATATCACATCCATCATTTCTAACTTATGGTAGTCATACCTAAGTTATATTTTAGATAAAAAGGTGCCACTCTTAAGTTAATAGAATAAATCATAAATCTTTGGGAGAGGATACCTTTTCTTGATCATAACCTAATACGACTGACACTAACTATACACATCCTAAGGGAAACATCTTTCTTCCTCACAAATAAGTCCAGAGTTCCCCTAGGTGAGACACTTTTTTGTGTAAAACCTTTCTCCAGGAGGTCATTCAAATGTTTAGTAATACTCCGAAAGTCAAAGACCTAATATATATTCTTACAAGATTATTGATGGCTTTAAATACAATTTTATGGACGAAAATAATTTATACAAACAATTTAGTAAGTTTTAGAGTCAAGACGTCAAGAAACGTACATGACGTCCGAAGACTAGTGAAGTAAGTGCTACTATGCCTTGTCATGTTTAATGGGTTTCAAGAGATGGAATTCAGTGAAATTAGGTAGGATTATATTAAATATGTATTGGAATATGTATGTGGTAGAAATTTATGGGTATGGATCCCCAAGGACAACCCCAAGGGTCCTTTAGAAAGGAGACATAAAAATGACCAAAAAGTTGTCAATAGATAGTGGCAATCGACGAGCCAAACGATGGGGCGTCGATGGCTCCATCGACTAATAGTTATCAATTTTCCAAAATTAGACAAAAACGGACACTCTAAACTTAACAAGGGATGTGCTTCAAAGATGGCGTGAGGGCCATTGAGTGACCTACGGACCGTATGTTGGGGTCTTGTAGGTCAAAGCTCTGATTTCACTGTCAAATTTTAAGTTGGTCCATTTAATTACATAGCTGGTTAGTGGGTTAATTAAGGTTTAAGGTAGGTCTAATTAAATTAGTTAATCAAATATATGAATACCTATGCCTAATTAAATTAACCAAACACCCTCAATTACCAAAACTCAAATTAACTTCATTCCCTCTACCCAAAGAAGACCCCATTGAAGACCTTGTTCAAAGGCTTAGGGATGAAAAAACTTAACTTTATCTCCATGAATATGCAAGGATTAACAAGGTAAATGAACTCTTCACCTTTGGAATCCCTTTCCCAAAAGGTTGTGTCAAATTTATTTCCATAATGTTTAGAAAAGATGTGTTTCATTCCCAATCCAAAATTGATGTTTCAAATTATATTTCTATTCATTTATTTTGATTATTATGGAAATATTGTGATGAAATATTGGGAAATTAGGGTATTTTTTTTATGTTAGACCTTATTCTATGAAAGAGATCAACTATTGACCCTATTCCAACTATTGACCCTATTCCATAACCAGGGTTATGAATTAATGTTAGATTGACGAGTGTTAATCCAATTGACTTAGTTCTTGTGTTAACTACTATTATGTCATTTTATTTACTCTATTATCATATTAATATTGTTGGTTGATGGAAATAACATGGAAGAAGGGTTGTGAAGGTTAATTTGTAAGAGCTATGATCTTGAATCCTTACTTAAATTGTGATGGCTTATGCTTTATCATGATTTTCAATTGAAGTATCAATAGTGATGAGCTTAGGTAGGTTATTGTATGATGAATGTGATTTTAATTTCTTGATTATATGGTTTGTGAGATTCTGATTAAGATGTAATGATATAAAGTTGATGATGAATCACTTACATATGTGCCTTACTTTAACATGAGGATGAATATGTGTTTATCTCACATATGAGTGTTGCAATTAAAGGACATTCTCATGCTATTCCAAATGTGGTAACGATGATTATATATAATAGGTTAGTACTCTATCACCTATACTAAGCTATGATAATTAATAAAGGCTTAAAGACATTTCAAAAAGGACTTTCACTTAGCATCGAGTCAACTTGACTATGATAGGTGTTGACTCCCCCACAAAAGGGATATTCACCAAGAGTTCTCATGAGATAGAGAATAGAATGTAAATGTTAATAAAGAGAGTCGTAGATATGTCTCATAGTTCTTAAACTATGTTGCGCCCAAAGGAATAATATCTAGCGGAGCCACCTAGAATGTTATATTTATGTTTTAGTACTACCTTTCCAAGTAGTAAACTATATTTGGGTGTAGGCTGAGTTAAGTGGTTTGACTTAGTCTAGTTAGGGGTATGGGACTCTACTTATACATTGCAATAGGTTGACTTAAGGGAAGTTCTAGGAGGATGTTCTTATGTTCTTCAGAAGTAGGTGATATTTATATATTGACTTTATATGTTATATGGCCCTATATAATGTTGGTTTCACTTACGACTATGTTTTTTGTCTATATTGCTATATATGATGATGATTACTCATGATGCTATGCTATATGAAGTTAGACATTACACTTTATCCTTTGTTTTATTTACTTGGGTGAGTGGGATTATAGGGCTTCACTTCGTTATTGCACTTGTAATCTTGGTAAAGGGTCATGAGTAAGGGCCTTGTATATGTTGAAATGTATGAATTCATTTACATGCTTTTTTGTTAAAATATGATGTTGGAGTTCCTTTGATTATAGGTTCTCATATTATACTACACATATAAACTTGATTTATTTGATAATGTTAGTCTTGTATTGTATGTTTTATGGTTTTAAGGGATATGTGATTATTCTCTTATATGTGTTATTTGTTTTGCATTATGCTTTTCAAAGTAACTTAGCATGGTTTTGAATAAATAACCCTATAAGCATGATTTCAAATATTATATGTGAATATGTTCTTATAATTAGTACAAGTAGATGTATTAACCCATTTCCTTTATATATCTACAATATTGAAGGTTCTAGTCATTGAATTGTTAGAAAGCCGATTAAAGAAGAGTTTGATCCTATTACCCAAGTGTTGGTAGGTCCTTATGTTTGGAGATGTTACCTTGTTCCACATTCTAGACTTTAAGTTGTATTGTCATAAAGACATTGGTCATTCCTTTTATCATTTGGACATTGATGTAAGTGTATATTGGCATGTTTACTTTATATTGGCTATGTCTAAGAATTCTACTCGTTTTGATTGTTCAATATGAGATGAAGTATTAGACTAATTGTTATCTATAAATTATTTTATCTAAAAGAGAAGCCTGTATAAGCTTCATATGTTTGGAGTCTATATAAGTTTCATATATAGTATGCGAGTGGTCTAGGTTAACCTCACTATATAGATGTAAATGAAAAGTTTAATATTTTTGCATTTGTAGCCTATGAAATGTAATGAAGAATGCTAAGAGGATAGTCTTAATCCGCTCAAAGGATGACAATTCTTGTTACGTCTAGGGGGTTCTCTACTGTCGTGTCAAACTTGGTATCAGAGCATTAGGCTAAAGAAATCTTAGGATTGATGTCTAATTGAACGACTCTACGTGTAGTCTTGTTCATAGGTGTGAAGCGCACCACACTTATGAATGAGAGGCTATGTGATATTTAGGAATCCTCACTTATTGGTAATCTTGAAAGTCGTTCCTTGTGAGTTGTAATAGTATGATTTCCTTTTTCTTCTAATCCTTTTAATGTGTATATAGGAGTTCACTACAGGAAGTGCAATGGCAAGAAGAGTTGAGTAATATTTGCCTAATGCAGGAGTTCCTCCAAGTCACTCTACAAGATACTCAAGTGCCTCCAGAAGTCCAAGCTCGAGTTATTCCTCCACTGATGATGGATGGCGATATAAGGTCGCATTTTTTATATTGGCCCAAGCATTGACTAACAAATATCAAGAGGTAGCATCTCAATCCCAAGCCATGATGACCAAGCTAATTAAGAGGTTTACCCTCTTATTCAACCAAATGCTTGTACCACGGCTTCCTGCTTGAGAGACTTTATGAGGATGAACCCTCCTATGTTCTATGATCCAAAGTGAAAGAAGACCCCAAAGACTTCAGTGTTGATGTTTACAAGAATATTTATGCGATGGGATTGATTTCAAAGGAAAAGGCAGAGTTAATTTCCTATCAACTAAAGGATGTAGCTCAAATATGGTATACCAAATGGAGATAGAATAGGGTATTGAGAGAGCATCCTATCACTTGGGTGGTGCTTAGAAGGGCTTTCCTTGATTGTTTTTTTCTAGAGAGAAAAGGGAGTCAAAAGAGGAAGAATTCATCAAACTTCATCAAGGAGGTATGAGTGTGCGAGAATACTCCTTGAAGTTTACTAAGTTGTCCAAATATGCTCCTTCCTTTGTGTCAAACCCAAGAGATGAAATGAGTATTTATCACAGAAGTGTCCAATAATTTAATTGAAGAGTGTTGTTCGGCGATGCTACATTACTGCATGGATATGTATAGGTTGATGGCTCATGCACAACAAGTGGAAGAGACGAGACACAAGAGGAAGAACAAGGAGTTTAAGAGAGCAAAGTCTTATGAGGGAGGTACTTCTAAGGGTAGACTTGATATTCAAGACAAGACTAGGTTAAAAAAGAGGAATTTCAACCAAGTTCCTTCCAAATTACCTAAGGCAAGAAAATATAGTGTGTCTAACCATATGTCCAAAAAGCCTACAAGTAGAAATTCACCAAGTGATAAACAATGTTGTACAAAGTGTGATAAAAAGCATTTGGGTGAGTGTCTAGTGGGATAGGAAATTACTTTAGTTATGTAAAAGAGGGCCATAAGGTTAGAGATTTCCCTAACATAAGGAGTCAAGATAAGGGAAGTGGTCAAGCTCAACCTAGTGCTACTAGTTCCCAAGCTCCAAAGAGGAACCACTTTTATGATCTTCGCTCAAGGGGTGAGCAAGAGAAGTCTTCCGATGTAGTTACTAGTATGTTACAAATCTAATCTATTGATATTTATACTTTAGTTTTTCCCGATGCTTACTTATCATTTATAACTCCACTAGCAGATAAATTTTTTGATGCTCTACCTGATATTTTGATTTAACCATTTTTGTTACAACCTCATTGGCTGACTCTGCTGTTTCTTGAAAAGTCTTTAGAAGTTGTCCTATATCTTTTCCCAATAAAGTTACATGGTTGGATTAGGTAGAACTTTATACGGTTGATTTTGATGTTATATTGGGAATGGATTGGTTGCATGCTTGTTTTTCTTCAATTTATTGTCGAACAAGAGTGATTAAGTTCAGTTTTCCTTATTAACTTTTCCTAGAGTGGAAATGCTGTAACTCATTTCCTAGAGTTGTGTCATCTCTTGTTTGAAATCTTTCAAAATAATCTCTACAGGGTATATTTACCACAATTTAAGATGATCATGAATTCGACATCCCTCCAATAGAGTGGGTAAAAATAGTGAAGTACTTTTTGGATTTCTTTCCCGATGACTTACCCGGAATTCCGCCCGAGCGGTAAATTTACTTTGGTTATGAATCATTACTGGAGAGAATACCATTTATGTTCCTCCTTATTGGATGACTCCGACTAGATTTATAGAGTTGAAGGATCAACCCAAAGATTTCCTAGATAAGGGTTTCGTTCAACCTAGCATTTCACAAATGGGGAGCTCCGGTGTTGTTTGTTAAAAATAAGGATGGTTCCCTTAGGATGTACATTGACTATCGTCAACTCAATAATGTCACCATTAAGAACAAGTATCCTCTCCCTCGTATTAATGACGTTTTGATAAAGTCCAAGAGGCAAGATACTTTTGTATGATTGACTTGAGATCGAGGCATCACCAACTTATGGTGAGAGGTTGGAATGTACAATAAACGACATTTAATGCTACTTATGGACTCTACGAGTTCCTAGTAATGTCTTTTGGTCTCACTAATGCCTCTGCGTCTTTTATGGACCTAATGAATGGGATGTTTCAAAATTACCTAAATTCATTTGTTATTGTCTTCTTTGACGAAATCATAGTGTATTCAAAGAATGAGGGTGAACATAAGGGTCACTTGAGAGTGGTGTTAGTCGTCTTTAAGGAACACCAACTATTTTCCAAGTATAACAAATGTGAGTTTTGGATGCGATAGCGTTTCTATGTCTTATTTCTTGAGTGATGGTATAGAGGTCAATCAAAAGAAAACTGAGGCGGTTAAGATTTGTCCTAGATCATTGACTTCAACAAACATAAGAAGTTTCTTGGGTTTAGCTTGGAACTATAGGAGGTTAGTGGTCGGAGGCATGTGAAAGAGTAGGATTACCTCCGCTCCAGTATTGATTCTACCGGAGGGTACCAAGTGTTTTGTGGTATATTGTGATGCATACCGAGTGGTTTTGGGGTGTGCTCTTATGCAACACGAAAAAGTAGTAGCATATGCATCTAGACAACTCAAGGTGCATGAGAATAATTATCCAAATCAATATCTTAAATTAGAAGTCATAGTGTTTTATTTGAAAAAATATATATGGACATGTATATAGATCATACGAGTCTTCACTATGTTTATACTCAAATAAAGTTGAATCTCCGAAAAAAAGATGGTTTAATTTGTTAATGTTTATGACATCATGGTTCTCTACAACACCAGCAAGGCCAATGTTATTGCGGATGCTTTGAGTCATATGAGAATGGGTAGTGTGTCTCATATAAAAGAAGAGAATAATGTCCTAACGAAAGATGTTCATAGGTTGGCTAGATTAAGTGTTCGGTTAGAAGATTCACCAAATGGTTGTTTTGTGGTTCATAATAACACCTAGTAATCCTTAGTGGTTTAGGTAAAGTCCAAAAACATCTTAATCCACAATTGATGGAGCTGTAGAAATCGGTACTTAGCAAGTTAAATGAGTCAGTCATCTAAGGAGGATATGGTGTGATAAGGTATTAAAATAGACTATGTGTTCTTCATGTTGATGATTCTAGGAATAGGGTATTATAGGAAGCTCATGCTTTTTGATATTCTATCCATCTGGGTTCCGCCAAAATGTATCGTGACCTTAGGGAGGCATATTGTTTGGATGGATTGAAAAAGGGCATACCAATATCTGTATCCAAGTTTCCAAATTGCAAACAAGTGAAAGTCGAGCATCTAATGACTAGTGGTATAATCCAAGAATGGGGTGTTCCTACATTTAAGTGGGAAGAAATTAATATGTACTTTGTAGTTGGATTGCCTCAAATCTTGAGGAAAAGTGACTCAATTTAGGTTATAGTGGATAGATTTACAAAATCTGCTCATTTTATCTTCATTATGTCTACTTATATGGCGGAAGATTATGCAAGGATATACATTGATGCGAATGTGAGTCTCCATAGGATTCATTTTTCCATCATATCGTATATAGGTGCTCAATTCACATGTCATTTTTGGAGATCTTTTCATAGAAAGTTAGGTACACAAGTGAAGCTAAGCACTGCTTTTTATTCCAACACATATGGTCAAGCAGAGCGTACTATCCAAACTCTTGAAGACATGTTAAAAGCTTTTGTGATAGACTTCAAAGGATAATTGATAAAATCAATTGTCTTTGATTGAGTTCTCCTATAACAATCCAATCGATTGTCGTTGATTAAGTTCTCCTATAATAATAGCTATCACTCAAGCATTTCAACGACTCAATTTGAAGCACTATATGGTAGGAGATGTAGGTCTCCTGTTGGATTGTTTGAGGTGGCAGAGTCTTCACTCCTTTGTATGATATAATATATTATGTCCTAAAGAAGGTTAGGGTGATTTGGGAAACGGCCTATACTCGGCAAAAATCCTATGCTGACAATAAAATGGGTGAGGAGATTTGGCAAAAAGGGGAACTTAAGTCCTGGTATGTGGGTCCTATGAGGTTTTGCAAACGGTCAGAAAGGTTGCATATGAATTGAGACTACCTGAACTAGCTTCGGTTGATCCGTTTTTCCATGTTTCTATGCTTATGAAGTTCGTTGGTGATCTCGTGTCCATACTTCCTATTGAAGCGCTTGGTGGGGATGAGGACCTCTCATATAAAAAGGTTTAGGTGGAGTTTCTTGATAGACAAGTTAAGAAGTTGAGGAACAAGGATGTGGTCTTTGTAAAGGTTTTATGGAGAAACCAACTAGTTGAAGGGCAACATGGTAGGTTGAGTCCGATTTGAAGTCATGTTATCCTCATCTCTTTCCTAACTAAGGTTAGTTGTTCCTATTAATAATTAAAATAAATAGTGAATTTGAACTTTTACTTGTTTTGCAAAATATGCATAATTATGGTAAAAGGTTTACGCTAAACTGAGTTTTCATGGAAAATTCTCTTTCTGCGTTATTTGTACTTATTTATGTATTTTGTGAATGGATACCTTCATTAAATCATAATGAGCATGTTGATCTTTTGTAAGAATATTTGGCAGAAGTGACTTGATGATCTTGTTGAGCTCATGTTGATATTGAGAAGGAAATTCCTCATATTGTGATGTTGAGCTCTTATATGTGGCAAATTGTGATTTGAGTTTCTATGTGTAAATTCCATGTTTTTATGTTTATTTGAGTTGCATCTCATGTTTTTTCTATATGTTTTTTTTAGGATTCTAGAATAGAGTCTATTCATTCAAATCAAATGATTTTAATGTCATTCTGGGACGAATGTTCCTAAATGAGATAATGTAACACTCCTTATGTCCAAGAACTAATAAAGATCCTCACATGAGTATACAAGGCTTGAAACACTGTTTTAAGGCCAAAATTTTTTTATCGAAAACATTTAGGAAATTTTGGAGTCAAGACATCAAGAAACGTCCATGACGTCCGGAGACTAGTGAAGTATGTTTCACGTGTTTTCAAGAGTCGGAATTCAATGAAATTCGGTAAAAAGGTGTAAATCATTTATTAGATTTTGTTTGTGTTCAAAACTTCCGTGTAAAACTCCCAAGGACCACCCAAATGGTCCTTTTGGAGGACCCTTCAAAAATGACAAAAAAGCTAACAAGACAAAGTGGTAATACACAAGACAAAACAACGGGTGTGGTCTTGTTGACGGGGAGTCAATCTCTCCGTCCACCAACACTTATAAATTTTACAAAAATACACTATCCAAACTTAGCGACGGATGTGCAGCACGAAGGGCATGGGGAGCGCCAACTGACCTACAGAGCGTAGGTAAGGGTCTCGTAGGTCAGGGCCTTATTTTACTGTCCAATTTGAAGTTAGTTCATTTAATTATTTAGTTTGTTAATTAAGGGTTAAGGAAGGTCTAAATGAGTTAATTAAACAACTATATAAAGACATAAGCGTAATTAAACTAATTCTACACCCTAAATTCCCAAAACTCAATTTTTTTTCCTTCTCTCTATTTTGTCTCTCCCCAAAGAAGACTCGATTGAAACCTAGGTCAATGGGATTAAAGGTGTAAAAACTTCACTTTTAATCCATCAATATTAAAGGATTAACAAGGTATGATAAATCTTCACCATTGGGGCTCCTTTCCCTAAAGGGTTCTTTCAAATAGATTTCCAAATAGAAGAGAAAAGATGGGTTTCATTCCTAATTTGAAATTGATGTTTCAAATTGTATTGTTCTTAATTTATTTTTATTTTTAGGGAAAAATTGTGATAAATTATTGGTTAATAAGTTAGTTGTTGATGTTAGACCTAATTTTATGAAAGATATCGTGAATTGACCTTATTTCCCTAACCCTTTGTTATGAATTGGTTTTAAATTGACCAGTCTTGATGCAATTGACTTATTTCTTTTTTTAATTACTATAATTTTGATGTTACTAAATCTATTATTTGTTGGATATGATTGGTTGATGGTAAGATCATTGAAGAAGGCTTTTGAAGGTTAATTTGTTAGACCAATGATTTTGATTCCTTATTTAAATTGTGATAGTACTTAATGATGATATTCTATTGGAGTATTAATTGTGATTACATTAGGTAGGTGACGGTATGATGAATTGAATTGATATGTCTTTTTTATATGTATTGTGAGATTATGATTAAGGTGTAACGATATAAGGTTTATGAAGAACAAGTATGTGCTTTACTATGATATGATGATGATAATGTGTTAATCTTACATACGAGGGTTGCAATGAAAGCACATTCTCATGGAATTTCCAATGAGCTAATAATGATGATATATTGAGGGTTAGTCCTTTATTACCTATACTAAGCAATTATGATTAATAAAGGCTTGAAGACATTTAAAAAATGGGCTTTAGCTTAGCCCCGAGTGAAGTTGACAATGAGAGTTGTTGACTCCCCTATAGAATAGAAATTCACGGAGGAGATAAATAATAGAATGAAATTGAGTGTAAGAATAGCAAACATGTCTCCAAGTCCTTGAACTATGTTTCCCTTATAGGAATACTAGCTAGTGGATCCACCAAGAATGCTATGTTCATGTTTTAGTGCTACCTTTGAAAGTAATCAACCTTACTTTGGTGTAGGGTTCAATGACACTAGATTACACATTTAGCTTATGTGGTCAATATCAGTTAAAACAGTTGTTACCGAATGTAAAATGAAGTAATAAAGTGGAATCTAAGTAGGGTGACTTAAGGGGTTTAACTTTGTCTATGTAGGGGTATGAGAATCTTCCTATACATTGCACTAGTTGTCCTTGAGGGAACTCCTAGGAGGATGTTCTTATGTTCTTATAATGTAAGTGATATATATATGTTGACTTTACATGTTGATGATCCTATATGATATTGGTTTCACTTATGAATATGTTGTTGGTCTGTATTGCTATATATGATCATGACTACTCATGATGCTACGTTATATGAAGTTAGAACATCACTTATTATCTGCTATTTTGTTTACTTGTTTTAGTTGGGTTGTCGGTCTTCACTTGGTCATTGCACTTGTAAGCTTTGTAATGGGTTATGAGTAAGGGCCTTGCAGTTGTTGAAATGTTATGAACTCTTTAACATGCGTTGTTGGTATAACATGGTTTTGGATTTTCTTTGATTATGAGTTCTAATATGCTACTACATAAGTTGACATGATCTATTTGATGATGTTAGTCTTGTATGTAGATGGTATTGTGTCAAGTGTTATATGATTATTGTCTTATATGTAATCTTTGTTGTGTATAAGGCTTTTGAAAGTAACTTCACATGGTTTTGAACAAATGTCGTTTTTAAGCATGATTTCAAACATTATATGTGCATATGTTTCAAAATTAGTAAAAGTGAATGTACTAACCCATTTACTTTTTATTTATATTATGTAGGTTTCGGTCATTGCGTTCTTAGAAGGCCGATTAAAGATGAGTTGGGTCCTACTACACAAGTGTTGGTATCTTCTCATGTTTGGGGATGTTACCTTGGTCCAAATTCTTACTTTTAAGTTGTATAGTCATGAAGACATGGTTCATTCCTTTAATCATTAGGATATTGATGTAAGACTATATTGGCATGTTGATGTTGTATTGACTATGTCTAACATTTGTACTAGTTTAGATAGTTAAATAGGTGATGAAGAACTAGACTAATTCTTATGTATCCATTATGTCATCGAAAATAGAATACTATGTAAGCTTCCTATGTAAGGAGTTTATGTAAACTCCCTATGTCGTATGCGAGAGGTTTATTTAAACCTCTGTATAGATATGTAGATGAAAATTTTTAATATCCCACATTTTTAGCCTATGAAGTGTAATGACGAATGCTAAGAGGCTAGTCATAATCCTCTTCGAGGACGACGACGCCAGTTACATCTGTGGGGTTCTCCTTCGTCGTTACAATCTCTTTAACCTTTTTCAACTTTTCTGGTGTCCTTTTTTATGGTGGAATATATGTAGAACGAGTATATGGGAGGATATGTATATAGAAGTCTATATCTCTCTAAACAATGACTTTGGGAAAATCATCAGGAGCGACTTCTACAAATTCTTTTACTGTAGAAACAAACCGAATATGATGTATCTCTACAATAGAGTCGTTAGCTCAGACTAAGTGATAGGCACTCCCTTTAAAAACTATCTACTTTGCCTTAATGTATGAAACGAAACGACCCTTAGGAAACTGCTGATCTTTTTTTTAAGTCCAAGATTCACTCATTTGGAAACTAAAAGTTTAAAACTCGATTCCTATAATAAAATAAGTCATAAAAAGGAGGTAGCTAGTAAATACAAAGAATGAAATCAAAATCTACAATGTCTAACACAATTAGATCATCCATGGTACTATTGTGACTGACGAATATTGGGCAATTACGATAGACTCTCTCTAGTAGAATGACTCACCAACATGTGTCAAAATATTGAATGCTTAAGTCAATTGATAGGGAATAACATTAGTATTCATTGAAATAGAAGGAGTTACAAAAGAAAAAGTTGCTCACTGATCAAAAAAAGCATAAATAGCAAAGTCCAACAATTTAATCATACCAGTGACATCATCTAGAGACTCCTATTGCTCTTGGTTACAATTTATATCATACAAGAAGTTTGTTCCCCTGCCTATATCGGCAGTTGGCCCTTTATTTTCAGCATTAACCGGTGGAGCAACTACAGCAGAATAGCCTTTATTACCCCCATTACCGTTTCCTTGCGTGTTGTTTGGACACTATCATATTAAATTTCCATTTTGGCCACATTTCAAAACAACCAGTGGATCCATACACCAAGTACCTAAATGGTTCCTACCACACATGGTGCATTCATGAGTCTTACTACGCCCTTGTGGCATTCTACCTTGACAATAATCAAGTTAAGCTTTTAGGTCCTTATTATTGTACTCACATTTGTTCTTAGGTGTAGGTGTACTCACAAATGATGAAGCAGGTCCCTTTTGTTTTAGTTTGAAAAATGACCGGTTGGCATTCCTCTTCTACTGCCTGGACTAATTCCCAGTCTTGGCCTTCATGCTCTTAAACTCTTCTTTACCCTTAGGCTTCTCTTTCTCATTCTTCTGCACGTAAGCCATCAACAACTAATGATCCGTGTTTCCTCTCAACATCAAAAACCCTACCTTTCATACTCGATGTACAAGACAGCCTAGTAACAAACAAGCTCTTTCTTAATCTTTATTTTTGTAACCATCTCTGGTGCATATCGGGATAGTTGGGTGAATATCAGCTTATACTCATGAAAACATAGAGAATTACTCTTAATGGTAAAAAATTCTCATACTTTATCCTCCTTTAGTTCTCGTGGAAAGAAGACCCCTAAAAATTCCTCCTTAAAACAAGTCCAACACAGAGGTGGTGCATCCTCATATCTACCCTCTTTCCACTGATCAAACCAAGTCGTAGAAACACTCTTTAATTGATATGATTTTATATCTAATCTCTCAATATGAGCAACGTGCATCACATGAAATACCTTTTTCAGCTCCTCAATGTAGTTCTCTAAATCCTCAATAGTTATTGAACTAGTGGATCTTCGAGGATTTGTTCTTAAGAACTCTCGAATCCTAGAAGTAGCAGTCACTTCCTTTGTAGAACCTCTCTGTTCTTCAAACTTGTAATTCATAGCTTGATTTAGCATCCTTATTTCCACTATGAACTCAATATTAGTAAATTTTCCTTGGGATCGCACTTCAGGTGCATTAGGTACCCCCTCTTCCTAAGGTTCAACATTCCTTCTATCTGGAAAACCTTAGACTACTTTCATGGAGGCATGATCACAACAAAGAACAAATTAGAGAGGAACTTTTTTAGAGTTCAAATATTAACGCACGAAATGAGAGTTAAAGAAGTGAGAAAATTTCCTACAACACGAAATGAGAGTGAAAGAAGTGAGAAAAATTCCTACATTTTGCAGCCTCCTAATTATAGATGTGGTGCACTGCATAGCGATAACTACGACTCTACAGACATGGATTTATAGAATCCATAGTACTCTTGAACATTGTGCTCTAATACAAAGTTTGTCACGCCCCGAGCCTACACCTTAGGATGGACTAGAAATCAAAAATCATTGCTTGTCCTAAGAGAACCCTTGGCTTGTGTTACTCCGCGGAAGACTTAAAACAAAAAGATAGTATAAATAAAGAGCTTGTGAAATAAACTGAGAATTTCTTAAAAGTAACACTCAACTGGCCAAAAATGCTAATAATGTCTCGTAGAAAAAATCTGAAATGCAAAGGTAAAAAACTCATAAATGACAGTTACAAATTAAAAAGACATATTCATGAAGTCAAAGCAAATAACATGCTTATCAACATACTTTAACTTATAGTTTAATATAACCTTACAATCAAGTTATTACATCACAAGAATGCATAATTCATATCATAATAAAGCAAGACTACCACTCATGAACCGTCATAAAGCTATCAAGTGAAATAATAGAGCAAAGAGCCATAACATTACTCAATCAAATGACCCACAAAGAACCATGACTAATATTCAACTTCACATAACACAACCTTTAAGGATACACAACATCATACTTTTAGCAACATCAACCAATTACATGTTCATAGGAATATCAATCATTATATAAATTCATTTAAATGAAAAGTCACCATATTATCATCTTTCACATTCATTATCATATACATACATAATATCAATCTTCTAATGTTTACCCCAAGGAAAACAAGAGCAAGGCATAAGTAGAGTCACATACCCTACCTAAGCTAAGTAAAACCTCTCATGACATCCTAGTTAGTTTATACTTCAATGATTAATTTTCGTTTAGGTAACACTTGCCTTAACCGAATATAGACGACAAAAGATAACTGTGGAATACGGGGTTGTAAAACCTTACACCTATGGAAGGTGGTCTACCGGTCAAAGTAAAACCAAACATAAACTTAGCTTTCTAGGTGGATCCACTAGCTAGTCTTCCTATGGGGGCAAAATAGTTAAAGAACTAAGGATGAATACATTGGAGTATCCTCTCATGGGAATACATTTAATAAGTATTCCTATTTTATAAGTCAAAACCACATGTATAACTATAGGATGAATCTTCCACTTTGGGAAGTCATCACCTTCCATTGTAAAGTTCACTCGGTGCTAAGCTAAGTTAATTTATTGAAATGTCTTTAGTGTCTTTATAATTAATCATATCTTAATTTAGGTCATAGGTTCTAGCTATTGTATAATAATCATTATAATGATAGCTCAATAAGAATTGCATGAGAGTAGTCATTTCATTACAATTCATAAAGGTGAGGTCAACACGTTATATATCATTTCATAACAAGGCACATTGGTAAGCATCACCATCCTTATAACATTCACTCCTTACTCAAATTCACAACCGTAGTCAAGAAATTTCAATTTAAACAAACCCTACCAATCCTAATCCAATGCATACTCCAATGCAACATAAGGATTCAATCACACTTAATCATAAATTGAAGTAAGGAATAGGGATCAAAAGACATCCAAAGTCTCTTTCAAAATTTGTCAACAAGGTCTTACATCAACCCTTAATTCAACCAAATTATGTCATAGCATCAAAATAATTCAATAACAAATCATGATAAAAATTCTAGAGGAATAAGTACATCACAATTAAATACTAGATAATAACTTAAGATAAGATACTTAGGTTAATTCACAAATTACTTCACAAACTAAATCACTCATCAAGAACTAGTATGAAAAGATTATAATAAACCCTAATACATTTATGATTAGAACAAAAACTTCATATAATAGTAATTCAACCAATAAAAAAGTCAATTGAATTCAATACAACCTAATTCATATCGTTGTCAAACCTAGGTTAAGGGTTAAGGGTCATCATCAACAAAATAGACCAAACCATCAAGATATATCATAATTAAGTTAGAATACATGTTAATGTATTCATATTATCTTTAATAACCCATAAAGATCAATCCGTAACATGATTTTCGAGATTGAGAAGAACCCACATAAAAACTCAACTTTTGAAAATACATTGAAGGAACCCTTTGAGGAATGAAGTCTCAAAGGTGAATTATATCCCATACCATAAAAGTTTATGAATATTTTATCGTTAAATTCTCCGTTTACATACCCAATATCCCTTCCCAATCTTCTTCTTCAATAATGTCTTCCAATAGAGAGAGAAAGAAGAGAAAAGGATGAGGATTTATTTTGTGAGTTATGTTTGGTCTAATGGGGTTGGGGTCATTATATGGGGGGTTAATTAAATAAATTATACTCCGTTAAACCCCTAATTAACCACCTACCCCCTAAACTAATAAAATAAAGCTAAGTTAAAATGTGTAGGAAGATTTTACCAACATAGACGAGAACCCGATTGACGGTCCTTCTGTGAGTCAATGGTCACTCTGCACTTACGTACTGCACATCCATCGTTCTTATCAGAGACTATGCAATTGGGGCCCTCCAAAAAAAAGTATAAGTGTTCTTCGACGGTTGGGAACCACGCCCCATCGATCCACACAGTGATCGTCGACTATATCTAGTGGTTACACACTGCCAGGGAAGTGTTGACACCAACGTCCAAGGGTTTTCCTCAAGGGCCCTTGGTTGGTCCTTGGGGAGTCGTACTTGTATTTTTCGATCATGAATAAAATTTAAGACATTACATACACCCTTCAACCAAATTTCATGAATTTTTGACTCCTAAAAACTAGTCAAATAGGCTAAGGTACGCGATTACCTTCTTGAGTAAATTTTGGGACGTCATGTCCGTTCTTAGACGTTTTGAGTTATTAACTTCCTAAATTACATATATTAATCATAACGGACAATAAAAAAGTGTATAGACCCCATGAAACTTATGTTAGGTTTAAAGACATGTCTTGGATTTTCGAATTGTTACATGGGTGTTTTGGAAAATTCACCCCAAGTATTATGAATTGTATGGATGGTTTATTTAGGTATAATTCGGTATTTTTTGAGTATTAAAAAGGTTTTATCCTCATGAGATCTCAATATTAAGATGGAGCTTGATGAGGGATTTTTGATGGAGTTTCTTGTTCAATTCTCTTTGGATAATTCTAATAAGGTAAGGTAGTTCTTAATATAAGGCTTTCTATAATTTTAGAGCCAATTTCAAAGATGATTTCAAAGATTTAAAAATAGATTAAAAAGTCCAATTTCTACTCTAAGTAATGAGTTCTTGCATGAAATGTTTTTTAATATTAAGATATGATATTATTGATGTATAATTGATATTTTTCAATGAAAATATCCATGAAACCTTGACCTTCTTAAAGATCTATATTTGTCTATGCTATGGGTGCAGTGATTATGAGAGACAGTGGTGAATTCATGTGTAGAATGCTTTGGACTATTGATTTATGTGATGATAATATCAAAATGGTATATGGGCTGCGTTAAATTGATTATGTTCATATTATAGACTATTGGGTTTTTGATATAATATTATGTTAAGGCTATTGATATTAGCCTTTATGTGTTGATTAGATTGAAATAGATAAGGAATATTGATGATGATGATGGAAATGTGGTAAATTGGTTTAATCTCTATGTTATGTTGAATTGATGTCGAATTGTACAAAAATTCTATTGATTGGTATGGTCCAATTATGGTGGTGGTGCTTTTGTGTTGATTATTTCATGAACATGGCCTTGTCGACATTAGTTATGTTAATTGTAGTAGCATCATGTTAGGGCTTACATTAATGTATAATGTGAAGTTTATTATGTTAAGTAATGTGATCATGTTGTATATTCTTTGGCTTATATGATTATGTAATGTGAAATATAATGTGGTATATGTGTTATTTGGTAGAAAGTGAAGATGTTAAGTGTAGTACTATTAAAATGCTTATGTGATCTAATATAGATGCTAATGTTGTTGTTCTTCCTCAAGTGAGGTTATAGAATGATAAGAGGTCTAATAAGTGACTTATATGATAATTTTCTGTATGAATGAGTGAGGTTAAATCATGTTGTTTTTAAATGACTAAGTGGTATTATGGTAGTCTATGCTGAGTCTCTTTATGTGTTGATGTGGTATCTTATGTCGTAGACTTTATCTCCCCACTTCGTACTTGAATGATGAATGTGTGATATTATGAATTGTGTGTCTTGATGTGGTAGACCTAAGTCACTCTTGTTGATGAATGAATGATATATGAATATGTTATTCCTTTACCTCGTAGGCTTAACCACCCTTGTCTTATATGTGTATGAGTGATTGATAAATGAACTTTTAATAAGTAAAGCAGGTCATTAAATTTGAACCTTTTAGAAAGAAGGTTATGCTATCGTCGAAGTTTAAAGTCGTAATGGTATACTTCTCATTGGAATGATGGATTTAGGGGTAGGTTTCCTAGAAAAGCAGGAAACAATCTCTAAGAAAGTCATTGAGCTATACTATTGAACAATTGAGTGGTATCCTAGTTGATCCTTCCTTTGGTAAGATGCATTATTATTTGGTTATGACTTCCATACGGTACTTCTTTATATATTACATGATTGAATTACTCAAGAAGAACAAAGGCCACTCAATGAGAACAAAGGCTTGAACTTGGTGAGTATGCTACGGGAGTGGATCTATTTAAGATGAAATTAGAGTACAAAAAAACCTTTTTATATTCCTTAACTATGTGCCTACATGGGATGTGTCATTGTTCTACCCACAAAAGTTTAACGCCCTCTATCGGAGATGGGCATGACTCTGGATTTCATGCCTAACTAGTATGTTCTATGCCGGTTAATTCCTATTCTCGTCATGTGGGATACATTCTAGTGTTTGATAAGTTTTACAACATTTAGGTAATGTATTAGGATGCTCTCTAGACATGGAACGAGTAGGCTTTGAAGATCCTTGTGTGTATATTCCTAAAGTCTTTTCCAAGACTATTATATGAACTATACTAAACTTATGGTTTTCTATCGAAATGGTTTTAATGAAAATATTATTTCTAAATAAAGTATTTTTTTATAAAAGGTACCTATATAGGAAACCTTTAATGATTGCTTAGGTAGGCTTGAAGAGGGTGCATGTGTAGTCTATTCATATTTTACTTATGTGAGTCTTAGAGTAACTTTAGGTAAGGAGTTATATGATGGAAAAACTTCTGTATTGAATATGGACTTATGTAATATGTGATGTATTGGAAAAAAATTCTTTTTGTAGTCTTAAGGATCATCTAGGTGTGTGTTAAGGGTTTTTATCGAAATCCTTATCTTAAAAAACTTAGGTGAACGTTTGGATTACCTTTAGTAGGGGATATAAGTGAATATGCTTGTGTGATGGATGTTAATTGAATGTATTCCATATGTTATTGTTGATTTGTTTTATGTCTCTTAAACTCTTTTATGAAGGATTAATATCAAAATATCATTAAAGCTTGTTTCTATAGTAAATTCCCCTTTTAATGGTTTTGGCATGACTTCCATACATAGTGAATTCAATGCGCTAACCCCTTTTTTTCCCTTTTTGACCAAAGTGTAGGGAATTGGAACTCTTGATACGCCATAAAAGGATGGCTAGGTTTTTAACAGTTGAAGATGAAGTATTGGTGAGTCCTCATTGATTCGAGTACAAGACCCACATGTCCCTTCTATGTCTTAGTCTTTATTTTATGTCTTTACTGGACTTATTCCCTATGTCGTACATTCAATGTATTAGATGGTTTATATTAGACATTGAAATGTATGAAGTTTTTAAAGAAAGTTTCTACCGGCTTATTGAATGAAAGTATTTTTTCACGTGTGAAGAAAATTATAATTTTGTGCTTATTTGTAGAGTATATTATGTAATGATTGGTACGAGAGGCTTCATTGAGACTTCTTAAAGTCTCATTCGCCGTGTCCCAATTCGAGGGATGCCATTTCTTCTAGGGAATACCTTCGTGTCATGACAAAGTTTCTATCAGAGCATCAAGATTTGGAGTGTCTTATGTTGTCTCATAAACCACATCTAGTAAAGTCTAGTTCATAATTTAAATCGCGCCACATTATGAAAAGGACGCTATTGGGCTCTAGGGAAGTTTCACTTCTTTAATATTCTAATAATGCCTAAGAGCTTTCTTTATGGTGTCTTACCTTTGTTCCTTTATGTGATGTTCATTGGATTTAGACCTTAGAGATTCTTGGTTTGAGGGAGAAAAAAAAGAGTGTTTGATTTTTTATATGGGATATGGAATGTTGTGTTAACGACCTCAGGTTTGTTGAGTTACCTTTTGAAGGTTAGTATAGTTGAAAGAAATGATGAAGTATAGTGTTAGAAAAATTGTAGAGTGATAGTTGAGATAGTTTGAAGTATATGGGAATAGATGTTGTTTTAACGAATAAAAGTGAGTTTGTCCTAGTAAGGGTGGTGTTTCCTCGAGGGACATCCTTGTAATATGTATATGTTGACCTTAAATTGATTTTCCTATATGGGAGATTATGGTGAGTAGTATTGTTGCAGGTAGTGAAATTTCCCTTATCTTTTCTTTTTGTTCATATTCAATCCTAAAACTAAAAGCTCCTAGTAACTTGGTTTATGTTCGAGTCTTTTGTGAAAAATGAGTTTCCAAATATTCTCCTTAATATATGCACATTTTTGTTAAATTGTTGTTAAATAAGAAAATGAGTTTTTATGCATTGTATTTACTCATGTTTATGTTCATTTACATTTGATTTTCTATTTGCTTTATGAGATAGAAATAATGAGCTTGTCTAGGACGAATGTTCTTAAGTAGGGGAGAATGTAACAAACAAAAAATTAAATATTATTAATTAGAACTTCACTAGTGTTATAAGGGTTGTTTAATAGATTAAATAATGTGTATGTGAATTTTGAAATCATTCTGGTTATGTTTGAAGTCAAACGCAAAGGGACGACCAAGATTTTCGACAACTAGTCCTTGTGTGCTTGCATGATCTTATGTGCGTGTTTCCTAAGGTTATAAGGTATTTAAATGATGGTTTATGGTTTTTATAGGAAGTTTATGATGTTTTGAAGAGTTTAAACGTCAAAAATAAAAGAACATCCTAGAGATTCGAAAGTTTGTTTTTGGATATACTTTTGTAATTGTGTGTGCCTTTGCATGTTTTGTGACTTTTGTTATGTTTATTTTTATGGGGAAGGTTCCTATGACCTATAAGTACATGATAATGGGTTTAACGTCCGAGAATGACTTCACGTACAAACCACAAAAGGCCCTAGAAGAGGATCCCAACTTAAAGGGCCAGACTACCTGGAAGTGGCAATCAACGATCCCCAAATGATAGCCAGTCCATCAAGTGATGACTCATTGATAGTTGTCATATATGGAGCCAGGTGGCCTATACTGATGGGAGTTGTTGACCCAATCAAGGGGCATAGGCCAGTCAACGGTCCGTTGATGATGGGGCATCAATGGGCACTGCACTAACTTCAATTTTCTGCCATGCTTGGGATGTTTTAGGAAATTCACCCCAAGTATTCTAAATTGTATGGATGTTTTATTCAGGTTTATTAGCTATTTTATCAGTATTTAAAACTTTTAACCTTCACCCTAACACCTAATTCAAAACCTTTTCCCTCAAAAACATTCTCCAAATAGCTCAATGAGAGCTCAAGATGAAGAGAGAGCTTGATGATTGATTTTCAATAGAGTTTATTATTCAATTCTCTTTAGGTTCCTCTAATAAGGTATTGGAGTTCTTTCATGTAAGTAATTCTATCATATTAGAGTCAATTTCAAATATGATTTCAAAGATTCCCAAAAGGTGAAAAAGTCCAACTTTTATACTAAGTCATCGAATCTTTCATGAAATGTTTTTAAACATAAGATATGAATTATTGATATATCATTTATGTTTTCAATGTGAAATTCCATTTAACATTGATTTTCTCAAAGACCATTATTTTTCTATTCTATGGGTGAATTGATCATGATTTCTTAGTTGTGAATTCATGTGTAGTTTCTTTGGGTTGTTGATTTATGTAAAAATCATATTATAATGGTATATAGCCAGCCTTAAATTCGATAATGTTCATATTGTATATGATTTGATTGTTGGTTTAGAGTAATATTTATCGCTATTAGTAAGAGACTTTCTGAGTTGATTTCATTGAAATGACTGAGGAATGTTGACGATGACGATGGTAAGTTGTCTTTATCACTCCGTATTACGCAGAATTGATGTAGAATTGAATAGAATTGCAACTGATTGGTACGGTCCACTTATGATGGCGGTACTAATGTGTATATTATGTGATGAACATGCCCTTGTCAGCATTATTTATTTAAGTTATAGTAGCATCATGTTAGGGCTTACATCAATGTGTAATGTGAAGTTTATTATTTTTAGTAATGTGCTCATGTTGAATATTCTATGGCTTATATGATTATTAAAGTAGAGTATGATGAGAAATATGTGTTTTTTCGTAGAATTGTAAAGATTTGATGTGTAGTACTCTGATAATGCTTATGTGATATTATATGGATGCTAATGTTGTGATTCTTCCTTAAGTGATGGTATAGAATGATAAAAGGTCTAAGAAGTGTCTATTGTTATAATGTTGTGTATGAATGAATGAGGTTCAAACATGTTGTTCATAAATAACTATGTGATTATGGTAGACTATGATATGTATTTGAATGTGTTGATGTAGTATCTCGTGTTGTAGGCTTAGTGCCCTTACTAGGTACTTGAATGATGAATAGTGTGACTTGATGTGGTAGACCTAAGTCCCTCTTCTTGAAGGATGATTGATATGTGAATATGTGATTTGTTGACTTGGTAGGTTAAAGCACCCTTGTGTTGAATGGGTATGAGTGATTGATAAATGACCTTGAAATAGGTAAAGAAGGTCATAAAGCTGGATCTTTTTTGAAAGAAAGTTATGGTATACTTTAAATTGAAAGCCGTAATGGTATCTTTCCCTTGTAAATGATGGACTTACGGGTAGGTAGGGTATAACAACACAAAACAATTTGTAAGAAACTAATTGAAATATCCTATTTAACAATCAAATGGCAGCCCTAGTTTACTTATGATTTTGTAAGGTGTATTACGATTTGTTTATGACTTCTATATGGAACCTCTTTATACATCAGTAATTGAATTACTCTACGAGAGAAAATGCTAACACCGAGTGAGAATGCTTTGGGTGTGGCTCTATATAAGATGAGATGAGAGTACAAAGAAACCCTTCATATTTCTTGTGCCTACATGGAATGTGTCCTCTTTCTACCCTAGAAAATGGAACACCCTCCATCAAAGTAGGCTTTTACTCCAAATTCCATACCTAGCTAGAATGGTCTATGTTGGTAAATTTATAATCTCATCATTTGGGATACATTCTAGTTTTGGATATGTTTTACAACATTTAGGTAGTTGAATGAGAAACCATCAAGATATCGACTTATGTGATATGTGATGTATTAGAATAACCTACCTAAGGTAGTCTTGAGGATCATCTACGTGTGTGTGAACGGTTTGTATCGGCGGCCGCTTCATAACTTACTTAGGTAAATCTTAGGATAACCTTTTGTACGGGGTCTATGTGAATATGCTTGTGTGATAGATGTTACTTGAATGTATATTATTTGTGGTTATTGACTTGTTTTATGTCTCTTAAACACTCTTATGAATGTTTAAAATAAAAATATTATCAATGAACATTTTGATTCTAAATATCCCTTTTTCATGGTTTTTTCATGACTTCTGTACATAGTGGTTCCTTCTCATTGGCTACTTAACAGATTAATATTCAATGGGTTGCGGACAATCCTTGAGGATACACTTCCATTAATTGAAGGTTTCATAGAAAAATACTTCGTAGTTAGGGACACCCTCCATTTCCACTGGCTGAAGAAATTCACCAGGCCCTGAGGCCCCTACATTTATACATGGGTTCGTGATTTTTATACAACATATGGAGAGTTATTTCCATACGGGAAGAAGAAGTCCAGGACTATCAGACCGGTGAAGTCGGTGATGTTCTAAGGTTAGAAAGTCAGGTGTGCAGTACATACCAAATTAGTACTGCACAAAACAAAGCTCTGGGTGCTACAGTGGTGTAAAAACCCAAAATAAACTAGGCTTAACTAGAGATTCAATAGTGTTCATTGGGATTTTTAATGCTTAAAGAAGTGTGTATGTGAATTTTAATGTCATTCGGATTGAGTTTGAAGTAAAACCTCAAGGGATGACCAAGACGTTCGACGACTTGTCCTTATGTGTTTGCATCTTATTATGTGTGTTTTCCTAAGGTTATAAGTTATTTAAAAGATAGTTCATGGGTTTTTTAGGAAGTGTATGGAGTTTGGAAGAGTTCGCATGTAAAACGTCTTAGACATTCGAAAGTTAGTCTTCGGATGTGCCTGCATTTTTTTTGCCTTAGAATGTTTTGTGACTTGTGTGATGTTGAAATTGATGGTGGAGGTTAATAATACCTAGAAGTGCCTTTTAAGGGTTTTATCATCCAGAAATTACTCTACCTAGGACCCATAAGTAGCCCTAGAAGAGGACCCCAACTTAAAGGCGAGGATTGCATGGCAGTGGCAATCAATGACCCCTTAACGATAGCTTTGTCGATGGGTGGAGTCGATTGTGACCTGTATACTGAATGTTTGGGAGATTCAGAACCCAATAACGGAGCATAATAAGCATGGTATAGGCCAGTCGATGGTTCATTGATGATGGGGCGTCGATGCGCATTGCACTGCCTGAAATTTTCTCCAATGCTTGGGGTGTTTTAGGAAATTCACTTCAAGTATTATGAATTTTAAGGATGGTCTATTTATGTGTAATTGGGTATTTTATGAGTATTAAAAAGGTTTGACCCTCATTTAGACCCTAACACTTAAGTTAAAACCCTTTCCCCCAAAAAACATTTCTCCAAAAACCTCCATGAGAGCTCAATATTAAGATGGACCTTGATGATGAATTTGCAACCGAGTTTGTTCTTCAATTTACTTTGGATTATTCTAATAAGATATTGTAGTTCTTAATCTAAGGCTTTCTATCACCTTAGAGTCAATTTCAAAGATTTCGAAACGTTGAAAATGTCCAATTTCTAATCTAAGTCATTAGTTCTTGCATGAATAATTTTTAATCATTATTATATGATATTATTTATGTTTTTATATGAAAATCTCCATGAATCCTTGACCTTCTAAAAGATCTATATTTTTCTAGGTTATGGTTAATTGTTCATGACATTATAGTTGTGAATTAATGTGCAGAATGCTGTGGGATATTAATTTATGTCAAGATTATATTAGAATTGTATATAGGTTCCCTTACATTTATTATTTTAATATTGTATATTATTGGGTTGTGGATTTAGAAATGTATTAATGGCTATTGGTAAGATCCTTAGTGAGTTTATTTGATTTAAATGTCTAGGGAATGTTGATGATGATGATGGAGACGTGATAAGTTGGCTTCATTTCTCTATGTTATGTAGGATTTATATATGATTGTACAACATTTGTATTGATTGGTGAGGTCCACTTACGGTGGGAGTTCTTATGTATTGATTACTTGATTTACATGGCCTTGTCAACATTATTTATGTAAATTAAAGAAGGATCATCTTAGGGCTTACATGAATGTATAATGTGAAGTTTATGATGTTAAGTAATGTGAACATGTTGAATATTATATGGCTTGTATGATTATTTAATCTGAAATATGATGTTATATATGCATTATTTGGTCAAATAATGAAATGTTAAATGGATACTCTTATAATCCTTATGTGATCTTATATGGATGCTACTGATGTTATTCTCCTAAAGTGATGGTGCAGAACAATAAGAGGTCTAAGTAGTGTCTTATGTGATAATGTTGTGCATGAATGAGTGAGGTTCAAGCATGTTGTTCTTAAATGACTATTTGTGTTATGGTAGACTATGATGAGTCTCTTTATGTGTTGATGTGGAATCTTGTGTGGAAGACATAGTGTCCCCACTTGGTACTTGAATAATGAATATGTGATATGATGAATAGTGTGTCTTGGTGTGGTACATCTAAGTCCCTCTTCTTGATGAATGAATGATATGTGATTCCTTGAATTGGTAGGCAAAAAAACCCTTCTCATTTATGTATATGAGTGATTGATAAATGACCTTTCAATAAGTAAACAAGGTCATTAACCTTGAACCTTTTAGAAAGAAGGTTATTATATCATTGAAGTTCAAAGCTGTAAGATATATTTCTGGTGTGAATGATGTATTTAGGGGTACGTTTGCTTGAAAATCATTAAACCATATTTACGAAAGTCATTGAGCTATATCATTTAAGTATTCAATGGAAGCAATAGTGGACCCATCCTTTGGCAATGTGTATTAAGATTTTGTTATAACTTGTATATGGTACGTCTACATACCCTCCATGATTGAATTATCTATGAGATCAAAGGCTAGCACCAAGTGAGTATGCTTGGGGAGTAGCTCTATTTAAGATTAGATTAAAGCATAACGAAATCCTTGATATTTCTTAACCATGTGCCTACATGTCATGTGTCCTCGTTCTACCCTAGGTAAGTGTAACACCCTCCATTGGAGTAGGGCTTGACTCCAGATTCCATGCATAGATAGTATGGTGTATGTCGGTTAATTCCTATGATCGTCCTGTGGGATACATTGTAGTTTTGGATAAGTTTTACAACGTTTAGGTAGTGGAATAGGGCGTTCTCTATACATGTCACGAGTAGGCTTGGAAGATCTAGTAAGTAGGTTCCCTAGGTCTTTTCTAAGACCATTATATGAAGTCCTCTAAATGTATGGTGTTCTCTCAAAATGGATTTAATGAAAATATGGTTTCTAATTAAAGTATATTTTAGAAAAAATACATACATAGGGAAGATTTAAGGATAGCTTAGGTAGGATTAGAGAGGGTGTATGGGAAGTCTCTTTCATATTTTACATAAGTGAGTCTTAGAGTAGCCATATGTAGGGAGTTATATGATGTATAGACTAGTGTATTGAATATGGATTTACGTGATATATGATGTGTTGGAATAACATACTTTATGTAGTCTTGAGGATCATCTAGGTGTGGGTGAAGGGCTTTTATGGGAGTCCGCTTCATAACTTACTTAGGTGAACCTTACGATCTTCTTTAGTAGGGGGTCTATGTGAATATTCTTGTGTGATGGATATTCATTGAATGTATCTTATATGTGATTATTGAGTTTTTTTTATGTCTCTTAAACTCTTTTATGAAGGTTTTAGATCATAATATCATGAAAGCAGGTTTCAATACTAATTGTTCCTTTCTCATGGTTTTTGCATGACTCCCATTCTTAGTGAATTCAATGTGCTAACCCCTGCTTTTCCCTTTTTGACTAAGATGTAGGGAATTGGAAGTCTTGATATGCAATGAACGATTGATAGGTTTGTAGCGGTTGAACATGAAGTATTGGTGAGTCCTCTTTGATTCAAGGAGAAGACCCACATGTCCCTTCTGTTTCTTAGTTTTGCCGCTTAAGGTCTTCTTGTCCATCAATAAAGTTTGGAGAAAAGAGTGTTCTTGAGAGAATGAGAGAAATTTCATTTGATCTTGTTTGGGACGTGTAAAAGTGGTCTAAAACTTACCTAATCCTTTTAATTATCCAAAAGACCCTTAACATAAATGGGTCTTTTTAATAAGTTAAGTTACCATAAATACGACTTTAACGATTGTTGGAAGTAGCTGCGCGTCGCTGGGACAAATCCCGTAATTTTTATTGAATTTTGAGTTAAGGCAGTTAGGTGCGTGTCAGCCTTTTGTTGCGAGGTTGCCTCTCAAATATTGAGGCAGAACACCTCGTGTCAGGCGCTCGTCGAACGCTATGCCTCCACTTCTGCCTACTCCTAGGCTACCAGGCAGCCTGCCCACCCATGTTTTCGTCCTTCCCAAGTACCCTTAGGGTGGTCCTTGGGGTGTCTTTACCAGACGTTTAGACCCTTTGTACTACATACTACCTATCAAAGGTCACATTACAAGTTTTGGACTTCATATGATACTTTGAAACCTTCACCAAATATAGGAATGTCAACAAGTTCTAGCTAGTTTCGGGATGTCAAGGTCTTTCTTAGTCGTTTTTACTCTAAGTTTTTTGAGTTTATTACATTAACATAGGCGTGGAAACATCATTTTTAATATTATTTGATAGATTAAGAAATAGTCTAAGTGGTGACATTTCCAGAGTTTTGTATTACCCCCCCCCCCTAGTATCATTCGTCCTCGAATGACAGTAAAATCTTTTCGGGTGTAGGAATAGACTCAATACTAGCAGCACAACGAACAAACAACATAAAATCATAATGAGTCACAAATCATTGGAGTATATCACAACTCCTTACAACACATACCATAACATTACACATAATACTCAATTAATGATACATAACATATAAGACCTCCATATTCATAACACATAGTGAGGGATTTCCTTATCAACCTTATCATAATCTCAAAATTCATCAAAGAGTCACCATGCTATTGTTCATGTAAGGATGTAAACAAAACAAAAAAATCTCAAGTAAACATATGCATAAATGTTTCACATAAGTGCAATAATAGAGTATGAAGGCATTTTCTTAAAACTGTAGATGGTAAAACTTTTTTCCAACATGATTCTATTCAGAAAATAAGTCGATTTCATAATCATTCATTACTTTCTCTATTAAGATGAATGTAAAACCTTAAGGAGTAAAGAGATGAGGCTAGCGGGACTTCATGTCTAGTTCAGCCTTAAGTTGCACACTCAATAAGATGTTTCCTCCATAGAACTTATATAGAGGCAACATCGTTGTTTCTCAACTTCTTGATTTGGCGATCTAGGTTCTTACTGGAACATCTTTATAGAAGAGGTTCTCGTCAATCCCTAAACCTTCAATTTGTAGAATAGACAGTGAGAATAAACATATGAAACACTGGATGAACTGAAGCTAGTTCACTAGGTAGTTTCAAATCATAGGAAACCTTTCTAATTCATTGTAAAACATCATACGGAACAACATACTGGGGACTTAACTTTCCCTTTCTACCGAATCTCATCACCCCTTTTATAGGTTAATCTTCAACTAGACATGACCACCTATTTAAAACTGAAGATCTCTTCTTCTATTGTTAACATAGGACTTCCGCTGACTATAGGCTGTCTTCAATCTGTATTTTATGGTTCGAACCTTCTCTATAGCTTCATAGATAATCTTTGGACCAAGGGGTGACGAATCATACATCTAAAACCATCAAACCGCATATCTACACCTTCTACCATATAGAGCATCATAATATTCAATGGAAATGCTCGAACGATATTTATTGTTGTAAAAGAACTCGATCAAAGGTAATTTATCATCTCAACTTTCCTTGAAATAAATTATACAAGCTCCTAACATGTCTTCAAGGGTATGAATGGTACGTTCCACTTGACAATACCTTTGAGGATGAAAAGTAGTACTAATTTTCACTTGCGTACCTAAATTATTTTGAAAACCCTTCCAAAAACGAAAAGTGATTGGGGCACCTCTATCAGAAACGAAGGACAAAGGAATCCCATAAAGACTCACAATCTCTTTAATGTAGATCCTTGCATAGTCTTCAGCCGTGTAAGTGGACTTAAAAGGAATAAAATGTGCAGATTTGGTCAACCTATCTACAATAACCCATATAGAATCATTTTTGAATTCTGATTTGAGCCAACCCAATAACAAATACATATTAATTGCTTCCCACTTCAATGTAGGAACATCCGTGATTTGGGTTACACCACTAGGTTTGAGATGCTAAGCTTTAATTTTTTGGCAGTTCGGACACTTAGCAACAAACTCTTCTATGTCCCTTTTTATACCATCCGACCAATAGACCTCCCTAAGATAATGATACATTTTGGTGGCACCCAAATAAATAGAATAGCGAGAACCATGGGCTTCTTCCAGAATCTGATTTCTCAAATCCTCAACATCCAGTATAGATAATCTCCCTTGGTACCTAAAAACACCATCCCCCCTGGGAGAATAACTCATTGGGCTTACTAAGTACTGATTCCTTCAAATCCATCAATAGAGGATCAATGTGTTTCTAAGATATCACCTCCACCACTAGTGATTAGTCGGAGTTATGATGGACCATGAAACCATTTGGACAATCCTCTTACTGCATACCTAAGTGAGCCAGCCTATGAACATATTTCACTATTTCTTGCTACTCCTCTTCTACATGAGACACACTACCAATAATTATACGACTCAAAGCATATGCAACGACATTGGCCTTGCGAGGGTGGTAAAGAACACTCATGTCATAATCCTCCAATAACTTTAACCATCTTATCTATCGGAGGTTCAACTAATTTCTTGTAACCTCATCTTCTAGACTTTTATGGTCAGTAAACACATTAACATGCACACCATACGAGTAAAACCTAGATATTTCAAGTTAAAAACTACAGCCGCTAACTCAAAATTATGATTTGGGTACTTCTTCTCATGAATTTTGAGTTTCCTAGAAGCGTGAGCAATCACGTTTCCATTTAAATGACGACAAATCCCAAGCCCACTCGGGAAGCATTATAATATACTACAAAGCCTTCATTGCCCTCCGGAATGGTCAAAATTGGAGCGGAGGTAAGCTTATATTTAAAATATTGAAAGCCTTTCTCACAAGCTTCCGACCACTTAAACATCACCTTCTTTTAGGTCAATGATGTCGAAGGAGAATTAGTAGACGAAAATACGTCAACATATCTTCTATTGTAGTCGGCTAGACCCGAAAAACTCCTTATGTCAGTGGGAGTCAAAGGTCTCGGCCAATTTATAACCGTATCCATCTTCTTTGGGTTAAACTCTATACCATCACAAGAGATGATATGGCCATGGAAAACAATCGACCTTAACAAAAATTCTCACTTGCTAAATTTTGCATAAACTTGGTTTTCTTTGACGACTTGAAAGGCCAACATCAAGGGATTCTCTTGTTAATTTTCATTCTTGGAGTATATTAAAATATCATCAATGAACACAATGACAAACTGTCTAGGTAATCTCATAACATTCTATTCATAGGTCCATGAATGTCGCTGGAGCATTTTTTTACACAAAAGATATAACTAGGAATTCATGTTGACCATATCAAGTTTGGAAAGCTTATGTGGGAACTTCTTAACCTCTCACCCCAAGTTGGTGATATCCCGACCTTAAGTCAATCTTGAAAACGAAACTAGAAACTTGGAGTTGATCAAATAGATCATCAATTCTAGGGAGAGGATTCTTATTTTTTAAGATGACCTTATTTAGTTGGAAATAATCAATGCACATTCTAAGGGCCCCATCCTTCTTCTTAACAAAAAAGACCAGAGCACCTCATGGAGAAATACTAGGTTCAATTAAACCTTTGGCTAGTAAATCATTGAGTTGGAGCTTGAAATATTTGCATTTTGCCAGAGCCATCGTAAATGGAATAATTGAAATGAGATTTATTTCCCGTAAAAAATTAAAGCCAAAGTCGCTTCCCTGTTCGGGAGGAACTTCAAGAATTTCATTAGGAAAAACCTCTGTGAACTCTCTTTGTATAGGGTTTGACAGAATAGAAGGAGTTTCACATTCTAGGTCCTTAACTCTCACCACAAGATATAGACAATCCTTGGCTATCATCTTAGAAGCCTCCAAAAAAGAAATGATTTTACCCCTTAGAATAGAATTTCCCCCTTTCAACTCTAGAATAGGTTCATTAGGGAATTTTCACTACCATTGTTATACAATTAAAAGAAGCGAAACCATTATGAAGCCAATCCATACACACGATGATAATTGAATCAAACATGTCAAGTTCTACCAAATGAGAAAGAGTAACTCTATTGGTTAGCATTAAAAGACATTTCCTATAGAATGTTTTTGCAACTACAGAGTCACCTATTGGGGTACAACCTGAAAAGGGTTTAATCAAAACAGTGAGAAGTACATCAAGCATCATCGCTACACAAGAGGTGTTACAAAAGAAAAAGTAGCACCTATATAAAGAAATGCATAGACATTAACATGGAAAACTAATAACATACTTGTCACAACGTCGAGAGAGCTTTATTGTTAACCCCTAGCCTTTAGTGCATAAAAATGATTAATTTTTTTGAGCTTTAGAACAAGAAATGCTTGGTTGAGTATGGCCTCTGATTTTAGGATAGTCTTTCACCATATGGAAACCCTTTCCAAAACCATAAAAATATAAGTCCCAACAAGACATTCACGTGCGTGTTTCATACCACACTTACAACAAGTTGGTCTCTCTCTTTGAGGATCAACATTTCTCCAATTTTGAGGTTTATGATTAGAAACTTTATCATTGCGATTCTTGAAGAAATTAGAAGGAACCTGATTTGAAAACCTATTCATAACTTTAGGCTTGTCTTAAACATCAAGAATATTGTTAGAGGAACCACTTTCAAACAACTTGGCTCTCTTACATTCCTCTTCCTATTCCTCAGATGACTTTCCTCAACCTGTTGCGCATGAAACATCAACCTAGAAAGATATATATTGTCATGATGCATGTATGCATGACGTTCTTCTTCAAGCTCTTTGGACACACCAGTTGTATAACGACTTATTTGATCTTAGCATTGGAAACTAAAGAGGAAGCATATTTTGACAACTTAATGAACTTCAAGGAGTAATTCTTAACACTAATATATCCTTGACGAAGGTTGATGAACTCCTCTACCTTAGATTCCCTTTGTTCCGTTGGAATGAATCTGTCAAGAAAAACCTTTTCAAAGATCTGCCATGTCATGGGACCATCTCTTAAAGCCCGATTATCCTTCCATTGGTTATACCATCTCTAATCCACGTCCTTCAGTTGATAGACAGCAACTTTAGCCTTCTTAGTAGTAATCAAATCCATAGGTACAAAGATCTTGTAGACATCATCAAGGAATTTTTGGTTTTTTTTAACTATTGATCCAAAGTACATGGGAGGATTCATCCTCATAAATTCTCCTAAACAGCTAGCCATTGTACTAGAATGTTGGTTCTCTAAAGGAACAACCTCACTGTTAGCTTTAGCCGTGATGGGGATTAAGCTTTAGGGGTGATGGCTTGGGCCATTTGGAACAGCGCTTCCCTCACCTCACCATACGTCATAGTAGGAGGATTCACCAGAACTTGATCATTTGTAGCAGCTTGAACCTGAGAAACATTTCGATTGCCTTGGCGAGTAGCTTCGGCATTCGCGATCTCTTCTCCTATTCTTCGAACAGTTTTCCTTCTTGTGTTCATTGACTATAAACACAATAAAATAATTAGATGCTAAACAACACATAGTGTCAAAAATATATTGGCACGACATGGGAGTATAAAGAATAAGAGACCTTTCCTAGTCATCACAACATATTATCCACAATTGTGGCGCGCATCACAACCATGAACAAGACACTAATTACCTTCGTTTAGTGAGACATTTGTCCTAAGGATATTTAACCTCGTGATCTAATACCAAGTTTTTCACACTAGGAGCGCATACCCCAGATGAGACCAGCGTCGTCATCCTCTTAAAGGACTTAAACAAGCCCTTATCATTCGTCATAGCATGTGATCAGTAAAAGTTGCAGAAAAAATTTAAAACTTTTACATTCTACTTGAACGATACTTAGAATTAATATTTATCATGCATAAATCATATGATGTTCAAAGAAATTTTCTCAAGTATACGAAACGATCGAAAGAGCGCAAATCTTGACTTAGACAATACATCGTAAATATCCCATATAGGCCTTAATAAGAAAAAAATCCAAAGAAACATGATGGAAATAGGATATTCCTAATATATAGTAAAGCTTTCATAGATTGGAAAATAAATAATAGCGTCTCAAACTTGAGGACCTACCAAGACTTGGAGAAAACGTTCCAAGCTTCTTCAAATCAACCTCCTTAAACTTCAATGGCCAGTACCTTAAGTTATAGTAATATAATGTATTGGGGTTAGTACGCCATATGTACTATGCATGGGTATATGCACATCACTTAAGGACATGCATGAATAAGGATCATTTATCATATTTTTAGAAAATGCGTTAAGTCATGTGAATGGCTTTAATGCACATGCCATAGAACATATACAAATCAAGGATTCCATCAACAAAAATCATGATCTTAAGAAAGACATATTATTATAGTCATGTTTACTATTCATATTCGATAGATCATACAACATACCATACAAAACACTTACCAATTATGCTATCCCAACCTACAAGTGCAATGTTCATGTGAAACACCATAACCCCACACAACCAACTAGATAAGATAGGAGACCATAGGTAAAGATTTTCGTCACATAATATAAGAGTAACATCATGTAACATAAACATAAATCTTTAATGTTATCATATTACATAAGAACAATCTCCTAGGACTTCCATTAGAGTCAACCCCTAACTCTACTAAGTAGACTCCTCAACTCACCCTAATCAACATTCATTTAATTGTCTTTCATTATACATGAGGGAACATACCCCTTAACCGACATATACCATGTGAACATAACATAGAATGCATTGTCATATAACCCCACACTGAAAGAAGGTGGTCTACTTGCTAAAGTAGAACCAAACATTGCATAGCTTTCTAGGTGGATCCACTAGCTAGTATCCTCTGGTGGCAGCATAGGTCAAGAATTAGGAGATGTATTAGAGACCCATAGTTTCACATTACATTGCACCCTCAATCTCATGGAAGTCATTGTGAACCTACCTTATAACTAGGGAAGGGACACCTCTCACATCTAGTTCATCAGTGCTTATCGTAATTTCTTTTCTTGAATAACCTTAGTTGTCTTTTATCATAAACATATCATAGGTCATTGCAGATTAACTCCTTGTATAAACATGATCATGAAATCTTTAGGATTAGATGAAAATTTCCTTTCATTCTAACCCTTCGTTTGTGATATTAACATAACATAGTCATCCTGTGTAAAACATAAAATAGAATATCCTAACGTGCATTTATCGTGCTCTTTTTATGATCCCACAAATAAATGTCCATAGCCCAGAATATACACATAAAAACATCGTACATACTTCCATAACATAGAATCATAATTTATATGCTATCATAAACATTGTAGCGTACTCACAACTATAGAAGACTTACCTCTTTCTTCCAAGAACCTTATTCAATAACTTTATTCAACATACAACACTCGTAATCATATTATTGTGAAATACTCAATAGCATAACCAAGGAAAAATCTTCAAATCATATACAAGATTAATGCATAACGTAGGGTTAAGGAAGGGTCATTTAAGAATCATCATTGTCTTAATATCGATCCTTACATTTTCATATTATTGATGGTAGTAGAAACAATCATACAAAAGCATCTTTTAGATAAGAAAATTATCCACACAAAATTCAAACATTCTAAAAACATACACATCGATTCATGTGAATAGACTATGGAAAACATTTACTTTTCATTGAACATCATAAATCTAGGGTTAGGAAGACATTTTATTTTGTAGAGTAAAACCCTAGTGTTTGAAGTTCTTGAAAACTTATCTTGAAAGGACCTCTTGGTAAAGGAATCCCAAGAGTGAATAAACCACAACTTATTGATGAAGAATCCACAAATATTGGATGAAAAGCTTGAGTTCTTGTCTTCTTCATTAAGTTCTTACTATTCTTCAATGAAGTTTGGAGAAGAGAGTGTTCTTGAGAGATTGAGAGAAATTTTTTTAGATCTGGTTTGAGACGTGTAAACGGATTCTATAACTGACCTAATATCAATATATAGTCTTCCTATGAATTACCCAAAACACCCTCTATATAAATGTTCTTTTAAAAAAATACGACTTTAACAATTTTTGGAAATAGTGCGCATCGAGAAGACAAATAATGTCATATTTATTGAATTTTGAGTTAAAGTAGTAACGTGTGTTAGCATGCGTTGTTTGGTTGCCTCTCAAATCTTGAGAGAGAACACCTCGTATCAGGCGTGTGTCGCACGCTATGCCTTCACTTTTACCTGCTCAAATGCTTCCAGGCAGCCTGTCCACCCATGTTTGGGTCCTCTCTAAGGACCCTTAGGGTGGTCCTTGGGGTATACTTACCTGATTTTTGGACCCTTTGTGCTACATACTACATATCCAATGTTACATTAAATGTTCTGGACTTCATTTGACACTTCGAAACCTTCACAAAACATAAGGATGTCAACAAGTTCAAATTATATAGTTTTTGAACATCAGGATCGTTCTTAGTTGTTTTAGATCAAAACTTTTCTAAATGAGTTTATTACATTAATATAGGTCTTGAAATTATTTTAAACATTATCTGATGGATTAAACTATAGCATAAGTCATCACTTTTCTGGAGTGTTACACCTATTACCGATAAATACATGTTCATGGGTTTAACATCCGAGGATTACTCCACCTAGGACCCACAAGAGTCCCTAGAGGTGGACCCCAATTCGAAGGGCCAGAATTCCTTGCAGTTGTAATCAACGACCCCCAATCAATGGCAAGTTGATTTTTAAATGACATATTGTTTATGGGTGGGATCGATTGAGCCTAGTAGCCTTCAGTTTTAAGAGTTGGAGGCCCAACCAATAGACAAAAATCAATGGTGTGTAGGGTATTCGATGTTCTGTTGATGATGGGGCCTCGAGGAGCACAGCACTGCCTGCAATTTTCTTCCAAGCTTGGGGTATTTTGGGAAATTTACCCCAAGTCATATAAATTGTATGAAAGGTTTATTTAGGTTTAATTGGGTATTCTATAAGTATTAAGAAGTTTTCACCTTCAGTTAAACCATAACACTTAAGTCAAAACCCTTTCCCTCCCAAACATTTTCCAAAAAACTGCCATGAGAGCTCAAGATAGAGATGGAGCTTGATTATGGATTTTCATTGGAGTTTATTATTCAATTCCATTTTGATTCTTCTAATAAGGTATACGAGTTCTTTATCTTAACCTTTCTATAAGCTTAGAGTCAATTTCAAATATGATTTCAAACATTTCAAAAAAGATGAAAAACTCATATTTATAATTTAAGTCATGAAATATTGCATGAAACATGTTGAATCATTAAGATATTATATTATTGATGTATCAATGAATTTTTTCAATGCAAAATTCCATGAACCCTTGACCTTTTCAAAGCTCTATATTTTGCTATGATATGGATGAATTGATCATTATCTGATAGTAGTGAATTCATGTGTAGATATCTTTGGGATATTGATTTATGTAAAAATCATATAAGAATTGTATATAGACAGCCTTATATAACATAATGATCAAATTGTCTATGATTGGGTTGTTGGTTTAAAATTGTGTTCATGGATATTGGTAAGAGACTTTTTGAGTTGATTTGATTGAAATGACTAAGGAATCTTAATTATGATTATTGAAAGGTGGTAAGTTGGCTTATTCTCTCTGTATTGTGTAAAATTGATGTGGAATTGTACAGAGTTTCTATTGATTGGTATGGTCCACTTATGGTGGCGATGGTTATGTGTTGATAATGTGATGAACATGGCCTTGTCAGCATGTAATTGTAGTAGTATCATGTTAGGGCTTACCTTGATCAATAATGTGAAGTTTATGATGTTAAGTAATGTACTCATGTTTAGTATGCGATGTCTTATATCATTATGAGAAATAAAGTATGATGTGATATATGCGTTATTTGATAGATATGTGAAGATGTGAAGTGTAGTACTTTTATAACGCTTATTTTATCTTATATGGATGATAATGTCGTGATCTTCCTTAAGAGATGGAATAGAATGATAAAAGGTCTAAGATGTGTCTTCTGTTATAATATTGTTTATGAATGATAAGGTTCAAACATGTTGTTCTTAAATAATTATATGATTATGGTACTCTATGATGAGTCTTTTTTTATGTAGATAAGGATCTTGTGTTGTAGGTTTAGTGTCCTTACATGGTAGCTGAATGATGAATATGTGATATGAGGAATAATGTATCTTGATGTGGTAGACCAAAGACCCTCTTCTTGATGCATGAATAATATGTGAAAATGTTACTCCTTTACTTGGTAGGTTAAAGCACCCTTGTATTGAAAGGGTATGAGTGATTGATAATAACCTTGAAATATATAAAGGAGGTCATCAACTTGGAAATTTTTTGATAGAAGGTTATGGTATCCTTGAAGTTGAAAGCCTTTTGTCAAAAACTACATGAAATAATCTCCAAGAAATTTTTTGAGCTATCCTATTTAAACATTGAGCGGCAGCACTAGTGGACCCTTCCTTCGGTAAGATGTACTATGATTTGGTTATGACTTTTATATGGTACCTCTTCATATGATCCTTGATTTAATTACTCTGTTAGAACCTAGACTAGCACCGAGTTAGTATGCTTGGGGAGTGTCTTTATTTAAGACGAGATGAAAGTACAAAGAAACCCTTAATATTCCTGAAAATGTGCCTAATGGGATGTGTCCTTATTCTACCCTAGGAGATTAGAACACCCTCCATCGGAGTAGGATTTTACTCCAGATTCAATGCCTAAATAGTATGGTCTATGTCGGCAAATTCCTATTCTCATCATGTGGGATACATTCTAGTGTTGGATAAATTCTAAAAAATTTAGGTTGTGGAATGGGACTCTATATAGACATCGCACAAGTATGTTTTGAAGCTACTAGTATGTAGGTTCCCTAGGTTTTTTGCAAGATCATTATATGAAGTCCTCTAAATGTATGCTTTTATCTCAAAATTGTTTTAATAAAAATATTGTTTCAAAATGATGTATTTATATTTATAAAAGGTACATATCAAGGTAATCTTTAAGAATTAATTATGCAGGCTTGAAAAGGGTGTATAGGCAGTGTGTTCATGTTTTACTTTGGTGAGTCTTAGAGTAGACTTCTGTAGGGAGTTTTTCTGATGTCAAGACTTGTGTATTTATTATGGACTTATGTGATATGTGATGTATTGGAATAACCTACTTTAGGTAGTCTTGAGTCTCATCTAGGTGTGTGTGAAGGGTCAGTAGTATTAATGGCCGCTTCATAACTTACTTATGTGAACCTTAGGATAACTTTTACTAGGGAGTCTATGTGAATATGCTTGTCTGATGGATGTTACTTGAATGTATCTTATATGTGATTATTGACTTGTTTAATGTCTTTCAAACTCATTTATTTTTTTTATATCAAAATATCATGAAAGAATATTTCTATACTATATGTCCCTTTTTGATAGGTTTTGCATGACTTCTATACTTAGTCCATTCAATAAGATAAACCCTTCTTTTTCCGTTTTGACTAAATTGTAGGGAATCGGAAGTCTTCATATACATGACGACAAACTTGAGCCAGACCTCACTTCTATTATCGATGTTGATTATAGAGTTGTGTCGGCGTGTTGGAGTTCCTTATGATGAGATGCGAGACATTGACATTGACCCACATATTCCGCATAGGTAACACATTTAAAGGGAGATAATACTAGAAATGAAATACATATCTGAAGAGTAACCATAGTAGACGTGTCCTGTTGGTAGATATTTTCTCCATACGTGCATAGGCTCCTTTTTCTACTGCAGCCTCAAAGACTTCATGTTTTTCTTCCTCCCAAGCTCTTTGTTCATCTACCACTACCTAGTGTTATAGGATTGCTTAGGCTATGATCGTGAAAATGGGGCACAGGTCATATTTTGATGATGTGAGGGATACCCCACTAGAGTTCGTAGTTCCATGGATTATTAAATTTACATCCTTGCTACACCGACCCCTCTCTTATGACCTTTAAATTTGAGAGTCTAGAACTGTGAGGGGTAATATAGGGAGTCTTCTAAGATGACAACTTTGAGGAGTGATGTGGCAGATCTAAGAAGCATGTAGACTATCCAAAAGACTATAGATTTCACCTCTCTATTTGAGGCATCTGAGATAGAGGGTTATCTAGATACATATGATATTGCAACGACAACCACAAGTAATGCACATATTGATGACATAACAAGTGATGAATCAATGGCAGAGAATGAAGGAGATTAGTTAAAGGAGAAAGAGGTTATTGTATATGATGTTTCGTTGATCTATAGGATATGATCTCCGAGACTACGCTCTTGACCTCCATGACAGAGTCTACCATTGTTGTGTCCAGTATGGCTTGTACTTCTAATGTTTCATTGGGCCTATGTGCCCTGATAAATTGAGAGACTATGTACATGAGATTTCTCTTCGCCTCCCTCTCTGTCACTTTTGTTGACTTTCAGTACTTTATTTCATTTGAGGAAAAAGTGTGTTTGTTTTGTGGTGGGGTGAAGTATTTTTGCAGCTACCTCTTGTGAGTATTACTTTTAACCATATGTTGGGTTTTGTGCTATAAATTTTTTTGGTAGTATTTTTGTATATATTTTAGTTTGTGGCTCATCATTTTTATGTAAATTATTTTTGACTCATTTTGAAATTTTTTTGTCACTTCTTGATTGTTTTAAATGTGGTTTTCATTGTTTAAGTATTTGTGTCTGTCATCAATATTGATGTCTTAAATACTGATCATATAAAAAAAATATGAATGCTAGTCGATAATTATATCATTTCTCTTCAATATTTTTTATGATGAGATATTGTTTATTAAGTCTTTTTCATTATTTTTAGTCATTTGAACCTCTAACAAGGTTTCATTAATTATTTTTTCTTGTTGCTCTTCTTGAGTAGATTCTTTCATATTATGATCACCGTGATCGTTATAACTTTTCTCTTTTCAACGATTTTTATCTTTGGATCTAATTGGTCTACCATGTTTTAAGTGTGGTTCAGATAATCTATATAAATTAATTGTCCAATTTGATTGTCAACTCTAATTTGTGTATATAAAGATGGCATTTGAGATTTAGTGACTCTTGATAGATTAGTTAGTGCATTTGGAAGTTGATTTGTAATATTTTTCAAATGGATTATGTTTTGAGCCTCATGTTCACATTTACATGTACGAGGATCAAAATCGGATACTGATAATACATTCCAATCTATTTCCTTTTTCATTTGCTTATAATCTCCCCACTAATGTTGGCTATACTTATTCATCGAAAAGGCAATCAACAAATCTTGTCATAAATAAATCTCCAATCATAGGTTCCGAATATTTTATATCGTATGAGATTCATACACAAAATATATACCCAACCCTCTTTAGGGACCCATCTTTTTACTTTGTGGTGGAGCAATTGGAACATATACTATACATCCAATTATTCTTTGATGGGAAATGCTCGACGCTTGACCAAAAGTCAATTGTAATGGGAAGACTTTATGATAGTTTGTCCGTTTGATCCGCACAAGATATGCTTCATGTAAAATATCATGACCCCTTAATGAAATGGAAAGCTTTGTTCTCATAAGCATTGACCTAGAAATTAAATAGCAACATTGAATAAATGATTCTTCTAGACCGTTTTTAGTATGAACTTGAGAAACTGGATGCTCAATCGTTATCCCCCTTGATATACATACTCATTTAAGGCTTGGGATGTAAATTAACCAGCATTATCAAGATAAATTTTCGTAATTGTATAATCTGAAAATTGTTATATTAACTTTATTATTTAGTCAAATAATCTCTAAAATGCCACATTACGCGCTGATAATAAGCACAAATGTGACCATCTTATAGATGCATATATTCAGACCATACAATATTTGAATGATCCACATGATGGGTGAATGGGACCACATATATTACCCTTCACCCTGTATACGTTCTAAAAAATTTGGAGATTCAATATCTACATTGATTATAGATGGTGTAGTAATAAATTTTCCTTCACAACATGTAGCATAGGAGAATTCCTTAAATTGAAGAATTTTATGGTTCTTCAAAGAGTTTCCATGTGTGCTCTCAATTATTTTGCGCATCATATTAGAAGTACGATTACCCAAAAAGTCATGACGAATAATAAAATTATTTGATTTATTAAACATTTTGTTTACTATGGCATGTTTTTCAGTCATGCTAATACATGTGTAGTATAAGCCTGATGAAAAGTGGCTAACTTTTCAAGTACAAACTTATTAGTCGTCATAATTGTTGTAAAATAAAGATATTCATCCTTTCCATCACTTGTATTATCAATATGATAGTGTTTTCTTGACGAATGTCTTTAAAACAGAATAAGTTTCTTTGAGACTTACTACAATATAATTATTCATTATTACGAAATTTTTTCCTCCATTAAGTACTAAGTAGCTTTTCCGGAGTTTTCAATTAGATTTGTACTACCAGCTATTGTATTATAATTCGCTTCTTTCATAATCAAGTAAGAGAAATATTTCTTATCTCTTAAAATTATATATGTTGTGGAACTATCTATAAGACATATATAATCATGATTTATTTTGGATTCAATTGAAGACTGAGAAATTTCCATACACTTAATAAAAATAAAACATATTAGAAGAATATGAAAAACTAATATGAGAAACTTTAAGAAAATTATATTAATATATAGAAATTAATAAGACTTATCTCCTTAAGAAAAAAAATAGTTAAGTAGAACAACAACGTAGTAGATATAATAGTAATAATTATTCCTTTTCATAATTTTATCCCTACTAAGATGATAAGTTTTTAAATCAATATTCACTTAAAGATCTTTAGTTTCCTAATGAGTATTATTTCGTAGGCCTTCAAAATGATCATCTTTATAAGCAATATTTTCCTTAATATCATCATATTTAGTTGAGGGAACTGCTTCATTATAATCATTTCGAAAGGTCAAGTTCGTCTCCATATTATTATCTTTTCTATTGAGAGTGGCTTGATAATGCTTCATAAAATTATCAGGCGTACAAACATTCATGCGCCCAATGACCTTTCATGCCACATTTGTGAAAAATTTTGATACTTTCTTGTAAGGAATGTTATGAGAAACTTAGTTGTTCTCATGTCTATTTCCACCATAATGAAAATAATTATTTTTACATCTACCACATCCACGTCCTCGTTTACCACTACGACCACATCCATGATAATTTTTTCCTCATTATTCAGACTAATAATGTATTTCTACAACATTCGCTTCAGGGAATAGAGCAGACACAGTGGGATAGGCTTCATGATTTTTAATCAACAAATTATTATTCTACACAACCACAAGTAGGCATGTAATTCATTTAGAATATTTCTTACACCCTTTTTCACGGTATTATTGTTGTAACAACAATTTTAAGTGGGGTTAGCACACATTGTACAAACTATGGCACTATGTAAAACACATGATGTACATAATGTACTAAATCCATACTGGGTTCGTAAAGTGCCTTGTAATCTTGGGGAAGTGCCTTAGTTTCTTGACCTAGCCTCACAAGTGCCTAAGGCATCTTTTTAGAACCATTTACGGATGTTTTTCAACAACAATTGTCGTGTAGGTGGTCATGACCCCGTTGGAAGTAGCTATAGAGATTTTGTCGTCTGGGCCCTGTAACGCCCCAAAATGAACTACGGTGAACTAGAGCCTCATGAGTTTTCTAGAGTTAAATTTAAGTAAATTGCGTAACTTTAGTGTTCATAGGCAGTGTGCGATGTTTGGTTAAGTTTGAAGGTCAATCAATTAAGAACGTCTACGACGTTCGGAAGGTGTGCCATAGATTTTACTTTTGTGTCTTGAAGTGTTTGAATGAGTTTTACATGTTCATTTTTTTGAAACTGCTGTGGGGTGTTGCTAAGACCTAGACAACTTATTTTAGGGTTAACGCGTCCGGGATTGACCCCACATAGGACCCAGAAGGGCCCAAGAATAAAGGGACGAAGACTTGGACGAAACTACTGACGTACCCACAAAACCACGACCCAAAGGACAGTCCGTTGGTCCACCAACGGTCCGTCGACCATGGGCGTGAATTTTACCTGAAAGGGAATTTTTCCAAGCTCCAATTAAACTAAGTACCAAACCACAAGACCAAACAAACGGACGTTTGGTGGACAGACATTTCGTTGGTCCCCAACTGTCGATTAAGCCTGTGAAAAGCTTTGAAATTTCATCCATGTCTTGGTGTGTTTGGTAAATTTACACAAACTGTCTTACGACCCTAGAACGTTAGTTTTATGGTTTAATATTCTCTCTCAATTCTCTTTGGAAGCTAGAAGTCAGGAAGTGCTAGGAAGGATTTTGGTGGTCGAGTTCTCCACCAAAATATTTGCTATTTCTCTTATATAAGGTATGGTATCACTTTAACTCTCTTACATTCACGGAGTAAGTTCCAAATGATTTCAAAAAGGGTTACGAACCCTAGATTCTTCTATCTTCAACTCTAAATAAGGGTCTTTCATGAAAACATTTTAAATGACTAATAATGATTTTACTAAGGTTATTTGGTCATCTAAGGCTAAAAATACATTGAAATCATGATAAAGTTTTTATTCAAACGTTGGCTTAAGAAATGGATTAAGTGAGTATCTTTGTGTATAGAATAAGCTTTGGTTTCCTTGTGTTGTTATTGTTGTTTAGCTACTGATCTAAGGTCTATATTATAACGAAATGTTAAGGAAATTGTATAGGCGATTAAATCTTTGATTTAAGGGTAATTTGGTTATGTTGTTTATCTTTAATTTCGAAATGCTCTTGATTGGTATGGTCCACCGTTTGGTGGTGATGTTTACTGGAATTGTATGAATGTGAAGTTACAACCTATAGTGAATGAAGGCATAAAGCCTTGTTATGTGAAATAAGATGATGATGATGTTATTCTTACCAAATGTGCCTTATGAATCTATCATGTGAAATAGGCTAGAGAGTATACTTGAATGAAGTTATTCTTGTAGAGTGCTTTATGAAGATTGTTATGATAAGTGTGTTAAGAATTATGTCTAAGATGACTTATATGATAATGTAAGGAATGTTAAAGTGTTTGATGTGATGAAAGAAGGTCTAAGAATGTATAGAACGAAATTCAAATGAAATGATGCATATGTGAAAGGTTTAATCACATGTACACACAAACTCACACTAAAAAGAATGTATGATGCTATGATAGGTTGGAGAATGAATGCCCTTCGTGAGGTTAGATGTGGTATTAACTATTTATCCTTGAGCTATAGTTTAAAATGTTAAGAATCCGTGCGGAGTTATGCCTATCACCGAGAGGATATCAACGAGAGGTTTATTACACATTGTGAGTTGAGATGTTGTATTTCCAATGTACCTCTTGGTATGAGTACTCCTCATTAGAAGAGAATGAGTTACTTAGTAGCAATCTCCATATCCCGTGACTATGTTCCTTCGTAGGTGTAGCTATTGGAAAAGCCATATAAAAGCTAAGAAGCATGACCTTACTCTAGGCAAGTCAGGATCCCTCATGTGGTATGGGTTAATATTTAGATTACATATCTAGCTCTCATAGACTTAATCGCTTAAGATAACTCCCACAAAAGAATCAATTGAAGTAGGCTACCATATTTATAACTGATATTTTTAATGACCATCCTTAGGTGCTCAATCAAATAGAAACCATTAGGAGTTCTAAGTGAAAGTAGTAGTATGTGATGTTATTTTCACTTTGCACATAGTGTGACCTATACCTCTTATGAGACAAGAGCACTTTCATGAAATCGGTGTTAATGAGTGTTATGGTGTGATGATATGGATGATTTTGGTGACGTGATTGAGTTAATGGAGTCGATTAGGATCACTAAGTGGAAGTGGTAGTACGGGATGATACTCTAACATTGCATTTAGTGTGACCTATAATTCGATGAGTGTGTTGAACATGTTAGCCGAGGGCGTGAATTTGAATTCTGAATTAGGTAAGCCTAAGATTTGGTGGTTTTAAGGGTATCTTTAGTGTGTCTTGAATGGGGTGTATGGATGATCTCTTCATGGCTAACCTTAGGGAATCTTACGATAACCTTGGGTTAGGGAAGCTTCAAAGCAAAACAGGTTCATATGACTTGGACTGTGCCATTCACTTCAAGGCTTTCACTATATATGTTCAAAACATTCACTGTAATTTTCATTTGAATTAACTGTTCTGTTTTGGATGTTTACTGTAAATGGTGTCTTTTTATATAAAATTATGGGAACTCTTATTTATGTGTTAAATGATGGTTCGTATGATGTTTTGCTTCAACATTCATGAATGTTATGATTATTTGGTATGAAAGGTTATTTTACTAAAATGTTTTTTACATGTTTTTGCATATGTCAAACTAAGTACATTATTTTTACTAACCCCATGCATTTTTTTACTATAATTATAGGTCGGAAGCTTTTGAAGGTTGAAGGCTAAATGGAAGAGCTTGGGAAAGTTCTTTCAAGGCACAATATGTACTCATATATTCGACGGCACATTCATTTTCTTATTTTTTATTTAAAGACTTGTTATGTATGTTATTTTAATGTAAAGGGCTGTCTCCCTAAGATATTATGTCGTGTATTAAGTTTGGCTTGTAAAGATGAGATTCTCTTATTATTTATGAAAGACTAGATCTTATTAATTTTTTTAAAAAATTTTAATTTTGCGCTAGTTTTCATGTGTTATGTAATGAATTCTTTTTAAAGGACTTGTGCAAGACCCCAAAGGATCAAGTATGCCCCGTCACAATTCGAGGGTTCTGCCTAACTTCTTGGGAGTATTTTCTGGTCGTGACAGACTTAGTATCACAGTATAAGATAAAAAGAAATAGTTTATGGTCTAAAATTCCACAAACCACGTGTAGTAGTATCTTGGTCATTTGTATCGGTCATGAGACATCCATGGGCTAGAGGATACAAGACGATAAAGTTTCACTTTCTTCGTTACTCTTGAATCGTACCACATAACTTAACTCCATAAAGTCTTTCTCCGTTAAATTCTCTTGTCCGGCATCCTTCTAGGTGGCATTGCTTGGAAGGGGAGATATTTCTATGTGTAAAGAACAGAAAAGGAGTGTTTTGATGTTTTGATGGTTTTGTAGCTAATAGAGTAGATGTGAAGGTATGTTTTTAAATTTTGGATGTGATGCCAGTTAAGGCTAGGTGTGAATTATAAGGTTGGGAGTATTGTGATGAGAAACTTTTTAGTGATTTAGTTATAATCATGGTAATATTTATAAGGATTGAATAATGTGTTTTTGAGAATAAATGAGTTGGCTTGTGATTATGTTCAATGAAGGTAAATATGCTTTATGGTGTAAATTTGAGGAATGTTAAAAGAATTTGGGGATTTTATAGAAGTTGAGGGAAACTCCTTTGTGTGAATAATGTTTTATGATTGTTCTTGTGATTGGTGGATGTTGTGGTGTAGGCTTACATCAAGATGGAAATGTTTTGTCAATATCTTGTGAGGAAATTTTGTTCCATTAGATTCAGTTATGTGGTGCATGAGTGTTGAATGAAGTGATGTTTAAGAGAGTTTGTCTAGGCTTGAATCCTAAGAGGATTGTGTTATTCTTAACTTTAAAGGTTTATAATTAATATTTATGTGCATAAGTTGAGGGTAGTGTGAGTTGTAACCTCGTGACAGGCATAATGGTGCTTTGAATTATGAGATATTTTTGATGGCTTTACCCTAAGTAAGGAAGAGTTAATTAAGTACAGTTGCATGTAATGTACATAGTCCAAAAGAACCCTCAAAGGTCACTAATGTCGGAGTGGTAGTATTGGATGCTACTCTCACGTTGCACTTAGTGAAATTTACCAAGTCTCTTTTTAGTAATATAGAATGGTCTTGTCCCTCATAGTGTCATGCCATATTGATAATGTTTCTTCGAAGGTACATTATTGAAATTTTAAGCATGTGGCACATTGAAGTTCTAAATTCACCGTAAGTTAGTCAATATTTTTGAGAAAATTACATTCTCTATAAATTATGGTTTCAATCTGTCATCAGACGATCTTATCTTGTATTATACTTCACATGATCATGTCTTTTTAAAAGAATGAAAAATTTGAAATTTCAAGCATCCTTAGTTGTGTTACGTTGATATTCGCTGTAAAGTATTTAATTTTGACAAAAATTTTCTTGACTTTGATTGTAGTTTCTATGTGTGAAAAAGTGTTGTATATGAGCATTTTTATGTCTCGATAAGGTAGTTCCTCATAAATGAAGTTTAATGGTGAGTTTTTAAGTTTGTAAAGTTTGACAAAAGTTTCTTATGTTAGTAAGTGTATAAAAGTGTTACTTGATTCTTATTTCTATTTGATTCTTTGATTTTTGAATGTTTTGATATTGATTTTAATGTGTTATTTTATGCTAAGTGAAATCTTGTTGTTCTAAACGTTTTAGTGTCATTCGAGGATGAATGTTGTTCTAAGAGGGGGAGAATGTAATGCCCCAAAATGAACTAAGGTCAACTAAATCCTCAATGAGTGTTTGTTGAGTTCAACTGAAGTTCAATTGAGTTATTTTAGTGTTCTTAGGCAGTGTGTGATGTTTGGTTATGTTTGGAGGTCAATCAAATAAGAAAGTACCTGACGTTTGGAAGTTGTGCCTTAGAAAGTACTTGTCTGTCTTGAGGTGTTTGATTGAGTTTTACATGTTTGTTTTGTTTTAAAATTGTGTTGTATATTCCTAAGACATGTAAGACTCAGTTTAGGTTTTCAACATCGGGGCACGACCCCACATAGGACCCACAAGGCACCTTAGATGAAGGGCCCAAGACTTGGACCAAACTACAAAAGCAAGTCACACTACCCAAAGGACGGTCCACTGGTCCACCAACGGTATGCCGACCATGGGAGTAGATTGAACCTGAAAGGGCAGTTTTCCAGGCTCCAAATGAATACAAGTGCTAAACCACAAGACCTAACCAACGGACCGTTGGTGGACAGACGTTAAGTTGGTTCCCAACCATCGATTGAGCTTGTGAAACGCTGTGAAATTTATACTAAGTCTTGGGGAGGTTGGTAAATTAACCCCAAGTTTTTTATGACCCTATGACATTATTTTAAGGGATTATTATTTATATTAGTTCTTTCTAAACACTATGACCTAATCTTAAACTTTATTTCCTAAAACCCCTCTCCCTTAGAATTCTCTCTCATGTCTCTTTAAAAGCTAGGGGTCATGAAGTGGTAGAAGGTTGTTGGTGGTCCAGTTCTTCACCAAAATCATTGGTATTTCTCTTATATAAGGTATGGTTTCTATCCTTTAACTCTCTTCCATTCAAGAAGTAAATTCAAAAAGATTTCAAAAAGGCTTTTAAACCCTAGTTTCTTTTATCTTCAACTCTAAATATGGGTTTTGCATGAAATGCTATGCATGACATGATAATTATGTTTGTAAGGTTAGTAGTTGATTTTAAGGCTAAAAATACATTGATATCATGATAAATATTTTCTTCAAATGTTTGCTTAAGAAATGTGTTTAACGAGAAAGTTTGTATAGAGAATGAGCTTTGGTTTTCTTGTGTAGTTATAGTTGTTTAGCTACTGCCCTATATTATTAAAAAGGGTTGAGGAAATTGTAAAGGTTATTTAATCTTGTATTAAAGGGCATGTTGGTTATGTTTTTTATCTTTAATTTCGAAATTCTCTTTAGTGGTATGGTCCACCTTCTTGGTGGCGGAGTTTACTAGAATTGAATGTATGTTAAGTTACTCGTTTATTGTGAATGAGGCCATGAAGTATTGTTATGTAAAAAATAATTTTGATTTTATTATTGATAAATGTGCCTTATTGATGTCACAACCCAAACCGGGTTGCGACTTGCACCCACACTTACCCTCCTATGTGAGCGAACCAACCCATCTAAACCTTAACATTTCAATATAATATCAACATAAAGTAATGCGAAAAACTTAAACTCATTAATAAAATCAATAACTATTATTATTTCAACATCTATTATTCCCCAAAATCTGGAAGTCATCATCACAAGAACATCTACGATTAAACGACTAAACTAAGAGTATTCTAAAAGCTAAAAATACATAAGAAGCTAGTCCATGCCGGAAGTTCAAGGCATCAAGACTTGAAGAAGAAGATCCAGTCCAAGCTAGAAGCATTAGCTCACCCTGAATTTCTGATGTAGTAAGACTGGCTTGAATTACTGTTGAGTTGAAGACGATGGCACGTTTGCTGCACTCCACAAATAAACAAGAAGAAAACATAAAAGTAGGGGTCAGTACAAAACACGGGTACTGAGTAGATATCATCGGCAAACTCAAAATAGAAAACAATATATACCAAGTAATATCATAAAATCAACTATGATACTCAACATGTAGCAACAACAAGCACTATATCATTAACAATTACCATCAAGTTCACACATGAGGACTCAAGCCTCAATACCATACTCATTTGGGAATCATGTTCATTAGATTGAGTATATTAACATCTTTCGAGATTCATTATCTTTATTACTCTTGTGTCGGTACGTGACACTCCGCTCCCTCAATATTCATTAATCCTCTTGTGTCGGTACGTGACACTCCGATCCCCTAAATCTATGTGTCGGTTTGTGACACCCGATCCCCTAAATCTATGTGTCGGTTCGTGACACCCGATCCCCTAAATCTACGTGTCGGTTCGTGACACCTGATCCCCTAATACTACGTGTCGGTTCGTGACACCCGATCCCCTAATCTCCTTCCATCAATTCATCAAGCCTTCTTTCTTACCAAGGCATCATCAATCTCATTACTTTAGTTCATCAAGCCTTCTCCCTTACCAAGGCATCATCATTAAAAAGAGATTAGGTTTTTATCAAGATTTGAGATTCAATAACTTCATCATGCTTAATATAATCACAATTATATAATCACGTTCATGCATGCATACAATTAAGCACATACCAGGGTTTACAATACTATCAATACATATCATTCTCTATTAAGAGTTTACTATGAAAGCATGAAAATCATAACCTACCTCCACCGAAGATTAGTGATCAAGCAAGAAAATTTTTCTCCAAAGCTTTGTGTTTCCCCTTCTCGATCGTCTCTCTCTCTATGGATTCTCTTCTCTCTTTTTCTGTTCTTTTCTTTTTCTTATTTCAACCCTCTTTCTTTTACCCTAATTAGTATATAATTAAGAATAAATGATGGCAATAATGCCCCACTAATTAACTTAAGGTTACTTCTTTTAACCCCCAAGTAATTAGACTTATTAACATTAACCCACTAACTTTATAATTAAGGCAAGAATAGTCAAAAACGTCCCTTAAAACGTATCAAGAAATCCGACCCGGACTGGGATTGCGCAACCTGTGACGGGCCGTTGTTCCTGCGACGGTCCGTCTTGCAGGTCGTCGCAAAGTTCAGAGACCCAAATTTCCACCAAGGGTCTGTGACGGTCCGTCCTGCCATTTCGTTACGAAGTTCAGAGAGTCGATTTTCAGTACCCAATTTTCAATTTTTCTAAGTGTTTTAAAACGAGACCCTGCGACGGTCTGTCGTGCCCATGACGGTCCGTCGTTGGGTCCGTCGCCTCAGCCTGTTTTTCCAGAATAAAATGTGCTGCTCAAAACGACTAAACAGGTCGTTACCATAGATACCAATTTACCTAGAAGGAAGACCTTGCGAAAGTTCTTTCAAGGCAAAGTATGTCCTGATATATTCGAGGGCATAGTCCTTTTCTTAGTTTTTATTTAAAGACATATTATGAATTTTACTTTAATGTAAAGGGCCTTAAACCAAAAATATTATGTCGTGTCTTACATTTGGCCTGTGACAATGAGATTCTCTAAATATTTAGGAAAGACTAGTTTTTATTAAATTTTCTTGAAATTTTTTAATCCTGCACTACCTTTCATAACTTATGTAATGAATTTTACATAAATGGCTTGTACTAGATCCCAAATGGTCAAGTACGCCTTGTCACGATTTGAGGATTCTCCCAACTTTTAGGGAGTACTTTCGGGTCGTGACAGACCCTTTGGCTTAGGCTTGACCTTTTGCAGCGGTGGTTGCTCTTCCTATGCAAGAACAACCTCTTAAAGTTCATCTATGCTAGTAGTTCTAATAAATACCTTGACCTTTAACTATTAACTCCTCATTCAAAACACATAAAGTATCAACCACAACTCTATATCCCAACCAACACAGCTTATAACCCTAGATCTAGTATTTCATATGACTTTTGATTATATATTATTCACTAACACTTCTCTTAGCTCTAATAATTACACCAATTATCATATTTACTACCTTTTGTACTGACGCATACTTTCACAAGGTTCTAATCAGATGTAGACTTTGGAGACTTGAGTATTATCTTTAAGCTAGGTTGCTCAAGAGCTAAGAGATGAAGATTTTTGTGAGTCCTGATAGCTTCGAGGATAAAACCCACCATTTTATTTGTCTTTATTTCATTTCTTGAGACTATTGTATGTGTCATGTCCCAAGAGTTCATTTTAAAGTTTTATTATATGGTTTGAGATAAAGTGTCTAAATATTTCGACTAACTTTTATATAAATGACTTTCATTGTGAATTTTCTAAACTTTCAATACTTTTCTAGTATCTTATGTTATGATACGCTAAGGTCATTTATGAGACCCCTTCGTGGTCAGTTGTAACGATTAGGGAGCACCCCCTAGAACATAACAAGGCGTAATCGACCTCTCGGAGGTTCCATACATACCTCAAGCATCAATCATTTCTTAAAATACTCAAATTAAGTTAAAAATTAAAAAAATTCTTCACACAAAAAGAATACTTTAATTAACTAGCAAGAGGAAGACTTTTTTAAAACATTCTACCTTCACAATGTCTCACTAAACCATATATACTTATAATACAACACTTGGGACTAAAACCATACAAGATTTGAAATAAATACTAAAAAAGAACATGTGGATCAGTTTCTCAAATCTATGACGACTCACCAAAACTTCATCTTCAACCATTAGAAACTTATCAGTCGTCCATGGCATATCAATACTTCCAATCCCTACACTTTATTCAAAAACGGAAAATAATAGGTTATCACATTGAATGCACTAAGTATGGAACCCATGCAAAAACCATTAAAAGGTGATATTTAGAATAAAAGCATACTTTCATCACATTTTGATTAAAAAAATTCATAGTGAGAGTTCAAGTGATATAATACAAGTTAACAATCACATATAAGAAAATACCCAACTAATCAACCATATATGAACATAATAACTTAGAATCTACTTAAACATTTCGATCCCTTAGTAAGGTTATCCAATGACCCACATATGTAAGATAGGATGCGACCGTGCATACAACCCCTTCACATACACCAAGATGATCCTCAAGACTATCTAAAGCAAAGATATTCCTTTCCAATATATAACACTTTGCCCTATATTAATCAAGTAAGAATTTACATCATTTTGAATCTCTACGTAAGGTTACTGTACGCACATACATCATTTTAAAGCACACCAAAAATTTTCTCAAACCTTCCTAAGATAAGAGACTTTCTGTTCAACATTCTTTTACTAAGTCAACATTACTCATTAAGTCCATTTGAAAGACAACTAAACGATCATATTACTTCATATAATGGTCTTGAAAGACCTAGGGAAGTAAGCAAGCATCTTTAAAGACTACTCGTGCAACATATAAAAGCGTCCCATTCCACAGCCTACATGTTTTAGAAACTATCCAATATCTAGTGTATTCATTCAATATAACAAGAATACAAGTCAACTTACATATACTATTAAACGCTTCATATTAAACTTGGTGTGATAAGACCCCACAGCGTGGAAGGTGTTTTACTTGCCAAAGGTAGAACTAGGACTCATCTAATGTTGTAACATGGTTAAAGGATATCAAGGGTTTCTTAATACTCTAGTATAATACTTACGTAGTGCTACTACCACAAGCATATCCACACGGTGCTTTTCCTTTGTTCTCATAGAGTAAATTATTCCCTAGGTGTATTAGAGAAGGTACTATTTCTAAGTCCTACAACCTCATAACACTTTTATTCAAAGGATGGGTTCACTAGGGATGATATTACTTCCTTAGAGATGGTTTCATGTCCTTCCATCAAACCTACCCCTAAGTCCATCATTTCTCTAAAGAAGGGCACCGCTAATGCCTTTCACTTAAATGCTTTTTATTAACCTTCGTTGCATATTTAAGGTTTCAAATTATTAACATTTTTTTCTTATTAAAGTTTTTTTTCATTCTTAACCTTCTTTTGTTATTCAAGGTCCTATATATGTCTGTCATTAAAGGGAACCGACTCAGGTCAACAAATCGTCGACTTTAATTCATTGTTTCATTCATTCATAAACATACATGACAAGGGGGCTAAGCCTACCAAGTGTAGATATCACATAAGAAAATAACTTTCATGCATAATAAAAGAAGGACCTAAGTTTACCAATCAATCATTTATCATATCATCTATCCAATATAATTCAAGTACCACATACAGACAATTAACTCTATAAGCAGAAGAAACAACATTATTCTGTAAGGACACTTCTTAATCCTTTATTATCATTTATCATCAATTATAAAAGTATCACAACATTATAACACTAATAAAAGATCATATAGATATCACATCATTCTTCTTTTCTATATCCATCTAAGACAAAACATCTTGCATTTAGTCACATTAATTCATATAATCAACTTCATATTGTTAATATTCCAGAAAATCATATGTCTAATGAAGGGACAGTATTCCCTTAGGATAGCTTATTAGGGGTACATAGGCACCACAATGTCTAATATTGAGAAATATTGGGCATACTATAAAAAAATTTGCTAAGGGAAATTAGCCAATTTTCTATATACAAATAAGAACTGTACTTTTTGAGTTATCATACCCCAATCCATGATTTATGTTCAACAAATGTACCTACAAGGAAGAACTAAGATAAAATTCATATATTCAACCATATTAACCGTACTACCACATCAAGTTCTTGTTATCCAAGTGTCAAGCCTAGTATCATAGCACATGATCGTTTAAAATGATCATGTATATTAAGTAGTGCGCAAGGACATAGTGAGGGTCCTTGGGACAATAAGTAATCATTCCCCAATGAACCATAAATTATAGTTAGTTAGGAAAGTACGACCAACCCATGTGAAAGCACATGTGTACAACTTATAAAGATGCTGCCAAAAGAGGGGACCACTTTAACAGAATTCAGGTAAGGTTGTTATGGGGAAAAACGTGCATAAGGGACAACTCCATGTGGTTCCTAACTTCTTAATCAACTATAGGTCCTAAATAACTGTCCCAAATAGATAATTAACCTAGGACTAAATGAATTAGACCAATTAGTGCATTCGGCAACCTAGGACAAAAATCGGGTTGACACTAACCTAGTACTAGTTTAACAGACAACCTAGTACCTAACCTAGGATGGTCCAAATGTTAGTTATGGTCCTAACAGCTTAGGGGTACTTTAATAATTCCTCTAGGTTAACTAATTAATTAATTTAGTAAATTGATTAATTATTTTCAAAGGGCTAAAACCGAAAATAAAAAGGAAATTTTTAAATTTCGGTTAAGAAAAGAAAGGGACAACCTAAAACCTAATCTAGGAAGGTCCAAAGAGTTAGGTATGTTTCAAAAGACTTACGGTTACTTAAGTAATTACCATAGGATAATTAATTAATTTTGTAACTTTATTAAATAATTTAAAGGGGCAAAACCAAAATCACAAAGCAAAATAAAGATTGCGGTAAAAAAAGGAAAAAGATAGCCTAGAACGTAACCTAGGATGGTTAAAAGGATTAGTTATGGTTATAAAGACTTAAGGGTTCTTTAGTAATTACCATATGTAACTTAATTAATTAATTAATTTATCAATTTAATTAATTAAATTAAAGAGGTCAAACCAAAATTCTTACACTAACCTAGTACAACTTAAGAAACATGCTAGTACTTAACCTTGGATTTTCCAAAAGGGTTAATTTTCTTTCTAATGATTTAGGGGCACTTTAATAGTTACCCTAGGTACCTTAATTAATTAAATTTTACATTTATATATTTTATTTAAAATGGCAAAACGAAATTCTTAGGAAAAATTTCAGATTTGACCAACTATTGTGTTTTCCTAGTTCTAGTCAATCTACGATGAGCTTTATAGTAATTAGTAATTAATTAATTTAATTAACTTATTAAAGCCTAAGATGAATGATTAAAGATCAGTTTTGAAACCTGAAAATCACATTCAAACTCATAGACAAAAAAGACTCAAAAAACAGTGAGCAACGAATGCAAGAAAAAGGAAGAAAATTTATCAATTTCTCTAGGGAGATTTAAAGCTTTCTTAAAGGTTTCGTTAAAGGTGGTATTCATATATTAAGTTCTACATAAGGTTTCGGTTTATCTTCTGGACTTGAAGTTTCTTTGGAATGATTCTAAGATCTTGAAAACAAGGGTTGTTTCCCGTCGTTCTTATCTAACTCCTTTCCCTAGTATCCTTTTTAAAATTTCAATGTTAAATAGGTTAGAAATCATGTTGTTTGTATATGGTGCAGACTGATCTTAATGTGTAAGGTTTTTGATTGAATATTTATTGAATGAACCTAATAATTGGACTTGTTTGATGCTAAGTTTTATTATGTGAATTAAAAGAATGATACTATGTTAAATATTTGTCCGACAATGTTATGTATGAAGATGTTACGGTCTGTTGAGCATACTTGCTGTTAATATGTTTTTGTCCAAGATGTTTAAAAGTGTTACGCAAAAATTTATGTTTTAAGGTTTTCTAAACAGACATCAATGAAATCATAAGTTGAATCGATGTTCGGGTTATGCCAGTAAAATGGCTAACAATGTCTTTCCCAAAAGTTGAATAGAATTGGCTTACATTACTACTTTTAAATAATAATGAAAAAATTGGTTAATGAAAATCTCATGAAACTATATTTGAATGAATGTTTGGCTTGTGCCAATAAATTGTCAATGAAGTCATTTCTAATTTTTCTAGCGTAATAGTAAATTTACACAAATCATATGTGTCCAATATAATGGAATGTCAAATTAAGCATCACAAATAGAAGAAAATGAATCCATATTAAATCTATGTCAATCAATGGGAAAAGTCCCAACATACCCTATACTATCTATCTTATATGACTAAAATGTTGGAAATCTATCTGAATAAGAAAATCTATAGTAATTAAATGAATCCATAACTAAGGGCATGCCATTCATTGGGACAACTCCCAACATGCTTGAAATGAATGACATATGAACTCATGAAACTCAACAAATAAAGTTCTCAACGTCTGTAAATGATTATATGAATCTATTAAACTAAAGTAAGTAAGAAAAGTAAGTAATAACATAATTAAATGGGTCTAAATTATGTAAGTGACAAGAATGGGGTGTTAAAGGAAGTGCGACAAGACTAACTTACACCTAAGCCACTATGTTAAAAGAAACTTAAGTATGAAGGTGAAAGAATGTGTCAGACCAGTCTCATTAATGCATAAGAATGATATATAAGGAAAATTCACATTCATTAATGTAAATTAAGTATGAATTGTAGGGACAATTCAGTTTTCATCAATGTAATATAAGGATGACAAGTAAATAAATCTCAATCGCATTCTATATGTAAGTGCAAGGACAATTCACACTTAATACGTAAAGAAGAGATTAGAAATCATCTAATGAGCTATGACTACCTCATGCTAGAATCAAGCTTCCATGATGTATGAGGTGAATGTAATGTAACTTTATATTGAGCACCGATAGTCTAGCTATGATCAGTGATGCCTTACTTTGGGAAGGGCGGAGGTTCATGTAACTCTCATGAGATAAGACTTTCCGGCATGTCGGGTATGGGTATCCTTATATCTCATTGTCCTTGAACCTATACTGATTATATAGGGATATAGCAAGGTCAACTCCTTCTAAACACTATCATGTTTAGGTCACTTTGGCTGGTGATTTAACCTCTTTTCGATGTGGGGTAGATACTGGATTTCATGATGCTCACATGATATATGTCGGTAAAAGTTAAAGTTCCCAAAGAAATAATGAGGTCAGCCTCAAATTATGAAAGATAATGAAATGAACGATACCTAAGGTGTTTGTGCAAGACAAACAGGAAGTGAAATCATATTCTAGTAATGACATTAGGTCATCCTTGGTCATTGCACTTCATGTTCCCAATGAGAGTCTTAAACTTCATCCTAGATATATATAGTGTTTGCATCAGCCTGCGAATGAAGGAAATGAATAATGTGAAGTACCAATGAATGAATGAAGGTCACTCTGTAATTACTAAAGAAGGCCCTCGGGTTGAGGTCCCGCATCTTGGGCCCTCACTTGAGATGTCTTATGCAACATCAATGATTACAATGCCTCGTGTATCTGAAATGTATAATATATAAAACCTAAAAATAATGAAATCAATGGCATGATTAATAGAGAATTACTTATGAAAGGTAATGAATATATAGTGTAAAGAATGACTCACTATAAGGTTGGGAAATCATTCCTTAGTCCATGGATTAGATACATCGATTCATTATGGATATGGGACTACAATGTATCATTGCACTTGTAATTAAAACATAGGACCAAAAAGTTATTGAACTACACAACAACAAGAAGAAAAAAACTGAAAAATAATCTAAGTGTACAAAGAGGAGATCTCTGCGTAAGGGGCTCAAAAACCTCAAATCTTTGCCCAAGTTGTTGTAAAATTATGTTGATGATACTAATGTCTTTTAATCACATAGAAAATGAGTTGTGTGTTGTGAATGCATTAAAATGCATCATATTCATACCACAATTCATAGCTAACAATTTTTAAAAGTCTAGTGACTAGGCTTTCCAGAAATAGTATGTTGCTTAAGAAAAGCTTTATTTGATAATGCATAGACTTATGTGTATGTGTACATGCACCCATACTTAGTAAAATTGTTTTACTAAGCTCTACTGTTTACTGTTTTATAGATGCATGTTAAGGAACATATTGACGACTCTTGCAACGGTTTGGACATCAGCGTCTCTCAAGAATATTTTTTAGGTCCTATTAATTGTCTAGCCTTAGAATTAGAAAAAGCTACTGGATGTTGTCCCTAGCGTTTCATTTGTACTTTCATTTCTATGTTTTTGTAATAAGGCCATGTTTGGAAAACGTATTTATGATATATGCTTATTCTATTTCAGATTCATTCTTATGATAGATGGTTGTTATATTTATGTTAAGCTTAGTATATAATGAATTCATTAAATAACAATATGAAATCTATGTATTACTTCATACATTTAAAAATTTTCAATTTTCCACTAAAAATAACCATATGAATGTGATGAATGCGAGATGAGGCTTGTCTGCGACCTCATGTAGGTCAACGACGCCGGTTGCGATCCATATTCCAATATTCGGGTCGTTACAATATTATACCTTCACATAGCTCTAACAGGATGCTACTAAACTTCACATAATAATGCTTACAAGGACACGGTAATCATCATATACAACACATAAGCACTGGCACCATTAGTGTACCATACGAATCAATAACATTTATATATTAATTCTTTATTAACAAAGGGAATGAGGTCAACTTACCTTCTTCCACTACGCAATATCACCACTCCTTGACATCTCTAACAATTCACAATATTATAGAATAATTATCCGTATAAATCAATATTACACTATAATCTGAACTCAATTTTATCATCATCAGATCATAAAAAATATACCCACTTTATCGGGGTTCATACATATTTTTACTTGAAAATATCAACTATACATCAATGCTTTCATATTTAATCATTTGAATACGTTTTCATGCAAGAACCCATGACTTAGAGTAAAAATTTGAGTTTTTCGTAAAATTTTAATTCTATGAAATCACTTTGAAATTTGCTCTAACGTTACAGTAAGCCTTAGATAATGAACTCTCATACCTTATTCTTCAAGAACCCAATAAAATTTTTGAAGAAATTAGTTGAAATTATATCTTCTTGCAAGCTCCAAAACCTAGACATTGGATTGATGTTTAAGGGAATTTTTTTTGGAGAGAAGAACTTTTGACAATTTTGAAATTTTAGATTCCTAATTGAGGGTTTTGGTTTTTAATAAGGTAATGAGAGTATAATGACCTCAAATCTGTTTATAATACACCCTGAAATACCCATACCACCCCTAATTATTTTGGATCCTTTTAATTAAGTCCAACTTGATTTTAAAACGACGGAAGCAAAAAGGAGCAATCATTGTGCATAGCGGAGGCAACTCCATATTTTTGTTTTTCGAAATTACTATAAGGCAGTAACATGCATGAAAAGCCCGCATTGCAAGGAAACATTTTTCATTCAAAGATACAACTACATGTCGTGCAGCTAGTGCCTATAACAGGCTGCACTGGCTGCTTCCTTGGCCAATGTTTGGGTCCTCTTCAATGACAATTAGGGTTGTCCTTAGGGAGTAATACTCGAACATACTAGCATACAAAAACACAATGATTTATGTTGATCTAGACTCTAAAGTCACCTACACTGATTTATGACTCCAAACAACACATAAAAATACATAAAACATATAAGGACACACTAGCACACACACAAGAATAGTTTTCGAACGACTTGGTCATCTTTTATCATTTAACATCAACTATAACCGTACTGACCTATTAAATCATTTACACATTAATTTAACTATTTCAACCCTTAAAACACATGTGAAATTCTAGTTCAATCTATTTAATTTTTATGGCTGTTACATTCTCCTATACATAGAAAACATTCGTCCTAGAATTACACTTCACACTTAAAAGGGATAAAAACAAAACCAATCATCGAGGAGGAACATCACTCCAAGACAAAAAGTCTCAAACAATTTCATGCAATTCAAGAAAGGAGTACTACATCTACCAACACCTTTTGCATTCTTTTGAGCATTTCTCATACTATTGTAGGAACTTCCTTCTCAAAGCTACGTCATGCTCATTTAAACATTACTAAGAAAAATAATGCAACATTTTCAATAAGGTACATTTAAAGCAAGTCTCCCTATAGAGGCTTAATGTGGTACTTCTAATAACAAATTAGGTATGCTTAAAAAATCAACTCATGCAACATTTAGGCATGTGTTCATGTCATGAAACAAATAGAGAATCTATCCTAGTACATATGAACATGAGGGAATACAATTCATGAAAAATCATTTTCTCATTTAGCAAGAAATCAAGCAAAGCATCCATATCATAAAGACAATATTTGGAAACTCGTTTTTCACAAAAGACTCAAAAATGAAAAAAGATAATATGATCTCATAGTATTATGCGTGAATATGCACATAAGTAAGGCATAAGGATATATGACTCACAACACCTAAATTATTCACCATAATCTCCCACTTGGAAAAAACCAATCTAAGGTAAACATGAAAATGCTATTATGATATCAATCAAGAAACCACCAACCTTAGAAACACCATTCTCACCCATCTCTTCAGGTCACTAATCCCCATATAAGAAAAAATCAAACTTACTATTTGATATACTGTGGTTTCACGGTATTATTAATACTTTTTCCTCAAGTTTAGTGTTTCCAAAACCCATTTTGTGCTAGTTTTTATATAAGTTTCTCTTAGTTTTGCAGGAAATCGGTCCAAAGTTTAATGGGAAGATTTTGAGCGATGAAATGTAGAAGAGACCACCTACGGAGCTTATGTGGGGCAATCGTGCTTGTGATGGTCCGTAGGTGGCAGCGCAGTAAAGCTGCTGAAGGAAGATGGGGAACTCTGACCAAGTGTGGGGTTACGAAGTTTGTGACGGTCCGTCGTGTCTATGACGGTCCATCCTACAGGTTCGTCGTGAAGTTGAAAGAAGTGATCCCAGTACCCAGATTCCAAGAGTTGAAATGTTTTGGAATGAAGACCCTCGACGAACAGTTGGGCCTAGGATGGTCCGTCATACTTGCCGTCGAGGGTGGTGAAGATAGCAGCAGAAGAAATTGCATAAGTATGGGACGACGGAGTCCACGATGGTCCCATCGTGACCACGATGATCCGTCGCAAGGTCCGTCGACCCAGCCGCGTTTTGGCAGATTTCCAGCAAATAGACTCCTTATTTAATTAGGTTTTTGATTTTTTATAAATACGTCGAAAAAACCTCGTTTTTGAGGTTAGACTCCGTATTGTTAGACTCTATGAGATTACAAATCAGATTTTTAGACTTTGTGTATTAGTGTTGGATTTTGAGATTCTTGCAAGTGATTTTTGGATATTAATCAAGAAAACTTTTGGATTTTAATCCTTCTCATTGAAGTAAGTACATGAATTCTTGTCTACTATCTTTGAATATTGAGTTTATGGCTATGAGTAACTAAACTCCATAACTAGGGTTGTGGGAACCATAGGAAAATATAGAGATAAACCCTAACTAAAATAACAATTCTAGATTCGTGTCTTGCATGCATTATTAATTCGTTCACTTAGAAGTCTTTTTAACGGATTACCAACGTTAGAACTCGCCTTAATGCTACTTGGCTCACAAAGGAGGTAGATAATAGGAAAAGAATTATTAACATAGATTTAGTGAATACTATCTAATAGGCTAGTATTGATTTGCACAAGGTAATAACTTAGTCAAATATCGAATACGATGCTTAATATGAGGCAAGGATAAGGGTTAGGATAGCAACACATGTAGCCGGACCAAGGTGCGGAGTGAGATTTTCTGGATGCCGGACCAAGGATTTAGAAATACATAACTTATCACTTTGCATGCAAGATACTAGCAAAGAACAGTTATAGTTAGAATTATCAAGTTATGAACCTGTGGGGAATAAGTAAACCCTAGTTACTTTGATTAATTGATTAAAATCCAATTGTAAAAGCTGTTAATTATCTCTTTCAAGTTTGTTATTTATTTTCACTCATTTAGAAATAGAAACCCCCTTTAATATTTTTACTTTCAAAGGAAGTCATTGACCAAACAATAGTAATAACAGGTTGAAGTTAAGTCTAGACTATTTTCCTCGTGGTAACGATCCCAACCTCACTAGTTTGGTTATTTACATGACACGACCACTTTACTTCTTGTTTGAGAAGTAAGTTTGAGCGTATCAAATTTTGGAGCCGCTGCCGGGGACTATAGCTTTTAGATTGACTTGAACCTATTAATACAGTTTAGTTGATAATTTCTTGATTTTACTTTGTTTTATTGTTTTTGATTTCTTTTCAGAACTATCCTCTTTTATGCCAAATACACGGAGAGGAAGAGAACCCTTGTTTCCCTACGATCACGAGTTAGAGCATACACTGCGCAATATAAATCGAAACTTGGGAATAAATGATGAGGATCCGAACCAGAACATCCCAGCTCCGATTGATGTTCATGGTCAGATGTTACCCGATGCTCCGGGTGAACATCAATAGAGGGGACAAAATCACGTTCCACGGTCCCAAGCATACTACAGAGGGTATGATAACATAGCAGACTCGGATGGGCCACTTGTCTTTCCCCCTCTACCCACTAGACATACCTTTGTGGTAACTAGAAGCCTGAACCAAATGCTCACTTCTAGAGGTTTGTTTTCAGGGCTACCTTCTTAGGATCCACATGCCCATATAGCTAAGGTAAGGGAAGTGTGTAAAAGTTGTGTAGGGAGGCCTGATTTGGATCTAGATATAATAGGGCTCAGATTGTTTCCTCTCTCACTGACGGGAGAGGTGGCTATGTGGTTCACTGAGCTCCCATACAATTCAATCATCACTTGGAACTAACTAAAGGATGTCTTCTTAGCACGCTACTATCCAGTCTCCAAGAAACTAAACCACAAAGACAGAGTGAATAACTTTGTGGCACTACTAGGAGAGTTGGTTAAAAGTTCTTGGGATAGATTCACCTCATTCTTGAGAAGTGTTCCAAATCACCGTATAGATGATGAGTCACTAAAGAAATACTTCTATCGAGGACAGGATGATAACAACAAAGCGGTGTTGGACACTATAGCAGGTGGATCTTTTGGAGAATGCCCTTATGTGGAGATCGCCAAAAAATTAGAGAAAATATCCCGAAATAACAAAGCTTGGAGTACTAGGAAGTCTGATACAGGGAGAATCACCTTCGCAGTGCAGTCCACTCACAACTCATCCACAAATGAGATTCGGAAAGAAATGGCTCAGATGAGAACTGAGCTTGGGTTGGTACTAAAACATGTCACAGGGTGTGCAGAAAAGATAAATGCAGTCAACTACTTGGCTAAACCACCACCTCCTAATGATGAGTGCTATTATGCGGCGGACATTATGCAGCAAATGAGCAGACGGGGGGTTTCCGACCATGCGCCCAAGGCTCAAATAAGGATAATTGGATCCAAGGTCAAGGGAACCAAGGTCAAAACTATAGTAACTACACCCGTGAGGGTCATTATGTCCGAGATGGAAACTACAACCGCAACAACAACTTTAATAAGGGTAACTATGCTAATATAAACGACAGGAATGGGCCCTATGTCCCTCTTAAAACTCGTGAAGTTACTCCTAGGGATGGTGGAGATAGTATGGCATGAGTTGAGCATATGTTGCACAAAATGATTAGGAGGTTCTACACTAGTGATGAAAACATTAAAGAGTTGAGGTGTGACATAGCTAGTATTGCGCAAAAAGTTGATACACATGCAATTTCGATTAAATAGATTGAATTGCAAGTGGCCCAATTATCTGCGACAGTGAACACACGGCAACCGGGCACTCTTCCTAGCAACACTGTCCAAAATCCAAAGAATGATGCGCACTGTATGGCAATCACTACTCGGGGTGGTAGGCAAACTATTGACCCAACTTTGCCATCTACTTAGAAAAATGTGAGAAAGAATAATGATAATGTTGTAAAGGGTAGTGGTGAAGCAGAGGAAAGTAATGGAAAATATGCAGAAGTACCTATCAAGGTAATTCCCATGCCTAGGTCACCACCACCCTTCCCTCAGAGATTAGTGAAAAAGATCGAGGATGGTAAATACCGGCATTTCATAACAATGTTGAAGCATCTTTCTATTAATGTCCCTTTGGTAGAAGCTCTAGAACAAATGCTCGGTTATGCCAAATTTATGAAAGATCTGGTCATCAAGAAAAGATTGGTCACTTTCGAGGATGATGACAGATTGCAGCATTGTAGTGCTATTGCTACAAGATTCCTCATACAAAAGAAAGAAGATCATGGTGCGTTCACTATTCCTTGTACAGTTGGGTCATTACATTTTGCAAATGCATTATGTGATCTGGGGAAAGCATAAATCTCATGCCCCTCTCAATTTACAAGAAGTTTGGTTTGGGGGAACCAAAATGCACTGCGATGCAACTACTAATAACTGATCGGACAGTGAAACGGCTTATAGGGATACTCCATGATGTGCTAGTAAAAGTAAAGTCATTCATCTTTCCGGCTGATTTTTGTTATTCTTGATTGTGAAGTCGATTTTGAAGTGCCTATTATTCTTGGGAGGCCATTCCTTGCTACAGGTAGAGCATTAGTTGATATGGAGAAGGGAAAGATGACATTTCGGTTGAATACTGAAGAAGCGACCTTCAACATTTGTAGGACCATGAGGCAGAGCGGCGAGCTCCAATCGGTATCTGCCATATCCCACAAAGAAAATATGAAGAAGGAGACTAAAAAGATAAATACAAAACAAAAGTTTATGGTTAAGGATTTGGTTCTTGTAGACAGTTCTGGGGTGCCTTGTCTTCCAGGCAAGATCAAGTCTAAATGGAATGACCCTTACTTGATTACCCAAGTATTCCCTCATCGAGCAGTTGAGTTAAAAGCAAAGGAGGGAGTACGATTTAAGAGGAATAGAGATAGAATAAAACTCTATTTTGGGCATAAAGCATCAGGCAATAAAGTGATAGAGGCATACCATCTTGATGAATTCTGAGTAATCAAGGGTCCCCATTCGTGCCGCGACATTAAATAAGGCGCTTGTTGGGAGGCAACCCAATACTTATAGTCTTTTTAATAATGGTAGCATTTTTCTACTAATGATTTTTTAAATTTGTAGGCATATCACAAGGAAATTCTGCAGAAGATCAGTCTAAACAGTCACCAACGGACACATGCGATGGACCGTCGAGAGCACGATGGTCCGTCTTGCACAACCGTGCTGGTTGTTAGAGACCCTATTTCTAAAGGTCAATCACATTTTCTAAGTGTCCTCCAATGGACATCTACAACGGACCGTCATACTCTCGACAGTTCGTCCTGCATAACCGTCATGGATGTCAGAGACCCCTCTCTTAAGGGTCTCCATTTCTTTTTTGAAGTGTCCCGCGATGGACATCGACGATCTACTGTCATAATCATAACGGTCCGTGCTGATTTTCGGCGCTTTGCGCCCCAGGTTTGCTTCACCTACTACTCTTGTATTTCAATTCTTTATGCATAGGGGACAATTGCATGTATTTTTGTAGGGGGTGGGGTAAATGGAAAGTGAGTGTTAGGATGAAGTCTGAGTAGCCCAATTCACTATCCTCTTTTGGGGTGTTCTTCCCTGTGTTCTTTTTCGCCAAGAGACTGATTACTTTTTTTGTTGAACCGGCATGTTTATATCCTTTGTACGTAGTTTAATTCTGGAGCATAATGGCTAAAATGATATCCTGATAAACTGGAAAATGATGCATGACTAGGCATAGTAATTGATAATCGTGTGGCTCTAAGCATGACATATAGTTACACCATTGCATTACCCTAAGTCTTAAATTTGAACTAGGTGTCTAATAATCTGGTATAGTGATGAGATTTCAAGTGAGTGTGAGGAAAATTTTAATAAGTACACTATTGGTATTGAGCTAGAACTTGCCTGGTTAGTCCTACTAAATGTAAGTTGTAATAGACAATTAGGAAAGGATCATAGGCCATTATTCAATATAGCCCATTTCTAGCCTAAATAAAAAAAACAAATGAAATTTACCCTTCTTCGATCCAAATGATATGATCTAAAATTAGACCTTTCTTTTTCACCCCAACTTATCTTTTCTGGGAACGATGTGTTGGCCCTTGTCCCTCCTTGGACATGTGCACCTCAGCTTATGTCAAAAGCATAATTTGAGGGTGGCTAATGCAGTAAACAACCTTCGTTATGGCCCTGAACCAACTTTGGGTATTGTGTACCTTGACTCATTGCAAAGCGATGAGTTGAGGGTGGCTATTATGAGGAATGCTCTGGAAAGTGGGGTTGAAAGAACAAAGAAAGAGAAAGAACAAAAGGAAAGTGACTCAAGAATTCGTTGAAAGAAAAGTAAAGAAAAAGAAAAATATACAAGAATTACAAACAAGAGAAGAAGAGAGTAACTTACACAAATGAAGAAAGAAGAGAAAATAACAAGGTGAAAGAATATGAGAAACTGGGCAAGATAAAATGATAGAAAGTATAAGGTTTAGCCGATATGTCAAGGAGGTCGAAAAGTCACTAAAGTATACCTAAATATACCCTACCTGACCCTGAGCCTATGTTACATGCCAAGAAAGTCCAATCGTGATCCTAAGCATTGTATAGCGAACTTAAGGCAGTGAAAATAAGGGCAAGCTTATGGAAAAAGGTATGAATGAGTGTGACTTTGTTCTGAGAGCGAGTGATGAAAGTAATCCTTGTACTTAAATTGAAATCATTGTGTGAAAAATGAGGATTTTGTTTTGAACTGAGGACAGTAGTTGCAATACCGAAATTGTTAGCACTTTAGTGAAAAATTTATGAGGATAGGTGCTAATGCATGGCGAGTTTGTGTCATGTTCATATCCCACATAGTTCAAGCCTAATAGTTATAGCATGCATAGATTTGATGATATTAATTTGGATTTATAGCCAAATGATTGCAAAAGATAAAACATGGATACTATTTCACAAAGATTGTGTAGTGAGTCATAGTGCGTCGCTTGAGGACAAACAACGAATTTAAGTTGAGTATATTGATATACCTTGGTTTCACGGTATTATTAATACTTTTTCCTTACGTTTAGTGTGTCCAAAAACCTTTTTGTGCTAGTTTTTATATAAGTCTCTCTTTGTTTTGCAGGAAATCTGTCCAAAGTTGAATGTGGAGATTTTGATCGAAGAAATGCAGAAGAGACCACCTACGGAGCTTATGACGGTCCGTCTTTATTGTGACGGTCCGTCTTTATTGTGACGGTCCGTAGGTGGCAGCGTAGTAAAGCTGCTGAAGGAAGATAGGGAAGTCTGACCATGTAGGGGGGTTACGAAGCTTGTGACGGTCCGGCTTGCAGGTTCGTCGTGAAGTTCAGAGAAGTGATCCCAGTACCAAGATTCCAAGAGTTGAAGTGTTTTGGAACGAAGACCCTCGACGGACCGTTTTGCCTATGACGGTCCGTCATACTTGCCATCGAGGGTGGTGAAAAGAACAGCAGAAGAAATTGCATAAGTATGGAATGACGGAGTCCATGACAGTCCGTCGTGACCACGACGATCCATTGCGAGGTCCGTCGACCCAGCCGCTTTTTTGCAGATTTCCAGTAATTAGAATCCTTGTTTAATTAGATTTTTGTTTTTTTTTCATTACTAGTTCGAAAAAACTCGTTTTTGAGGTTAGACTCCGTATTGTTAGACTCTATGAGATTAGACATCAGATTTTGAGACTTTTTGTATTAGTGTTGGATTTCGAGATTATTTCAAGTGATTTTTGGATAGTAATCAAGCAAACTTTTGGATTTTTATCCTTCTCATTGAAGTAAGTACATGAATCCTTATCTACTACCTTTGAATATTGTGTTTATCGCTATGAGTAACTAAACTCCATAACTAGAGTTGTGGGAACCATTGGAAAATAATGAAATAAACCCTAACTAAAATAACAATTCTAGATTAGTGTCTTGCATGCATTAATAATTATTTCACTTAGATGTCTTTTTAATGGATGGCCAACGTTAGAACTCGCCTTAATGTTACTTGCCGGACCAATTAGGTAGATAATAGGAAAAGAATTATTACAATAGATTTAGTGTATACTATCTAATAGGCTAGTATAAATTGGTCGAGGTAATAACTTAGTCAAATATCGAATACGATGCTTAATATGAGGTAAGGATAAGGGTTAGGATAGCAACACACGTAGCCGGACCAAGGTGCGGAGTGAAATTTTCTTGATGCCGGACCAAGGATTTAGAAATACTTAACTTATGACTTTGCATGCAAGATACAAGGAGAGAATTGTTATAGTTAGAATTATCAAGTTATGAACCTGTGGTGAACATGTAAACCATAGTTACTTTGATTAATTGATTAAAATCAAACTGTCTAAGCTGTTAAGTTTCTCTTTCAAGTTTGTTATTTATTTTCGCTCATGAAAAATAGAAACCCCCTTTATTGTTTTTACTTTCCATGGAAGTCATTGACCAAACAATAGTAATAACAGGTTGAAGTTAAGTCTAGACTATTTTCCTCGTGGGAACAATCCCAACCTCACTAGTTGGGTTATTTACTTGACACGACCGCTTTACTTCGTATTTGAGAAGTAAGTTTGAGAGTATCACAATTTCACACATCACTTCCTCATTTTCGAAGGTTGTACCAAGACAACACCAAACCTACTTACTCATCTCACCTACACCTCATAAGGTAACTCACCCAACCTAAGTCATCATAAAAACAATCAATATCCCATATATTTGGTAACACACAACCTCTTTTTCTCTCTCTCAACCCAAACTTCTCAAAGGCCAAACTCTAAGGACAATCATAAAGGGAACAAGGGAAGAAATCATAATGCAAAGCTCTTTTGCAGCATTAGGAGAATTAAGAAGTGAAACATTCTTAGGACTCAATATCCTCCTTTTCATAATGTGGTGCACTTCACATTATAAAGAAAACTCTAGTGGATGTGGTTTTTGACACAATATAAGAAACTTCCAAATAAGCATGAATTTTAAGCTTTCTTTACAAACAAATAATATTTTCATTAAATAGCTAGCGGAAGATACTTTAAAAAAATATTCTACCTTCACAATGTCTTATTAAACCATCTATACTTTAGAATACAACATTTGGGACTATGCTCGTAAAACTTGAAACAAAGACTATAAGGCATAAAAGGGACATGTGGGTTTCGCTCTCGAAAATATGAGATCTCACCACCAGTTCATCTTCAACCATTTGAAACCCAAGACTTCCAATCCCTACACATTGGTCAAAAAGGGATAAGAAGGGGCACATTGAAAGCACTAAGTATGGAAGCAATGAAAAAACTATGAAAAAGGTAAATTTAGTATTAAAAAATGCTTTCGTGACATTATGATAAAAACCTGCATAATAAGAGAAATTTAAGAAATATAATACGTGTCAACAATAAAATATTAGAAAATACTTAATTAATCCACAATATAAGAACATAGTACTGTATAATCCATTTAAACATTTAGATCCCCTAACAAGGTTATCCTAATGCCGACCTAAGTACGATATGAAGTGGCCGCCCATAAACCCCTTGACACACACCTAAATGATCCTCAAAACTATCTTAAGTAAAGATAATCCTTTCCAGCAAATAAAACATCGCCCCACATTCATCTAGTACGCCCTTACATCAATTAGACATTCAACCTAAGGTTACTCTAAGATTCATCTAAGTAAGACATAAAGAGACCACCCATACACCTTTTTCAAGTACACCTAAAAAATACTCAACGCTATACTAGCTAAGATCCTTTCTATCTATTCAACATTATTTTATTAACTCAACATTCCTGATTATATCCTTTTAAGATACAAACAAACAATTACAGGACTTCACATAATGGTCTTGAAAAACCTAGGGAATTCACCTAGTATCTTTAAAGCCTACTCCTGCAACGTATAAATAGTGTCCCATTGCAATACCTACATCTTCTAGGTACTATCCAATAACCAGAGTATACGTTCGATATAATAAGAAGATTCATTAATCATTATAGACGATACTATCTTGTTATGGAATACAGTGTCACAAGACACCACACCGTGGAAGGTGTTTTTCTTGCAAATGTAAAAAGAAGGACTCATCCTATGTTGGAACATTGTTAAAGTATATCAAGGGATTTTTTTAACTCTAGTCTCATATTTAAGTAGAGATACTACCACAATTATATCCACTTGGTACTATGCCTCTATTCTCATCGATTAAATTATTTACTAGGTGTATTAGAGAAGGTACCATTTGTAAGTCCTACCAACTCATAATTCTTTTTCTTTGAAGGATGGTTATACAAAAGTTGAAAACCAAGGACTATTAGAATATCTCGCATGAATTCCTTGGAGATGGTTTCATGCCATTTCATCCAACCTACCTCTAAGTACATCATTCCGCTAAAGATGGTCACCAGTATTGCCTTTCAATTCAAATCTTCTTATTAATATTCTTTTCATATTAAAGGTTTCACATTCTTAACATTTTTATTCTTATTCAAGGTTTTTCTTATTCTTAGTCTTCCTTTATTATTCAAGGTCCTATATAAGTCTTTCATTGAATGCAACAAACTTTGGTCTACCGATCCTAGACTTTAATTCATTCTTTCATTCATTCATACATATACATGACAAGGTGGCCTAAGCCTACAATCTCAAGATATCACATTAGCATATAAATTTAATTGATAAAAAAATAAGGACCTAGTTCTACTAATCAAAACACTATATTAATCATATCATCTATGCAATATCATTCAAGTACCACGTACTGACAACTAAGTATACACAAACAAGATGCAACACTATTTTATAAGGAAACTTCTTTATCATTCGTTATCGTATATCATCAATTAGATAAGAATCATCACATTATAGAACAATTACAAGATCATATATATATCACATCATTCTTCACTTTATACATCTAGCTAAGTCATAACATCTTGCATATAGTCACATTACTTCAGATAATGTACTTCATATTATACTTCCACATAACTCTATAGTTACTACTAAAATTAACATAATAATGGCTACAAGGACATAATAATCAGCATATACAACACATAAGTACAACCACTATAAGTGGACCATACCAATCAATACAAATTTATAATCGATTCCACATTAATTAAGGGACTAAGGTCAACTTACCTTCTTCCAATATCAAAGATAATCACTCCTTAACATCTCCAAGAATTAAGGAGACTATAATGAATGTAGCATAAAGAGGGTCCAAACAAGATCCCCTAGTTCTTGAATTGTATTTCCCCATAGGAATACTACCTACTATACTCACATAGATGTTATGTTCACGTTTTGCTACAACCTTGACAAGTAGTCCACCTTCTTTCCGTATAGGGTTCCATAAAACTATATTCCATATTAGCTCATGTGGTCTATGTCGGTTAAGGTTATATGTTCCAAAAAAGGTAAGACGAAGTAAGAATGTGAAGTCGAACTAGGATGACCTAAGGGGTTTGTCTTAGTCTAGGTATGGGTATGGGACTCTACCTATACATTTCACTATTTAGACTTGAGGGAAGTCATAGAAGGATGTTATCATGTACTTATATGCTTATAAATGAAAGGATACGCATATGTTTGTCTTACATGTTAAATATACTATGTGATATTGGTTTCACTTATTAACATGTGGTTTCTCTCGAATGTTAAAGTATGATGTTGTCTACTCTTAATGTTATAATATGTTAATTTGAGCATTGATTATATTTCTCATTTGGTTTACATGATTTAGTGAGGTTAAGGGGCCTTACTTATTCATTGCACCAATGGAGTTATTGGGGTGTTCATGAGTAATAGTCTTTCTTTGATTATGATGTTATGAACTCTTATGCATGGTTGTTTATATTATAACTTGATGATACAATTGTCTTATTATTTTCTCAATTATGTTGATACAAATGTTGACTTAACTAAACTTAGTATTGTTGGCCTTGTGATGTATATGGTTTTGACTTAATAAATATGTTCTATGAATTGTATTGGTTCTTGAATGTTCATAATGTGTTTCAAAGTAAATTAGCATATTTTAAAGAAATGTCCCTTTTTAGCGTGACTTATATGATGTATGTGCATCTGATTCCATACTAAGTACAAGTGATGTGCTAACCCACTTTCTCATTTTGTCCCCCAACATTTTAGGCTCTGATTGTTGAAGGGTTTTTGACGATTTTCAAGGAAGACATTGAATATTTTTCCAAGTATAGGTATATCCTCAACTTTCGAGGATGATGCATTTCTATCACTGTACTCATTTTACATTATAATACTCTAAAAACGATCGTTTCTATTTGTATAAGTCCTTGTACCCATATTGTTGACTCTGTTAGATGTTTTCATATGAGACATCCCTTTTAATACTATGTTTTGTATCTTATATATATATATAATCAATAAAAGTAGAAGAATATGTAATCTTCTTACATGAAGGGTATATGTATACTCCATATTAATATATTATCTGTAAGCGAGAGGTGTAAGTAAACGTCATAAAGTAGTCTAGATAGAAAGTTTTAAATTTTCTAAATTTGTAACCTGTGAATGTAATGATGAATGCTAAGAGGCTTGTCTTATTTCTCTCCAAGTACGATGATGTCGGTTATGTCTAAGGGGTACTCCCCGGATGTGACAAGCATGGTACAAGAGCATGAGGTTGAATATCCTTAGAAACAATGTCTCATTAGACTACATCTATGTTGATTCATATTCACAATTTTGAAGCACGCCACACTTATGAATGAGAGACAATGTGATGATTAGACACTCTCTTCTTCTTGTATTCCTATCTTGTTTTTCTAGATAATATTATGCGCTTTCACCTAATATTTTTATCAATTTTATAACAATGAATACTCAAATAGTATCTTCTAGAATATCCGAGAATTAAATGGCTAATGTGGGAGCTAATGATTACAAATTTCCTCCGCTTGGAGAAGTTACTATAGGTCGTCAAGTTCCGGTTGTTCCTCAACCGATGACTGATATTGAGATAAGGGCGACTTTCTCAATTTGGCCCAAGCCATAAGTTCTTAAGAAAATTGTTTCATTTCTAAAGTTCCAGCCATCACGTTTTATGTGAATAGGGATGTTGGAACTCGAGTGCCTCAACATGCTACCGATGTTGCCTCTCATTTGAGAGAGTTTACTAGAATGATTCCACCTATGTTCTTTGGGTTGAGGGAAGATGAAGACCCTCTTGATTTCCTCAATGAGTTCTATAAGATTCTCTATGCTATGGATGTGACCTCAATTGAGAAGGCCCAGTTGGTGGCCTATCAACTCAAGGATGTGGCCAAAAATTGTATGTGCAATGGAGGGATAATAGTGCAGTAAGGGGTTGTACGTTGACTTGGGAGATCTTCTAGAGAAATTTCATTGTTCTTTTCTTTCCTTGAGTGTTGAGAGAAGTCAAGGTGGAAGAATTCATCAACCAATGTCAAGGAGATATGAGTGTAGTTGGCTATTCCTTATATGCTCCATCCTTGGAGTCAAACGCAAGGCATGAGAGTAATTGATTCCATACGGTGAGTCCGAAGACTTTGATGAAGAATGTCGTTCTACGCTTCATGATAATGTGAATGTCTCTCTTCTCATGGTTCATGCTTTAAAACTGGAAAAGAGTAGGTGAAAAAGAAAGAGTAGAGAGTCCATAAAGTCCAAGTCTTTCGAAGGTGGTTCGTCAAAGGGTAGGCTTGACAATCAAGACAAGCCTAGGTTCAACAAGATTTTTTCTAGTCAAGATCCTATCAAATTTTCCAAGGCTTTTTATAATAGGGTGTATAAACCTAAAAGTCCAAAGGGAAGAGGTACTAGCTCACCAAACAAGACGCCAACTTGTGGAAAATGTGCCAAGAAGCACTATAGTTATAGACTGTAGGGATAGACAATTGCTTTGAGTGTGTCTAGAGCGGGCACAAGGTTAGGAATTGCCCAAATTTGAACGGTCAAGAAAAAGATTACGGGCAAGCTCAAGCTAGTGGTTCTAATGTGGATTCTTCAAAGAACAATAACATTTATGGACTTTTCTGTAGGATTGAACAAGAGAGTTCTCCCGATGTGGAGACCGGTAAGTTATAAGTCTTCTCTATTGATTCATATGCTTTCCTTGATACGAGTGCTACATTATCTTTTGTTACTTCCTTGATAGCTAAAAAGGTTGATATTTTGCCCTATTATCTAAATGAACCTTTCATGGTAGCTACACTAGTAGGTGAGTTGGTTGTTGCAAAGAGGGTATATATAAATTGTCGTATAATGTATCCCAATAGACCTACTCACGTTTAATTAGTAGATTTTGATATGCTCGATTTTGATTTCATTTTGCAGATGGATTGGTTGAATGATTGTTTTTCTTTCCCTTATTGTAGAATATGAATTGTCAAGTTCAATTTTCCAAGTGAACCCATCTTAGACTAGAAAGGGGAAATTCTTTTCCTAGAGGTCGTATTATTTGTTGTCCTAAGGATCGTAAAATGATCTCAAAAAGGTGTCTACACAATTTTTTAAGAGTCAATGAATTAGACTCTGAAAATCCTCCAGTTAAGTTAGTCCTCATTGTAAAAGAATATGTTGGAGTCTTTTCTAATAATTTTCTCTAAATCACTCCCGAATGCGAAACTAATTTTTGTATTGACTTGCTATCGGATACGAATCCAATTTTAGTTACTCCTTATCGTGTGGCTCCAACAAAATTGAATAAGTGGAAGGCTCAAACCAAGGACTTTCTAGATAAAGGCTTCATCAGAAAAAGTATTTCTCGAAGGGGTGGTCCGGTATTTTTTGTGAAGAACAAGGATGGGTCCCTTAGAAAAATGTGCATTTATTATTGCTAACTCAATAAAATACAAATAAAAATCATAGATTTTTGGGATTTTTTAACGAGGCACACTAGTACAAAAGGTGTCCTTGCAGTGGGATTAGTAATGTCGTAAATAAAACCCCTAATCTATCTTATTTGGCAGTTTTTAACTTTTAGAGATAAAGAACGGACGCCTAAGCTATCTGATTTGGCAATTTTATCCTTTGAATTGATTTTTGTCAACATTTGGGGTTCGAATTCTCATATCAAAATTATTAGAGTTTCATTGGTTTTGGGAATGATATTAGTCCTAGTTAAGGTCTTTTTTTATTTTTTACCTATTTCGAGATCATTTTATCTGATTTAGGTTTTGAGTAAGTTTCATGTGGTTTCCACTGATGTTGGGCCCTCTTTTCTTTTTCTTTAAGTTTTTTTCTACTTATGAAGCACATGTATTTTAGTGTCACGACTTCGTAGCAACCCCTAGTCGTAACATGGCGTATTTGACCTCGAAGAGGTCTTACGAAAGCCCTTAACATTCATTCATCACATAATCATTAAAATATTGTGTTCTAAATCATTTCTCAATATAATCAACAAGTGGACGTCTCATATATAAAATTTTTGAAATAATAAATATCAACGTAGCAATCTTAGATATGACATTAAATTCAAAGTGACACGTCGTTGTAAAATTAAAAGTAAACTAATATTAGCATATAATATTAATCAAAAGAAACTCCTTATATAAGTGTCTAATCTTTGAGGACACACCAATGCTTGGGATAACAACTCCAAGCACTTTACCCAAGTAAGTATGCTTTAGTCACCACACACCTACACTTGGTGTAAAAACATGAAGAAGAATGGTGTTACTACAAATATGCACTAAGTATGATGACCTTGCGAAAACATTCTACAAAGGGACATTAGTTGGAAACCATGCACTTATGTCATTTTTTTGAACTTCATGAAAGTCAACTATAAGAGACATGGAGCTCTATAATCATAACTTATAAAGCCACATATAACATTTGAGACATATTAAAAAAATACACCATTACCTTTACTTTTCCTCCTCACGTCCAGTACCATTAAGCATCAATTTGGGCAATGTCTGGATAAGGTCCCATACCACTATCCACACCTAAGCAACACTCTAAGATCACCTAAGATGGATTCACATGCTAGCTCTTTTAAAATAAACCACATTCATTCATAATGTCATGGACATGTTATAATACATAATAATCATATAAGATCCATCACCTAAGATAACTCTAAGTTACACTACTGCAATGTTCAAATAGCATCCCATATTACTACATACAGAAAGTTCTACTTTGGAATCACTTTACACAGGGCATATCACATTAAAAAAGTCATAATACCTAAATTATTATTATTCATTAGACCAAAATTCTTCATTCACATCATACAAGACCCCATTCATTCATTATTATCATGAAGACACACCAAGACGCCGTTGAAATGTCTACTTTTGCAATGTAGAGATGGCGTACCATTCCGACACCTGCCTACATAGTACACCCTTAGGAATACCTAGTTCATTACATTCTTTGGTGGGGGTAAGCCTTAACCCATATAAAACATGAGATATTAATATGGAATTCCGATGTTAACCACTACCTGAGAAGGGATCCCCACTTACCAAAGGTTGGGTCATTCTTTCTATCTTAGGTGGCATCCACTATCTATAAAACTATGTGGGCGTATAGTTAAGGGATAGGGAGGTTGCTACTAGATAATCAACCTCGAATAACGGGAAAAAATACATATCAACAACATGCTAATAAATACCCCACCTCTACTCACGAAGAAGTATCCACCCCTTTTCATAACCTTTGATGCTTAGCACTAGTCCCTATGAAGCATTAGATATTTCATTCATTATAGGTTAAGGGATTTCTAGAAAATACATTTCATGTACTCACGGGGGAGTATCAATCCGAAACCATCCTTCATTCATTAGAGAGCTCTTAGGAATATTACATTGTTACTAGGTGTTCCACCAGTACTCAAATGGACGAATCCATCCTTAAATCCCCCATTCATTAATTAGAGTACAATTGAGTAATATTTTCAATAGACTCACATTTAATACATTATAGTTAGCTTCATTCATTCATGTGTGTGTGTACATATGTGACAATGTCTTTCGCATAACCACTATGATTCGTAACATTAACTTCTAAAAATGATCATACTACATTCATCACGATCCACACACAAATATACTTCACATTCACATTATATTTTAGTAACAAACCTATCTTCAAGAACCACTAATATAACTTCATAATACACCTCCTTAGTTATTCATTAAAGCATTACGTCACTAAATCATATAATGCCTTCAAGTTTATGATGAAAATACATATAGTGAATGCACCTCCACCATAAGTGGATCAAACCATAAAATAACAAATTCAAATATTAATACAATGTTAGGTAACTTACCCATATCCAAAGCCTTAATCAACAAAATGCAATTCTCGAACAATTCATCATTAAAAGATATAGATAACATAGAAACCAATACTACAATTCAATGTAGGCAGAACTATATCAATATGTAACCCTAATCACAATACCCACTTCATATGTCAATTTAGAAGTTTAGGGAAATCATGTGTTCTTCAATGAATTTCATGTAAAATATCATAAAACATTACATTAATGTATAAATACAATGTCTTTTAGAACAATTTCACAATGATCCCATGATCAGAATAGAAATTGACATTTTTGATTATTGAAACACTTTTGAAAACATTTTATTATAGTTCTTGAACGAGAAGTTATTAAAGAATGAAGGATCACCATAGTTCCATGGTAGAAAGAGCAAGACAATTGAAGCAGCAAGCACTTGATATCTCTTTTTTATAGCTTGAATTTTACATTGTCCTTCAATGATGTTCTACCTAAAGCTTTGTGAAGGAAATGGTTTAGATTTCACTGTTTAAGTTGAAGTAATAGTTTTATTCATCTTATATTCTTAAACCCTAAATCACATAAAATAAACATCTATGTATTTCATTTGCCATGTTTATAATTTACCACCCTTGGCTTGGACGAACCAAGAAATTTTGTAGGGAGACATACGAGCCACCACCTATGCACTTTAGGTGGTTTGACGGCTCTGTGCTGCATGGTCGCGGCAATGGTAAGAGACTTGTCTATGGTAGATAAATATCCCTAGGATATTCATTGACCTATGTAAGGGGTCGATGCTCCATCACTTGACCTACCGGTCGTAAGTCATGGCCATGGGTCATCCTATTTTGGACATTTTAGGGTTTAAGACATAGGTCCTCCTCAATGACCCTTAGTATGGTTCTTGGGGAGCTGTAACCGGAAGTTTTACACCTAAACTTTTATACCTATGTACTAGGGTCAATCTAAATGATTTAATACTACAAACGATACACCAAATTAAGGACAATACACTAGAAGACACTAGGACACAAACAATTTTCTATCCAACGTCTTGGTCATCCCTTCTCGTTTGACCTCCAAACTCTTTAAAAATTAGCTGAAAAGATATTTCTCATTATCGTACAAATTATACACCAAAATAATCTCATGTAAAGCTCTTGATCATATTATTTAATTGTTAGGGTTCCTACTATATCCCAACTTGGGAAAAGTTGTGTTAGAACAGCAATTTAAATACATCAAGGGAAAAGACACAAGATTTAAAGACCACAATAAATCATGCATTATCAATACAAGAGCACACAACTTAGGAGGAAAGACGACAAGGAAGAAGGAACATGTAAAAACTCATTGTTTACCTAGTCTTCTCATTCTTCATTTCATTACAATATGGAGGAACTACCTTTTCAAAATTTAAACATGTTCATCAATTCCTCATAAAGTAAAATATGCAATTTCTTTCAAAGTATGCATTTGCATGATCAATATTTCAACTCATGGACAATATAAGCAAATTGTCCTAGATGCACCCTAACAATAGGAACATAAATCATATGTTAATATTATCATTTAGAATTAATATCATCTAGAACATTCACATCATAAGGACAACATGTTACTCATAAACATATAAGGAACAAACCCCTAGGAATCCTTGGTCTCAAGCTTGACTAAGAATAGAAGGAAACGATAAGGACATCAACAACCTTACTACTCAAAACATATGCCACTGGAGGGCAAACAAAAGTAAACACAACTTAAGACATTCATTAGGAACTATATATTAGTAGTATCTTCAATACGGATTAGCCCTTTTGTTAGCTTGTAGAACATAGAAACGGTTATTCTTTGAATCATTCGGAACCTAGCAATTTTGAGGAGCTTGGTTGGTATCCCTCCCTTTTTGCCGAAAGTATTGGGAAATATCTCATGTTGTGACCCTTCTTTCGACACCCAAAGTTCTCATCCGTGCTTGAAAGACACTTACCCTAATGTTGCTTCCCACATGTAGTACATCTAGACTTCTCAAATAATGAGCCACCTCTATCTTCTTCTTCAGAATTTGGGTTGGACACCGTATCCATATTCACCATGGGGGAATCTTTTGTATTGATTCTCTTCTTACACTTAGGTTGGATTTGTTTACTCGACTTAGCCCTCTTCAAATGCCTATTCATCTTTCTATGTTTTGTATCCTCAATTTGTCACACATACACCATGAGTCTAGAAATATCCATTTCATGGTGGAGCCTTGTCGTACAATGTTCTTCATAACAAAAACTTGACACTCCTATTATAAACTTATTCATTTAATCCCTAGAATTTCTACAAAAATTGGGCCTACATAGAAAATTGAGTGAATTTTAGAGAGTACTCTTTTACACTCTTTCCCTCTTGACAGAGGTTCATGAACTCCACCAACTTTTTCTCCCTTCTCTCAAAGACAAAAAATATATCAACAACGATTGTCTTAAATACTCCAAATTCTACTAGGGTCTCCCTAACTAGTCTTTCATATCTCTATTTCTCACACCACCCTTGCCTTACATCCTTGAGTTTATAGGAGTCTAGTTCCTCTTTTTTCCTAGAAATTACTCCTATAGCATCCAACACCTTAAACACCGAATAATTGAAACCTTATGGTTCCTCTTCTACTCTAGATGCACGGAAGTTAGGGGATTAATCCGGCTGAAATCCCTGTTTCTTTAAGTGAGTGTACTTGCATTAGGATTCACCTGGGGTCCAACCTCTAATTTAAATTAGGCCGTCATCTCTTGAACATGAGTGGTGACGACTTGAGCTTGAGTTTTTATGAGTTTGGTCAATGATTGGAAGGCTTCCCTTATCTCCACATTAGACATGGCCCCTTTCTCATTAGGAGCATGTGAGTCTCGAGGGACTTGATGGGAAACCTTCTCATTAACATTCTCATCTTGATCCCTCCTTGATTAAGAGAATCTCATATTAATGTTCCTAAATCACAAGATAAAGATTAGGAAAGTAGCAGTCATAGAACTAAACGCTAAGGATCGTCTTCAATAATATGAAAGAGGTGTAACATCTATCATCCTATAGTATCTTGATCATAGATATGTCGTGACTCATATTAATGAATAAGAGTCTATTAGACGTGGCTTGTGAGTCATAAATTCTAAAACTATTTTCATAAACTTATGCTCTAATACCAAGTTTGTCACGGCCCGAGAGCACCCCCTAGTCATAACATGGTGTATTTGACCTCAAAAACGCTTTCTTAGAGCCCTTAGCATTCATTCATCACATAGGCATTAAAATAGTGCGGAACTAAAACTTTGGAAATTTCATTTATAAAATATCAAAAATACTAAGTTTCGACATAGAAATCTTATATATGATATCAACTCCATAGAGACATGGCTCTTTACAATTTAAAGCTAGCTCATAGATGTGTATACATAAATTCAAATAAACTACTAATATAAGTGACCTCGAGTCATTGTGGAAATACAAAAGCATGGGATAAAAACTCCAAATACTTCACCCATGAAAGGATCCTTTAGTCACCATTACTTACAATTGCTGTAAACAGGTGTAGAATATGGTGTTAGTACAAATATGAACTAAGTATGATAACCGTGCGAAAAAATGCTAGAAAACGACATTTAGTTGGAAACCATGCACTTATGTCATATTCGTAAATTTCATGAAATACATATATAAAAGGAATGGAAATCAATCATAATAACGTATAAAGTCAGTTAGCACATTTGAGACTTATTCAACATATATAGACTATTGCATTTACTTTAAAACCTCACCTTAAGTAACATTTGATCATCACTTTGTGCAATGTGTGGATAATGTCCCATACCGCCATCCCCACCTAAGCAACACTCTAAGGTCACCTAAGATGGGACGCGTGTTAGCTATTTCAAATCAACATAGTTCATTGATAATGACATAGACATAATACAATCACATAATAACAATCATCTAAGATAACTCTAAGTTACTCCAGTGCAATGTACAAGTAGCATCCTATGCTACTACTTACATCAAGTGCTACTTTGGATTCACCCTAAACTAGCCATATTAGATTTAACAAGTCATAATACCTTCCTTAATTTTACTCATAAGACCAACATGGTTCATTAAACTTCGTACAAGACCTCATTCATTCATTATTATCATAACGACACACCAAGACTCTCTTCAAATATATAATTGTGGAATGTATAGATGGCGTCCCATGGAACCAGATACCCTCAGTAGTACACCCTTAGGAAATCCTAGTTCATTACATTATTTTGTGAGGGTATTCCTTAACCGACTTAGACCATGAGAGCTTAACATGGATTCCCAGTATTAACCCCTACCGGATGAAGAATCCACACTTTCCTAAGGTAGTGTCATTCTTTATAGCTTAAGTGGCATCAATTAGCTATGAACCTGTGCGAGTGCATAGTTACAGGATAGGGGGATATCTACTGGACATTCCACCTCTATTCACGGGGAAGCATCCATCTCTAGAAGTTGCTACTAGATACCCTACCTCTACTCACGCAGAAGTATCCTCCTTTTTTAATATTACATCTATGCGTAGCATTAGTCATCATGGAATATTTGAGATTTCATTTCATTCATTCACTAAAAGTCAAGGGGTTGCTACCAAACACTTTAACTCTACATATGGGAGAGTATCCACACCAACCATTCATTCATTCATTAGAAAGCTCTTAGAAATACTGAGATTGTTACTAGACACTCCACCTTTACTCACGTGGAAGAATCCATCGCAAAATCTCCATTCATTCATTTGAGTACAATTCAGTAAACCCTTCAATCAACTAAGAATCATTACATTATCATTAGCTTCATTCATTCATATGTGTATGTAAATATTTAATAAAACCTTTCGTACAACATCAATCTTTCGTAACATTATTTTCAAAACATGATCATATTACATTAATCATGATCCACACACACATGTACTTTACAGTTAAATTATACTCTAGTAACCATCTTATCTTCAAGAACCACATACATAACTTTATAATACACCTCCTTACTCATAAATTATACAACTACTTCACTGAATAATTTAATGCCTTCAAGGTCATGATCACAAAACATATACACAGTAAGCACCTCCACCATAAGTGGATCAAACCATAGAAGAATAAATGTCAATATTAATACGAATTTAGGTTATCTTGTCCATCTCCAAAGCTATAATCATCATAATTCAATTCTCCAACAATTCATCCTCAATAGATATAGATATTTGTAGGAACCAATTATACAATTCAATCTAGGCATAATTCCATTAACATGTAACCCTAATCACAATACCCAAATCATAAGTCAATTAAGGAGTTTTGGGAAATCCTTGTTTTTTCAAGAAATTGCATGTAATATCATCATGAATACATTAATCAACAATTAATTAATCAATATAATGCCTTTTAAAAGACTTTCACAATGAACCCATGCATTAAATAGAAATTGAGATTTTTGAACATTGAATTACTTTTATAAACCTTTGATTGGACTTCTTGAATGAGACGTTATTCAAGAATGATGGATCACCATATCTCAGTTGTAGAAACCCACAAAAATTGAGGAACAAAGTACTTTGAATCTCCTCTTCTAACATGAATTTGACCTTGCCCTTCAATGGTGTTTTAAAGAATGTTTTTTGGGAAGGAAGGGTTCAGATTTAGGTGTTTAAGTCTAAGTGATGGTTTTATTAATCTAATACTTTTAAAAGAAACACACAAAAAATTTTCTATGCATTTAGTTAGACAATGGTGAAATTTACCAAACCACCCTTGGCTTGGGCGAACCAAGATAGTTTTGCAGGGGAGAGTTACGATCCACTACCTACGGACCATAGGTTGTTTGACGGCTTCGTGTTGCATGGTCGTGGAAATGGTTAGAGACTTGTCCATGGTAGATAAGGCTCCCTAGGATATGTATTGACATAGGGATAGGGATGACGCTCAATCACTTGACCTAGTGGTTGTAGGTCATATAATTATAGAAGTTTTTGGGTTGAAGCAATTGGTCCTCCTCAAGGACCCTTGGCGTGGTCCTTGCGAAGTCGTACCTCAAAGTTTTACCACTAAGATTGTACATTTAGGTACTAGAATCTCTCCCACAGACTTTAGACTCCAAAAGACACACAAAATAAAGAACAACACTCTACAACACATTAGCACACCAACGACTAGTTTTCGAACGTCTTGGTCGTTCCTTGGAAGTTGTCCTCAGAAATATTTAAAATGCAATTAAAATGTTATTTCTTGTTATTTTAAAAAATTATTACCTCAAAAAAATTCATGTGAAGCTCTAAATCATCCTATTTCATTTAGAGGTTTCTTACATTAAGACATCTATTTTTCTTTCAAAATCTATTTTTTCATTAGTGACTTGTATACGTCACAATCACATATTAGGCATTTAGAATGAACAAGTATTCCACCCTTGTCTTATTCTTGCTTTATAGTTTTTTCTAGATTTATTTAATTTTAGTTGGTTTTACGATGACTTGACTTTATTGTAATAGACAAGTGTCATCACGGTCAATTTTTTCTTGGTTATGTCAATTTTACTTCTCAATGTATATGGCTTGTTTACGGACTTTACTTATACGTATTCTAAAAAGTTTATAAATCATTTTGAGGAAATAGAACCTATCAACTAATTGTATCCAAAATTACCAATTAACCCTCTATGTGAGTAAAGCTTGACAATTGGGCTCAAAGGTTGATGAATTACATTGAGTTTTACTCGTTGTAAAAGTCTCTTTTTTTACAATTAAGTGGTATTATTTTGTTAATGTATAGTTTCTCAACATTATGTGTATTACTATGATCAATTGTTCATTTTTTCTATATCATTATATTTTAATTATATATTTTTTTATCCTTCCTTAAATACTTTTATTTTAAGAAGAGGTTCTTTTAAAAATAACTTATTTACAACCATCGAGGTAAGGATAAAACATTTGTACTTTCTACTTTCTAAAGATCTCACCTGTGGAAAATATTTGGTATGTTATTGTTGTTGTAACAAACAATGTGAATGAAATTTCAATATCATAAAAAGATTATGTATTTCTCAATAATTTTTAGGGACTAACAACTATTTATAAAAAATGGAAAGAAAAAAGATTTCCAAAACTAATGAATTCTTTAGGTCTGACCTTTCTATCTATTGAGGAAAAAAGTTTGTTGTCACATCCCGAAACAACACCCTAGAAGTTAAGGGCCATGTCGGATTGCAACCAGCATACTTTACCACTTGGAGGTCTTGTACAAGCCCTTACATATCATTCATTGCATAAACATAGTGAAAGGTAGTGCGGAATTAAAAAATTTCACAAAACATAATATAATCTTTTAAAAATTTCTTTCATATAAAGCAATAGTAAATACTAAGGCTAAATCTCATCATCCTAAGACACAAGAATACTAGGGACACGACCCATACAAAAAACGAATATAGAAATATGTAGTCTATTACCATACTTAAAATGGAAAACATAAAAGACATATATGCCCTCGAGTCAAATGAGGACATACTTGAACTTCTCTTGAATGATGCTACGGTCCATGTCTTCCTTCCCTAAAGCTCCTTACCTACCAAGAACTATATAGATAGATAAAATCATGGAGTTACCACATGTACTAAGTACGACATTATGCATAAATATCATGTAAACGGAAATTAACTGAAAAAATACATCTTTTCTTTTAGAAATCATATTATAATCATAAGAACAACATTTAACAACTTAGAAACAAATAATATAACATTTAATCCCAGAATAATAATTTTATAACCCACTTTACAGTGAGTTCAATACACATTTATAGTGAATTACTTCATTGTATAGTCAAGTTACTTACTTTTAACTTTAGACACCCTTTAACATGTAATCTTCTCAATTAAACATATCCAAAGATTAACTTAAGTCGCACAAAGAGAGACCGCCCATACAAAGCATCATATACATCAAGGTAAGATTCTTCTACCAAATGTGACACTCAGTCTCACTTGAGTGAGTTGTGAAGAGACCTCTCATACAATACCTTACACACACACTTAACAGATCCTATAAACTTCCTAGAATAGAATAATTCTCACTTAACACACCAACACATTGATGATATTACATTCTCCTTCCAAAGGCTATCAAAAGACCTATTTAAGTAAATCAAGAAGATAACGTCCATAATAAACCTGTTCAAGATTATCTAAATAGTCCTCAAGACTACCTAAGTCTTAGATCATGTCCACAATACATAACTTCTTCTCTAACTATATTAATCCTCAAGACATCCAAAGAAAAGACATGAAAAGATCAACTCTTATGCCCTCTTCACACTATAGCAAAGGAATCCTTAAGTCACTTTAGATTAGGTACTTATCCATTTATGTACTTCATAACATAAGTCATTAGTTAATTAGTTCATTAAGACTCATACATTACATATAGTACATTCAAGTAATGATTTCATACAAGACATAGGAAAACCAAGGAACACATTCAAAGCCTATTGTGCACTGTCTAGATAGCGTCCCATACCACCACCTAAACACCATAAACTTCTATAATGCTAATAGGTATTCCATATGATGAGAATAGGCAATAACAAACATAGAACATGATATCAATACATGGAATCCAGAATTCTATCCTTCTCCTGTGAGGTTGTACTAATTCATAAGGGTAGAAACTTAGACACATACCATGAGGCACATGGTTAAGGAATACGAAGGGCATACTCACTCGTTGCTATACTTCTATTTCATAGAGTAATTCACACATTAGATTCACATAACAGGGTTCCATAACAAGTTCATGACCCAATCACATTTACCCTGCCAAAGAAGGTCAACTAGGGCTACCTCACAATGGCGATAAGAAGATCATGATGACTTTCCTAAGAATTAATATGATGTCATTCCAGCAAATTAACTTTAAGTCCATCATTCCTCTACTTTGAATGATACCATTAAGGCTTAAAACTTCAGCAATCTTAACCTTACCACTAAGTAAAGGTTTTTACAAGAAAGACTCTTAGTTAATATAAGGTAACATGTAATTTATACATTAAAGAATAAGGTTTAAACACTCTAAATAAACACATCACATATTCATAATCATATATACATCAAGCAAGTGACACAAGTCAACCAAGACAATACACCACATACTTCACTTTTAACCCATAACTCAAGTCATTCTAGAAGCACCTAGAAACAAACCTTACATCTTGAATTAATCTTATATTCTATCATAAAATCATCAATGTAATCAATATAGACTCATAAAGTCAATTAGGAATAACCAAAACTCAACCCTAACACTATTCACATATTGTGAAAGGCATGGTCTAACATGGTCACCTAAGAAAACATGAATAGGAGAATACATATATGACATGAATATAGATATCGTAATGATCCACATAATCAAACTATACAAATAGTCATATTACTTAAAGTAGTTTCCAACAAGCCCATGATAATCATATTGCATAAAAATAACGCCGACAAGGCCACAACAATTGCAAGTAAAGCACTTAACACTGTCACCATAAGTAGACCATTCCAATCACAATAGAATCAAAGTATAACTAATATAAAATTAAAGTAAATAGGTCATAATACCCCCACATCATCCTCAACACCTCAATGCAAAGTCAATTTATTATATTCGATAACACAAGACCCTTACCCAAGCCCATAACCAACAATTCAACATAAAATCTACAATAATAAATGAACTAGGTCAATTCAATGAAAATTCATAAATCTAATGCAACCTTTATATCAATTTACTACAATTATTACATCAATGAATAGCCCACATAATACTACATAAGAATTCATCAAAGTTATATCAACATCAAATAACCGAAAACTTAATAAAAAACTAGGGTTCATCAGAATTCATTGGTTCATAGGTAATTTAGGTAAAATCATGAATAATACATCAATCTAATCCAAAATAGTCGTTTAAAACCAATTGATACAAGAAACCATAATAGAATCATGGAATTGGTCAATTCAACTTTGAAAAATTTTACGAAACATATTGAAAGTTGGGCTTCTTGATGAAACGAGTTTCAAGGATAAATATCCATACCTTTATGAATCTAATTCTTTAATTTGATTAAGAGTCTCAACTCAAAACGTCACACCAAGATCTTTCCTTGATTTTGGACTTTAATAGAGTCTTCGGGAGTTCTTAAGCAATTTTTGGTTTTTGATTTGGATGAATGAAATATTCTAAGTTTTAAACACTTATATACATGTTTAGAATACCGAAAAGACCCCTAATAAAGCAAAAATATTATTATTTCGAAGTGGGGTAAAATTACAATATCACCCCTTAAATAAGAGTGAGATAGCACGTAGGCCACAGTGACTATTGACGTGTCGTAGATCCACTTACTGGCCATCCTGGCCTTCTTCCATGGGGTAAGAGACATGTAGATGGGATATTATCTCCCCAGGATATGTCCCAAATAACTCCCACCAACTACGGGTCATCAACCTTGACACTGGCCGTCGATTGCCATCCGTAGGTGGACCACCTTTGGGCAGTTTTTGCCACCAACATGTGTCCTTGGGGATGTTTTCCCTAACGATTCCATGAGCATGATAGTATATAATTTTATCACCCGGTACATGAAATTTACTCAAAACTAACATGTAAAACTCAATGAAATACGCCTAAACACACAATGTCATTTCAAGGCACATCTTTCGAACGTCAGGAACGTTCTTGGACATTTGATATCCAAACTCCACGAAACTTTACACACATACTATACATGATATATTAACTCATTTAATTACCTTAAGACCTCATTAATAACACATAAACACATGAACATCATATGACTCTTATTGGTGACTTAATCGTCGAACGTAATGGTCGTCCCTTGATGTTTGACTTTCAATGCACATAATACTTTAGATACTGACTCTATACCATATATTTGAACTATTTAGGACATTACACCATCAATACCAACATGTGAGTCTCTATTTATCATAAAACATATTCGTGTTTTTACTGAAGTGACACACCCATGAAATGTATGACCTATAGTAGAGCCTCATATATTGTATAATGATTATTTTAGCCCTAGTATAGAGTTTTAAACATGTTTTAGAAGTATTGGACCCATAGCATTAAATAAAATTCTTAACGTCCAGAAACTCATTTAACTAGTTGATGTCCCTATATTTGGTGAAGATTTTGGAGGTCATATGGAGTCCAAAGAATGTAAAAAGACTTTGAATAAGTAAAATTTTGTATAGAGGGTCAAACCTTACATTAACGACACCCCAATGACCACTATAAGGGTCCTTGGGGAGTTCCCAAACATGGGCAAGCAGGTTGCCAAAGCAGCCTGCGTGCAACAAAATTATGGTGGCTGTTGCACGATGTGCAGCGATCAAAGGGAGATTTTCACTTGGCCTTGTAACCCGGGTACTACACGAGGTCTACTTCCTCAACTCGTATTTTAAAAATAAATCATCAAAATTAACCCCGCCACGAGCAGCTGCTTCCCTTACTTGTAAAAGTCGTATTTTTAGTGTTTTGACTTCACAGAAATACCCATTTAAGTGAGGGGTATTTCGGTTAATTAATATGTGACTACATAAGGTCTTAGATTCAGGTTTAGGTCAATTTTAATAATAAAAAATTTCCAAAAGTTCAAATTAAAAATCACTCTCATCTCTCTCAAATTCTCTCTTCCTCCAAACTTCCATTGAAGACCATTAGAGCTCCAAGAAGAAGATCAAGCCTTAAAGTTTCCCACCCAATTTTTTGTCTTCATCATCTTTAGGTTATGGTTTATTTCACTTTTAAGATCCTTCAACCCAAGGTTTCCTTCAAAAAAATGATTTCTAAATTCCCCAAATCCAATTTTTCTTCTACATATGGGTCTTCTTTGCAAATCGAAATTATTAATTAATTTTGGTTAATTATGATAAATTAATTTTGTTTAATAATATATTGATGGTTAATTTATAATTTCCTATTAGATTTACCTAGACCCATGTCCTTTCCCAATTTCATGGAAACCTTGAATTGATATGGTAAATTGTGAAGATTATGAATATGTAGATTGAATACATTATTGTTAATTATGTAATTGCTTCTTGAATTTATATTTTATATGTAATTAGTTATATATTCTTTCTAATATAGGCATGAAGGTTCTTGGAACCACAAAGAGGTATATTGATTGGTTCTTCTTCGAATCAGTTACATATTATAAGTTACTTATATAGTAATGGTTCTATATCAAATGTGTTGTTGTGATGTTGATGCTAAGTATTCCTCATTCCTAACCCTAAGAAATTGATTTAGACATGATCTAAGTATGAATATTATGATACGATTATTGTATGATTGAAAATAGTCCTTAAGATTATAATAAAGTGTTAAGTGAAAGGTTTACTCAGTTGTTAAGTGGTGTCCACGGTGAAAGGACTGTTCTATGTTGTGATGAACTATGAGTTATATATGATAAGATATTCAGATAGGGATCTATAAGAGGACTAATGTGAAATTGTATCATGAGATAATATGATTATTAAAGGGAATAATTGCTTAACCCCTAAAGGGCATATAAATGTGATGGAGGTCTCACATTAGTATGTCCGGCGTCCCACATGGGTTTCTTCATGTTAGTAAGTACGGATTCCCTAGTTATGTATTGTCTCGCGAGATGGAAAACGCCACGTTATTAAGTCAAGGTTTCTAGAAGCAATCTCCTTGACCCTCGACTATGTGCCACATAGAACTATAGCTTAGTGGATCCACCTAGATAACTACGTATGAATAAATACAACTAAGGAAAGTGTTAACCCTCTTTTTTTGGTGTGATAGTAGAACACTGGATTCCATCTAGCTCACATGGTCTCTTGTCTGTTATTGCATCTCTTTCCCTATTGCAAAAGTAAATGAACAAGTTAAGCTTGTAAACATTAATTAGGGTTGTCTTGAAGACTACTACATAGGGTGAGGAGAATATAAGATTTCTCTTACTCATTGCACATGTGGGATCCTAAGGGATTATTATAGTAATGTTCTTTTATGATTATGATTATGATTACTTGATAAACTATGAGTATTACTGTTGTATGAAGTATTCTTATGACAAATTATGAGAATACGTTGTAAGTATGAAGTGGGTTGCTAAATGTAATGCTTAGCCTTGCATAGGATTATGGGGTTTAATTCTTTGCATTGCACAAGTGTTGACTGAGTTAATTATATATTGATATGATTACGATGTTCCTTATATATGTATATTGAATTGTTGGACATAATCCATTATTTTTACTAAATTGTGCCTTTTGTCATGTATTGTTGATTTTTTGTGCATATAAGTCATAATTAGTACATGTGGTTTATACTAACCAATATTTTCTTCCTTATTCCCAAACATTTTAGTTTGGGTCATTAATGAAATTTGTGGATATTGAGGAGGAGGACTTGGATCTTTCCTAAGTAAATTGGTGAGTCCTCATGAGTTACGAGGATAGAGAAATTCAAAAGGCCTTACTAGTTTTGTCTATGTATTGAAAAAGTTATTTCATTCTTATTTGGAGATTTCAATTTAGACTATATGTCATATTATAATACACTAGGGTATGCACAAACTATTTTGATTCATACTCTTGTAGATGATTTATATATGATATGATACATTAGGCTTCTATATGATTTGTTATGCTAAAAGATAAGTGTATGTACACTTCGTATGTGAGCAGTCTATGTAAACTCCATATGTAATGTATTAGATTTCCGTATTTTTGACCTATAATATGCTATGATGTATGCTTAGGGCTTTTTTTAGTCTTCTTTGAGGAGGAGGACGCCGGTTACACCTAAGGGGTACTTTGGGTTGTAACAAACTTGGTAACCTAGTAGGATATTGAGTAATATTAGGATTTGATGTCTCACTAAACCACGTCAACGTATAGTCTTAATCATAATTGTGAAGTGCACCACATTATGAATGAGAGACTATGTGATTCATAAAGGTTGTGACACTCTTGTTATTCCTTAGTCGTGCCGAAGAGTCTTAAATCTATCTACTCTTTTCCTCTAAAACATTTGTTATGCTTATAGGCAATGAATGTAAGGAGGAACAATGCTCGAAGGTCCGGAGAGGAGAATTTGAATAAGGTGGTTACCCTTGAAGCTACTCAAAACCCTCAAGTTCGTATTGAATAAGGGGCTATATCGAATGTTTAGATAAGGATGGCCATTCATAGATTGAATCAATTGTTGACTATGCAAGTTTCTAGGGATACCAGGGTGTAAGTGAACCTCAATGCTAATACCACTAATTCAAGGATTAAGGATGTCACAAGGATGAATCCCCCTATTTTCTTTGGTTCTAAGGTTGAGGTGGACCCACAATTGTACATTGATGAAGAGTTTAATGTTCTTGATGCTATGGGTGTTTCTTCTTAAGAAAAGGTGGAACTAGCTGCCTACAAACTTAATGATATATTTGAAGTGTGGTATGAGTAGTGGAAGGAGGAGATGTCGTCAAATTACTTGAGGAGCTTTCAAACTAGATTTCCTTGATAGGTTCTTTCCCTTGGAACTAAGGGAGAGAAAAATGCAAGAATTCATGAACCTTCGTCAAAGGGTTATGATTGTGAAGGAGTATATCCTCAAGTTCACTGAACTATCAAATCATGCTCTTACTATGGTTGCGGATTTTAGGGCCAAGATAAACTAATTTGTCATAAGGGTATGTGATCTTGTTGTCGATAAATGTAGGTAGGCTATGTTAATTCATAGCATGGACATCTCTCGGCTCATGGTTCATGCCAAAAAAATTGAGGAGAAAAACCTTATGCAAGTTGAAGAAGGTGAGAACTGAAGATGGAATTCTTCTAAGAATAGGGTTGAGGTTCATGAAAAACAAATATTCAAAAGGAGGTTTTTCATCGAAGTCCCTCCTAATGCTCCAAGTGTCAGCAAGAATAATGTGTCTAGTCAAAAGCCCCATGTGAGGAAAGGTAGTTATTATCATGATGAGAAGCCTCTTTTTTAGAAATGTTATAGGAAGCATGATCATAAGTGCCTAGTTGGAACGGGTAATTGCTATTGTTGTGGCAAGAGTGGTCACATGAAGAGAGATTGCCTTATGATGAAGACTCAAGGAAGGGAAAATGCTCAAGCTCAAGCAAATGCCCCAAATGCTTCAATTCGTAAGAAGAATCACTTTTATGCTCTCCGATCCCGAGGTGATTAAAAGAGCTCATCAGACGTGGTTATTTGTACGTTACAAGTATTTTCCTTTTAAGTGTAAAGTTTTTTTTATCTGGGAGCTACATTGTAATTTGTGACCCCCTTTTAGCCATCGAGTTAGATATATTACCCATCATATTAGATAAACCCTTTTAGGTTTCTACCCCAATGGGTGATTCCATTGTGGTTAATATAGTCTATAAAGGATTTCCAATTTCCTTGTCCAATAAAGTTACATAAGTGGAGTTGATAGAACTTCATATGCTTGATTTTGATGTCATATTAGGAATAGATTGGTTTCATGCTATCTTCGACACTATTTATTGTAGGACAAGGGTAGAAAAATTTTAATTTCAAAATGAATGAATTTTTGAGTGGAAGGGAGGAAAATCAAATTCTAGGGGTAAGATAATCCTATGTGTTAAAGCTTCAAATTGATTGCAAAGGTTTGTCTTTAAGACATAGTGAGAGTTACAGATCTTGAATTCAAAGTCCCTCCCATAGAGTTTGTACGCATATAGAGGAAATTTCGTGAGGTCTTTCCCGATGATCTTCCTGGAATTCCTCCCGATTGGGAGCTTGACTTCGGCATTGAGTTATTTTCGAACACACAACCTATTTCAGTCCCTCCTTGTAGGATTCTCTTGGCTGAGTTGAAATAACTAAAGGCTTTACTCAAAGATTTGATAGATAAGTGATTTATTCAACCAAGAATATCTACATGGGGTGCCTTGGTATTATTTGTGATGAAGAAGAATGGGTTTTTGAGAATATGTATCGATTATCGTCAATTAAACAAAATCACTATAAATAATAAGTACCGCTTCCTAGGAGTGACAACTCGTTTGATCAACTCCAAAGAGCGAGCTGCTTTTCAAATATTGACTTCAGGTCGAGTTATCATTATCTTAGAGTAATAAAGGTTAATACGAAAACGGCATTATGAACAAGATATGTTCACTTTGAATTCCTATTGATTTCATTTTGTTTAACAAGTTCCCTGGAGGAATTCATGGATCTTATGAATCAAGTTTTTAGATATTATATTTATTTTTTGTCATTGTCGTTATTAATAAAATTTTGATATGCTCTAGAAGCGAGAATGCTCATATGAGACATCTAAGGATGGTTTTGCAGTTCTCAAGGATAACCAACTTTTTGCTAAGTTTAGCTGGAGTGAGTTTCGGTTGAGATTGGCTTCCTTTCTTCCTCACATTGTCTCTAGTGAAGGGGTATAGGTTTATCCAAGGAAGAACGAAGTGGTTAAATGTTTGACCAAATTATTGAGTCCTAACGACATCTAAAGTTTTCTATGCTTGGCCGGTAAGAATAGGAGGTTTGTGGAGGGATTCTTATCTATCGCCTCTCCATTAATGTCCTTAACCAAAAAGAAGTCCAAATTAGAATTGTATTAATCATGTGAAAATAGGTTACAATTATTGAAAGATAGACTCACCTCCGCTCTAGTATTGACTTTACCGGAGGGAACAGAAGGGTTTGCGGTTTATTGTGATGCCTCCTGAGTGGGTCTAGGATCTGTGATCATGCAAAATGGTAAATTCATAGTGTATTCCTTTAGGAAACTCATGACACGTGAGAAGAATTACCCAACTTATGAAATTGAGCTTACTTACATTGTATTTGCATTGAATATTTGGAGACATTATCTCAATGGGGTACATGTTGTTGTATTCACCATTAAAAAGAGTTTATAATATGTGCTTACCCAAAAAGATTTTATCCTATGTCAAAGTAGATGGTTTTAACTTTTAAAGGACTATGACATGAATGTCTTTTACCATCCCAGAAAAGCTAAAGTTGTAGCGGATACATTGAGTACACTTTTCAATGGGTAGTGTGACTCATGTGGTTTATGATAAGAACGAGTTAGTAAAACAGGTTCATAGGTTGTATCGTTTGGGTATTGTACTAGAAGACTCTCCACAAGGTGGTTTCGTGGTTCGCCACATCTCCGAGTCATGTTTAGTGGTTGGGCTGAAATCCAAGCAAAACCTTGATTCTCTATTGATAGAGTTGAATGAAACAGTCCATAGTACGTTGAACGATTCTTTATCTCAAGGGGAAGATGAGGTTCTTAGGGACCAAGGAAGGTTGTGTGTACCGGATGTGGATGGGATGAGTGATTTGATCATGTAAGAGGCTCGTGGCTTCCGCTAATCCATCTATCTGGGTGCCAAAAATATGTACCACAATTTACGAGAAATTTATTGGAGGAATGGTATGAAAAGGGACATAGCGAATTTTGTTGCAAAGTGTCCAAACTAACAAAAATTCAAAGCAAAGCTTCAAAGGTCGGGCGGCTTGACTAAAAATATAGATATTCCTTCATGAAAATGAGGGGATATAACATGGACTTCATAGTGGGGTTGCCTCATAATAGAAGACAACATGACTCGATATGCGGTCATCGTGGATAGGTTAACAAAGTCCGCATATTTTCTTCTCGTCAAATTCACATACTCAGCGGAAAACTATGCCAAAATCTACATCAAAAACATATATAGTTACAGGGATCCCCTTTTTCCATCATTTCGGATAGAGGTACTCAATAACCTTCAATTTTATGAAAATGTTCAAAAGTGGGAATTGTACGAAGGTGAAGCTTAGTACCAATTTTCATCCCAAGATGGATGGTCAAGAGAAACTCACTATTCAAACTCCTAAAGATATGTTGAGGACGTGTGGCATTGACTTCAAAGGTAATTGAGATGACCACCTACCTTTATTAGAGAAATCCTATAACAATAGTACCATTTGACTATCTCTATGACACCTTTCGAGGAACTTTATGGGAGAAAGTGTATATCCCCGGTGAGGTGGTATGAGGTAGGTGAGTTCGCTCTACTTGGTCCAGACTTGGTCTATGAAGCCCACGGGAAGGTTCGGGTTATAAGAGATAGACTAAAAGCAGCTCAAAGTCGGAAAAAATTTAACGCTGACAATAGAAAAAAGGACCTTCAATTTGAAGTAAGATATTCGGTTTAATTAAAAATTTCACCCATGAAAGGGGTGATCAGGTTTGGAAAAAAGAGAACACTTAGTCCTCTTTATGTGGGCCCGTATAAAATTTTGAAGCGGGCTGGGAGTTTTCCTTATTAGATGAAGTTGCCAAATGAGTTGGCGATGATTCATCCGGTATTCCATGTTTCTATGCTTAAGATGTGTATAGGTGATCCGGTTTCCAATCTTCCTCTAGAAGGTCTAGGGGTAAAAGAGGACCCTTCTTATGAAGAGGTCTCGGTGGTGATCTTGGATCGCCAAGTAAATAACTTAAGGAATAAAAAGGTTTCTTCAGTAAAAGTTCTATAGAGGAACCATCTTATACAGGGTGCAATATGGGAGGCTGAGAACGACATGAAGTCCTTAAATTCTCATCTTTTTTCCCTAACTACTATGCAAGATTGAGGTTAGTAGTTCCTTATATCCCTATTATGAATATTGTTGAACTTATCATGTTTTTCTAAGTATGTGAATATTATAATAGAATTTCATCCTTATGTTGAGTTCTTTCTTTCCATGAAATGTGTTTCTTATGGTTTGCTTATACTTGATGTGTGTGGTGTGGTATGAGTATTAATGGAAGTTATTTTCAGCTTAATTTGTGTTGTTTGGATAAGAAATCAGCATGAAAACATGTATGTTCATATTGAACTCATATTGAAATGGAGAAGGTAGTTTCTCCTTATGTGATATCAAAAGTTTAATTTATGTATATGGTATGTGGTGGATTAAGTTCCTATGTGCTAATTCTATGATTTTATTTTTAAAGGAGTGAATTATTCCCCCAATGATCTGTGACTCATTCCATTATATTGTTGTTTGTTGGGCTGCTAGTCTTGAGTCTCTTCCTCTTATAAGGGTATAGATTGTCATTAAGAGACAAATGTTCTAACGCGGGAGTATTGGCACACCCTAGAAATTCTCTAAAATAGTGTATATAACTTGTTTTAAAAGTATTGGATCCATATCATTAAAGAAAAGCTTAAACGTTCGGAATGTAGCAAAATTTAACTAGTTTATGCCCTGTGTTTGTTGAAGGTTTCATATAGACATATGAAGTCTAAAACTTGTAAAAAATATTTTCAATAGGTAAAATTTACTATACATGGTATAACGGTAAAGTCACGACACCCCAAGGACAACCGAAAAGGACCTTGGGGGGCACCAACATGGGAAAGCAAGATACCAAAGCAGCCTGAGTGCAACAGATTTTGGTGGAGGATGCGGGACGCGCAGCCATCACGGGGATATTTGAACTTGGCCTCACGATGTGTTAACTTCACGAGGTCAATTGACTCAACATGGACTTCAATATTAAATAATGAATTAAGCCCGCGACGCGGAGCTACTTCCTAGATTTATAAAAGTCGTATTATTAGTGTTTTGACTTCACAAAAAGACCCATTTAAGTAAAAGATCTTTTGGATAATTTAATAGTGACTATAAAAGGTATTAGGGTCACTATTATTTCAATTTTAACACTTAAAACAAGTCCAAAAAATTTGAAATCAAAAATCACTCTTGTCTCTCTTAAATTCTCTCTTCCTTTAAACCTAGATTGAAGACCATAAGATCTCCAAGATCAAGATCAAGCCATCAAATTTCACAAACTATTTTGTGGTTTGTTTGACTTTTGGAATCCTTTTTCTCAAGAGGTCCCTCCCAAAGATGATTTCTAAATCCCCAAAAATTTATGTTTTCTTCTACACATGGGTCTTCTTTGAAAATTATATTATGAATCAATTGAGGGTAATTATGATGAATTAGTGTTTCTTAAGTATATATTCATGGTTAATTTATGATTTCCTATAATATTTCTTTAGACCTGTGTACTTTCCCCAATTTCATTTAAAAAAATGAATTGATATGGTGAATTGTGAAGATTATTAATATGTAGATTGACAACATACTTGTTAATTAGGTAATTGCTCCTTCAATTTACCTTTTTTATGTAATTGGTTCTTCTTGGATTCAATTATAAATTTTGTGTTACATAGATAGTAATGCTTCTAAGTCTAATGTGTGGTTCTAACGGTGATGCAAAGTATTCCACATCCCTAATACTAAGACATTGAATTAGACATGAGCTATGTATGCATATTATAATACTATTATTTTATGATTAAAAGTAGTTCTTAAGATTACAATAGAGTGTTAAGTGATGACCTATGAGCTATATATGATAAGATGTTTACATAGGGGTCTAGAAGAGGATTTATGTGAACTTTTATGATGAGATAATATGATTACTAAAGGAAATAATTGCTTCTCACTAAAAGACATATAAATGTGATGGAGGTCTCACATTATTATGTCCAACCTCCCACATGGGTTTCCTCACGTTAGTACGTCTATATTCCCTAGTTATGTGTTGTCTCATGATTTTGAAACCTCCACGTTAGTAAGTCAAGGTTTCTAGAAACAATCTCCTTGACCCTGAACTATGTGCCCACAAAGCACTCTAGCTTAGTCGATCCACCTTCATAGCTAGGGACAAATGGTTGCATCATAGGCAAGTGTTAACCCTATTTTCGGTGTGCGAGTAGAACGTCGGATTCCATCTAGCTCACATGGTCTTTTTTTTGTTATTACATTCCTTTCCCTAATGTAAAAGTAAATGAATAAGTTAAGTATATGAACTTTAATAAGAGTTTTCTTGAATACTACTACATAGGGTGAGGCAGGGTATATGACTTCTTTGGGATCCTAAGGGATTGTTCTAGTAATGTTCTTTTATGATTTTGATTATGATTATGTTGATAAGCTATGAGCATTACTAATGTGTTGTAAGTATGAAGTGGGTGTCTTAATATGATACTTAGCCTTGGATAGCATTATGTGGTTCTATTCTTGTTATTGCAAAAGTGTTGCTTGAGTTACTTATATGTTGATATGCTTATGATGTTCCTTTATGTGTATATTTTATTGTTGGACATTATGCATGATTTTGACTAAATTGTGCCTTTTCTCATGTATTGATGAATTTTGTGTATAGAAGTCATACTTAGTACATGTGGTTTCTACTAAAATAGATTTTCTCCCTTTTCGCCGAACATTTAAGGTTCGGGTCATCAAGGATATTTGGGCCTATTGGAGAAGAAGATTTGGATTTTTCCTAAATCAATTTTTGTGTCCGCATGAGTTTCGAGGAGATAGCCACTTATCAAGCCTTATTAGTTTTGTCTATGTTTTGAGATAATTATTCCATTCTCATGTTGAGACTCCATTGTAGCCTATAAGACATATTGTAATAGACTAGGGGTTATGCTCAAACTATTGTGATTCATACTCTTGTAGATTGTTTATAAATTTGAGATGAGATTTACACTTCTATTTATTTTTTATGCTAAAAGGGAAGTCTATGTACACTTCGCATGTAAGGAGTCTATATAAACTCCATATGTAAATTTTTAATTTTTTCCGTACTTTTGACCTATGATGTGTTATGATGTATGCTAAGGGCTTGTCTTAGTACTCTTAGAGGACAATAACACCAGTTACGCCAAAGGGGTACTTTGGGTCGTAACATGTAGATACATTTACCATATTATTTAACATACTATATATACAATTAACATATTATATATAGAATATATATATATTATAATCTCATCCTAGTTAATGTTTTGAAAAACTTTATTTTCGAACAAGGAAACAAATCAAAGGTACGTCAAAAATAAATAGTTTGATTTTACACTGTATTTTAATTTAACAAAATCTAGTAAACCTCTCTAAAAATAGCCTCTTGCACTTCACACCAAAGTATACCATTGAAATTAACATGTTATTAATTTTTATTAAGAATGGTCACATTTATGAACTTTGCTATACATTTTATTCTCATTCTTTAAGGTTTGCTTTAATATTTTTTTAGCTATTTTAAATTTGAGAGTTAGCCTCATCAATTTTATGACATATAATAATTGAACTTTTGAGTTTTAAAATTGATATAATGATAATGTGTGGAATGTTTCGTGATAAATATGTATAACATATATTAATTTACTCTATACTAGAAGTTGAAATGACAAGAGCTTTGGCTGAAGACGTTACGTTGATAATTTGTTAAATTTTATTTTCAAATTAATTACTCCGGATATTGTTAAAATGCAAGATTAATGAACCAGTGTCAATGGTTAAAGTAAGGAAAAAAAGTAATTATCATACAAGTGCAGCAGGGCTTGATCACACAATATTAAGGAGGTTTTGCAACCCGTTATCCATTAGACTAAACCTTTTACTTGTATTAATTGGTGTCAATTCTTATATATACACTTATTAAACAAAAATTTGACCTTTACCTTTAATGTTATTTTTCCGGCGAATAGGTGTCGCTTGACACCCCATTAGTCACGGTGGATCCGCCTTTGAATTTTATTACTTCTCATGCTTAAATTAACTTCTCTACTATATTAAAAATATTCATTTCCTAAATTTTAATATTGTTAAAAAATATTAATAATAAACTAAATAAATAGGGAGAAAGTCATTGAGCAATAAGAATAAAGTAATATTTTCTTTACCATATTTTTCGGTATAATTAAATTGAAGGGGTATTTGTCCCTTTTAAAGGAAAACACTTCCTTGGAGAAGTAATCATTCCACAGTAATGGGCTGTGGAAATACATATAATACATATTTATTTATAACAATTCCTCTTGAATGTCAATGTATAAATTAAAGAGAGATAAATAAAAAAATTGTAATGCACATTATTTAATGCCACATTAAAAACCATATCAGAAAAACCTAATGGTTTAAAACCTGATTAAAGGAAAAAAATGAAGAGTGTCTTACTAAACATATCTGGTAGATTATCACTGGAAAGAACTTGTTGAACATCTATATCTCCCTTCTTTTGAAGATTGTGAGCATAGAATAATTTTGGTGAAATATGTTTTGTTCTATCTCCATTAATGTATCCCTTCTTAGTTGAGTTATACATGAAGCATTGTCTTCATATAATGTTGTTGGAGAATCTCCTTTTAAATAAGACCACATGTTTCTTGGATGTGTTGGGTTTGTAATCGATCTTAACAACACACATTCTCGACATTCTTCATGGATAACTATTATTTCTGTATGATTTGACGAAGTGGACACCTTAGTTTGTTTTGTTAAGCGTCATGCTATAATTTTACCTCCACGTGTAAATAAATAAACTTTTTGAAATTGACTTTTATGTGGATCAGCTAAATATCCTGCATCTGCATAGCTAATTAATTATGAATTGGATTCCTTTGAATAAAATAATCCTAAATCAATAGTCTTTTGAAGGTATCCAAATATATGTTCAATACCATTCCAATGTCTTCGTGTTGGGAAAGAACTAAATCTAGCTAATAAAATCTCTTTAAAATATTCTTAGTATATGTTGATTTATGGGTAAATACTCCATTTATAAAATGTTCAATTTTTAGTCGTAGAATTTTTTTTTGTCTTTCTAAGGCTTTTCATTCAAAATTCTTTGCTCAAACATTCTAATGCCTTTGAAAGCTCTCACGAGTTCCAATTATTTTAATGTCATCAACATACATAGATATAATGAAAAATTCAGATCCAGGCCTTTTAATAAAAACACACGGACAAATCGTGTCATTTTTATACCCTTCTTTTAATATATATTTACTTAGGCGATTATACCAAAAAATGGCTGATTGTTTTAATCCGTATAAAGATTTTTGAAGCTTTATCGAATATCTTTCTTGGAAATATTTATATATTTCAATTATTTTTAATCCATTAGGAATCGTCATAAAATTATCGTTGTCTAGTGAACCTTATAAATAGGTTGTAACGACATCCATTTGATGAATGTCAAGATTTTCAAGAACAACCAGATTTGTAAGATACCCAAATGTGACTGTGTCCACCACAAGATAATATGTCTCCATATAATTAATGTCAGGTCTTTAGGAAAATCTTTGACCTACAATTCGTGCTTTATTTCTTACGACTTCATTTTTCTCATTTTATTTTCGCACAAACACCCATTTATGCTCTACTAAATTTATACCTTCAGGTGTTTGGCCTATTGATCCAAAAGCATTTCATTTTTAGAGCGAAGCTAATTTAACTTGAATTGCACCTATCATGTTTGGGCAATCATTTCCCTATCTACATTCCTCAGCACATTTTGGTTCATGATACTCCTTTTGTTAGATTATTTCTAAAGCAACAGTATGAGCAAAAATATTGTCGACAATTTTATCATTTTTGTTCCATATTTTTCTTGACGAGACATAGTTTATTGAGAATTATTCATATTTTTAAGCGCTTGAACCTCTTCCAAGGATTCATTAGTTAATTTGTCTTGTTGTTATTCTTGAGTAGGTTCTTTCATATTATGACTATCTTGATCGTTAACTCCTTTCCTTTTTCGAGGATTCTTATCTTTGAAAAAATTGGTCTACCACGTTTTAAGTATTGTTTAGATTAATCTATATTAATTAATTGTCCTTTTTGGATATCAACTTAAATCGGAGTATTGACAGCTGTAATATGAGATTTAGTGACTCTTGATATGTTAGTGAATGCATTTGGCATTTGATATGCAATATTTTGCAAAATGGATTATTTTTGAACATCCTGTTCATAGTTATTTTACGCGGATCTAAATGAGATAATGACAATGAATTCCAATCTATTTCCTTTTTCATCTGCTTATTTTCTCTCCTAATGCTGGATATACTGATTCTTCAAAATGAAAATTATCAAATCTTTTCGGAAATAAATCTCAAGTTGTAGGTTCCAAATATTTTATAATCGAACGAGATTCATACCAAACATAAATTCCCAATCGTCTTTTGAGACCCATATTTGTACAGTTTGGTGGAGAAATTAGAACATATACCACATATCCAAGTATTCTTATATGCAAAATGTTCGACTCTTGACCAAAAGTCAATTGTAATGGGGAGACTTATGATAGCTTGACGCTCTGATCTACACAAGGCATGCTTCGTGTAAAATAGCATTACCCCGTGATGAAATGGGATGATTTTCTCTCATAGGAAATGTTGTAGTAATTAATTGGAGACATTAAATCAATGATTCTGCTAAACCATTTTGAGTATGAACATGTGCAACTGGATGCTCAACTGTTATCCCAGTAGATATATAATACTCATTAAAAGCTTGTTCCCCAACATTATCAAGACGAATTTTCTAAATTGTATAATCTAAAAGTTGTGCTTTTAACTTTATTATTTGAGCATGTAATCTTGTAAATGTCACATTGTGCGTGGAGAATAACCACACATGTAACCATCTTGTTTATGCATCTATTAAAACCATATATTATTTAAATGGGTTCCACATGATGTTTGAATGGGACAACATATATCACCCTTCACCCTGTATACGTTCTAAAAAATTTTGAGATTCAGGTCTCACTTTGATTACTGATGATCTAGTAATAAATTTACTTTGAGATTATGCTGCACGAGAGAATTCTTTAAGTTGAAGAATTTTAAGGTTCTTCAATGAATTTCCATGTTTACTATCAATTATTTTGTGCATCATACTTAAACCTGGATGGCTCAATCGGTCATGCCAAATAATAAAATCATTTGATTTAATAAATATTTTGTTTACTACCATGTGTTTCAGTCATGCTAATACTTGTGCCGTATAAGTCGGATGAAGGAGTGAGTAACTTTTCAAATATAAACTTCTTACCCGACATCATTGTAGTAAAATGAAGATATTAATTTTTTTCATCACATGTAATGTTCATATAATAGTTATTTTGAAGAATGTCTTTGAAACATAATAAGTTTCTTTGATACTTATTACAATATAATGCTTCACTGATTATTAAATTTGTTCCTCCGATAAGTACTAAGATAGCTTTTCCGGAGCCTTCAATTAGTTTTGTACTACAAGATATTATGTTAACATTAGCTTCTTTCATAATCAAGTAAGAGAAAATTTCTTATCTCTTAATATTGTATGTGTTGTGGTACTATCTATAAGACATATATAATCATGATTGATTTTGGATTCAACTGAAGACTGAGGAATTTCCATATTCTTCATAAAGATATAAGATAATATAAGAATATGAAAAATTAGCATGAAAAAGTTTAAGAAAAATAATATATAAAATAATAAGACTTAACTCCTTAAGAAAAAAACATTTAAGAAGAACAACAACATAGTGGATATAATAATAACCATTATTCTTTTTCATAATTTTATCTCTACTAAGATGATTAATTCTTCAATCAATATTCTCGTAAAAATCTTCAGCTTCCAAATTATTATTATTTAGAAGTCCTTCAAAATTATCATTTTTATAAGAAAGATTTTCCCCATTATTATCTTTTTTGTCGTGAGTGTCTTGATAAAGTTTCACAAAGGCACACAACATTAACATGCGCACTTACCTTTCATTCCACATTTATGAAAAATTTTGATTCTTCCTCGGAAGGATTGTTTTGAGAAATTTTGTAAATCTCGTGTCTACTTCAACCATAATGACGATAATTATTTCATCATCTACTGTGTCCATGTCCTCTTCCACAACCAAGGTCACGACCATAAGCACGTCCATGAGAATTATTTTTTCTTGATTCAGTTTGATTATGTGTTGCTATAACAATTGCTTGAGGGAATGGAGCAGACACATTGGGATGGCTTCATGATTTTTCATCAATAAAGTATTATTATGCTCAGCAAGTAGGAATGTAATTAAATCAAAATTAAACCCCTTTTCACTGTATTTTTGTTCTAAAAACACATTTGAAGCGTGAAAAGCGGAGAAAGTATTGAGTTAGTACAAACATTGTACTAAGTGTTTAATAATGCAAAAACACATGATGTACATAATATACTAATTCAACATTTGACTCGTAAAATGCCTTGTTAGCTTGGGGCAGTGCCTTAGTTTCTTATCCTGGCCTCTCAAGAGCCTAAGGTATCTTTGCGTACCCCTTTACGAACAGCCTTGAACAACATTGGTCGTGAAAGTGATCATGATCCCTTAGCCAGTGCCAATAAGATGGGGTCGCCTCGGCCCTTTTTCTTAGGCATGCCCTTTTTCCTTGGTGGTTGCCTTTCCCATACAGAACCAACCTCTTAAAGTTAATCTTGGCTAGTAGTTCTAATGCATATCTTGAACATTAACCATTAACTCCTCATTCAAAACACATAAAGTCTCATCTACAACTCTATTTCTCTACCAACACACCTTAAAACCCTAGCTTGTGGATCTAGTTTGGTCTATTAGTTTCCACGGTGTTACAATTATGCTTAGTGTGAAAGGTACTACAAGATTATTTTCATACATATCACAATCGCTTTTTTAGGTTACTTTGGAGTATGGTGACCTTATAGGTTAAAAACATAACAACTTGACCATATATATAAACAATGATTAAGATGACCAAAAATTAATACATGGCTAGCGTGATATTATGGGATGCTATTTATTCTTTAAAACATTATGCATTTAAGTATAATTGAAGATAGTCTTATTATGGTGGACATGAATATGAGTCAAATAATGCTTACATAATGTTTACGTTGGAGACTTTGTTTATTATGATCATATTGTCTCTTATATATATGGTTTATGTTTCATGTTGTATTTCATATGATTTTTGATTATGTCTTATATTGATAACGCTTGTCATAGATCTTTATGATTAACCTAGTTATGATATTTAGTACCTTTTGTATTGACGCATACTTTCCCAACGTTCTAATCAGTTGTAGGGTTTAAAGAGTTGAGTGCTGTGTTGAATCTAGCTTTCTCAAAAGCAAACAGTTGAAGATCTTAGTCAGTCCTGATAGCTTCAAGGACAAAATCCATCTTTTAATTTATGTCTTAATTTCTTTTATTGATACTATTGTATGTGTCGTGTCCAAAGAGTTAATTCTAAACTTCTATTATGTGGTTTGAGATAAAGTATACTAAATATGTCCGCTTGCTTTTATAAAAAATGACTTCAATTGTAAAAACTTCTGAATTTTCCGTACTTTTCAATTAGCTTATGTTATGATATGTTAAGGACTTCTCTGAGACCCCTTCGTCATTAAGTTGTAATGACCTTGAGGAACCCCATAGAAGTTACAAAGGCATAATCGAACTTTCAGAGGTATCATACATACCTCACGTATCAATCACTACTAAAAAACTCAAAATAAGTAAAAATGTAAAACTTTCTTAAAACATGAAGAATACTTTCATTAACTCGCAACAGGTAGACTTTTTTAAAAAAAATTTACCTTCGCCAATGTCTCATTAAACCATCTATCTTTGGAATATATCATTTGGGACTAAGCCCATACAACACATTAAATGAATAATAAAATATATAAAAGGAACATATGGGTTGTGTCTCAAATCTATTAGGACTCACCAATACTTAATCTTCAACCCTAAGAAACTTATCAGTCATCCATGGCATGTCAAGACTTCCAATCCCTTCATTTTATTCAAAAAGATAAAATAAGGGGTTAACACAATGAATGCACACAGTATGGAACGCATGAAAAATCAACTAGAAAGGGACATTTAGTATCGAAACATACATTAATGACATTTTGATTAAAAAAAACTTCATAATAAGAGTTCAAATGATATAATACAAGTCAATAATAACATATAAAACAATACCTAATTAATCCACAATATATGAACATAATAACATAGAATCCATTTAAATATTTAGATTCCCTAGTAAGGTTATCCAAAGACCCACCTACATAAGATAGGAAGCGCCGTCCATACAACCCCTTCACACACACATAGATGTTCCTCAAAACAACCTAAAGTAAAAATATTTATTTCAATCAAATAACTCTTTGACCCATATTCATCAAGTAAGAATTTATATCATTTAGACTTTCTACCTAAGATTACTCTACGACCCACTTGAGTAAGATATGAAGAGACCGCACATACACCCTCTTCAACCACACCTAAGCAATCCTTAAAGCTATCTTAGATAAGTAAATTCCTATTCAACATGGTTTTAATAAGTGAATGTTACTCATTAAATCCGTTTAGAAGACAACTAAACAATTACAGGATTTCAGATAATGGTCTTGAATGACCTACGGAACTCAACAAGCATCTTCAAAGCCTACTCGTGCAACGTATCGATAGCGCCTGATTTCACTACCTACACGTTCTAGAACTTCTCCAATAACTGGAGCGTACATGTCATCTAAGGAGAATATGAATTAACGGACACATGCTATACTAGCTTTGTATGGAATCCGGTGTCATAAGACCCCATATCGGGGAAGGTGCTTTACTCTCCAAAGGTAGAACTAAGACTCATCCCGGGTTGGCACATGGTTAAAGGATATAAAGGCTTCCTTGTACTCTAGTATCATACATAAGTAGAGCTACTTCCACAAGAATATCCATTCTGTGATTTTCCTTTGTTCTCATAGAGTAAATAATTCCCTAGGTGTATTAGAAAAGGTACCATTTCTAAATCCTACAAACTCATAATACTTTTTCTTCCAAAGATGGGTCCACTAGGGCTGCCAACGAAGGACTAATAGGATATGTCTTATGACTTCCTTAGAGATGGTTTCAGGACATTCCATCCAACCTACTACTAAGTTCATCATTCCGTAAAAGAAGGGCACTATTACTGTCTGTAACTTCAAGGGTTCTTATTAACCTTGTTTTCATATTCAAAGTTTCACATCTTAACATTCTTTTCTTAATCAATGTTTTTCTCATTCTCAATCTTTTTTTCTTATTAAAGGTCCTATATAAGACTTTCATTGAATGGAACCAACTCAGGTCTAGCGATCCTAGACTTCAATTCATTGTTTCAATCATTCATACACATACATGACGAGAGGGCCTAACCTTACAAAGTCAAGATATTATACAAGCAAAAAACTTTCATGCATCTAGAAGAAAGACCTAAGTCTACCAATCAACACACTACATTCATCATATCATCTATCCAATATTATTCCGGTACCACGTACGGACAACTAAGTCTACCAACACAAAATTCAACATTATTCAATAAGGACTCTTTTTTTCCTTCATTATTATATATCATCAATTAGAGAAGAATCACAACATATAACACCAATACAAGATCATTTAGATATCACATGATTTTTCTTTTCATACATCCATCTAAGTCATAACATCTTGCATATAATCGCATTAATTCGTATAATAAACTTCATATTATACCTTCACATAACTCTAATAGGATACTACTACAATTAACATAATAATGCCTACAAGTTTACAATCATCATCATATGCAAAACATAAGAACCACCACCATAAGTCGATTATAACACCCCGTATCCAAAACAGACCAAAAACTTATTTTTTAGAAAATCTACAGGGGCAATCGACGGACCGTAGCCTGACCCACGGTCCATCATGCACATCTATCGATTTAGTCTGAAACACATATAATCTCAGCCCATAAATTTTTTATGAAGAGTCCAACGACAGATGGACCTACGGCCGTAGTCTATGTCTATCGATAAACACCCCATTTTCCCACTCTCTGATTTGAACGATGGATGACCACCATGGACCGTCATTCAATCTATGGTCCGTACGTCAGACCATAAGTGGGAATTAGCAGATAGTTAGGGGGGAAATGCATTTGGGTCAACTTCAATTGATAATAACTGTTAGAACAAAAATAATTATTTGTCCTAGGACATACCAACTGACAGATGTTTGAATTATCTATCCATAGCCACAGACAATACTAAAATCCGACCTCCGAGTAAAGATTTATGCCTATTTTAGTAAAGGCCAGTCGAATAGACCTAACCTACGGACCCAAGCGACGGTCCATCGATTGAACAATGAAAGTTTTATTGAACAATGGGCCGTCAATCCAGGTCGTCGTTTGGTCCAAGAGAAACTAACTCAGGGGTCTTTGGTCTTTTCTAACTTTATTTAGACCTTAAGATGCATCGTTTTGACCGTATATTTAAACCTAAAAACATAACTGAAACTTACCTTAGTCAAATCATTATTCAAAACTTAGAAAATTAGAAACAATAAAAGAGAAGAAGGTCAAGAAACCTTGTTAAAAAACACAACAAGATTCCAACAGTTCCAGAGCTGAAACCTAAGTGGTTTTCCATGAGTTTCATCATAAGATATGTGGGATTTCACTAGTGGGTTGCTTTTACCCATTCAGTCAATAGATTTCAGTCACATTATTGATTCTCATATCATGTTTATACCTAGGATTTCTACAACTTCATGACTTTATTTTTTATATTTTCCAAAAAAGTATACATGTTATTATTGAGTTTATCGGATGAATTTTAGAACCTTAGATATGTATTTCTTTAGTTCTTTAATTATACATGCTAGGTGAGATATTTTTGTTATTCAGTTATACATGCCTTAGTTATTAATGCATCATTACTAGATTAAATGTTGCATTCTCAGTTTGCATGTTCAGCTTTGAGCTATCCAGTCTTTACTGAAATTCAGAAATAATTAGTTAACTACGGTTTAGCGCACCCAATTAGTCCCAGAACTACTAACCAAGTAGGCTGTAAGTCCCTTCTATGTGCATCAGCTTAGTGATCATGCCAGCATGTCTTTATACCTCTAGGGGGGTATATTGGGTCCTCTTAAAAGGGCATATACATCTCCATGTTTAGCTCATGTGGTTTTAATGTCAGTTATTAGTAGCTCCCACAGTTAAGTCAGACTCTCTTGCACTGACCACTTAACAATAAATTATGTAGTTAGTGTCAGCATGTTATAAATTGGTCATTAAATTCAGTTAGCTCGTAATTCACTATATTCTGTTCATATTATTATTCTTGCTTTTGTGCTCGTTCAGTTATGTTTTATTTTAGATTTATTCTATCCTACATTCTTAGTAACTTCAAACACTCACGCATATGTTCGCTACATCTTCTAATGATGTAGGTTCACGTTCTATGCATCCAGATCATCCATATATTGATTTTCGATCTCCACTTCAGAAGATGCAATGGTGAGTCCTCATTCTCCGAGGACAACAGTCATGAGTTTCATTTCAGTCTTTTAGTCATTTTTTTCACTTTTTGCTTGACTTAGCTAGGGATTGTCCCAATATTTCTAGTTAATTAGAGTCTTATTTCAAACATTGTTAGTGTCGTCTTAGTATTGAGTTAATATTTTCTTTATAATAAACGCATAAGTTTTCATATATCTAAGTTTTAGAATATGGATATTCCCTATATTTTCATTTTAAGTATCATTTAGCTTCCGCAACAATTTTTATTCTTTAGTATGCTCATGATCATGCAAGCAAGGTAAGCTTGGGATCAGATGTGGTCCTAGGTCCCGTGTCTGCGTCTCGGGGGTAGTCTCGAGGCATTAAATAGGAAATACCAATCGATCAAAATTCTATATTAAATCTACATTAACAAAAGGAATTAGGTCAACTTACCTTCTTCCACTAAACAATATCACAACTCCTTAACATCTCTAACTATTAACAATATAATAGCATAATTAACCATAGAAAACAAAATTACAGCACAACCTAAACTCAATTTTATCACCATTAGATCATAAGCAATAGACCCACTTTATAGGGTTTAATACATATATTCCTTGGAAAATATCAATTATATATAAATAATTTTATATCTAATCATTTGAAAATATTTTGATGCAAAAACACATTACTTAGAGTGAAAATAGGACTTTTTCATAAACTTTTTAATCTTTGAAATCACTTTGAAATTGGCTATGAGGTGATAACTAGACATAGATAAAGAACTCCCATACATTATTCTCCAAGACCCCAATGAAATTGGAGAATAAATTCGTTGAAATTATCCCTTCAAGCAAAATACAAAACCTAGACATTCAATTGAGGCTTGATGGAATTTTTTTGGGCGAGAAGAACTTTTTAAATTTTAATAGGTAATGAGGGTATAATGACATAAAATCAATATATAAAATACCCCGAAATACCCAAACCACCCCTTCTTATGTTATATCCTTTTAATTATGTCCAACTAGACTTTAAAACGACAGAACCAAAAAATGATCAATCAATGCACATCGCGGAGGCAACTCCAAATTTTTGTTTTTCGAATTTATTTTGAGATAGTAAGTTGCGTGAGAAGTCCTCCTTGCAAGGCAACATTTTTCTTTCCAAATGACAGCTACACATTCCGCAGGCAGTCCCTAAAACAGGATGCCCTTGCTACATCCATGGCTAATGTTTGGGTCCTCCTCAAGGACCTTTAGGTTGGTCCTCAAGGAGTTATACTCAAACGCTTCAGCCAAAAATAATTTCAAGACTCTTGAGTCACCTACACTCATTTATGACTCCAAACATTCACATAAAAACACATAAAATATACAAGGACACACTAGCACATACACAAGACTAGTTTTCAAGCGTCTTGGTCGTCCCTTGACATTTGATCTCAAACTCAACCGGACTGACCTATTAAATCATTCACACATCAAATTAACTAGTTAACATCCTTTTGATAGACCAGTTAATATTTAGTTCCACCTAGTTAATTTTTAAGGTTGTTCCATTTTCCTATACTTAGAAAACATTTGTCCTTGAATGAAACTTCGCACTTAAAAGGGATAATAACAAAACCAAACAGCTCCCACTCATGCATACATTATCATAAACAGTACACATATTTAGGAGGGACATCAATCCAAAACAAAACGGCTCAAAAGCCTTCATGCAATTCAACAAATGAGGACTACATCTACCAACTCCTTATGCATCATTCTTTACCATTTCTCATACTCTTGTAGGAACTTCATTCTGCAAGGTAAATCATGCTCATTTAAACATTACTAAGCACAATCATGCAAAATTTTAAGTAACACACATTTAAAGTAATTATCCTCATAGAGGCTCGACATGCTACTTCTCAATAACACATTAGATATGCTTAACAAAAAAAACTCATGCAACATTTAGGCATGCATTTGTCCTCATGAAGAAAATAAACAATCTACCTAGATTCAAATGAACATTAGGGAATACAATGCATGAAAGATCATTTTCTCATTTAACAAGAAATCATTCAAAGGATGCATATCATAAGGAGAATATTTGGAAACTCGTTTATCACAAAACACTCCTACATGAAAAAAGATATTATGATCTCTTACTTTTTGGCTTGAATAAGCACATAAAGAAAGCATGAGGATATCTCACTTCCAAAACCCAAATTATTCATCATACTCCCCCACTTGGGAGAAACCAATCTAAGGTAAAAAAGAACATGCTATTAGGATCTCAATCAAGTAATCATCAACCCCACCAACACCATTCTTACCCAAATATTCAAATCACTAATTCCCAACTAGGAGAAACTCAAACTTACTCTTTCAAACATCACTTCCCCCCTTTCTTAGGTCGGGTCATGAGAAAATCAAACCTCCTTACTTATCGCACCTATAACTTTCTAACAATATTATTCACCATCTCGTAGTAACTAACCCAACCTAAGGTCATCATTATAACCATAAATATTTCATTTATCAAGTAACACACAAACACTTTTTCTCTCCCACAACCTAAAATTCTCAAAGGCGAAACTCTAAGGACCATCGAAGAGGGAACAAGGGAAAAAAATTATAGGACAAATCTCTTATGCTCGATTAGAAGAATGAACAAGCGAAACTTGGTTAGCACCCAAATAGCCTCCTATTCATAATGTGGCGCACTTCACATTATTAAGAAGACTTTACTGGATGTGGTATTTGAGATAATCTAAGAAAGTCCCAAACCTTATTACAAGTTTAACTACTCGTGAGCATCCCCTAGATACTACAAAGGCTTAATCGATCTCTCGAAGTTCTCATATATACCTCATGTATCAATCAGTGCATAAAATACTCAAAATAAGAAAGAATTAAAAAATTCGTTTACAAACAAAGAATACTTCCATTACCTAACAAGCGGAAGAATTTTTTTAAAAAGTTCTACCTTTCCAATGTCTCGTCAAACCATCCATACTTTAGAATACAATATTCGAGACTTAACCCATAAAACATGAAATAAATACAAAAAGACATAAAATAAACATGTGGGTTTTTTCCTTGAATTTATGAGGTCTCACCATAATTTCATCTTCAACCATTAGAAACCTACCCATAATCCATGGCATATTAATACTTCCAATACCTACGCTTCGGTTAAAAATAAAAAAGAAGGGGCTAGAACATTTAATTCACTAACTATGGAAGCTATGAAAAAACCATGAAAAAAGGATATTTAGCGTACAAAGATGCTATCAGACAATCTGATAAAAACCTTCATAATAAGAGTAGCTTGAGAGATATAATACAAGTCAACAATAACATATAAGACAATCCCCAATTAATCCACAATATATGGACATAACCCCTTAGAAACCATTTAAACATTTAATTACCCTACTGAGTTCATACTAAGACCCACCTGAGTAAGATATGAAGTGGCCGCCCATACAACCCCTTGACACACAATGAGATGATCCTCAAGACTACCTAGAGTAAAGATATTTTTTTCAAAAAAAAAAACTTTGCTCCATATTTATCATATAAGAACTTATATCGTTTAGACTCTCTACCTATGGTTATTCTAAGATTAATTTGAGTAATACATGAAGAGACCGCCCATACACTCTCTTGAAGAACACCTAAGTAATACTCAAAGCTTCCTTAAATAAGAACCTTTATCTATTCCAATGATTTTACAAAGTCAACATTCCTCATTAAAGACATTTAAGATACAACTAATCTATTACAGGACTTCAAATAATGGTCTTGAAGGACCTAGGGAACTCACCTAGCATCTTCAAAGCCTACTCATGTAATGTATAGTTAGTGTCCCATTCCACCACCTACATGTTGTAGATACTATCCAATAACTACAGTGTACATCCCATATAATGAGAATAGGCACTAACCGACATAGATGACACTAGTTTGGTATGGAATACGGTGTCATAAGACCCTAAACAGTGAAAGGTGTTTTACATGCCAAAGGCAGAACTAGGACTCATACGATGTTGGTACATGGGTCAATGATATCAAAGGCTTCTTTGTTCTCTAGTATCATACATAAGTAGAGATACTACCACAAGCATAACCACTCAGAGCTTTGCCTTTGTTTTCATAGAGTAAATCATTCCTACCAACTCATAATAATTTCTCTTCCACCTATGAGTCAACTAGGGCTGCAAACCAAGGACAATTAGAATAGGTATAATGGTATCATTAGAGATGGTTCCATGTCGTTCCATCCAACCTACCTCTAAGTCCATCATTCTGGTCAAAAAGGTCACTATTACGGTCTTTCACTTCATGACTTCCTATTAACCTTCTTTTCTTATTCAAGGTTTTTCTCATTCTTAACCCTCTTATCTTATTCAAGGTTTTTCTCATTGTTAACTTTTTTTTCTTGTTTAAGGTCCTATATAAGTCTTTCCTAAAAGGACACCAACAAAGGTTTACTAATCATAGACTTTAATTCATTTATAGACCTACATGACAAGGGTTCCTAAATCTACCAAGTCAAGATATCACATATTCATATAACTTTCATGTATCAAGAAGAGGGACCTAAGTATACCAATCAAGAAACAACAATCGTCATATCATCTATTCAATATCAATCAAGTACCACGTACGACCAATTTAGTTTACCAACACAAGATACAACATCATTCAATAAGGATACTTATTAGTCCTTCATTATAACATAACATTAATTAGAGAAGAATCATAAACTTATAACACGAAATACAAGATTATATAGACATCACATAGTCCTTCTCTTTATACATTCATATGAGCCATAACACCTTCCATATATCACATTACTTCATATAATCAACTTCATATTATACGTTCACATAAATCTAACATGATACTAATAAATTTCACAGAATGATTGCGAAAACGTCATGGTCATCATCATATACAATAGATAAGCACTGCCACCATAAGTGGACAATACCAATCAATATAAATATTATATCAGTTCTACATTAACTAAGGTAATTTGGTCAAATTACCTTCTTCCAATATCCAAGATAACCACTCCTTAACATCTCCAACAATTCAAATATTATAGCATAAATAACTATACAAATTCACATTACAACATAATCTAAAGTCAATTCTATCATCATTAAATCATAAGGAATAGACCCACTTAACAACCAAATTAAAAGATTTGATAAGATCAAGTGTTCATACTTATTTTCAATGGAGAAAATCAAGTATGCATCAATAATATCATATCTAATCATTTGAAAATGTTTCAAGGAAGAACCCATGACTTGAAGTGAAAAGGGACTTTTTTTATAAACTTTTAAATTTTTTAAATAACTTTAAAATTACCTCTAAGGTTATTGCAAGCCTTATATAATGAACTCCCATACTTTATTATTCAAAAACCTAATGAAAATTGATAAGAAATTAGTTGAAACCATCCTACCTAGAATGCTCCAAAACCTAGACCTTCAAAGGAGGTTTGAGGAAATTTTTTTGGAAGAAAAAAACGTTTGAGAAATTTGAAATTTTTGATTTGTAGTTGAGGGGTTTGGGGCTTATAATAGGGAAATGAGGGTATAGTTCCTTAATTATTATATAATACACCCCCAAAATTTCCACACCAACCCTACTTAGGTCGGACCCTTTTAATTAAGTCTAACTTGACTTTAAAACAACACAAACAAAATAGGGCAATCAGTGTCTGTCGCGGAGGCAGCTCCATATTTTAATTGTCCAAATTATTTTAAAGCAGTGTACTGCATGAAAAGTCAGCGTCGCAAGGCAACATTTTGACTTTGAAGTGACCGTTGTGCGTCTCACAGGAAGTCCCTAAAATAGGTTGCGCTGGATGCTTGCCCAGCCCATGTTTGGGTCCTCTCAAGGACTCTTAGGTTGGTCCTAGGGGAGTCTTACTTGAACGTTTTTAACCATAATATGTTCATATTGACCATGGAATCAACTCCACTGATTTCTGACTCCATAAAATACATAAAAAAATACAAGGACACACTAGTACACACAAAAGACTAGTTTTTCGAACGTGTTGGTCATCCTTGGCGTTGGACCTCAAACTCAGTCATACTGACCTATAAATCATTTACGTATTAAATTTACGATTTAATAGACCCTAAAACAAAAGTAAACCTCTAGTTAAACCTAGTTCATTTTTTGGGTTTTTACACGGGTACATGATGTTACATCTAGGGGTACACTAGGTCGTGACAAAAACTAGTAAGGAAGACATCAAAAAGGGAGGAATCTGTACAAGCTTTTTTGTCCTATATTACATAATTCATGGACTAAACGATTCTACACAACTAGGGTTTTGAGTTTCATGCAAATAACTAAGCAACTGTGTTACGAAAACATGAAAATCATATTAGGAATATTTTAACAACTAATTTACAAAAAATTCTAACATTAAAAAATCCTCTGTTTGTATTATATTAAAGGAATGAAGAATCGAACTAAATTATAGGGACCTAATGGGTGAAAGGAATTCACTAGTTAAATCTGACATACATGGTAAAGAATTCCACAAAGAAATTTTTTGATTTCTAGGTTGAAACTAAGCAAAACTTGTTGAGTTATTGTGGAGGGGTTTATTTGCTACTTTCTCTCTTTTTTTTCTTCGATGAGCGATTTCTGTTAAAATGAATTGTTCAGGGTAGGTTCTGATTAAGTTAGTATGCTAAAACTGACCAAAGATTCATAGTTTAAGGTTTAAAATTTTACTTTAAATTTCCAACGCATAGGGAAAAAGCCAAACAACCCTTAACTTGCATGTCAAACGCATCTAAACGCAATTCCTCTTACGAACCATGGTCCATCAAATTTTTTGTGGTCCTTCATCCAATGGCTACTGATTTTGAGTGTGTCCTTGTATACCCACTAGTATGACCCATCTTTAGGACCATGGCCCATGAAGGGCCCTATGGTCTAACATGTAGGCCCCGTAAACTCTCCCTAAATTCCACGATCATAAAGTAATCCCATGAGGTGGTCCATGTCCCTCGAAAGTTCCTTTAATCAACCAGTACTTGGTTGGGTTTTACTCCATTGGCAGGTTGATGGATTGTGGTTCCTTCTGCAGTCCATGAACCCTACTGTTGTCCATTATTTTTTGGTGTTTTTCTACTACATTTTCTAAATCTTGTTTCTGAGTTGTTACAATATCTCTTTGGAAACATTTTTCCTCCAATAAAGCGTAAACTTGATGATAAAGGGGGAAAGGATCTGCAATTCCTAACACCAAAAACAAACACCTAATTTAGTACTATATTATGTTCAATGAACATGCCAATACCAAAAAAATGCAAGTATAACTGAAGGAACAATACACTAAGGCTGAACTCATACAAGAGTAAACTGAAAGACTAGAGAGGAACTATTACCTCAAATGTCAATTGAATCCGAAGGAATTAGATGAGGATACTTGGCCTTCATGCTTGCTTTTGTTTCCCAAGTAGCTCCATGTTCGCACTGATGTTATGAACCAAGAGTATACACTAGAAGAAATTGTATTCTCTAATCATGGCACGATGTGCTTGACCTCTCAGAGGTCTTGAAAAACACTTTGACATCATTCATTGCATACATGTATGAAAACTAGTGTGGAATTAAAACTTTTCACAGGAAATAATAAGACCTCAAAATAGATCTTTTATAGAAAATTATAAGGAGGACTAAGTCTTAAGGTAGCCCTCTTAGCCATACAAATATCATGGGTCACAGCCCATATATTAACAATATAGAAATATCTATGTCTATTACAATGTCTTTAACAAGAAAACAAAACATAGTGAGGTCCTCAAATCAATTGAGGATGCACCACAACTTTGATTGAATGAATGATAATATCACAGCTTCACTACAAAACTCCTCTCAAATTCCACCTACACCTTCAAGATAAGACAAAATATATAAAATTAGTACAATAGAATGCACTAAGTAAGGTGACTGCAATTAAAACCATGCTAAAAGGACAATTGTATAAAACATGCTATTTTTAAAGAAAACCTCATATGAAAAGTTTAATAATTACTAAAAAGTCAACATAAACACAAATAGTCATATTACACAATATATCACATCATCACTTCAAACCATAAAAGCATAAGACTCCTACCAAAAATCCTCCCAAGTCTCACTTGAGCGAGACATGAAGTGGACACCCATAGAACCTTTTAGACAAACCTAAGAGATCTTCACGGATTCCTAAGATAATATTATTCACTATATTCAATTAAAGCCCTACTAAAGTTACAATAAGACTTACACAAGTAAAACATGAAGAGACCGCCCATATACCCTCTCCAAGCTTACCTAAGCAATCAATAAGACTACACTATATAAGTACCTTTACATTTACATACATTTAACTGAAGTAATTATGTTCATTAAAAAATTTAAGAGACATTCAACAATTAAGCACTTTCACATTATGGTCTTGGAAAAGACCTAGGGAACCTACACATTAGCATCTTCAAAACCTTCTCGTGCAATGTCAAGATAGTGTCCCGTTCCACTACCTAAACATTGTATAACCTATAAAACACTACAATGTATCCCACATGATGAGAATAGGAAATTACCCTCATAGACCATACTAGCTAGGCGTGGAATCCGGAGTCTACCCTACTCTTATAGAGGGTGTTCTACTTGGTTAGGGTAGAACTAGGACACATCCACTTAGGCACATTATTACGGAATATCAAGGGTTTCTTTGTACTCTACTCTCATCTTAAGGAGAGTCAGTCCCCAAGCATACTCTCTCGAAGCTAGCCTTTGTTCTCATGGAGTAATTCAATTTAAGGGCATATGAAGAGGTACCATCTAGAAGTGAAAACCAATTAGAATATACCTTACCAAAAGGGGTCCACTAGGGCTGCCACATAATTGTAAAATAGGATAGCTTCCTGACTTACATATGGATTATTATCATTATGGCTTTCAACTTCAAGGATAAAATAACCTTTTATCAAAGTTGAAGGTTCAACATATATGACCCTCTAAACTATTATCAAGATCATATTACTATCATACACACTTATTCATGACAAATTTGATCTAGTCTACTAAGTACATAGTCATATTCTTATTTCATGTTTCAAGTAGAGGGACATATGTCTACCAAAACAAGTCTCACATATCATTATCTTATCACATTGTAGTATCCAAAAGTCTTAATCCAAATCTAGAGTCGTACATGGGAGTCTAAGAGTTGTGACACTTTTTTAAGGTCAAATATGATGTATATAAGTCATTTAAAATGTTTTAGAATCAAAGCATCAAGAAACGTCTGTGAAGTGTGTAAACTAGTTCAAGAGGTACTATTGTGTCTTAGACTATTTAACAATGTTTTAGAAGTCAAAATTAGACGGAATTTTGTAGTAAGGTGTCTAATTCATAGTAAAAAAATTTAGGGTAAAAATTTTTAGGACAGACTCCCCATGGATCAACCAAGGACCCTTTTTTTGGCTAAAAGTTGTCTTGACACAGTAGCCATCAAAGGATGGCAGGCTACGAGGCTTGGTCCAATCGAGTAGTTGTAGATTTCCACCATTGATGGTCACTCAGTTTTGTGAAAAAATTCTTTTTGGTAACTCTCTGACCAAAACGATGGACATATAGAACGATTGGTCCAAAGGTCCACCGACTGACCTACGGCCTGTAGGTTGGGGTCTCGTACGACATGCTCACTATTTTGCAGCAATGTTTATAGTTAATTAATTTAATAAATTATGTGGTTAGTTAATTAGTTAGGGGTCAAGGAAGGTCTACATTATTTATTTAATGACTAATATAAAGACCCAATCCTAATTAAACTAATCCAACACTCTTATTTTAAAAAACCCAATTGCTCTTCCTTTTTTCTTCTTTCGCTCTCAAAAATACAAGAACTCTATTGAAGGGATAGATCAAGGTCTAAGGGAAAAAATAAAGGGAATTTTCCTCCATTATTATGAAACAATTAACAAGGTATGGGATCCCTTTCCCAAATGGTTCCTTCAAATGGATTTTTTTAAAAAAAATCCAATGGGTTTTCTTCTATTGCGAATTTAATCTCCAAAATTTATTTGTTTATCATTATAGATTATTATGATTAGATTATTACGTATTATGATTCAATTACTCTAGTTCTTGATGAATTAACCTATTTTATGAAGTAAATCATGAATTTGACTCAAGTCCCTAACCCTAGACTATGAACTAGTGATTAATTGCTGTGTAGTGATTCAACCGACTTTATTATTTTGTTGATTACTAATGTGTGATGATATTACACAAATTTTCGGGTTGAATTTGATGGTTTATGGTAAACCTTTGATGATGGCTTGTGAAGGGGATTGGCGTAAGTCTTGTGATCTCAATCCTTTAGTTCAACTATGATTGCCTGTGTTTAGTGATGAAGTTATATTGAAGTATACATTATGATAAGATTGATTAGGGTTTGTATGATTATTAATGGAAATGTCTTGAAAAATGAATTGTGAGTTATTGTATAGGATATAATGACATAAGTGTGGAGATGAATTTTCTTATGTGCCTTATCATAATGTAATTATGTAAATGTACTAACCTCACATGTGTGAATTGTAATGAAAGGACAATACTCGTGCAATTCCAATTCAGCTATGATTATGACTGTAAAAGTACTATACCCTATAACATAAACTAAGTTATTAATGAAAGACATTTCAAAAGAAACTCTAGCTTCACACCGAGTGTACTAGATGTGGGGAGTGTCACTTCCCACATTGGGAAACTAGGATCACTAATGTACTCATGATATTGGCGAATGTAATGCATGTAGCATAAAGAGGTCCCAACTAGATATCCTAGATGTTGAATTATGTTTCCCATATAGGAATACTAGCTAGTAGGTCCATATATATTCTATGTTCATGTTTTGGTACTACCTTGGCAAGTAGTCCGTCCTTTTTCGGTGTAGGATCCAATGACATGGGATTGCACATTAGCTCATGTGGTCTATGTTGGTAAAGGCAAGATGTTCCCAAAAAGGTAAAATCAAGTTATTAAGTGAACTCTAACTAGGAGACCTAAGGGGTTTGGCTTAGTTTAGGTAGGGGTATGGGACTCCTATACATTGCACTAGTTAGACTTGAAGGAAATCCTAGAAAGATGTTCTTATGTGCTTACATGCTTATAAATGTAAATGATATGTATATGTTGATCTTATATGTGAATTATAGTAGGTGATATTGGTTTAACTTATAAACATTTGGTTGGTCTCCATTGTTAAAGTATGATGATATTTACTCTTAATGATATTGTATGATAAGTTGGGCATTTCTTATAGTTCTTATTGAGTTTACTTGGTTGAGTGAGGTTATGGGGACTTACTTAGTCATTGCACTAGTGGACTTAATGGGGACTTCATGATTAATAGTCATGTTTAGACTATGATGTTATGAACGCTTATAGATGCTTGTTTATATTATAACTTTATTGTAGAGTTATCTTGATTATGTACTCAATTATGTTGATGTACATGTTGACTTGACTTAACTTAGTATTGTTGGTCTTGTGATGTACATTGTCTTGACTTAATAAATATGTGCTATTGAATTTTATTTGTTCTTGAATATGCATAATGTGTTTTCAAAGTAAATTAGCATACTTTAATAAAATGTCCATTTTTAGCATGATTTTTATATTGTATGTCCATATGATTCCATACATAGTACAAATGATGTTCTAAACCTATTTATCTCGTTTTCCCTAAAACATTAGGTTCTGCTTGTTAAAGGGTTCGTGACGAATTTTGAAGGAATTCTTGGAATCATTCTCCAAGTGTGGGTATGTCCTCATGTTTCAAGGATGATCTATTTATTTCATTCTACCTATGTAACATTATTATTGTCTAAAGACGATCATTTCATTCGTGTTGTTTCAAGATATTGTTGTAAGCTCTAATAGGCATTTTTACATTTTTGTAAGGGTCTGTCCCCATATGATTTACTCTGTTTAGATTTTTTAATATGATACATCCTTCTTAAGAGTATGTTTCATATCTATTATACATATATGTGCAATAAAACTAGCCGACTATGTTATTTTCTTATACGAATAGTTTATGTATTCACGATATGAATATATTATGTGTAAAGACAGGTCTAAGATAACCTCATAAAGTAGTGTAGATGGAAAGTTTTGAATTATCTTCATTTTTAACCTATGAATGTAATGATGAATGCTGAGAGGCTAGTCTTATTCCTCTCTGAAGAGGACGACGCCGGTTTCATCTAAGGGGTACTTCTCGACTGTAACACACTTGTACAATATCAATCGAGTAACATATAGGAACAACTAAGTATACTATAAGTCACCCTACACACTCCTCCAGAACCGTCAACATAACTCATCACCATGTTCATAAAATTAATTTTGAAGATTCATACTTCAACGTCAAGCAACAAACCTTAAGGGATCACCATAGTCTAGTATAGACACCAATCATTAACTAGAAGAAAAAATGCTTTGACGTCACATATACACATGATGATATCAAAAGTCATAAAGTAATGCCGACGAGGCCACATTCTTTTAGAATTTATAAAATAAGAGGAAAACACTAAACATCACAATTGAAATACCTATACAACACAATATAACAAAGTTAGGTCAACATACCACCATTCCATCCACAACAACTCCAATCCATAACCAATTCAATCCACAAAGGCTCTTAAAATTTCCATATTAGCCAATTTAACCCATCAATAAAAATATACAACGATCCTAGATAAAAAAGTATATATGAAATTCCCCATATCAGGACAACCTGCATGCAATTTTAACATGCTTATTACATAATTCAATACTCCAAATAAAACTACACAAGAAATCAATACAATAGAGGTATGATCAAATATCCCATAATATAACCAAAATAAGGAAATCATTATCTACATGGGTTCATGGAGTTTTTGGTCTTAAATCATTTAATCAATATCCATTCAATAATAAATCATTGATTTAAGACGCTTTATGCAAAGAATTCATATTTTGATAAGTCTTGGAAAAAACTTTGAAATTTTGTTTCTTTAAGAAATAAGATTCAAGGAAGAAAAATCATACCTTGGTAGATGATTCGCGACGAAATTGAAAGAGAATTGATGGAGAAATCAAGTTACAAGCTCCCACATTGATTCAAGCTCCAATGGAGTTATTCTTTAGGGTTTCTGGTTTGATTATGAATAATGAACTAGTCTTGGGTTTCTATACTTATAAAACTATTTAAAATACCCAAAATAACTTTAAGTAAATTCCTAAACTATTTATAGAACACTGGGGTAATTGCCTAAAAAGTCCTTGGCTTGGCCGAGACCAAGCAAAATAATCTGCAGGTCACCATCGACGGACCAAGCTACTCCCCGTTGATCCACGAAAAGACATACCCACTGGTCCGTGGTTTGGATTAGAGGCTTTCCAAATTAAAGGAAAATCTCATTCCACTAAGTATAAACCTACGCCCCAATCTTCAGGGCGTTGATTCACCTAAGGGGCATCGATTGCCTCCGTGGTTTGGAACTGGTTTTACAGTCTTGACCCACAAGGTGGGTCCTCCTCAAAAACCCCTAGATTGGTCCCTGGGGATTCTTGCCCGAACGTTTTCAACTTAAATACACTTGTATACATTTTAGGAACCTCGCACATAAATTACAACCAAAACGAACATGTAAAACACGTAAACGCACACTAAATCCCACAAACAATTCTCAAGGTAAAACATCTGAACGTCATGGACGGTTGATGTACCATGGTTTCACAGTACTTTAAATTCTTTTTCCTTAAGCTTAATGTGTATCAAAGGACTTTTTGTATTGGTTTTAATGTAATATCTCTTTGTTTGCAAGAAATTTGTCCAGAAGAAGAACGTGGGAGAATTGTGCTAAAAATTGCAGAAGGGATGACCTATAGAGCGATCACGGTCCGTCATGACCTCGATAGTCTATAGGTGTCTACCGGCGTACGAAGAAAAAGGATGCTAAATGAAGTTGGGGAATTATAACCAAGTGTGGGGATACAAAAGGCTCTCGACGGACCGTCATAGCCACGATAGATTGTCCTGCACTTCCATTAATGATAACAGAAAATGGACCCTGTTTCCATCATCAAAAGATTCTAATTATGGAAGAACGAAATCCATCAAAGGACCATCGTGCACGCACCGGACCATTATCCATGTCCATCAATGGAAACAGAAATATGGTGAAGAAAGCAGCAGAAAAAAAGTAAAGTATGGAACTATGGAGGGCCTCGGTCCGTCGTGACCTCGATAATCCGTCGCTCAAGTCATCGACTCAGATGCATTTTTGGGAAGATTTTTCTTAAATAGATTTCCCTCTTTTGTTAGGACTCTATTATTATAAATACTTGTAAAACCTTATTTTGGGGTTACACTCTTGGATATTTTCTAGTTTTACTGTTCTATGTGTTGAATTTCGGGATTTTGTGAAAATTTCTTTATTTTCCAGAATCGTTTGTTGCATGTTTTTGATTAATTCAAGTAATTTTCAGTATTTTCTTCAATCTCATCAAATTAATTGCATAAATTCTTAAATCAATATGAATTGACATGAGTAACTAACTCCATAACTATGGTTGTGGGAACCATAGGTAAATAATAAGGTAAAACCTACCTAAAATAACAATTCTCGACTAGTGTGTTGCATCTAATTAGAATTTTCCTTGTTGCTACTTGCTGGACAAAGGAGCTAGATAATAAGAAAAGAGTTATAAACGTAGATTTAGTATACATTATATAATAGGCTAGTGCTGGTTGGTGCGAAGTACCAACAAAGCTAAACATCGATTACGATGCTTAATATGAGGTAAATGTATGGTTTAGTAAAGCATATACAAGTAGCCGGACCATGTGCGAAGTGAAATTTTCTATCTTCCGAACCAATGAATTAGGGATACATAGCTTACCACTCTACATGCAAGATACTAGGAAATGATTGTTATTGCTAGAATTACCACGTTATGAACCTGTGGGGAATACTTAAGCCATAGTTACTCTCATTACTTAATAAAAATCATTTTTTTGAACCTATTACTTATTTACTTAGAAATATCTAATTACGGTTATTGTTTAAAACCCCACTTTTTGTTACTTGTTTCTTGGATGGAATTGACTAAATAGAAGTAATAATAGGTTAAAGTTAAGTCTAAACCATTTTCCTCGGGGGATCGACCCCAACCTCAAAGTTGAGTTCTTTACTTGATAAGACCACTCATACTTATTTTCGAGAAGTAAATTTGAGCGTATCAAATGTTGGCGCCGTTGCCAGGGAAAGTTTCTTTTAGATTAACTTTAAGCTTATTACCAAAGACTAGTCAACATTTTCTGGATTTTAATTTTTGTTTTTTGTTTTTTCTCTTGCAGATCTAACTTCCGTATATGCCAAGTACATGGAGTAGAGGAGAACTCATACTTCACCCCACCCCAAACTAGAGCGTACACTATGAAGAATAAATTGAAATTTAGGTATTCTCGATGGAGATCACAACTCAAAACTTCCACCATCGGGTGATGCTCATGATAATCTATTACCTGAAAATTATGGGAAAGGTGAAATACGAAAGAAACCTTCCGCTCCACGCCTTGAAGAGTATTATAGGGGATATTATAAAATTACTGACACTGATGGGATACTTGTGTTGCCTCCCCTACAACATGGACATACCTTCGTGGTAACTAGTACTCTAATGCAAATGCTCAGCGCTAGACGTTTGTTTTCTAGGCTACCTTTTGAGGATCCACATGCTCACATTGCCAAAAGGAGGTCGGTATGTAAGAGTTGTGTAGAGAGGCCTTATTTGAATATGGACGTAATTGGGTTGAGAGTTTTACCTCTTTCATTGACGGGAGAGGCCGCTATATGCTTTATCGAACTCCCCTATAAGTCAATTTACACACGGAATCAATTGAGGGGTGTTTTTAGTACGTTACTAGCCGGTATCTAAGAAACTAAATCACAAAGATAGTGTGAACAACTTTGTGGCACTACTGGGAGAAACAGTCAACAGTTCTTGGGAGGTTCACCTCATTCTTGAGAAGTGTCCCTAATCACTCCATCGATGATGAGTCACCGAAAAGTACTTCTATCGGGGACAGGATGATAATAATAAAGTAGTAATAGATACGATAGCGCATGTTTCTTATGGAGAGTTTCCTTATGCTGAGACTGCAAGGAAGTTGGAGAAAATCTCCTGAAATAATAAAGCTTGGAGCTCTAGGATGTTAGATACAGGGAGAAACACTATTGCAGTGCCTTCCGCACACAAACCAGCCACACATAAGATTTGTGAGAAAAAAGGTCAAATGAAAATTGATCTTGGGTTGATATTGAAGCATGTCATTGGGGGTACCGAAAAGGTAAATATGGTGAATTACTTCTCTAAGACACCACCGCCAACAGATGAGTATTACTATGATGAGGACTCTTATGTGGTAAATAATCAGACGGGGTTTACGACCAAATGCCCAAGGCTCCAATTAGGAAAATTGGCACCAAGGCTAAAGAAACCATGGTTGGAACTATGGTAATTAAAACCGAGAGGTTCATTATGTTCGAGATGGGGATTACAACCGCAACAATAACTTCAATAGGGGTAACAGTGGTAGCAGAAATGATAGGAGTGAGCCCTATATTCCACCTAAAAATCGTAAAGTTGCTCCTACGGATGGTGGAGGTAGTATGGCATAAGTAGAGGATATATTGCAGAAACTGATGAAGTGGTTAGATGGTAGTGATGAGCACACTAAAGACTTGAGGAGTAACTTAGCGAGTATTGAGAAAATAGTCGATGCACAGGCAATATCGATCAAGCATCTTGAGTTGCAAATGGCCCAATTGTCTTTGATTATGAACCCACACCAACCAGGTACTCTTCGTAGCAACATTGTCCAGATTCCAAAAAATGATGGACATTGAAAGGCAATCACAACTCGAGGTGGTAAGAAAACCATTGACCCACCAATGTCGTGTAGTGTGGAAAATGTGATAAGAGGTGATGATGAGGTAGTAGAGGTTAGTGGTGATTTAGGACACAAAACAGTGAAAGAAGTTGAGGTACCTTAAAAGGTTACCCCGATGCGTAAATCACCACATCCATTTCCACATAGGTTAGTTAAAAAAACCGAGGATGGTAAATTCCAGTGCTTTATTACTATGTTGAAATAGTTTTCCATCACTGTCCCTTTGAACGAAGCTCTTGCACAAATGCCCGGTTAATTCATGTTCATGAAGGATATTATTACAAATAAAAGATCGGTCAGTTTTTAGGATGATGATAGAATGCATCATTGTTGTTCTATATATACGAGGTCTCTAGTGCAAAGGAAAGAAGATCTGGGTCCCTTCACTATTCCATGTACAATCGGTTTATTACACTTTGCAAAAGCATTATCTAACCTTGGGGCAAGCATAAATTTCGTTCCTCTATCTATTTTTAAGAAGTTTGGTTTAGATGACCCAAAGCTTACTACGATGTGGCTAGTGATGGCCGATCGAACGACAAAGATACCTATTGTCATAATCCAAGATGTATTAGTAAAATTTGTAGTCATACATATTTATGGCCTATTTTGTGATTCTGGATTGTGAGGTTTCTTTTGAGGTGCCTATTATTCTTGGGAGGCCATTTCTGCTACAGGTAGAGTCGTGGTTTATATGGAGAAAGGTCATATTAAATTTCGGTTGAACAATGAAGAAGTGACTTTCAACATTCGTAGGTCCATGAGGAAGAGTTGTAAGATCCAATTGGTATATGTCATATCTTACAGGGTTCAAAAGTCATCTGAGGTACAAATAGAAGAGCGTCTAGGTGTAGAAGCACTAGCGGCAGTGATCATGAATTTTGATACTGATTATATTAAAGAATACGTATCATTAGTCACGGAACATAAATAAGGTGATGTTCGGTTTAAACCAAAGAAGTTGGAGTTATATATCAAGCATCACGAGCCTCCACCAACAAAACCATCTATAGAGGAGGCTCCAAAAGTAGAACATAAGCCTCTACTACCTCATCTGAGGTATGTAATCTTAGGAAAAGGTGACACATGTCGGTAAATATTCCATTAGATTTGAATGTGCATCAAGTTGAGAGTTTTGTGGAGGTGTTAAAAAATTTCAAAATATCTATTTGCTAGACTATTCCAGACATTATTGGGATCCCTCTCGATTTTTCTTTACATAAAATCCAATGCATGACCAATCATAAGGAAAGTATTGAGCTCCAGATACATTTAAATCCTCCTATGCAAGAGGTAGTGAAAAGGAATTCATTAAATGGTTAGATGCTTGAGTGATATATCCAGTCACCGATATGAGTTGTGTATTCCCTTTTTCGTGTGTAACTAAGAAAGGGGGAATAACTCTTGTCCCCAATGAGAAAAATAAGCTTGTTGCGATGAGGTCGGTGACTAGATAAGAGGTATATATGGATTACAAGAAATTACATGGATGGACAGAGAAGGACAATTTTCCTATGCCCTTCATCGATCAAATGTTAGATAGACTTGCAAGAAAGGGTTGGTACTATTTTCTTGATGGATATTCGGGTCATAATCAGATTTCTATTGCACTGAAAGATCAAGATAAAACTCTTGGGCATGCAGACATTTACTGGAGGCTCATCACCAATTTTTCAGAGACTACACATCCTTTGTGCAAGTTGCTTGAGAATGAGTGTAAGTTCATTTTGATGATTTTGTCTTAAGGCATTTGGTGAGTTGAAGGAAAAGTTGGTGTCTGTACCTATCATCATTTCTCCGGATTGGAGCAAGCCTTTTGATGTGATGTGTGATGGGAGTGAGGTTGCTCTTGGTGTGGCATTGGGACAAAAAATGGACAAAATCCTTCATACCATTTACTATGCTAGTAAAGCCCTTAATGAAGCCCAAAAGAGCTACATTGGGACTGAAAAAGAGCTCTTTGCAGTAGTCTTTGCTTTCGAGAAACGTTGTTCCTAATTTCTTGGTACTAGAGTTATAGTGCATACTGATCATTCTGCTCTGAGATATTTAATGGCAAATAAGGATGCGAAACAGAGGTTAATTCGTTGGGTATTACTATTGCAAGAATTTGACTTTGAGTTAAAAGATAGAAAAGGGACCGAAAATCAAGTTAGTGATCACTTTTCTCGATTAAAAGTTGAAGCAATGAGAGAGTTGGGTGAAAAGGTAGAGAGTGATGATACCTTTAACGATGAGCATGTAGTGTTTCCTCCCAAGATTTGATTTCATGATCCGCAGATTTTATGAATTATCTGTCTAGTGATATTGTCCTACTGGGCTTGTCCTTTCATCAAAGGAAAGAGTTCATGCATGATCTACAAAAATCCTTTTGGGATGAGCCATACTTATATAGGAGTTGTGATGATGTCCTTATTCGGCGTTGTGTGTCGGAAATTGAGATGCTTAGTGTTTTGGATGCTTGCGATTCTACTCCTGTAGGTGGGCATCATAGTGGTATTCGAACTGCATACAAGATCTTGCGATGTGGTTACTATTTTCCAATCATCCACCAAGATGCTCATGAGCTCGACAAGGCATGTGATACATGCCAAAGAGGCGGTGTCATTTCGCGAAAGCAAGAGCTCCCTCTAAGCCCCATTTTGGTGATTGAGTTGTTTGATCTGTTGGGCATTGACTTTATGGTACTTTTTGTGAGTTATCATGGGATGAAGTAAATTCTTGTGGCAGTCGGTTATGTGTCTAAATGGGTGGAAGCTATGTCACTCACAACTAATGAGAGGAAGAGTGTCACCGCATTCTTGAAAAAGAACATATTTTCCAGATTTGGTACCCCGAGGGCTATTATAAGTGATGGAGGATCTCACTTTAGCAACAAGCTGTTTAAGGGATTATTATAAAACCATGGGGTTCTCCATAATGTGGCAACTCCTTACCACCCTCAAAAAGGTGGGCAAGTTGAGGTGTCAAACAGGGAGATTAAGGAAATTTTGACAAAAATGGTGAATGCTAGAGAAAAGGATTCGTTAAGGAGTCTTGATGATGCTCCTTGAGTCTACCGGACAGCATTCAAGACTCCCATAGGTATGTCCCCATACCAACTTTTATATGGGAAGTATTGTTACTTACCTGTTGAATTAGAGCATAAGGCCATGTGGGAAATGAAAATTTAAAATGGATGGAATGAGGCTGCAGAAAAGAGGTTAAATGGGTTGAATGAGGTTGATGAATTTCGCTTGAAGGCATATGAAAATTCAGCCCTCTACAAAGAAAATATGATGAATTACCATGACCAAAAGATTGATAAGCGCTTTTTTTTTGTCAGGGATTTTATGCTTTTGTTCAATTCTAGGTTGCGTTTGTTTCTAGGCAAACTCGAGTCCAAAGGGACTGGTCCCTTTTTGATCACCTAACTATTCCCTTATAGTGCTATAGATTTGGAGAACAAGGAGGGTGTGATATTCAAGGTGAACGGGCAGCGAATCAAAATATATCAAGGGCACAATAAAACGGCGAAGGAAGTGATCGAGGCATACCATCTTTAAGAATACAGAGTAATTAAGAGCCCTCCGTCGTGCCAAGACGTTACATCAAGCGCTGATTGGGAGGAAACCCAATATGTATCCTCTATCCAACTATATTTTTTTTATGATTTTCTAGGCATAGTTGAAATGTTTTTGCTTTTATTTATTTAATGTTCAGTCTAACTGCTCTTTATTTTTTCATTACCAGTGTTGTCTAGAGAATAGATTAGTGTTCGTGTCCAAAATGTTTCCTAAAAACACAAAATGATTAACTTAATGGGCGTTCAATGTGCAGGTATCAAATCACCAGAAATTTGCAAAAAATCATTCTGTTGCACCCATAAATGGAACCATCGATGGAACATCGTGTCATCGATAGACCATCAATAGTATCTGTCATGCCCAGGATGTCATTCAAATTTTCCGAGTTAGGTCACTCTCGACGGACCCCTATGACGGACTATCAACGGTGAATCGCCGTGTCTTTAGTCACAAACACAACCCAATCGGTCCAGCTGAATATTAAAAGTTTTAAACTTTTAAAGTTCCCACCTCTTCATATAACCGTGTCTTTCCTTATTTCCTAACATTCTCCCCATTTCATCACTATTAACTCCCACTCCCCCTCCATTTTCTGCTTCCCACATTTTCCCTAAATTCCCACAGTCCCTTTCTATCACAAATTCTCCCAGTTTCATCAGCACATTGTCGGTCGGTGTTCATGGTGGTTGTTGCTGCTGTTCAACTCCTAGAGTTCATACTCTTCTTCCTCTACTACAGTTTCCAGGTATGTTGTTTTGATCCACTCAGATTATTACTATGATGTCTAACTGTTTGGGTACTTAATTTTAGACCATGTATCATGCTAAAACTTCCACACAAATTTACTAAGTCCTTTAGAACACTGAAATTAAAAGGGATATGGGTGTATTGTTAAAAAAAATAGTGTGTTTGCATGACTGTGTTCCTGACCAAGGGTTTGATGGGTTGTCAAAAATGCATGTTCGAACTAGGAAAATCCATGCCCTACGAATGATGGGATACAAGGTAAATGTTTTTTAAACATAGGTTTCTAAGAATACTTTAAATTAGTATGTAGGATATCAATATTTTGCTGCAAACTCTGTTCCCTGAAGGTCAGTACGAGACCCCGTCGATGGAACGTCATTAGAGTTCATCAACCCTACCTTCCCTAGTTTACTCTAAGTGTCCCTCGAGGGACCACTTTGAGAAACCATTGTTCCTTCAACGGTCCGTTCTACACAACCATCGACATTGTCTTAACCTTTGTTTCTGACAATTTTAAAATTCATTCAAAGTGTCTCTCGAGGGAACCTTCAGAAGGACCATTGTCACTTCAGCGGTCCGTCCCGCATAACCTTCGACACTATTAGATCCTTTGTTTCTGCTATTTTTAATATTAATTCCAAGTGTTCCTCGACGGACAATCATGATGGACCATCGTGCCTACGACGGAACGTCAATGGTTTTGTTGTGCACTCTGTACTTCTGCACTGTCATTTCTTTTCTATGCTTTGCTAGTTCCTCTTGTACTAACTACATCTCTCTACAGGTAGAAATGGCACCTAAACATGATTGTGTCTACTCACGACGGTATTCCAAGTCAGCCGCCCTATTGAACCGGCTTATCATAGTCTCAAATAATGAGTGTGACCCAGAGTACGTGCCACCAGGCACCGACACTCTTACCCATACTGCCTGCTCCATTATTTCCACGCCCATGAGGGTGGTGCCAAGCATAGTCAATGCCTCCCAGTCTGAAGAGGAGCACATACTAACCGACACACCTTCTAGGTCTGCAGTATAGTCTAAGGGAGCATTTTTCTTTGAGGATGATTTTGGTTTTGAGGAAGTGTCCGGTTCTGAGGATGTTTCCGGGTCCGAGGAGGCCTCTGCTTCTGCAACCGGATCCTAGTAAGCCTCATCTTTTGAGGCTGATAGTGGTGAATCTACTCTAGCACCCCAGACTGGCATCCCTGCCCCATTTGCTGATCAGCCCAACTGGTGGTGTGTTGAGGGGCAATATCAGGCATACACCGATCCCAAGCGAACGAATTACAAGGGGGTCATGACCCTAACCCGCACACTAGACCGGTGGGTCCTTACGGGGAATCTCTCCACCATGACGGCTAATAATGAATTATTCACCAGGCATCAGCTCGAGTAGACGGCTCGGGATGCAGGTCGTTACAATGAGGAGATGGTCCGAGAGTTCTATGCCTCCTATGTGGCGACTCTCCGATCTCAGCTAAACAGGTGGGCTGCCCCTGCCAGACATGCTCTTTTGGATTACGTCCGAGTACGAGGCAAGCGGGTTGACATTTCCTTGTCGTCCATCCGCAAGTTTTCCTATGGCGCGGATGTTTATGACAACTGGACACCTCTTACCGCCGAGTTTGATTATTAGTGAAGTTCATTAAAGAAGGTGGATTCCAACGTGAGCCAGATATTAGATAGACCACAAAGAGGTGGATTGTGCAGTACCTTTCCATCGATGGTGAGGCTGTCAATTGGGTGTTGCATCCCAAGGAAAGTATCAATAAGGCTAACCTCACCTTCACAACTAAGTGTTTATGGCTACTGGTCTGATACTTCCTTTCCCCAACTTCTTCTTATAATATTGTCACCTTGGATCGCGCAGTGCTGACTGCGGCGATAATTGTGGGGTTTGAGGTGGACTTCACATAGCTACTACAAGTGGTGATGCACAAGAAGGGTTTGAAGTACACTACTACTTACCCTTTCCCGTGCATGGTTTTTCTGTATGAAGGTTAGCAGGAGTGCCCGTGTGTCACACTAATGAGATAAAGACCCTATCTGGCATAGTAGATATTTGACTTATTCGTGATGAGGCTAATGAGTTGGATTCAAACAGAGGGCCCCGTATAGAGGTACATCCACAAGGTAAGAAATTGGCAACCATGATAGAGCAAGCCCAAGGGGCTAATCTCGCTACATCTGAGCCTACCGATACCACTCAAATAGAGTATATCCTAAGCGACAACACTGCTCCGAGTTCGTCCCGCTCTATACCATCTTTTACACTTTTCTCGGTAGCTGGGGTCCATAAACTTGGGGCCCCAAATGGCTACAATTTCGCACCACATCCAGCCTTGGATGCAGAGTTCTATTTCTGAGGTAGTGGAGCGCTTAGAGAGAAAGATGGCCCAGCACATTGAGTGGAAGGTCATGGAGGTTCACCATTGCTTCGACGCTTTTGAGCTACGGGTTCTTCCCTGACCAGCCCCTACAGTTGATGTGACGGCTCTCCAGGATGCTGTGGAGAGTCTTAAAGTAGATTTAGATTCTATACTAGAGGCTCGGGTGCTGGTGTCTGAGACCGCTTCTATAGAGCCTGTTGAGTACATAGTGTGGGCTACCTTGTTCTCCATTGCAACACTTCCACCACCTCCACAACGAGAGCGTACCAAGAGGCACCATATTAGATATGAGGAGGAGTCTGAAGCTCAAAAAAAGGATCACCATGAGTTTGAAGATGGGGAGAGAGCCTCTCCTATTGATTAGGATGACCGCTAGATTAGGGCTAGAGAGTTGGCTGCTAAGGTATCTAGCTCCAGAGTTGATGAGGCTGAGAGAAGCACTATTGATGGTGTTGTTGTTGCTGAGGACACTACTGAGGGTGTCCCGACTACAGAGGGAGCGGGTTTCTAGCAACCGAACCCGCCAGCTTGCTGATCATTGACACTTTGCGCCTAAGGTTTGCTTCACCTACCACCTTATTTTATAACCTTTTATGCATTAGGGATAATTGCATTTCTTTTTGTTGGGGATGGGGAAAATGGAAAGTGAGTGCTAGGGTGAAGTCTAGTAGCCCAACTTACGATCCTCTCTTGGGGTTTTCTGGCCAGTGTTCTTTTTTCCCAAGAGACTAGTTATTTTTATTGTTTAACCAGCATGTTGGTATCTTTTGTACATAGTAGAGAAATGGAATCTAAAGCATGATGCCTAAACAAAATGATATCCAGATTTAAAGAAAATGTTTCATTACTATGCACAGTAACTAATAAATGTGTGGCCTTATGCATGACATGGAGATACACCACTGCATTACCCTAAATCTAAGACTCGAACTTGGTGTCTGATAATCTGGTAGAGTAATGAGATGTCAAGTGAGTGTACGAAAATTTTAATAGTCGACTATTTGTACTAAGCTACAACTTCTCTGGTTAGTCTTGTTAAGAGTAAGTCCTAATAGAAAATTATGAAAGGATGATAGGCCCTTGTTCAATATAGCCAATCTTTAGCCTAAATAATAGAAAAAATAAATTAAATTAATCCCTTCTTGATCGAAATGATTTGATCTTAAAATAGACTTTTCTTTTTCACGCCAACTAATCTTTTCTGCGAACAATGTGTTGGCCCTGGTCCTTCCTTCGACAAGTTCCTCAAATTATTCCAAAATCATAAGTTGAGGGTAGCTAATGCAGGAAACAACCTTTTCATGGCCCTGACCCAACTTTTGGTATTGTGTACCTTGACTCATGGCAAAGCCATGAGTTAAGGGTAGCTATTATTTGGAATACTCTGGAAAGTGGGGTTGAAAGAATAAAGAGAGAGAAAGATCAAAAGAAATGTGACTCAAGAAAAGTTTAAAGCAAAGTGAAAAACATTAAAATTTAAAAAAACATAAGAAAAGGGAAGAGCCACTTATACAAAAGGAAAAAGAAGGGAGAATAGAAAGGTTAAATAAAATTTAGAAAAAAGGCGGGATAAATTGATAAAAAGGTAGGATGCCTACCATTAAGTTAAGGAGAGCGACAAGTCACTAAAATATATATAAATGTACCCACCTCGACCTGAGCCTAAGTTACAAGATAAGAAAGTCCTAACGTGATCCTAAGAGTGCATCATAGTAAAGTTAAAGTAGTAAAAATAATGGCAAGCCTATGCCAACAAGTACAAATGAGGTTAGAAGTTATTCTAAGAGTGAGTATTGAAAAATAATCCTTATACTCAAACTGAAATCATTGTGCGATAAATGAGGATGTTGTTTTGAAGTGAGGACACTAGTTGCAATACCAGAAAATTGGTACCTTTGTGAGACCTCAAAGAGGATAGGTGTTGGTGTGTGGTGAATTTGTGTCATGGTCTGATAGACATGATCGATCCTAACAATGATAGCATGCATAAATTAATTTGAAAATAATGGGGATTGATATCCACATGATTGCAAAAAGCTAAAATAAGGATACTTTTGTACAAAGATTTTATGGTGAGTCATAGTGCGTTACTTGAGGACAAACAACAAATTTAAGTTGAGAGTGTGGATGTACCATGGTTTCGATGTATTTTCAATGCGTTTTCCTTAAGTTTAGTGTGAGTCTAAGTCCTTTTTTATTTGTTTTATTATAGTTTTATCTTTGTTTACAGGGAATCTGTCCAGAAGGAGAACATGGGAGAATTGTGCTCAAAATATGCAGAAGTGACGACCAACGGAGCCATCGACAGTCCATCGTGACCTTGACTATTCGTAGATGGACACCGTCTTATAAATAAAAAGTTTGGTAAAGGAATTTGAGTAATTCTTACATTGTGTGGGGCTATGGGAGCTCTCGACAGACTATCGTAGCCCCGACGGACCGTCCTGCACATCCGTCTATGTTAACAGAAAGTTGCCCAGTACCCATCTTCGAATGATTCTAATTATCAAAGAACGGAAGCCATCAACGGACTGTCACGCACACAACAGACCATCAACCATGTCAATTGATGGCAATAGAAAATTGGTGAAGAAAGTAGAAGAATAAGAAGTTATGTATGAAACGACGGAGGGCCTCGATGGTCCTTCGTAACCTCGAGGGTCAGTCATCAACTCATATGCGTTTTTGGGAAGATTTTCCTTAAATAGTTTTTCTCTTTTGTTAGGACTTTATGATTACAAATACTTGTAAAAACATTATTTTTGGGGTAACATTCTTGGATATTTTCTAGTTTTATTGTTCTAAGTTTGAATTTTCGGATTTTTTGAAACTTATAGTATTTTCCGGAATCGTTTGTTGCAAGTTTTTGATTAATTCAAGTAATATTCTAGATTTTCTTCAATCTCATCAAAGTAAGTGCATAAATTCTTATCTAATTAGTATCAATTTTGTGATTATTAACATGGGTAACTAAACTCCATAAATAGGGTTGTGGCGATCATGGTAAAATAACAAGGTAAAACATGCTAAAATAAAAATTCTCGAATAGTGTCTTGTAAGTGTGGCAGTGGTACCGGAACCGGCAAAATCGGACCGGTAATTACCGGAACCGGTATGGAACCGATATTGCGTGTACCGGTTTAGTTCCGGAACCGGACCGGTCCAGGAAACCGGTAAAATAACTATTGTTCCGTCCTAGTCCGTTAGTAAACCGGTACTAGACAGGACCGCATCGGACCGGTATCCGGGACGAACCGAATTTAAAAAAAAATTAATTGAATCTAATTTTTATTATAATTTAAATTTAAAACTTTAAAGTTATAAATTTAAATTTTCAAACTTTAAATTCAAACTAGTTTGAAAATTTTGAATTCAAATTTTAAAGTTAAATTTAAATTTCAAACTTTAAACTTATATAAACTTTAAAGTTATAACTTTAAAGTTATAAACTTTAAAGTTATAACTTTAAAGTTATAAACTTTAAAGTTTTAATTTAAAATTTTCAAAATTTTAAAGTTTCAAATTTAAATTTACAAACTTTAAATTCAAACTTTTAAAGTTTGAAAATTTAAAATTCAAATTTTAAAGTTATAAAATTTAAATTTCAAACTCTTAAATTTTGAAATTTTTGAATTTAAACTTTAAAGTTATAAAATTTAAAATTGACTATATCAAAAATTAAATTTAATACAACAATATTAAAAAACAAATTAAGACGAATAGCCTATAGTTTTATTAATATATATTTGATATTACAATTACATTTACAAAAATATTTGTTTCAATTAATAGTTGGTGCCACCATATAAATCCATTCGTAAATCATTCAACATTTCTTTAGTAACATGTTCGGGAATAGGTTGAATAGAAAGATCTTCCATTGCTTCAATCCCATCGCACTATAATCCTGCATTACTTCATCAACGTCATCTTGAAATTTGGTCGGTAGTGGTTCACGACCCAAATTTCTTCTCTCGGCATTAATCCAATCTTGAAATAATACCGATATCTCCAAGATGTTGGCTGCTAGTGAATGCATATGTTCTCCAAGTTGAAACCTTGCTGCACTAAAGACGCCTTCCGAAGCTACCGACGATGCTTGCATTGCTAATATATCTCGAACCATCGGTACTAGTTTTGGAAATCCTTTGGTGCGCTCTCTCCACCATTTGAGAAAATCTTCAGTAAGTTCTGTCATTTGATTAATATATGCATCAAAATCATTTCTATTATCGTAAGAAAGGTCAAGATAATCCTCTAAATAATTATCAATATTATTTTCATCAAATCTAACCCTAGAGCTTTCAGGTTCATTTTCACTTGATAAATTTTTATTAGCATTATATAAATCATACAATTTTCTTGCTTCAATTTTTATGCTATCTTTAACTTGTTGACAGCTAGGAATTTCTTCTAATTCATCTTTAATATCTAAGTTAAAATATATTTTTTCAACCATTCTTGATGAACCGAAATCTTTATACTTAGGGTGTAACAAACATGCAGTTAAATAAATTTGAGGAATAGGAATATAATATTTTTTAAATTTTATAATCATTTTTTCAATTGTTTGTTGAAATCTTGGTTTATTTTTAAATTTATATAATTTAAAAGAAATCATACAAATATCAGGCAAAACAGTACAAATTGATGGACTATAAAGTACAGAAATTCTTTTTGCAGGTAAGTAAAAAACTTTAAGGAAATCTATAAGTTCATTTATATCACGCCAATCATTATCATCTAGTCTATATGTAATATCAGAATGATGAGCATTCCAAACCATTTGTAAGGGTATTTGATATTCATAAGCGACTACACGTATTTCATATAAAGTATTCCATCTAGTAGACACTAGTTTTGAAATTTTTCTAGGTGTAAGATTATTTTCAAAACAGCGAGTTTGAAAATCTTTACGCCGAGACTTAACTTGACATTTAAATATAAAATGACATGCATTTTCAACTTTTGTACATCCGTTATCATAAATATTTACACCGTCTCTAACCATCAAATTATATATATGTGCAGTACACCTAATATGATAATTATCACCATAAAAAGGACATAGTGTAGTTTTAAAATATTGAACAGTAGAATTATTACTTGAAGCATTATCTAATGTTATACTACTTATTTTATCACATATTCCATAACTTTGTAAAATATCTAAAATAGTTTGAGCAATATAACTACCGGTTTTTTGCATTTGACAACATTTGTAACCTAAAATTCTTTTTTGCATATAAAAATTTTCATCAATCCAATGTGCAGTAAAAGTCAAATAATCGTTACCATTTACACTACGACTCATATCAGAAGTAATTGCTATTTTACAAGTATTATAAAAAAATAAACAACGAAGATATTGAAAATGTTGTGCATGATAATCAAATACAGCCTTTTTAATTGTATTTCTAGCAAAACCGTTAAAATTTGGATTATATAAAATTTGAACATAATGTATAAAACCGGGATTTTCAGCAAAACTAAATGGCAAACCCATAACACATATCATTTTAGCTAGTTCTTCAAGATCTTTTTCTCTACTATATAAAGGTAGTATACTAGAGCCAGAAACATTAGACGGATTTTATTGTGTTTGTACCATTTTAGAGCCGCCTACTCCTACATTTTCAGGAAGGGGGTACCGTTTTTTTTAGCTTCCGATACCACTTTAGCATGCAAAAATTTATTTTTACAACAAGACATTAAATGACTACTGAAATGTCCCGTCCTGCCAGATTTGCCCACAGTTTTATGATTTAATATATGTTTACATTTATTACAAATAGCTTGTGTTTTATCTTCATTTTGTGTCATAAATTGCCTAACAACCGATTTTTTAACACTTGCTACCTTAGGCCTAGGATGTACTGGGGGAACTGGGGCAGGACAACGAAAGGGAGCGGGACTAGGAGGAGTAGTAGCCGTAGGTGGCTGAGTTTCATCATCATCATCATCAAAAATAGGCGTATCAGTATAATTATCAATATCATTATCATTATCATTATCACTAGGCAAATCCTCATCAAAATTACCAAAGCGACGTTGTAAATTTTCATGATAAGGATCTATTCCTGAATTACTATCAATATTAAATACCGTATTATCAACATGTGTATAATCATCCGTATTTATTCTTTATATAGTAGATTTTTTTGTTTTTGATTTAGAAGAACTACCGGTTTTTGCATTATCGGAGGATGTAAAGTTACAAACATTTCTTACACGCTCTAATGCACTTTTTTCCCCTTTCCTTTTTGAACAATATTTTTTCCGAAATCCATATTAAAAAATTAAACGTGAGAATAAACATAATAAGAAAAATGTTATGCAATTATGCAAACAATAAATCACAAATAAATAAATAATTATTTAAGTATAAATGAAACGTAAAATAAAAGTTAGAACGAATGTACCGAACGTCTAGTTAAAAAAAGTAGACGTTTATGACCGCCGATAGCCGAACATGGAAAGTTTAAAATTGAATTTTGAAGCTCCAAATCTAATTTCGAAAGACCAAGTAAGACAACACCAAAATTTAAGATATTATATATTATAGAATTAGAGATTAGAGATAGAGAGTTGAGAGTTGAGAGAGTAGAAGATGAATAGATGATATTGTGATTTAAAAGAATGAAATTTATGGGTATTTATAAGTAAAAAAATGGTTTAAAGTGTAATTTTTAAAACTTTAGGGTATTAAAAAAGTTAAGGGTGGGGTAAGGGCTTTATTGGATGATTTTTTCTTCAACTAGCCGTTGGGGGGGGCCACTAGCCGTTACCCAACGGGTAGTAACGGCTCTAATTAAAAAAAAAATTAAACCGGACCAGACCGGACCGGACCGGTAATTACCGTAACCGGTAAAAACCGGATATTCCGTAATTCTGTCCCGGTTCCTGTCACGGAACCGGAAAACCCAAACCCTAACAGGTACTAACCGGTACCGAACCGGACCGGGACAGACCCGATAGGGAACCGGAAGGTACCGGTTCCGCTGCCACTCTTAGTGTCTTGCATGAATTCATAATTCTTTTGTTTAGAAGTCTTTTTAACAAGTGCACGCGTTAGAACTCGCCTTGTTGCTACTTGACGGACCAAAGAGGTAGATATTAAGAAAAGAATTATGATCTTAGATTTAGTATACACTATCTAATAGGCTAGTGTCGATTGGTGTGAACTAAAAACTAAGCCAAACATCTATCATGATTCTTAATATGAGGTACAGGTAATGTTTAGTAAATTTAGCACACACATAGCCGGACAAAGGTGCTCAGTGAAATTTCCTAGTTGACGGACCAAGGAATAAGGGATACATAACTTACCACTTTGCATGAAAGATACTAGGAAAGGATTGTTATAGATATAATTACTGCGTTATAAACCTATGGGGAACACTTAAGCCCTAGTTACTCTCATTACTTGACAAAAATCAAATCTTTGTATTTGTTTCTTATTTACATAGAAATAGCTCATTAAAATTATAGTTTTAAACCCCCTTTTTTGTTACTTGTTTCTTGGAAAGGAATTGACTAAACAAAAGTAATAATAGGTTAAAGTTAAGGCTAAATAATTTTCCTCGTGGGATCAACCCCAACCTCATAGTTGGGTTCTTCAATTGATACGACCGCTTATACTTCTTTTTGAGAAGTAAATTTGAGCTTATCAAAGGTTTTGGACATTTGACCCCAAACACCACCAAACATTATATACTTCATCAAAACACTATTATAAAACATTTTAGGACTTTAAAACTTTATGACACACGTGTTATGTTGTATCTTCACCTAATTTGTTTTAGAGATGTTACCCCCCACTTGGACAACGTTCGTCCTCGAAAGACATTAATTCACTTTTAGCACTTTCAAGAGATAACACTCAACACTAGAAGCACACAAAAATACCATAAATAAACAATACACATAGATAGAAGAACCACCAATTTCACATAATCAAGAGACTCAAAACTTAAAAAGAAGTTAGATACTACTTCTATAACTCATGACGCAATAAGACTCACATTCTACATTTCATATAGGAGGAGCTCCTTCTAAACACGTTATCATTCTCAAATACATCAATTCTATACAAATAAATAACAATTTCCCATGATATAAAAATTTAATGAAAATTTTGAATTTCTTATAGTGAAGTACAACATCTCTTACAATGATATATGTTCAAATATTCAGTTATGCAACTTTTAAGCAATTTATGATAGAAGCATGAGAAGATGAGAGACAAAACCATATAAACTAATTTTAAAACATAAACTTAAATCCATAAAAGGCACAGTGCATGGAGATCAATTAAATTCATTTTCAACTTGACTCCTACAGAAAATGCAACGTGCAACATGCTATAAATACATCTCTTTCCCCACCTTGAATTGAATGGAATATAAGATACAACAAATCACTACTCCACTACTTACAATACTCCCCAAATAATAATAAACCCATCACCACACAAGAGATAAATATATAACATACTTGCATCATCACCGGAATTTGCACCCTTCGCTTGAAGAACATAGAAGTGATTGCTCTTTGGAGCATCACCTTCTGCAGCACTAGGAGGAACTTGTTTGGCTTCTCTTACTCTTGATGCAATAGTAGGACAATACCTCACTTTATGACCATCCTTACCACAAGTAAAGCAACCTTCGGTACCGGCTACACATTTCCCAAAGTGCTTCTTCCCACACCTAGCACAAGTAGACTTAACACCTTGAGTAGTACTACCACCCTCAACCTTGACCTTAGGATCAATAAATCCATCTCTGTTTGGAGTGCGCTTCTTGAATCTAATTTTGTTTTGCTCATCGGATCAACCCCTCTTCAAGTTTCTTAAAATCGTACTAAGTTTAGACTCCTTAATGGATTTTTCATACAACATTAGACTAGAAAAGTTCATGTCACCATGGTGCATTGTCGTCCGGCACTCTTCATTAACAAGTCAACAACGCTAGTCACAAACCTAGTTATATCATCCCTAGGGTAAGACACCAATGATTGAGCATAGCGAGCAAACAAGGTAAACCTCAAAGAATACTCTTCCATACTCATGTTCCTTGCCTGAGGTAAATAAACTCCTCAACCTTCATATCCCTCCACTCAAAGGGAAAGTATTTTCCTAAAAAGCTCCTTAAACTCCTCCAACTCTATATGACCCGACTCAACCGGCATGTTATTTTTCCATTGGGTGTACCACACTTGAGCAACATCCCTCAATTGGTTTTAATCCAACCTCGCCTTCTCCCTAGAAGTCACCCCCCATAAAACTGAAAACCTTGTACACACCATAATGAAACTCGTAGGGATCTTCTTCCAACTTCCATCCATGAAAGATAGAAGGATTCATCCTTACTAAGTCCCTCAACCTAGAGGTCATAGTACTCCCTATAGTATTCACCATAGTATTAACACCGATATTCACATGAGGTATCATGGCTCGGGCTAAAGCAAATAACGCCTCTCTATTCTCCCCAATAGTCATGTATAGGGAACCAGTTAAACCTCATTAACTTCATCTCTAATAGGTACTTTATAACCTTGAGGAGGAACTTGGACACCTTAGGAACCTGAACTCCTTCTGGACCTAATCCATCATCGAGAATTTCCTTATACACTCCTTCGTCTTCCAACCTTCTTAAAGCCATTCTTCATATTGTTATACCATATATTCACAAGAGAAGAGATTAAGAATACACACTTATAATCTCAACTCTTTTGGCACGACACAAGAGTGATGAAAAAATTTAAACTCTATCGTCTTATAGCCTTCCGCTAATAGATGTGTCACGACTCACACCAATAAACAAGACTGTACTAGGCATGGCTTTAATGAGACTTCAGATTCCTAAAGACTACTTCATAACCAATTCCTCAATACCAAGTTTACCACGACAAGAGAGTATACCCTAGAATAAACGTATTCTCAAATCATTGAACCGCGTACTAAACCTCAAAGAGGTCTTCTACAAGTTCTTTGACATCATTCAGTGCACACATGAATGAAAAGTAGTGCGGAATTAAAAACTTTTTCACATGAAATAATAACACTTCAAAATATCTCTGTTATTGAAAATCATAAGGAAGACTAAGTCTCAAAGTCGACATCTTAGACATACGACTATCTTAGGTCACGGGCCGATACATAAGCAAATTAGAAATATCTATTTATATTACAATGTCTTTAATAGGTAAACTAAACATAGTGATGGCCTCGAATCACTTGAAGAGATACCACAACATTGCTTGAATGAATGCTCATATCCAAGCTTTACTTCAGAGACTCCTCTCAAATTCCACCTACACCTTAAGACATAAGACAAAATATATGGGATTAGTACATTAGAATGCACTAACTATGGTGGCATAAACTAAAACCATGGTAAAATGACATTTGTATAAATGATGCTCTTTTTAGGGAAAACCTCATAATACAAGTATAACAATCACTTAAAAGTCAATATAAACGCATATAGCCACATTAAAAAATATAGCATATCATCATATCAAACCATACAAGCATAAGACTCTCCTACCAATGGTCCTCCAGAGGCTCACTTGAGTGAGACATAAAGTGGCCGCCCATAGAACCCCTTCATACACACCTAAGAGTTCCTCAAGGATTCCTAAGATAAAAATTTTACTATATTCAATTAAATCGCTACCTAAAATTACCCTAAGACTCACCTAAGTAAAATATGAAGACTCATACACCCTCTCCAAGATTACCTAAACAATCCTTAAGGCTACCCTAGATAAGTACCTTTCCATTTACATGTATTTAACTTAACTCATTATGTTAATTAAAATATTTAAGAGACACTCAAAAATTAAGTAAATTTATATAATTGTCTTGGAAAAGACCAAAGGAACCTACACACTAGCGTCTTCAAAGACTACTCGTGCAATGTCTAAATTGCGTCCAATTAAACTACCTAAACTTTGTAGACCCTATCAAACACTAGGATTTATCTAACATGATGAGAATAGGAAATAACCCACATAGGCCATACTTCCTATGCATGGAATTTGTAGTCTACCCTACTCCGATGGAGGGTGTTCTGCTTGCCAAGCATAGATATAGGACACATCCCAGTAGGCACATGGTTGAGGAATATTAAGGGTTTTTTTGTACTGTAGTCTCATCTTAAGAAGAGCAAACCCCAAGCATACTCTCTCGGTGCTAGCCTTTGTTCTCATATAGAAATTCAATTTGATGTCATATGAAGAGGTACCATAGAGAAGGCATAACCGAATTTTAATACACCTTACTAAAAGGGATTTATTAGGGCTGCCACACAATGGTTAAATAAGATAGCTTCATGACATTTCTAAGGATGACTTCATGTCATTCCATAAAAAAAACCTAACTCCATCATTCACACAAGAAAGATAATTACAACTTTCAACTTCAAAGATACCATAACCTTCTACCTAGGTTGAAGGTTCCACATTAATGACCCTCTTTACTATATTCAAGATCCTATTTAAATCACACACTTATTCATGACAAATATGCTTCAGCCTACAAAATAAAGAGTCATATTCACATTTCATGTATCAAATAGAGGGACATAGGCGTATAAAAACAAGACACACAAATCATTATCTTATCACATGTACAATATTAATCGAGTAGCATATAGGGAAAACCAAGTATACTACCATTTAACCTACACACTTCTATAGAATCATCAACATATATCATCATAATGCTCATATAATCAACCAGGAAGATAAATACTTCAATATGAAGAAACACACCTTAAGAAATCATCATAGTCTACTATACACACTTATCATTAAGTAGTTTAATATATGTTTTGACTTCACATATACACATAATTTATATAGATCCTCACAATGATAAATATACAAGATATTACATGATAACATCGTAATTCATAAAGTAATGCTGACGAGACCACATTCTTTCACAATTCATAATGTAATGCCGACGAGACCATATTATTCACAAGCATAACACATAAGCACCGCGACAATAAGTTGAACATACAGAACATCAAAATTTAAATATGTATACTACATAATATAGAAGACAGTTAGGTCAGCACATAACCATTCCATCCACAACAACTCCAATCCATAGCCAATTAACCAATTTAATCCACAAAGTCTCTTACCAATAGTCATAATCATCAATTCAACCCAATAATCACAATATACAATGATCCAAGATAATAGATGATGAAATTCACAAAATTAGGACAGCCTACATACAATTCTAACATTCTTCTTACATAATTCAATAGTCCAAATAAAACTACACAAGAAATCAATACAATAGAGATATGATTAAACAACCCATAATATAACCAAATTATGAAAATCATGGTTTTCATAGGTTCATTGAGTTTTTGGTATAAAATCATTAAATTAATATAAATTCAATCATAAATCATTTACTCAAGACATTTTATGCAAGAACTCATGGCAAGATAACAAAATTGAAGAATTCATCTTTTGAAAATTCTTCGAAAACACTTTGAAGTTTAAATCCTCGAAGAAATATGATTCTAGGATCAAACGACATACCTTGATTGATGATGAACTACGAAATTGAAAGAGAGTTGATGGAGAAATCAAGCTCCACGCTCCCCCCTTGCTTCAAGCTCCAATAGAATTCTAGAGAGTTCTTCTTTGGGGTTTGGGTTTAGATTTTAAATAATGAACTAGACCTGGGTTCTAGACTTATAAAACTACTTAAAATACTCTAAATGCCCTAAATAACCTCCCATAATATTTTTAGAACACTAGATGAATTACCTCAAAAATCCTTGGCTTGCAAGAGACCGTGCCAAAAAATATGCAAGTCACTATCGAAGGACCAAGCTACGCCTTGTTGATCAACCAACGGTTCATCCTGCTGGTCAGTGGTTTGGTTTAGAGGCTCACTAAATGAAAGTACAAGATCCTGACACTAAGTATACACCTACTTCCCAATTGATGGGGCGTCAATTGACCTAAGGGGAGCCGATTGTCTCCTTGGTTTTGGACTGTTTTGGCAATCTTGAACGACAAGTTGGGTCCTCCTCAATCACTGTTTGGTTGGTCCTTGGGAGCCGTGACAAAATATTTCCAATTCAAATACACTCGTATATATGCGATAAACCTCTCACATCAATTTTAACCAAAACGAAGAAGTAAAACCTTCAAAGGCACACTAAAACACACAAACACGTTTAACGAAAAAATTCAAACATCCAAATACCACAAAACATAAGATACTGTCTAAAAAACAATTATAAACCATTTTAGGACATTAAGAACCCATAACACACATTTTGAGATCTAGATTTACTTAATTTGTTTTAGAGGCATTATAACAGATTCCTCCACAAAATCTTAACTGACGTGACTTCTTCGTTTCTCTACCTTTGAACTTGCAATTATGTTTTTATAATTGCACCTCTTCATAAATGGAACTACCCTTAATACCACACTTTCTAATTGCTTTATAGATGTTCGATCACCCACACTCTTCTTCAATAACAAAATATGAAAGACTAGATAGGTTTTGCTAGCTTTGTCTGCTACTCTAAATTATAAGCCACCTTACCAATCCTTTAAAATATTGGGTAAGAACTTTCATACCTAGGACTAAGCTTCCATTTTTTACGAGACATCATCACCTCCTTCATAGGCTACACTTTATGGAAAACCCAATTAAAAATTTAGAACTTCAAGTCCCTCTTCCTCACATCTAGAAAGAACTTGTGGTGACTCTGGGTTATCTTAAGTATGTCCCTGATGAGCTTAAATTTTTCATAGCATCATGAACCTATTTTAGCCCTATAAAGGTTGCTTCACCTACTTAAAACCAACCAATTTCCTCTTTGTGTATTCACCCATACAATATCTCAGAAGGGTCCATTTGAATACTTTAATGGTAGCTATTATTGTAGGCAAACACTTTCTGAAGGAGATGATCATCCCAACTTCCCTTAAAATCGATCACATAAGATATCAACATGTCCTCTAGGGTATGAATGGTACGTTCTGCCTGAACAAAGTCTAATGATGAAATATTGTGTTGAGATATAAGTGGGTACCAAGACCTTTCTAAAATGACTTTCATAAATAAGAGGTAAACTGAGGACCTCTATTTGAAAAGATATACAAAGGAACCCCATGCAACCTTACTATCTCATTAATATAAAGCTTGATGTAATCCTCCACCGAATCTGTAGTCTTCACGACCAAACGTGATTGGACTTAGTAACTTTTCTACTATCACGCAAATAGAGTCAAGTTGTCAATGAATATGAGGTAAAGTAGTAATGAATTCCATGTTTATAATTGTAACATTCCAGAAAATCATACGTTTAATGAAAAGCCCAATAGTTTCTTAAGAATGTCTATTACGGATAAATAGGCATGTCAATGCCCAATATTTAGAAATCTTTGGCATATTAGAAAATTGTGGGCATAGTATAAAATGTTGGCGTAAGAGTGTTAGAAAACTTTTCATGTATTTATGAGTCTATGTAATGAATGTACATGAAATGAAGACCCTAAGCTTATTAAAAAGTCGTCTATACAAATCACATGAACTACTAGGCATCCAAGTGTAAAACCTAGTACCATAACACATGACCAATTAAAAGGATCATGCAGATTATATAGTGCCCAAGGATATACTGAGGATCCTTGGAATAATAAGTAAACATACACAAATCAACCATACATAATATTTAGTTAGGATAAAGCAACCAATCAATGTGAAATTACATGTGCAAGACATGTGAAGAAGCTGCCAAGAGAGGGGACCACCGTAATAGAATTCGGTTAGGGTAATTAGGGGGGAAAACTTGCACAAGGGACCACTCCATGTGGGTCCTAACCTCCCTACCGATTCTAGACTCTAACATACTGACCTAAGTAACTAATTACCTAGGACTAACAGAATTGGAACAATTAGTGCACCCATAAATCTAGAACCAATATCAGGTTGACACTAACCTAGTACTAGTTAAAGAGAAAACCTAGTACTTAACCTAGAACGGTCAAAAAGGTCTGTTATGGTCCTAACAACTTAGGGGTACTTTAGTAATTCCCCTAGGTTACCTAATTAATAAATTTAGAAAATTAATTAATTTAAAAGGGTTAAAACCAAAAATAAAAAGGAAATTTTCAGATTTAAGTTAAGACAAAAAAGGGACAACCTAGTACCAAACCTAGAATGGTGCAAAGAGTTAAGATCGTAACGACTTAAGGGTACTTTAGAAATTACACTATGATACATAATTAATTAATTTTGAAATTTAATTAATTAATTTAAAGTGGCAAAACGGAAATCACAAAGCAATATCAACATTTTGGTTAAAATAAGAAAAAGACAACCTATTACCTAATCTAGGATGGTTCAAAGGATTAGTTATGGTTATAACGATTAAATGGTACTTTAGTAATTACCCTAGACTACCCAAATGATTTTATTAGTAATTTAATTAATTAAATTAAAGGGGTCAAACCGAAATACTTACACTAACCTAGTACAACTCAAGAAAAGTCCTAGTACTTAATTTAGGATGGTCCAAAAGGTTTAATTTTTGTTCCAATGATTTAGGGGAACTTTAATAATTACCCTACATACATTAATTAATTTAATTAGACATTTAATTAATTAATTTAAAAAGGAAAAACAAAATTCTTAGGAAAAATTTTAGATTTGACCAAGTATTGTGTTTTCCTAGTTCTAATCAATCTAGGAGGGGCTTTTTAGTATTTAGTTAATTAATTTATTTATTAAACTTATTAAACCCTAAGTTGAATTATTCAAGATCAGTTCTTAAACCTAAAATTCACGTTCAAACTCATAGACAAAAATGACGCAAACACAGTAAGCAACGAACGCAAGAAAAAGGCCGAACTTTATCGATTTTTTTGGCGCGAGTTCAATGTTTATTCAAGGTTTCTTTCAAGGTTATCTTTGTAGATTATGTTCTAAATAAGTTATGGGTTTCTCTCCTGGAATTCTTTCACCAAGAGAGTTTTCATTCGATTGATTCAAAGATCTTAAAAACTAGGGTTGTTTCCCATCGTTCTCGTCGAACTCCTTTCCCTAGTATCCTTGTTATGACATCAATGTTGAAAAGATTAGAAATCATGTTGTTGGTATGGGTGCTGGATGATCTTATGTGTATGGTTTTTGATTAAATAATGATTGAATTAACCTATTAGTTGGACTCTTTTGATGGTAAGTGTTATTATCTGAATTAAAATAATGATATTATGTTAAAGATATGTCCGAAAATGTTATGTATGAATATGACAGTTTGTGCATACTTGTTGTTAATATAACTGTATAAATATGATATATTCATCAAATTCTAATATTATGCTGTCCAAGATGTTAAAAAAACATTATGCCTAAAGTTTTGTTATAAGGTTAGTTAAAAAGATCTCCGTGAAATAATAACTTTAGTGAATGTTTGCATTATGTCAACAAAATGGCTAACAAAAACATTGTTCAAAATTTCAAGAGGAATTGGATATAATATTATGTTAAATAACTAAAAGATTGGCTAATGTATAAAGTATAAAAACTTAGGCATGTTGAACATGAAAATTGGCTTATGGCAACAAATATGGTTATGAAATATATGTCCAATAGTTTATGCCAATACTAATCGTATGCCAATAAATGACTAACGATACATTTTCTACAAGTCATGAATGTAAATGGCTAAAATATTGGCTAATTGTTAATATATATAAATTTAAATATGAACATACGTAAAATTGGCACATGCCTTAAAAATGGTTATGTAGTTTAATATTCCAAGGTTGAGGCCAATATTAATAATATGCCAATATTGTGTAGTTATAATTTCAAATAATAATATGAGCACTTCTAAACTAATTAGGACAACTCCCAACATGCTCTAAAAGAATGACATATGACCTCATGAAACTCATTTAATGAAGTGCTCATCGTCCATAATTGATTATATGAATCTACTACAATAATGTAATTAATAAACCTGTGTTATAACATAATTAAAGGGTCTAAAATAAGTAAGTTACCAGAATCGGGTGTTAAAGGAAGTGAGATAAGTCTCACTTACACCTAAGCTACTAAGTTAACAGAATACTCATGTATGAAGGTATTACTATGTGTGAGCCAGTCCCATTAACACCTAAGGATGATATGTAAAGAAAATTCACATTTCAGATATGTAAAGTAAAGATGACCAGTCATCAATAGAGTAAGTAAATCTCAATCTATAAGCAAGCCTCCATAATGCTTCAGTCAGCACTAAAAGATTAAGAAGAAATAAACATTCACGTAACGAGATGAACAATTATTTTATTCAATGATGCTAGTGAAAATGGTTACAACATTATAAGAGGCTAAGATGAATAGTGAGACAAGTCTCAACCAAGTCTAAGTAAGGGTCACTAAATGTACACTCCAAAGAGAGTGTAGAATATCAAGAGAGAAGTCTCAATCATACTCTATATGTAAGTGTAAGGACAATTCATACTTAATACTAATGATGAGATGAGAATTCATCTTATGAGCAATGATTCCCTCATTCTAGAAGCTAGCTTCCATGATGTTTGAGTTGAATGTAATGGAACTATATACTAAGCAGCGATAGGCTAGCAATGATCGGTGATGCCGTCCTTCGGGCGGAAGTTCACGTAACTCTCATGTGATGAGATTATCCGAGATGACAGGTCTCCTTATATCTCATAGACATTGAACATATACTACCAATATAGGAATCTAGTAGGGTTTGACTCCCTATATACGCCAGCATGTACGGGTCACTTTGGGCGGTGATTCCACTTTTTTCCGGTGTGGGGCAGACACATGATTTCATGATGCTAACATGATCTATGTTGGTTAAAGTTAAAGTTCCCAAAGAAAGAATGAGTTCAGTCTCAAATTATGGAAGATTTTGAAATGAACGATACCAAAGGTTTTTGTGCAAGACAATCAGGAGGTGAAATCAGTTCAAGTAATGCCATAAGATCATTCTTGGTCATTGCACTTAATAATCCCGATGAGAGTCTTAATCTTCATCCTAGGTATACCTAGTGTTTACATCAGCCTACGAATTAATGAAATGAATAATGTGAAGTGTGAATGAACAAATGAAGCAGACTCTATCTTTGCTAAAGGAGGCCCTCGGGTTGAGGTCTCATATGTTAGGCCTCAATTTAGATGTCTTATGCTACATCAATTATTCCAAAGTCTCCTGTATATGAAATGTAAAATGTATAAAACATGAAAGTAATGAAATCAATGGCATTATAAAAATAGAATTGCTTATTAAAGGTAATGAATATATAGTGTAAAGATTGACTCATTATAAGGTAGGGAAATCATTCCTTAGTCCTTGGATTACTTATATCAATTCATAATGGGCATGGGACTACAATGAATCATTGCACTTGCATGTAAAACATAGGACCAAAAGAGTTATTGAACTACACAAAAAGAAGAAGAAAAATACTTTAAAATAATCTAAGTGTACAAAGAGGAGCTCTCGGCCTTAGACGATCAATAATCTCAAATCTTCGCCCGAGTTGTTCTAAATTATGTTAATAATACTAATGTCTTGTAATCATACATAAAATGATTTGTGTTCATTGAATGCATTAAAATACATCATATTCATACCACAATTCACAACTAATGATTTTGGGAAGTCTACTAACTAGGATTTCCAGAAATAACATGTTGATTAGGAAGAGCTTTCTTTGACCATGCATAGCCTTATGTGTATGTTTGAATACACCAATACATAGTAAAAGTGGTGTATGAACCCCTACTATTTACTATTTTATAGATACACATTAAGGTACAGATTGACGACTCTTGCAACGGTTTGGACATCAACGTTTCTCCAGAGCATTTGGTAGATCCTCTTGATTTCGAGGATGCTACATTTTTAGTCTAGCATTAGTTTTAGAAAAAACTAGTGAATGTTGTCCCTGACATTTCTTTTGTACTTTCATTTGGAAGCTTCTATAGTAAGTCCGTGTTTGGCAAACATATTTATGACATATCCTTCTTCTATTTCAAATGTATTGTAATGATAGATAGTTGTTATATTCATGTTGAGCTTATTATATGATGAATTCATGAAATAACTATATCGAGTCTATGTATACTTCATATGTTTACAAGTTTTAAATTTTCTGCTAAACTAAACCATATGAATGTGATTAATGCAGGATGAGGCTTGTCGGCAACCTCTGAGAGGTTAAATGACGCCGGTTGCAATTCAGATTCCATAATCCAGGTCGTGACAAACTTGGTATCAGAGCATTAGGTTAAAGTACCTAGGAACTAAAGCTCAATACAACTACGTTATGTATTTTCGAGCTTATGCTTGTGAAGCGTGCCATAAACATTACTTAGAGACTACTTGACGATAGGATATTCTCCCTTCTTCTACTCTTTATCATGCTATCTAGAAGTTTGACACTTTATGCCAATATAAGTATATAACTTCCTTATTGTGTGAATGCATAGAATAATACACATAATAATTAGGATGGCCAAGTGGTCTAAGGCACTAGTCTTAAGATATGTCCTTCCCAGGAAAAGACCATAATGGAAATGCCCAACGTGGACGAAAAAGGTGTGGTTAGTGTTGTTGTTCGCATAGAGTTTAATGCATTGTAATGTCTAAAAGCCTTCCATGAGTATTGATGAGGAGGAGAAGGATAAGTTGGATAGATACCAACTCAAGAATATGGATTTGCTTCATAAGTGTAATGCTATAATAGACTATAGAAACAGGGTAGTAAGGTTTATGTTTCCAAATAAGTTGCTCTAAAATGAGAAAGGTGTGGTTCAAATTCAACAAGCCAAGGAAGATGCTCAGCCTCGGCCAAATGTTGTACATGAAACCCCCAAGAGAAACCGGTTCTATACGTTGAAAGGAAGAGAGGAACAAGAAAAGTTCACAGATGTGGATAATGGTAACTTTCTTGTCTTCTCCTTTCTAATTCATTCTTTATTAGATCGAGGATCTACCTTGTCTATGTTAACTCCTTTTGTGGCTATTCAATTTGACTTACTTCCTGAGATCTTACATGAACCGTTTCTAGTTAGTACTCCCATAAGAGACAGTGTTAAGGACGAAGGGGTATGTAGAGAAATAGATGGCATAGTGGCATGTCCCTTTGAAATTAAGTTGGGCGTCACTAGGTTCAAATCTTAAGGACAATAAGATGTCAACTAAGAGGTTATATATACTCTTCCTATGTCTGGTTTATGTTAACAAACTCTAAGTTTATGTGCTTTAGTGGATTTTATGTGGTAAGTCCCTAATTGTATGTCTTATAATAGCATTATGTGAACTAAAACGAAGTTATGTTGCATTTTATGTTGCTGTTTTTGTGTAGCATAGGCATGTTTTCAGTGTTGCATGATTTGTGATATGCATTAAGTTAAGTGTGATTGAAAAGGAAGTTCCTCAATCTAATATATAAAGCTTCAAACAATCTTGAAAGATGTGCATAATCCAAAATAAGTGTAAATCAGATATTCAAAAAAAGGAAATGTTTAAGTATGACAAAGTAACTTTCGAAAGTCACCTCTTTGTTTAAATGATATGTAAGTGTCATTCGGGGAAAACTGTTCCTAAGGTGGGATAATGTAACATTCCAAAAAATCATATGTATAATGAAAAGCCCAATAGGATCTTAAAAATGTGTATCACAGGTAAATAGGTATCCCAGCACATTAGAAAATTATGGGCGCACTAGAAAATGTTGGCTTAGAGAGTTTGAGCAAAATTATCAAGTATCTATGAGTTTGGGTAATGAATGTACCTGAAATGAATACCCTAAGCTAATTAAAAAGTCGTCTATACAAATCACATGAACTACTAGGCATCCATGTTTCAAGCCTTGTACCATAACATGACCATTTGAAAGGATCATGCAGATTAAACAATGTCTAAGGACATAGTAAGGATCCTTGGGACAATAAGTAAACATTACCAAACTAACCATAAAAAATACTTAGTTAGGAAACTGCAACCAACCCATGTGCAAGCACATGTGTAAGTCATGTGAATAATCTGCCAAACGAGTGGACCACCCTAACCAGATTCGGTTAGGGTAGTTAGGGGGGGAAAACGTGCACAAGGGACCACTCCATGTGGGGCCTAGCCTCCCTACAAATTATAGACTCTAACCTACTTCCTGAAATAACTAAATAAATTAGTACTAACCGAATTGGACTTATTAGTGCACCCAAAAACCTAGGAACGAAATCGGGTTGACGCTAACCTAGTACTAGTTAAAGAGACAACCTAGTGTATAACCTAGGATCGTCCAAAAGGTTAGTTATGGTCCTAACAAGTTTGGGGTAATTTCGTAATTCTCCTAGGTTACATAATTAATTAATTTATCAAATTAATTAATTAATTTACAAGGGCAAAAGCCGAAAATAAAAAGGAAATTTTAAGATTTCGGTTAAGACAAGAAAGGGACAACCTATTACCTAACCTAAGATGCTCCAAAGAGTTAGTTAAGATCCTAACGACTTACGAATACTTTAGTAATTACACTAGTCTAATTAATAATTAATTTATCAACTTAATTAATAAATTTAAAGGGTCAAAACAAAAATCACAAAGCAATAACAAGATTTCGGTTAAAACAAGAAAAAGACAACCTATTACCCTACCTAGGATGGTTCAAAGGATTAGTTATGGCTATACCGACTTAAGGGTAATTTATTAATTACCGTAGATAACTTAATTATTAAAATTTTCATTTAATTATTTAAACAATAGGGTTCAAATAGAAATTCTTACAGTAACCTAGTACAACTCAAGAAACATCCTAGTACTTAACCTAGGATGGTCCAAAAGGGTTAATTTTTGTTCAAATGATTTAGGGGAACATTAATAGTTACTCTAGGTACCTTAATTAGTTAAATTAGTCATTTTATCAATTAATTTTAAAGGGGCAAAACGTAATTCTGAGGAAAAAAGTTTCAGATTTGACTAAGTATTGGGTTTTCCATGTTCTAGTCAATCTAGGAGGGGATTTTTTGTAATTAGTTGATTAATTTATGTAATAAATTTATTAAACGCTAAGCTTAATAATTCAAGATCAGTTCTTAAACCTAAAAATCATGTTCAAACATACAGATAAAAAGGGCGCAAAAACGGTAAGCAACGAATGTAAGAAAAAGGCAGAAGATTTATCGATTTCTCTCGAGTGAACACTAAAAGATAAAGAAGAAATGAACATTCACGGAATAAAGTATGTAATTATGTCAATTTACGATTCTAATAAAAATGGTGACAACATAAGAAGAGGCTATGATGAATAATGAGACAAGTCTCAACCAAGCCGCTGTAAAAATGACTAAAGGTACTTACCTAATAGAGTGTAGAATATCAAGAGACAAGTCTCAGTCATCCTCTATATGTAAGTGTAAGGACAATTTACACTTAGTACTAATGATGAGATGAGAAATCATCTAATGAGAAATGATGCGCTCATGCTAGAAGTCGGCTTCCATGATGTATGAGTCGAATTTGATGGAACTTTATAGTGAGCACCGATAGGCTAGCTAGAGCAGTAATGCCTTCCTTCGGGAAGGGCGGAGGTTCACGTAACTCTAATGAGACAAAACTGTCTGGCATGCTGGGTATGCATCTCCTTATATCTCCTATTCTTTGAACCTATACTTCCAATATAGGGATCTAGCAGGGTTCGACATCCTATATACGCTAGCATGTTCGGGTCACTTTGGCTAGTGATTCCACATCTTTTCGGTTTGGGAACGCATTAAATTTCATGATGCTCACATGATCTATGTCTGTTATGGTTAAACTTCCCAAATAAAGAATGAGGCCATCCTCAAAGTATGAAAGATAGTGAAATGTACGATCTTAAAGGTGTTTGTGTAAGACAATCAGGAGGTAATATCAGATTCAAGTAATGACATTAGGTTATTCTTGGTCATTGCACTTCATGATACGGATGAGAGTCTTAAACATCATCCTAGGTATAGCTGGGGGTTTTATCAGCCAAAAAATTAATAAAATGAAAAATTTGAAGTACAAATGAACGAATGAAGGTGACTCTTTGTTTGCTAAAGAAGGCATCAATGATTCCAAAGTCTTGAGTATAGGAAATGTATAATACATAAAACATCAAAGTAATGAAATCAATGGCACGATCAATAGAGAATTTCTTATGAAAGATAATGAATATATAGTGTAAAGAATGACTCACGTTAAGATAGGGAAATCATTCGTTAGTCCTCGGATTTCATACATCGCTTCATTGTGGGAATGGGACTACAATAAATAATTGCACTTATAAGTAAAACACAGTACTAAAAGAATTATTGAACTATACAATAAAAAGAAGAAAAAAACTAAACAATAATCTAAGTATTCAAAGAGGAGCTCTCGGCCTAAGTTGATCAAAAATCTTAAATCTTCGCTCGAGTTGTTCTAAAATTTTTTTGATGATATTAATGTCTTGTAATCAAGTAAAAAAATTTTTTTGTGCTTTGAATGCATTAATACACATCATATTCATACAACAATTTACAACTAACGGTTTTGGAAAGTCTAGTGACCAGGCTTTCTAGAAATAGCATGTTGTTTAGGAAGAGCTTTATTTGATCTTGTGTAGCCTTATGTGTTTGTGTGCATACACCCATACTTAGTAAAAGTTGATGAACTATACCCTTCAATTGAAGCAATATAGGATCAGTGTCTTTTTTTTCCTTAACCTCTATTACCAATGAAAATTTTTACCCATTTTAAAATTTCACAACGTTATCTAATATGTTCATATGGGAAACTCCTAAGTGAAAAAGGTGGTGAACATCCTCAACATGTGCTGCACAACCCAAAGATAGTATGCTAAGAGCGTCAACTACTTAATTCGCCTTACTAAGATGGTACAACACATTCTGATAGAGTTAAAACATGATTTGTATTCAACCTATTTTTCAATTCTAAAAATCTTTCCTCACACTCGTCTCACAACTAAACCTTAACCTTTTTCTTAGTCAACTAATTTCATAGAGAAGATTTGGATGAAATTCATACCATGAATCTTTTGTAATAACCATCCAAACCCAAGAAACATCTGATATTTATAGGAGAGGTGAGTTTGGCCCATTGTTTCACTGCCTCTATTTTCCTGTGAATTCATTCAGATCCCTACCCCAAATACTATGTTTCCAAGAAAACAAATTGTTTATAACAAAACTCAGTTTTTCTAAACGGAACGAATAACTGACGATATTTAAGAGTATACAGGACAACCCTTAAATGAGTCACATAGTCTTTATCATTCTTATTTTAAATAAGGATATCATAAATAAAGACGATAAAAAAAAGTCCAAATATTAATTGAACATCCTGTTTATAAAATTCATGAAATATGCAGTAGCATCGTTTAGTCTAAATTACATAACTACAAATTCATCATGACCATACCAAGTTTTCAAGGTTGTTTTTAGGATTTCACTATCTCTAACACTGAGCTGATAATAACCGAATCTAAGTTCTATATTCATAAAACTATTAGCACCCTCAATTGGGTCATATATTTCATCAATTATAGAGACCGGGTAGTTAGTCTTCATTGTGACTTTTTTCAACTATCGATGGTCAATGCATATCCTCCAAAAAAAACATCTTTATTTAGTACAAACAACATTGTGCACCCCATTGGGAAATACTGGGTGTGATGAAGCCTTTATCTAAATGGTCTTTCAACTGCTCTTACAATTACTTAAGCTCAGTTTCAGCCCTTCGATACGGAGGAATATAAATATCTTGGGTATCTAGAAGAAGCTCGATTCAAAATTCAATTTCCCTTTAAGGAGGAATTTTGAGAAGAATTTCTTGAAGCATTTCTGGGGACTCACTTACTGTACGAAGTAATTCAAGAGTTGGGGTTTTGTAAGTTGAATCTTTAAACTCAAACTAGAGGATAGATATAACCCTTGCAAATCATTTTCATGGCCTTAGTTTAAAAAATAAATCTACACATAGGTATAGAGCTCCTTCCCTTCTATTATAAGATTATCTCATGTGGAAACAAGATGAGAACAATCCTAGTTCTATAATCAATTAAGGCTTATAAATAATTAAACTAATACATTACTATAATGATATCAAAGTCTACCATTTCTAACTCTACAAGATCTTCTAAGATGACTTTCTAAGATACGGTAAATAGATAATTTTTGTATGCCCTTCTAGCAATAACTAGTTCACCAACAAGTACAGACTTCAAAGCTTTTTTAGAGAGTTTTTGGATTAACACAAAAGTTCATTTTTATATATGGAGTTATAAAGGAAAAATTAGCCCCTAGATTTAATGTTGCATAAACATATAAGTGAAAGACTCATAATGTACTAGTGAACATCAAGAGAATCTTCTAGATCGTTGAAAGCCTTAAGAGAATGAAACTTGTTCTTGCGTAGACGGTCACCTGTACAAAATGAAGCACCCAGATGAATTGAACAACCTACTGGTACTATTGCAGCTCTAGATTGAACCCTTGTATTCTTACATTTCCGTCTTTATTTAGATGAAGGGAAGTCCCTCAACCTATGTATAGATTGACAACATCCAAAACACCCTTATTTCCTTGCTAGAAACTCTCCCTAATGGTTTTTACCATATTTTGGACAAGTTGTCCTAGCTTTCTTATTGTCCTTAATCTATTCCCTAATATTGTCACCCTGGACGTGTTGAGCATGAATCATAAACCTAGAGATATTCATATTTTCCTACAACATAGAATTCTAGAACTGTGTTGTCACTAGGTTGGATAATCCAAATCAAAACTTATTCATTTGTGCTCTTGAACCAGCAATAATATGTGGAGCATAAAATGATAGTTTGGTCAACATGAGTCCATACGCTTTAATCGACATGATACCTTGCCTCAAATTAATGGAATTCTCAAATATATAGCTATGAAATCATGATAAATTTATAATCTTGATGATATAGTGTGACTATTATTACAGTGTGTGATTTTGAACGGATTGTCACATTCTGGAAAGAAAACATGGAACGGATTGCCCCGTTCTGGCATAATTATTGGATCACGTTTCCACATTCCTGAAGAACAATGGGATCAGATTGCCACGTTTCGGCATCCTAACTAGGATCATATACCAAGCTAGTACACTAACAGTTTGAGTGTGGGTTACATAAGAGAAACAATAATATATGTATTCAGCTTGTGAAACGTATTGTCTAATTCTCATGTTGATTATGTTGTTTTTTTACATATATACATGTCACTATAATATTTTTTAACTTATTTATATTGATCTAGTGGTATAGCCGCGTGATCCTACCCGTACACGTTGGTTGCGTACTGATTCTACATTTGCTCTTATTTTTTATTGAGTACAGGGCATCTTTAAGTGGCTATTGACAGGCCTCGCTTATGATATCTGAGATTAATGTATCGACTTTAGGGGTCAGATGCATCTTTAGGCTACCATGGATTTCTCTTTTTTCTATGTCCACCATTTCCAGACTTGACCTTCATTTTTAATTATTTTAATGATTCATTAGAAAGTCCTTGTTTAGACTTTGTTACCTTTAGTAGTTTTTGTACATTGACATTCATATCTTAGGTTTAACTGCTGCAAATTTTAATTTTTATATCTTTTGTTTAGTAGAACGTTAATTTTCTTAATCTAACTTGCTTCGATAACTTAAATTCCTTAGTTAATGAATAATTTTTTAGTTGGATAGTGGTAGTGGTTCTCCCATGACGTTCTAAGTATGGTGCCAATAGAGATGAGTTTTTGATCCTACAAAAGTTTGTATCAGATCCTAGGTTCGTTGATCTCAATTTACCGAAAGGAATCTAATAGAGTTTCACATAATAGTACGGGTCCACCTTTACTTTTCTTCAAGAAGATATAGGTTTTAAGGAAATCTCCACTTTTCTCTTGTCTCTTTCGTTCTGTAAATTGTCTCCAATTGATATCTATAGATACAAATTTGTATCTAACTTCTTGCACTCTTATGTCCACATATAGTTAATAATAGATATAATGGTGTTAAGATTGTAGCCCCAGTCAATGTTCCAGATGAGGAAACCACACTGAGAAGTCATGGTCAAGCCATAGTTAGAGGAAAATCTAGGTATGCCGATAGACAATGTTCTGATGAATGACAAAAAATCGACACATAATGAGGAAATAGTGGAAGAATTTAAGATTGAGTATGTTGAGGAGGTTAAACAATAGGAAGGAGTGTTGGATAAAGCGACATGGATCTCTCTCCTCAATATGGTATTAGTTCAACAGATCATGTAATTCTTGAAAGTGTTGGCTGGTCCGTGAATGCTTTCACCCACTCAATACCCTACTAACCCTTCAATATATAGGAATGCACCCCAGTCAATTAGAATGTGAGTTAACAATTTCTTGTTTCGTCCTTAGTTGGGTTCTATGATGTCCGGTAATGAGCATGACATGTTTACCATGTGCTTAAAGCTGAAACTCTTGTATTTCTTGGTTTTGAGAGTGAAGATGCTAGCAATGCTTTTTTGGAATTTTCACCAACATAGGTTTGTGTTCATGTCCTTTAAACTTTAAGACGAGTCCCAGCAATGGTGAAGAGATTATATGGAATGTAGATATTCTATATTACCTCCACTAACTTGGACCTAATACCATATCATGTTTCTAGAGAAGTATGTAACTATGACCTTGAGATATCACAAAAAAGATGTGTTTATGTCTTTGAAACAAGGTTGTATGTCTTTGGATGCTTATGAGACCATGTTTCATGCCTGTCAAGATATGCTACAATGTCTGTGACTACGGAAGAGGAGAGAATTTACTTGTTAGTTAGAGGTTTGAAGTTTTAGTTGCATGTTTTATCTGTCCACATGAGTTCTGTAGGGAAGAGTTCTAGTGAGGTAACAGATTATGTTAAGAAAGTGGAGGAAGTGAGGTGAGACGGACAAGCCAAGGCATTTTCTAAGAGGGCCAAGAAGTCAATAAATTTTTAGGGCTTCTATCCTAGATGATCCGGCCGACAAACGCTCATGGCCAAACCAATTCAGTCTTCCATGCCCGCCTCTATGGGTAATTATTTAGGGACTCCATGCATTAATTTGTCAAAGTATAGTGCATGTGACGGGCAGCAGACGTCTAGTAATCGCACTTGTTTTAATTGTGGAGAACTTGGACACATGAAGAGAGAATGTCAACAACTGCATGTGTTTGAGTCAGTACAGAATGCTTCTCCAGCAAAGGTACACGCGTGGAATGGTAATAATGATAGAGAACGTCCATAAGCTGGGCAAGGATGTAACAAGAAAGGCTATGGAGGTATAAAAATGGCTAAAAAAAGGTAGAGGTAATGTGCAACAAGAAAATAAAGGTAGATCGTGTCAACAATAAATCATAGTGTTCTACTTTTCCAAGTAAAAATGTTGCACAATTATCTGATGCGGTGATCACAGGTACTATTCTTGTCTGTGACCGGATTACTATTGTCTTATTTGATCCAGATTCCACTGAATATTAGTGTCTGTGCGGTTTGACTTTGAATTTGAAATGTTGTGTATTGTTTTTTATGCCCATTTTCGTGTTTCTACCCCTATTGGAGAGTCCGTAATAGTCACACAAGTCTGTCATGCTTTCCCTATTTTGTTTATGGGATTTCAGACTTTGGTGGATTTTGTGATGTTGGATATGGATAAAATTAATATTATCATAGGCATGACTTGGATTTCCCCCTATTATATTGTGCTTAATTGTAATACAAAGTCTATTATTCTATAAATTCTGGGAAAGGAAAGATTAGAGTTTGAATGGGTGTACAAGCCTAATTAAGATAAGATTATATTGTCCATTCAGGCAAGTTAACTAGTAGAACAAGGTTGTTTAGATTATTTGACTCATGTTAGGGATGTTGAATTTAGGCTCCATCTATTGGGTTTATTCCTACGCTATCTTAGTTTGGTGAAGGATTTCCCAATGACTTTCCTGGCATGCCTGCGGATACATACATAGATTTTTGTGTTGAATTAGATCCCAATACACATCCTATTTAAATTAATTTGTATTGCATGGCTCCGGCAGAGTTGAGAGATCTTAAGTATCAACTTCAAGAGCTCATTGATAAGGGACTTATCTGTACTAGTGCTTCCCCATGGGGTGCTCCAGTTTTTTTGTCAAGAAGAATGATGGTATCGTGAGGATGTGTATAGAGTACCGACAATTTAATAGAGTAACTATTTGGAACCGGTACCCCTTTGCTAGAATACGTGATATCTTTGACCAATTGCAAAGTGGAATGATCTTTTCCAAGATTGATTTATGATCTAGGTAACATCAATTAAAATAAGTCAGAATACGTACCCAAGATAACATTTAGGACTCATTATGGGCATTATGAATTTTTTGGTGATGTTATTTGGGTTAACTAATTCTCATGCAACATTCATGAGCTAAATGAATGGGGTCTTCAGGCCATTTATTTATTCGTTTGTGACAGTTTTTACAGATAATATCTTTGTTTATTCGAAAGAAAATAAGACCATCTCCGTACTGTCTTCGGTTCTTAGGAAGCAAAAGTTAAATGCAAAAACTTTCTAGTATGAAGTTAGGTTGAAATTGGTTGTGTTTTTGGGGCATTTAGTGTAAAAATAAAGGGTAAGTGTAGATCCCCAAAAGATTGAGGCAATTATGAGTTGGGCACGACCAGGTTTTGTTTACTAAAATTAGTTGTTTCGTGGGGGTTGCTAGTAATGATCAATGTTTTTGTTAAGAAGTTTTCTTCAATTGCTAGTCACTTGAATAATCTGACAAAAAAAGAGGTGCCACTTGGAGGGATTGAGTAATGTGAGGAGATTTTCCAAAATCTTAAAACAGTTTTGGCTACCGCACCTATCCTAGCATTACCGGTTGAGGGTAAGGATTTCATTGTTTGTTGTGATGCTTCGTATTCTTGTTTGGGTGTGATGTTGAAGCAAGATAAGAATTTCATAGCTTATTCCTCGTGTCAATTCAAGATGCATGAGAGGAATTATCTCACTCACGATTTGGAGTTAGCAGCGGTGTGTTTGCTTTTAATATTTGGCGACATTACATTTATGGTGTTTAGTGTAAAAATTTTATTGATCATCGCAGTTTGCAGCATATTTTTACTCAAAGGGATTTGAATTTGAGATATTGGAGATGGATGGAGTTACTCAAGGATTATGGTGTGACCATTTAATGCCATCCGTGCAAGGCTAATATGGTGGCAGACGCATTAGTAGAAAAAGGGCAAGTATGGGTAGTTTATCTTACTTGATTTTTGCCAAGCGGCCTTTGTCCAAGTAAATCAAAGCCTCAGAATCTAAGTTCATGCAGTTAGGTATCACCAAAAGAGGTAGGGTATTAGCTAGTATTGAAGCTAAGTCCATGTTCGTGGAGGACATCAATGACAAACAATTCAAAGATGGGAATTTAGGAGAACATATAATTAAGATTGCAACGGGTATATCCCAAAACACCACTCTTGATTCGGATGGGGTACTCAATCATAAGGGTAGAAATTGTTCTCCTCTAGTAGATGACTTGATTAAAAAATTATTGTCTAGATCTTATGGTTAGCATTATTCCATTCATCCGTATGTGACCGATATATATAGAAATTTGAACCAAACTTATTGGTGGTCGGGAATGAAGAAACACATCATAGAATTTGTGGGGAAGTGCTATAATTGTAAACAAGTGTAGTATGAAGATCAAAGGCTTGTGGGTCTACTTCAAAGAATGTCAATGTTGAAGTGATAATAGGAAAGTATAGCTACTGATTTTGTGGTTAGTCTCCCTAAGACCTTGGGAAGTTTAACTCTATTAGGGTTGTAGTTTATAGGTTGACCGATTCAACCAAGTTTATTCCGGTAAAGGTAGACTACAATGCAAAAAATCTAGATAAAATCTATGTGAAAGAGAGAATGACAATGTATTGGGTGCCCCTTTATATCATCTTAGATCGTGGTACTATGTTTACTTCATTGTTTTGGAAGAAGTTGCATGATGAATTGGGGATGCAACTCAACTTTAGTACAACCTTTAATCCCCAGATAGATGAATAGTCAAAAATGACTATTCATATGTTGGAAGACATGTTGAGATCTTGGGGTTAGACTTAGTGACGGAAGCTCAAGATAAGGTGAGGTGGATTCAAGCTAAACTTCTAGCTTCTCAGAATAGAAAAATGAAGTATGAAAATCATAAGGTGTGAGACATGGAATTTTGGAACGGTAAAAATGTCCTTCTAAAGGTATTACCCATGAAAAGGGTAACGAAATTCAGTAAGAAGAGTAACATAAGTCTGCGATATATTGGCCCCTTAGAGGTTCTTGAAAGCGTTGGACCGGTGGCGTATAGATTGTCTAAACCCCCTAAATTGTATGGTGTATTTATTGTATTTCATATGTCGATGTTGAAAAAATATTATGGTTACTCTAACAATATCATTATGTGGGATTCAATCGTACTCGATAGAGACCTCCAATATGATGAGAAACCAATTGATTCCTTGATCATGATGTTCGTAAGTTGAGAACCAAAGAACTTAAGTTCACAGAGGTTCAGTGGAAACATCCTCCAGTAGAGGAAGCTACATAGGAGTGTGAGAAGTACATATGAAGGAGACTGAGAAGTACATACGAGACAAGTCCACAATTGTTCACTGACTCAAGTACTACTTTGCTCTTTCTTTGGCCTTTTTTCCTATGTTTTTGTCGCTCGAGGATAGTGATTTGTAAATTGGTATCTACCCTAATGACCAAGTTCCATACTTATGGAAATGCCAACATGGGAAAACTCAGGGGCAAAAAAACTTCTTTGTATCATTAGGATTTTCAAAACTTGTCAAGTTTTGGAGGAAATTGGAGTCATAAAGGTGCAGGGAAAATTTGTAGAAATCAGGTGGACTAAATATGAATTCAATTACATAATCACTAAGATTCTAATTAAAATCGTAAATTTTTGGGATAATTCAACGAGGCTCACTAATTCAAAAGGTGTCACTATAACGGAATTGGTGTTGCTACAACGACGCTGCTACAACGTTTTTGATTTCGTTGTAGCGGTACAACCATGAATAAAGTCATAAATAAAACCCCTAAACTACCTTATTTGGAACTTTTAAACTTTTAGAGATAAATAACGGACCATGGTCTATTTCAACTTGTTTTTCACCATACTTAAAGCTAAATATAAGCTTTTTACTCCCCGAATTCACTTTTAGACATGTAGAACATAATAAAAAGGGTCAATATTGATGCGGCAAGGTTTCTTGATAGATCATATGGTGTAATTAACCCTAATTTGGGTAGTTTGGATCATGAGTTTTATTAGGGTTCATACAATTGATAGTTATTTGAATAATTAGCGATTATTTGTTGATTTTCGTATTATTGTGATTATTTGTAGAAGCAAGAACAAGTAGAAGAATCCTGAAATGGAAGGATCAGGTTTCTTAGGATTTCAATCTTGTTTTGAGGTTGGTAATTGTTTTGACTTCATGATGTGTGATGTATGCATGTTTTTTCTTCATTATGATAATTGTATGGATATGATTGTTGTAATGGTTATCACGTTTTTTATAACTGAGATAATGAATAATATAGCCATGAAATCATGATGTAAATGTATGATCTTGATTATGTAGTTGTGATTGAGATTTTTGTGTACGATTAGGGATTGGATTCCTACATTCTGGCAAGCTAACTTGGATGGTATTGCCATGTTCTGGCATAAAAGTTAGATCGAGTTTCAACATTCTTGCACAACTATGTGATCCGATTGCCACGTTCCGACAATCTAACTAGAATCGAGTACCACGCCAATGCATTAAAAGTTTGAGTTTGGGTTCTGTGAGTGGAACAATTATGTGCTAAGCATATGAAATGTGTTGTTTAATCGTCACGTTTATACTATTGTTTTGTTGATATATATGCATGTGATTGTAATGTTGTTCGACTTGTTTATATTTCATTAGTGGGATAGTCGCGTGATCCTACCCGTACCCAGTAGTTTTATACTGATTGTGCACTTTCTTTTTTTGTTAAGTACAAGGGCTCTTAAAGGGACTATTGACAAACCTACTTTCAAGATTAGAGATTAGCGCGTCGACTTCAAGGATAAATTTCATCTTTTGGGCTTCCATGGAGTTCTCTTTTGTCCATTTCCACCATTTCCATACTTGGACCATTATGTTTAGTTAGTTGAATAGTTCATTAGCAATTCCTTGTTTATACTTTGTTATCATTAGTAGTTTTTGTACATTGACTTTTAGATCATAAGTTTCACTTTCACAAATTTTAGTTTTTAGATATTTTTTTATTAATGAACTTTGCTTTTAATCATTTAACTTGCTTCGGTAACTTAGATGTCTTAGTTTCAGAACAATTGCTTAAGTTAGATTGTATTAGTGGTTCTCTCACCGTCTTGTATGTGTGGGTGACAATCATGACGGATTTTGGGTCTTGACATGGATATTAGTCAAATGAATACACAACATAGATGTATCGAAATTCTAAATCTTAAAAAATATAAGTTGTATGATTGCAAAATAGAATGCTATGAGAAGCACAATGAGAATGGTCTTTGCTTAAGTTGTGGTACTATTGGAAAATATGTTTGTACTTGTGTATACAATTGTACCCTTTATTAACTAAATTCTCTATATTAATTTTTATCTGAACAAATAAATGTTTTACATGTGTGCTATTTGAAGGTTGTTATTTATTTGATAGGATACTTTTTATCTTTTTCTAACATTATTATTATGTTTTTATTTACCCATCTAAGTATTAAACCTTGTAATGCAACCTAACTGAATTTATCTATTTAGACTCATTAAAGAAGCAAAACAAGTAATTTCCATGAAAATAATTTTCATTTCAAGGGAAAATCTAGTACAATAGTTACGTATTTATTTAAAATTAAGTAGTGCTAGTTCACATTTTAAAAGTATGGTATATTGATGTTTTATCTAATATATGATGATTAAGTATTTTTCCTTTTATATACCCTTATAAAAAAGTAGACCCTCGAGTTTTTGTAGACACATTTCCATCAAGCTTTGTGAAAATCCTAAGGATGTATACGACTTTGAAAAGACTATGGAATTCAGACTTTTTATCTAATGTCTCTAGATGAGTGTGTATGAAATTTCACTAAATTGTTATATTAAATTTGTTTTTGAAACCTAAATTGGTTTGTAGTCTTTTTCACACACTCAGTCTAAGGAGAAATATCTAAATATTTCGTTATCTCTCTCTCTCTCTATATATATATATATATATATGTGTGTGTGTGTGTGTGTGTGTGTGAATCCTATTGGTATTGTTTGATATTTTTATATTCATTTTGGTATAATTTCAAACAATCCAAATAATTAGGCGTATTATAATTGTTTAAGCACTAGTCTATGACACACACAAATGACACTCGATACCTTATTTAGCAGAGCTAGCCATTGAAACATAACTAGAAGGAAACAATGACGGCCTCCAATGCCATATAGCCTAAAGACTATGTGTATTTCCGTTGGTATATTTATCCTGCCAATTTAACAACATGGTAAGTATACAAAATAATTTATATATAATCTGGGGTTAAGGGTAAGGGTTAATAAAGTACACACCTATAGACGTACAAAGTTATGTGATGTAATTCCCTACTTTTAGGAACAATTACTTAGGGACACCTAGCTTATCAACAGTGCATGCTAACACTAGAATAGAGTTATTGTTACTAGGAATATTTTGTTAAAATCGTGTGGGGAACGTGTATGGCCTAGTTTAAATCTCAAATTAATATTCGAAACTGTCAAACCTGTATATTTGTAACTTATTGATACAAATCAACAAATTTCTATTTTATTTACCACTTCCCCTTTCTTATTACTTCTTTTTAAAATAATTTGATTAGACATGGGTAATTTAGTGTTAGCCTAAGTCTGAACCATATTCCTCGTGGGATTAACCCTAACCTGAAAGTAAGGTTTTTTATATGACAATGACCACTTATACTTCTTTATAGAGGTTTAATTTGAGTGTTTCACACATCGCAATTTTACTCTTAAATTATGAATCAATTGTGTAAGACCTCTGACTTTTTAAATGGCTTAAATAGGGATAAAGGGGAACTTCAATAACCCAAAATAGAATTTGGACAATTTAAGGCATCCTAAGTAGTCTGTTCAGGGGTCTACAACCTGTTTAAGACATGGTGACCAACGTTTCGATGCTTCCACAGTGGGGGTAACCTCCACAGAAACCTATATGGGTCGTGGTGGCTTTTATAGTTTATTTAGGAATCCATACGAGTCACCCATTAAATTTTATGTTTTAGGTCAACTTCAAACAATCATATTTTTCAATAGATAATGAATTATGTGTCCTATAACCTAGCAAATTAAAGCTGTATGAGTCTTTTCTTCAACGCCAGAAAGTTTGCCTCATTTTGAGTTTGGAGTAAAAAGTTGTGCTTCTTATAGTTAAAACTTGTGAGGAAGCTGAAGCTTGATGGCCTTCTATATGGAATGTGAAATAAACGGTCTGTGAAAGTTGCTAAGTAGGTTTTTAAATTAATGATGACTTGACTTATACGTGTTCATCATAAGCCAATGAATAGGGTTTCTTAGATAGTACGGTAAATAATGCTTAAAGTAAATTACTTACAGAAGTAACATGAAAATTAAACCCTCTTGTGAAAGGAAAGAGAAAACCAACATGTCTCACATAATTTCAGCACAACTCCATTAACTTCAACCATCCACGATTTAGATTACAAACTCTTGTAATCTAGGAATCAGTTCTTAATCCCTTCCACCTTTCTAACAACTCTTTTACTTAAAATAAAACAAACCTATATTTCCCATATTAACAACTACTCGGTCAATATAGAATTCAAGACCCCAACATAGCTAATTCTTTTATAAATTTAATTCTTTTATAATATAAGAATAGACCGTACATTGAATATTTTTTTTGAGAGAACAGTTTTTGTTATTGTATTATTTTTCCAACGCTAAAACTATGTTATTTAACTTTTCTCAATGACTAATATAAGAATGGCCAATAACCCGATGCAATGCCCTTGGCTAGGAGAGTACTTATCCTACGCAAGCAATCATGTACTTACTGCCGCAGTTGTGAAAGTGATTTTGAAGATTTTTATGGCTATTGTTTTCACATAGTATGATCAGGTCATATATTAGATGTCATAGTTTATTAAATCATCAATATTTCTTCATGTGACTCCTCACTGTCTAATAAAAATATGTTGCCGATGTAAGATAGGTCACTGATTTTTCATAAGATAGGATTGCACCTGATTTTTCATGCTACTCCTCACGGCCTGATAAAACGCCTTTAAATCGATTAATATTTACATCAGCATCCTATACCCCAACAATGAATAGAATGACCTTTATAACGTGGGTGGAACATTATATCATATTAATGGTTGTTGGTAAGATAAAATCCCCACAAAGTAAAGTATATGACTTTCGTATTGCTTTTATTAAATATCTTATTATAAGGCTTAATGGTTTTTACTTCATGTTCATGTATTAATAATGTTGAGGTGCTTTATGTCCTTCGGTTAAGCTATTTTCTTAATAATCCATCTAACATACTCGTATATTGAATGTACTTATGTCTTTCCACATGCACCTTATTATAATGGAGATGTAGTATTTAAGAATCATCAACATGCATTTCCTTGAGATAAGTTTGTACTTTGTTTGATTGGGTGAGCCTTCTTGCATTTCAAGGGACTTGAAATTTATATTCTAGTCGATTACGTTGAGATCTAATGGGTCTTGTCCCGAGAACCATCTTTAGTAATAAAAACTTCATAGATAAATAAACTTGAGGAATGTTTCGGTATTTACTCCTCCTTAAGTTGTTTGTGCAAAATACTCTTCTTATTTTGTTGAGTATTTTACACACGTGTTTAGTTGAAAATTTTTTTAGTTTAAATGTTCAAAATATTTGCTTTAAGTCTTTTATTACTTGAGTAATTCTTAAGCTAAGTTGTCAGTAGAGCCAAGTTTCATCGGACTTGTTATGGTTCTCGAGTGTCAATCATGTCCATTGTGTAGGCTCAGGGTACTGTTACACAAGGATTGACGTTTAAAAGAATTTCCAAAAATGCAAAAAAAATTGCAAACATACATTGTATATAGCCTACTAAGAAGGTTGGATTGACAATTGAGCACGACTTCACCTAAAAATTACAGTGCATAGTACTTGTTTCTGTCAAATAAAAAGGAAACGTTGATGAACATCGCTGAAAATGACTATGAAAATAAAAAGTAAATTAGTGGAAGGGGAACTAAGGTGGTACTTAGCTAATTGCAAATTGTGAAAGGCTGACACAGTTGGGTTCGCCAACTGAGGTTCAAACCACTTGAAGCTATAGAATCAAGGAAGAGTTGAGGAGTAAGAGGCCATGCAACAAACGAGCTTGGTATGCTCAACTTATGTTACCCTAGTGAATCAGCAATTGGCATTTTCGGCCAAATTTTTTAAAATTATAAGTAACCTAAATGAGAGAAAAATTAAACATCAGATGACATAGAGTATAGAATATCAAATCAAAATGTGTGAAGAGTTTAGAGAGAAAACACTTTATCTCTGAAAAATACTTTTCTTGCTTTGGGGGTTTTACAACTTTGTGCTTAAAATTGACAAACTAATGTTGAATTCTAAGTTAGTTTACTTGTAATTGCTTAATTTCATGTACCCATTGTTGATATAATGGAAGGTAATTTTTTTTTATTTTTGTGATAAATGCCTAAAACCCAAGATGTAGGTTTGAAATTATAGGGTACGTGTTGATTAAATATAGTGTGTATTGTGCTATGCTCCATTTTTATATTGTTTATGATTGAATTTAGTCAAATTCGCATGAGATTTATATATGGGTTAACTTTTCAAACGTAACTCCTACTTCTGGTCTCCGGTTGATGCTAAAAAGATATTGATTGGAGTGAGTAATTAGTATGATGCTCTAAATTTAGGTTTGATGTCTCTAACTTGCATGAACATAGAGGCTATAGGTTAGATTTGTTTGCCTTGTTATAGAAAAAGAAAATATAGTAAGGCATATAGTTGTTTAGGTTTGCATATAGATGCGATAAAAAAAAGATTCTATTCACTGTTTTTTTGAGATAGAAAGATCTTTAGTGTCAAAGAAGATGCCCTAGCCTATTAATGAATGTTCATAACTATAGAGAATAAAAATTATCCCTGTGTGACACTAATTTGGAATCTTTCCACCTCTAGACTGCTTATTAAATTTTCAATTATTACATATTTTAGTATAATTGTGATAATTGCAACCAAAGCTTTATCTTAAATAGGTGAAAGTATCATCCCACTTGTTCTTACCATTGCAAAACATCGATCTTAAAATCTAAATTTCTTGATGATTATTTACGATACTTCATTCCCTATGATATTCAACCGCGACTATTCTAGTATTTTTTATTGACTACGACCATTGTCTCTTTAGATTTTTTTTAGGGATTTTTGAACTTTTTCAATAATCTGTAAGTACTAGTTTTTTTCTCTATCCTAAACTCTTCCATTTGTGATCATGTGGGTCAAATTTCATTCATTTTAATTCAAGGATTAATTTGTAACTTGTAACATGTTGTGCCTATTGATATGTAATATATAGACATGTCTTGATTGGTATTTATTTGTACTATGCTGAAATTAATTTTTTACATCCTCGTTTTGGAATTGACCGTATGATTCTACCACTACATGGTGTTTGTGGACTAATACTACCCTTGTTCTTCTCTTTTCCACTACAAGATATATCCAGCTGCCTACTTCAAGGCCTCAATTGAAATACAAACTTGAATGTTTGAATCCTATGATGAGCTACTATTACGGGCAACCATGGATTAATTCTTCTTTTATTGTCCATATTTCCATACACATACACTTTAGACAAATATATTTATTCTCTATATTTTTAGAATAGCTTCCCTGTTCATGATTCGTAGTATTTTGTTTGGGTCACTCGGTGACTTGAGACCCCTCTCCATGGATATCCATTTGTTTAACATTACGCCTCACAAACATGGAATCTCGTGCTATAACAAAGCCACGAAATGATTTCACAACTCAATTCCCAATTTTTGGTTTTCACATACTCTTAATCACATAAACCTACATGAGGGCAGTGTGATCCTAAATACCCATAATGATGGAATAGGTCATTCTGATATACCCCCTTTCACTACAGTGATATACCCCCACAACTTCTATGATTTATTTTTTAATAGTTAGTCTTAAAATTTGAGTTAAAATTTTTGATTTTTGTATGTTTTTAGTTTAAATGCTAAATTTTTCTTAAGGTGGTTTTCATTGTCTTTAAGAGTGTTGAGTGTCGGAATGGAATTCTGTCAATTCCATAAGTACCAAAATGTGGAATTTGAGTTGTATGGATTGTTAATTTAAAATTTTGTGTCTGTTTGATGATTTGGGACCTTAAGTTTTGGAGTTGTAGAATTTTAGTCTTTGGGTTAAATTTGGTCAACATTCAGGGTTCAAATTTTTAGATTGGAATTCAGAAAGTTTTGGTGGTTTTAGGGATGGTTTTAGTCCTGTTTCAGGTCTTTGTTTATTTTTTAGATGTCTTGAGCTTGTTTTAGCCTTTTAATTCTCTGAGTTTGTTTTTTCTGGTGTTCACTGATGGCGTGTCTTGGAGACCTCATAATGATATTTTTATATTTCCATTGAATCTGAACTGTCTTGTATAATTGATTTGCATAAGTGGTGTATTTGCCTGAGGTTCTGAAAAATTCCCTATGGTCCTCTTGATGATTTACGTGTTGACTATATTTTGGTGGTGTATGCAGGATTATCTCTAGGAGTGGGCATTCTGTATTTCGATTCGGTTTTGGTTTTTTTTTTGGTTTTTTTGGTTTTTAGTTTTTCTAAATTGTGTACCGAATACTTAACCGAAATATTTCAGTTTGGTTCAGTTTTTAATATTTCGGTTCGGTATTATTTCGATTCGGTTTTGTTATTTTGGTTTTTTTAATGGGCCAGCTTAGCGGGATTTTAAAATTTTACAAATTTGTTTGTTTGATTTTCAGTTTAATGGGCTAAAAATAGTTATATCAAAAAGTCTTTTACTTTTAAATTTTTTATTTTAAATTATAATATTTATTATTTATTATTAATAATTAACATAATATACATATATATAATATAATATAATATATTTCGGTAAACGGAAATACCGAATTACACAAAATCACATACCGAAAATCAAACCGAAATATCAAAAAATACAAAAACATATACCGAATACCTAACCGAAAACCGAAATACCAAAAAAATTCGGTTCGGTACGGTGTTTCGATTTTTCGGCGTTTATGCCCAGCGCTACCTATCTCTTGTGAAGGCTTGTCGTTTTAGGGAACTAAACAACAACGAGAGGCTCATCGTTGAAGCAAGCTTCGCAAATGCGAAGGGGCCTTCACTTTTTAAAGAGATTACTTTTAGTAGGGTTCTCTTAAGCAATCCCTTATCTTTATTACAATATCTAAAAGGGTTTTTGTCATCCATTTCATGGTTTAGGCCTCAATTTTCATTTTTGAGCTTGGGGAACCCTTTACGACGATTTTTGAAAGGATTATTAGTGCTATTTGGTAAGATTCTATAATTATAAACCTTATTTTTCCTTTGGTTATTATGAGTTTTACCATCAAATATAAGATTTTTAATTGTGAATGGAGAGATTTTTCAAGAACTGAAGTTCTTAGCTAATATGGACATTTTGAACTTATTTTCATACACTTTTTGAAATTATTTTCCGTAATTCGTTCCTTGGGCCTTGACTAATATTTTCCAAGAATTATGATTTGAATTCAAACCGTATTTTTAGAATTAATTACTTTTTTTATTTACTTCAAAGAGAATTCATGTGGGTATTGTCGTTTCCATAAATCTATTTGGTGAATACTTGCTTGTACATAGAATGTGTGTCTTTGGAAAATATATTTAATTCAAGTGATCACCTGTGTGTCTTTGGAAAATATATTTAATTCAAGTGATCACCTAAACCATCTCTTCAAGTAGAATTTGTGTAGTTCCTTCATTACTTGTGTGTTGGGAATAATGGGTATGAGGTTAAGGGTTCAATTATCCACTTGATACATCTAAATGAATAAAATGGTGTTGAAATGAAAAGGATTATGTGGTGAACATGATAATGTATATTTCCTTATTGTGACCCTTGTTTATTGATTTATTAAATGCATCAAAGCATGAATTAACATGGTATACTTGACCTCTCGGAGGTCTTATACAATAGTTATCATTCATCGCATTGTCATAGTATATTTAGAGAAAAATTAAAAATTTTTGTTGAACATCATATGCTATAACTTCATTGCCATATATATATATATATATATATATATATATATATATAATATCATAATACATAGTTAAAGAGTCTAGTATATTTTTGACATTCTAGACTGAACATCATTAGAGTACTTTAGGAACACGGCCTTTACAACAGTAATCATAAGTATACTTATACATAACTTTATAGTAAAGTGGACTGAGGAAATTCTTGTACTTAAGGATTCCTTTCCTTGAGCTTGAGAATCACACATTCTTCCATGGAGCTAAGGTCCAAAATATATCAAGCTCCTCTCCATTAAAGACATCCCTTAAGCATCCATAACCTACCCTTTGTGTAAAAAGTTAAAGAAGAATAGAGTTAATACAAGAAAGCACAAAGTATGACAACCTTGCATTTAAAAGGGACATTTTCCTTGAAATCATGCATAATGCTTTTTTTGTGAAACTCCATAAAATGTTTATACAATAGCATTTATACAATCCACATACTCCATATAAGCATATTCAACAGTGATATATCATATAAAAGCATATGTTGCATTTAAGTCACTTTAGAGTTACAGTACAGTAAGCATATTTCCTCTTTACAATAACCTTCTTTTTCTCTTTATAGTGAGCTCCTTTTATTCTAAGTCCTTGACTTCCCCAATTAACACTTTAGTGATACTTGGTGCAATGCATAAATAATTTCCCATTCCACTCTCGATACTCAAGCATCACTTTAGCACCACAAGGGAATAATACACACAACCTTTCAATTCAACACATACATCCATAGGACCAATCAAGACATTACTCATAATCCTAATCTAAGTCTGCTAGTGATATGTAAATGTGAAGCCCCATAACCTCACTCATACGTAGTAATCCTATTGTAAGACAATGAGCATCACAACATTCACTTCATACATTAACAAGTCAAGCATAGAAAACTTCATTCATGCCAAGAAAAACCTTCAAAATATAGTCATTAAGACGAACTTTATGAACATAAGGATAAGACAACATCATATAGACTCATTTCATGAATTTCATCACAACAAGAAGACAAACTACAATGTCATGCATAAGAAAACTAATAGGCTCCAGTTACACTTTCCTAAAGAAGTATAAGTTGTCGAATAAAGTAAAGAACCCAATACCCACAAAGAACATAATTTAGACTTAACATCAAAGTACGATTACTTCTTTTAGGTCAGGTCCTTTCTGAAACAAGTAATTAAAGGGAGGGGGACAAAAGTCTTTTAAGTAAAACATGTAACATGAGTAAATCTTTGGTGTTTATCAGGTTGATAGAGAAACTAGAGTGTAAGTGTTCCCCATAAGTTCATAATATTCTATTCCTAGCTATAAGAATTATTCCTTTGTGTTTTGCATGCAAAGTGATAAGTTAGGTATCTCTAAATCCTTTGTCCGGCATTTAGAGAATTTCACCCCGTACCTTTGTCGAGCTACGTGTGTCTACATTACTAACCCTTACATCTACTTCATATTAAGCATCGCATTAGATGTATGACTTAGTTGTTACTTCGTACGAGCTGATTGGATAGTATCACACTAAATCTATCTTTATTATTCTTTTCATATTAACTACCTCCTTGGTTCGGCAAATAGCAATAAGGCGAGTTCTAACGCGTGCACTTGTTAATAAGGCTTCTAAGCAAAAAACTTAATAAAACCTGCAATCACTCATGTTTCCCACAACCCTAGTTGGGATTTATTCACCCATGAATAAAAGAAAATCAAGAAATTCAACTTGTAACCACAAAAATCACTTGAAAAACAAATCTGGAAATTTGAATTAATGCTAATGTTGCAAAGTCCAATCTCCAAAAACAAACTAAGAATAGCAGTAATAGCATCTAACCCCAAAAATGAGGTTTTACACCCTATTTATAACAAATATTGTTCTAAATTAAAAGTAATTCAAATAAGGAAAGTTATCCAAGAACACGTCTTCAATTGACGCTTACTACCGATTGCGTTTGTTATTCAAGACATAGCCTCTTTTCTTAACCTTAAACTAGAATCATCTCTAATCCAATCGGTGGACCAACAACATAGTTCGTCAATAGTCACCCTTAGCTTATGGATTTGCCATGTGTTGAGGTACACATTACCCAAGGTTGGGTCAGGAACAAGACGAGGTCACTTTCAAAATTAGCCACCCTCAACTTATGCTTTTGGTCTAAGTTGAGGTGCACATGTCCAAGGACGGATCAGGGCCAACACATTATACCCTGTGAAGGTGAGTTGGTGAAGAAAAGAAAGTTCTATTATAGGCTCAACATATTTCTATAAAAAAGGGATAAAAAATTCATTTGGTTCACTTTCCTTTAGGCTGTATGTTTGCTAATTTTAAACAAGGGTCAATGATCCTTTCCTAGTTGTCTAACACAGATTCTTTATGCAGGACTAACTTGCCAAGTTCTAGATAGGTACAAATATTGGAACAACCAAATTTCCTAACACTCTCTTGACATCTTGTTACCTTATCACATTGTCGGACACCTAGTATGAGTGTTAGATTGATGGTCATGCAGTGGGTGCATCTCTATGTCATGATTAAAACCGACGCATTCAACTTCATTATACCTTCATACAAGCATTTTTTTAGAACGGGGTATTATTCATGTTTATCCATCATGCTTCATATTTCACTTTCATTCTCTGTAAAAGTTACAACACATGTCGGTTCTACTGTAAAATAATTAGTCTCTAGGGGCAAAAGAACTCAGTCAAGAAAACCCCTATGAGAGGATCGTGAGATTGGCTACTCAAACTTCACCCTACAATCACTTAAAATTTATCCCACCCCACACCCCAAAAAAAAAGCATGCAATTGTCCCCAATGCATAAAGAATATAAAGACAAGGTTGTAAGTGAACCAAACCTGAGGCGCATAGCACTGATGATCAACAAGCAGGAGTGTCTAATTTCTCAAAACTCGCATCCTTAGTAGTAATGACACCCTCAGTGGTGCTCCTCTCAATAACATCTAGTCTAGAACCAGATGCCCTAGCAGCCAACTCTCGATCCCTCATCTGACAGGTCAAACCATCAATCATCGAGGCTCTCCTCGCAGCCTCAAGGTCCTTCATCTCCTTCTTCCACTTACGTGCATCCTCTCCATTAGTGGTGCGGATGGAATGATGCCTCTTGGAATGCTCACGTGGCTCAGGTGGTGCAGTGGGGGCAGTGAATAGTGTAAAAAGCACTTTGTCCTCCGCTAGCTCAACGGGTGCAGTCTCGGGCTTATATCTCCTCATCTCCAGAATATTATCAACATCCGCCTGCAAACTCGCCACAGCCTCCTGAAGAGAAGTCAAGTCTATGGTGCGGTTTGGGCGTGCAAGAACCCATAAATCATATGCATTAAGTCAAAACTATGGTGGGGTTGCGCGTGCAAGAACCCATAACTCATATGCATTAAGGTGTTGGTGAGAAGCTTGAATCTTCCGCTCTTTCTGCTGGACAACCCTCTTCTCAATATTGTCCTCAGCCTCAGAAATGGATTTCTGCATCCAAGGCTAGATATGATGCAGTAAGGTGGTCATCTAGGCTTTTCATTTATGGACCTAAGCTATCAAGATCAGAGTTATAGAGGGTGGAGCAAACCGGGAGGAACTGGGTGTTCTACTAATGCCATGGGCGGACTCGGTCGGGGTGGTATCAGTAGGCTCTGAAGTGGCAGGATCATCCCCTTGGTCTAACTCTACCATATTCGTTAAATTCTCACTGAGCGATTGCAACTAATCTCTAGGCCCTCTATGAGGTGCCACCAGATTCTCCTCATCCCTGATGAGACATATATCCACAGTCCCGGATGGAGTACGGAGGCATCACAGTGCCAATGGTCACTTTAGCATCCTTGCATAACTGGAATATAGAACATATGAATTTGTAAAGACTACAGGTCGCTTATGTATAATCGAGATCAATAACTTCGCAAAGTCGAACTCCAACCCGACCACCAATGCTGCAACCAATACCATTCTATCCCATGTGAGAATGTTATTTGCTGCCATGGGATAGGCACTGGTTGAATAACATCCAGAAGAACTTGCTTTGAACGTGAGGTCGGCCTTTTTTATAAAGCCTCTAGGATTCAACACCCTGTCTGCTCTCTGAAACTTGCCACTCTTTACCAAGGCCCATGTATAATTAAACTCCGAAGTATGGGGATGTATCGAAGCACCTGTGGGCACACCGTATATGAAGCGGCGGATGGAAGTAGGAGAAATGTCCACCCGGTAGCCTCAAACTAAAACCTCTGTGTGTGGGTCCTGTTTGCGTATGTCAAAAGAACCGATGAGAGTCGCCATATATGAGGCATAGAACTATCTAACAACCTCCTCGCTATAGGTTCTTAGACTCCTAGCCATTCGCTTGAGACTATGGAAGGTAAACAAGCTATTTACATCAGGGACTATATGAAGGGTCCCTATAAGAACTCTCCGCTCAACTCTAGACAAACGATTCATCACCATCTTGTCATTCAGTAGCTTTTGTGTCCTTTTAGAACTGTACTGACCATCGGCGCACCACTGCTTTGAATTATCAGGAACCAGTGCAGGGAAATCATCCTAGGTGAAGAAGTAGACTCCGAACTGTGGGCCTCATCAGACGAGGCATGGGGGGCAGGCACCTTTGAGTCAGTGGCTCCAAGTGATCCGGAACCAAAGGATGTGGCGTCACTCGACCCCGTATAGTGGGACAACTCAACAACTGATGCCGCTGCTAATCCAGATGCTCCTCCAGAACTTGAAGCAGACCCAGACGGTGTGCCAATCAGTGTGCGTCCTCATCAGACTGGGAGGTACTAACTACGCCGGAAGACACTTGCTTAGGGGTGCCCTAAGGGACTCTTACAGCTGATGTAAGGGTCCAGGTGCGTGGGGGAACGTATTCAGATCCACATAAATCATAGTATATGTCATTCATCTGACGGGATGGTGCCACAGACTTGGACCTGCCCGTGGAATAGACGATGTCTAGATTGGGAGACATCTGGACCTGGAAAATAGTTTGTTAGTCTCATGGCAATCTTACTATACACATGAAACAATCAAACCAAAAAATTAACAAACAAATCCTAAACCTTTGCAGAACTGCAATACAGGTTGACAGGAATTATCGACGGCCCGTCAATGAATCGACGGTCCATCGATAGTGTCTGTCATTGGAAATTTAGGAAAAAATTTAGTCTTCATTTTATAGACCTATCAGTTGGAAACGGCAAATGTGTTGAACGACTCACCGATCGATCGATGAACTGTAGGCCACTTTTGTCGTCTAACATTTTGAATAATGTTTTAGTTCTCACAAATCAGGGTTTTTGTTGGAAATCATAAATATGTAGAATGGACCGTCGATCAATCAACGGACCATAGTCTACTTACGTCGTCTCATAGATAAGCAATTTTAAGGTGGATCAATTGAAAGACTTCATCGATGCCCTGTCGATCCACAAATAGTCCATTGACGGGGTCTCTTGCTGTTGGTCAGAGACTGATTTCATACCTTGTTTTTAGAGGCAACTTTTGACATCTTTTAGACACTCATAAAATTACTCAACATATCACAACAACTAAAAGACCGATTCTTCACCCGTGGGTCTTCGATTTTGCAAGGTTCAATCTCAAATTCTACGATGCTATCAAGCCGTAAGTCGAAAAAGAAACAATCATATTTGAAAAAAATTACACCACGACCCATTCACTTTCCTTCATTGTAAGGGACATATTACTCATTTTTTAACAATCATTAAAACCCAATTTTTTCCCTAAATCAAAACTCCCATTCTAATTTTTTGTTTCCAAAAACAAATGAATGAGAATTCATTAAGCAAAGGGAATCGAAATACCTGAAAATAGTAGTGGAGTGAATGAGTAGGTGGTATTCACAACAACCTATGTGCCCGCCTTTGAACTCCGATCAGAGAAATGAAGAGAAATAAGTAAAGAACGGAAAGGAGAGAATTTTGGAAGTTTGAGGATTTTAGGAGTTCTGGAGATTCAGATGAAAAAGGAAGGGGAGTTATGGAGATATTATAGGAATGGAAGGAAATAAGGGGAGGGAAACGTTTGGGAAAGAATTTTTAAATTTTTTAACGAGGTTAATGAACATTTTTCTTTAAATATAGATGGCCGGTTCGGGTTAGGTCAATGATTGTTTGTACTGACGACACCCCGTCGATGGTCCGTAAGTCAGTCGATGGATCATCGATTGCACACAAACTTAGACAAAATTACTTGAGATCTACAGACACCATCGACGGTCCATTGGTGGTATGACGAACCATCCATAGGGTATGTAGATCTGTCACTAGACCATTTTCTGCAAAATTCTTGGTTTTGGTCCGTGCAAATTGAACACCCATTAAGATATTTTTTTGTGTGTATTCTGGAAACTTTTGAGACACGGACCCTAAGATAATCTCTAGCCAACACACTAAAAAATAACGCATGAAGATGAATAAAACAAAAATGAAACAAGAGAATGTAACTATTCCTAAAAGAAACGAAAAACATATTGTTGGCAAATGCACCTTGGGTTTCCTCCCAAGAAGCGCTTGATTTACCTTCGCGGCACGACACAAGATGCTTTATTTCTCAGACATCATCAAGGTGATATGCCTCAACCACTTCATGAAAACACTCCGCTTTCCCTAGGTAGATATTTATTCTTTGCACATTAAAAGTAAACTTTGCACTCACCTTGTTCTCCAAATCAACCGCTCCATGCGGGAACACTTTAGTAATAAGAAATGGCCCTGTCCACTTGGACTTGAGTTTTCCTAGAAACAAGTATAGCCAAGAGTTGAGTAGAAGCACCAAGTCCTCAACCGCAAATTCTCGCTTTTCAATCATTTGGTCATGGTTCTTCTTCATCTTCTCTTTGTAGATGGCTGAACTTTCATATGCTTTTAGGAGAAACTCATGAAGATCATTCAACTCACTAAACCTTTGTTCCACTGCTTCATTCAAATCAATATTTTTTCTGCATCGCCCACATAACTTTGTTCTCTAACTCAACTAGCAAGTGACAAGCCTTCACATATACAAGTTGGTATTGGGACATAGCTATGGGGGTCTTGTATATAGTCTGGTAGGTCCAAAGATCATTATCAAGTCTCCTTTACCAATCCATTCTATTAGTATTTACCATTTTGAAGAGGACTTTCTTGATCTCTCTATTGGACACCTCAACTTGCCCACTAGTCTGTGGATGGTATGGAGTGGCCACATTGTGGCAAACCCCATATTTATCCAATATTACATTGAAAAACTTATTGTAAAAGTGAGATCCCCCATCACTACTAATGACCCTAGGTGTGCCAAATTCGTAGAAGATGTTCTTTTTCAAGAACGTGGTGACACTCTTCCCTTCATTTTTAGAAAGAGTTATGTCTTCCACCCATTTTGACATGTAGTCCACTGCCAGAACCATATATTTCATCCCAAGGAGAACTCACAAATGGGTCCATAAAATCAATGCCCCATACATCAAACAACTCCATCACTAGAATGGGATTTAAGGGGAGCCCTTGCCTCTTCGAAATTACTCACTCTCTTTGACACCTATCACATGACTTGGCAAACTCATGATCATCTTGGTGAATGGTTGGCCAACAGTACCCACAATGCAAAATCTTGTGGGTAGTTTAGATTATCATTATGATTCCCACCCACAGGTGAGGAGTGGCATGCCTCCGAAACACTTAGCATCTCCACTTCCGGCACGCAACGGTGAATAATTCCATCAGCACAACTCCGGTATAAGTAAAGCTTATCCAAAAAGAAATTTTTCTCATCATGCATGAACTTGTTCTTCTGATGGAAGGACAAGTCCAATTGGACTATATCACTAGCTAGATAATTTAAAAAATCGGCGAACCATGGAATCAAATTATGAGAAGCGGCCAATACATGCTCATTAGAAAGGTATCATCAATTTCAGTATTTTTACTCAACTCTCGCATAGAATTATCCTCCAATCTAGAAAAGTGATCGGTAACTTGATTTTCAGTCTTTTTTCTATCTTTCACCTCAAAATAAAACTTTTGAAATAGTAGAACCCATCTAATCAATCTTGGTTTCACATCCTTATTTTCCATCATATACCTCAAAGTGGAGTGGTCAGTATGCACTATGACTCTCGTGCCAAGAAAATAGGATAGAAATTTTTCCAAAGAAAATACCACCGCAAGGATATCTTGTTCAATCACATTGTAGCTCTTTTGTGCTTCATTTTTAGTGTTACTTGCATAATAGAAGAGGTGAAGGATTTTATCTTTTCTTTGTCCCAATACCACACAAATAGCAACCCCACTAGAATTACACATCACCTCAAATGGCTTACTCCAATCTAGGGAAATATTTATGGGCGCAGACACCAACTTCTCCTTCAACTCTTCAAACGCCTTCATATAAGATATATCAAAATAGAATTTACATTCCTTTTAAAGTAATTTGCATAGATGATGTGCAATTTTTGAGAAATCTTTGATAAACCTCTGGTAGAAGTCGGCATGTCCCAAAATACTTCTCACACCTTTTACAGAGATGGGTGTAGGAAGTCTCTGTATAACTCAATTTTTGCTTGATCAACCTCTATCTCCTTCTCCAAGATGTGATGGCCCAATACTATACCTTCTTTCACCATAAAGTGATATTTTTCCAAATTTATCACATGATTGCAATCTTCACATCTTTGGAGAACCTCGGCCAATTAACTCAAACACCGATCAGTGGAGTCGTCAACAACTTAAAAGTAATCCATAAGCATCTCAATAGTATAATCCACCATATCGGAGAATATCGACATCACACATCTCTAGAAAGTGGTTGATGCATTACACAACCCAAACAGCATCCTCTTGAATGTGAATTTCCTATAAGGGCAAGTAAAGGTGGACTTCTCTTGATCCTTCGGGGCAATAGAGATTTTATTATAACCCAAATAGCCATCAAGAAAACAATACCATCCTTTTCTTGCAAATCTATCTAACATCTGGTCCATGAAGGTCATAGGGAAATGGTGTTTCTAAGTCCATGCATTCAATTTCCTATAAACCATATAAACTCTCCATCCAGCCACCACCCTCATTGGAACAAGCTCGTTCCTCTCATTGGGCACAAGTGTAATTTCCCCATTTTTGGGCACACACTGAATAGGGAATACCTAACTACTATCTCGAATAGGATATACAACTCCAGCATCCAACCACTTAATGATCTTCTTCTTCACTACCTCTTGCATAAGTGGATTCAACCATCTGTCGTGCTCAATACTTGGCTTGTGATCAGGCATAAGTTGGATTTTGTGTGAACAAATATCGAGCGGATCCAAATAATGTCCACAATAGTCCAACCAATGGCTCGTTTGAACATCTTCAAAACTTTCACAAAACACTCTATTTGTTGAAAATTGAAATCATATGCAATTCTTACCGGCAAAGTGTAATCTCTATCCAAGAATACATACATCAGATAAGGTGGTAGATCCTTAAACTCTAATTTTGGAGCCTCTTCAATAAATGGTCTCGCGGATGAAGACTCACAATGCTTCATATCTAACTCCAATTTCATTGGTTTGGACCGATAATCGCTTCGTTCAAGTGCCGCAACCAAAGATCGGTACACTTCGATACCTTCAATCTCAAAATTCATGATTACTACCGCTAGTGCCTCAACACCAAGGCGTTCTTCGATTTGTACCTCAAGCATACTCTAATCCTTTAGGACATAGCAGATACCGTTTGGCGCTGACCACTATGCTTCATGGACCTATAAATGTTGAAAGTTGCTTCTACATTGTTCAAGTTAAACCTCATTTTCCTTTTCTCCATATCAACCAAAGCACGACCAGTAGCAAGGAACGGCCTCCCAAGAATAAAAGGGACCCCAAAGTCAACGTCACATTCAAGAATCACAAAATTGGCCAGAAATATAAATGACCCAACCTTCACGAGCATATTATGGAGTATCCTAATGGGCCTCTTCACTTTTCGATCGGCCATCAATAACCGCATTGCACTGGCCTTTAGGTCACCCAAACCCTATTTATTATAAATGGAAAGAGGCATGAGATTTATGCTTGCACCTAGATCACATGGTTCTTTAGTAAAGTGTAGTAATCTGATAGTACATGGAATAGTGTAAGCACCCGAATCTTTCTTCTTTTATGCAAGAGTCCTTGTGGAAATATCACTACAATGCTGCATTCGGTCATTATCCTCAAAACATACTACTCTCTTCTTTGTAACCATATCATTCAAAACTTGTCATAACCAGGCATTTGTTCTTAAGCTTATATCAAAGGGACATCGATGGAAAGCTGTTTCAGCATGGTGATAAAATGCCAGTATTTACCATACTCAGTCTTCTTCATCAGCCTATGATGGATTGGTGGTGGTGGTCTAGGGATAAAGACAACTTTCTAGGGTATCTCTGCCTCTTTCACCGCTTTGTCCACCAATTCACAAATAGTTTCGACCACCCCTTCATCTTTTCTTATCTCATTTTCACCTCTGACGGCATAGGTGGATTAATAGTTTACTTGCCTCCTCGTGTAGTAACTAATATGCATTGTCCATCATTTTAAGGATTTTGAATAGTATTGCTAGGAAGAGTACTTAGTTGTCGTGGGTTCAGAGTAGTAGACAAATGGACATTTATAACTCAAGATGCCTAATCGAGACCGCATAAGTATCCACCTTTTTACCGATATTAGCAAAATCACGTGTCAATTTCTTGGCATGCTCATCACTAGAATAAAAACTTCTCATCATATTCTGCAACATATCTTCAACTTGTGTCATACTACCTCCACCGTCCCTAGGAGAAACTTCCCGATTTTGAGGAGGAACATAGGCCAACTTCGATCATTTTTGTTACCATAGTTACCCCGATTGAAGTTGTTGTCACGATTGTTGTTTCCATCTAGAACATAATGGATCTCTCTGTTATAATTCTTATAGATCCAACTTTCATTTCATTGACCTTGATGCCAATTCTCTTTATTGGAGCCTTGGGCATTCGGTAGGAAATCCCCCGTCTGATCATTCACTTTATATGTATCCTCTTCATAATGGTAGTCATCCGCTGGCAGTGGTGGTTTAGTCAACTAATTCACCACATTTACCTTATTTGTACATCCAGTGACATGTTTCAATACCAACCCAAGCTCAGCTCTCATTTGAGTCATCTCTTCACGAATCTCATATGTGGCCGAATAGTGTCTAGCTTTCACTTCAAAAGTGTTTCTCCTACTATTCGACATTCTAATACTCCAAGCCTTATTGTTGCGAGAGATTTTCTCCGACTTCCTTGCGATCTCTGCATATGTGCACTCACCTAAGAACCACCTGCAAAATTATCAAGCACTGCATTATTATTATCATCATATCCCCTATAGAAGTACTCTTTCAACGACTCATCATCAATGCGGTGGTTTGGGACACCTCTCACGAAAATAGTAAATCTATCCCCAAGAGCTACTCACTGACTCCCACAGGTAGTGCCACAAAGTTTTTCCCTCTACCGTTGTGGTTGAGATTTTTGGACACTAGGTAGTACCGTGCTAGGAACATATCTCTCAACTGATCCCAAGTTTAAATAGAATTATAGGGCAACTCAGTAAACCATATCACGGCCTCTCCCGTCATTGATAGGGGAAAAACTCTTAAACTGATGACATTCATATCTAATTCTAGTGTCCCTACACAACTCTTGCACACTGACCTCAGTTTGGCTATGTGAGCATAAGGACCCTCAAATAGTAGCCCTGAAAACAAATTGCTTGAGGTGAGCAGCTGCATCAAACTACTAGTTACCACTGACATGTGCCCCTGTGGTATAGTAGGTAGGACAAGAGGCCCATCAGAGTCAGTGATGTTGATGTTTCCCCGATAAAACTCTTGAGGGCGATGGACGGGAGTTTGCCGCCTCAAAGCATCATCAACTAGATTTTCCACAACAACTTGATTGTGAGCATCAATCGGTGGTAGAGGCTAACGATTGATCCCATCAGCTACATTTGTCGGGTTCTACTGATTATGCATTCTTCAAAGTGTCGAGTTAAGTTTAGGATCGAAAGTAAGTATTAGTTATCCTTGGTTCTGTGTACTTGGCATACACTAGAGCTAAACCTTAGAGAAACAAAAACAAAAGAAAAAAGTAAAATAAGGAAATTGTTGAATAAAATTTGTAATCTTATTAAAGTTAATCTAAAAGCAACTTTCCCCGGTAGTAGCGCCAAAATTTGATAAGCTCAAATTACACTTCCCTAAAGAATTATAAGCAGTCGTGTCAAGTAAAGAACCCAACTATTATGTTAGGGTGTATGGCACGAGGAAAATAATTTAGAGTTAACTTCAATGTACGATTACTTCTATTTAGTCAATTCCTTTCGAAAGATAAGTAATTAAAGGGGGGGCGGTTGTGAAAAAAAATGATTTTGTTAACTCTAAGTAAAACAAGTAATAGGAGTAAATATTTTGTGTTTATCAAGTTGTGAGAGAAACTAGGGTATAAGTTCTCCCTATAGATTCATAACGTCGTTCCTAGCTATAACAATTCTTCCGTTGTGTTTTACATTAAAAGTGATAAGTTAGGTATCTCTAAACCCTTGGTCCGGCATTTAGAGAATTTCACCTCATACCTTGGTCAGTCTACATGTGTCTAAGTTAATAACCCTTACATTTATTTCATATTAAGCATAGTATTCGATGTGGCATAGTTATTACTTTGCATCAACCGAGACTAGCCTATTAGACAGTGTCCCACTAATTATATGATGATAATTCTTTTCTTATTAACTACCTCCACGTTCAGTCAAGTAGCAATAAGGGCGAGTCCTAACGCGTGCACTCTTTAAAAAAACTTCTAAGAGAAAGAATTAACAACGCGTACAATAACCTATTTGAGAATTGATATTAAAATAGGTTTACTTTGTTAATAATCCATGGTTCCCACAACCCTAGTTGTGGATTTAGTTACTCATGCATTGAAGAACACAATTCAAATTGGATAAACAATAAATCATGACTTACATTGACAAATTCGTAGAAATCCAGAAATTCAACTTAAAAGCACAATAATCACTTGAAAACCAAATCCGAAAATTTGAATTAATGCTAAAGTTTGAAAATCCAATCTCCAAAAACAAACTAAGAATAGTTGTAATAGAATTCAATCCAAAAATGAGGTTTTACACCCTATTTATAACAAAAAAATTTCCTAAATTAAAAAGAATTCAAATAAGGAAAGTTGTACAAAAATGCGGCTTCAATGGACGACCCTCACAGACGGTCTGTCGATGAAATGATGGATCATCGACTGCCTCCGTAAGTCCAAACTTATCATCTTTTTTTATCCTTCAAATAGCATCTTCTCTGATCCAATCGACGGACCAACAGTACGGTTCGTCGATGTACCTACGGTCTATCAATGCTTTCCACCGTTCTATACTTAGCTTTTCTTCAACTTTTGGTACTAGGATATTCTCTGATGAGATCGACGATTTAACAGGAAAGTCCGTCAATCTATAAAGCTAGTTTTACTAATTAATCATCCATGGTTCGCAGAACCCTAGTTGTGGATTTAGTTACTCATGCATAGAAGAACACAATTCATATTGGATAAACAATAATTCATGAACTTACTTTGACAAATTCAAGGAAAATCCGAAAATTCAACTTGAAACCACAAAAATCACTTGAAAACCAGATCTGAAATTCGAATTAATGTTAAAGTTGCAAAACCCAATCTCCAAAAACAAACTAAAAATAGTGGTAATAGAATCCAACACCAAAAACGACGTTCTGAACACTATTTATAACAAATATTGCCCTAAATAAAAAGGAATTCAAATAAGGAAAGTGTCAAAAAATGCGGCTTCAATTGACGACCCTCAAAAATGGTCCATCGATGAAACGACATACTGTCAACTGCCACTGTCAGTCAAGACATAAAATCTTTTTTTATCCTTCAACTAGAATCTTCTCTGATCTAATCGATGAACCATTAGCACGGTTCATCGATGCACCTACGGTCAATGTTTTCTGCCATTCCATACTCAGCTTTTCTTAAACTTCAGGTATTGGGACATTCTCTGGTCAGATCGACGATTGAACAGGAAGAACCGTCGATCCTTTCATAGCCCCACACTTGGTAAAATTTCCCTGAGTTTCTCTAGATGCCTGTAATTTCAATCGACGATCACCTTCGACAGTCCGTCGATGGTTGACTGTTCATCGATGGCCTTCGTGGGTCACTTCTGCACTAAATCTCAGCTGCCTTCTGTGTTTTGGTGTTGGACACCTTTTCTGCAAAACAAAGATAAAAATATGTTAAAACTACTACAAAAAGGCTCTAAACACACACCAATCTTAAGGAAAAAAGCATTGAAAGTACCGTTAAATCACGGTATCAAACACCTCCCTAGAACTTCCTTAAAGATCTACTTGTGCAATGCATAGAGAAGGTCACTATATTCGCAACGTCAACACATAGAAGTCAATGCACCAAATTTACAAGGAAAAAAAATTTCAAACCATTTAGCACGCAATGCAACACAACAAACAGAAACTTCTATCCATTCACTCTTTAATGCAACACATAGGCTCTTCTCATCTTCATAGGAGGTGCATCTTTCTCCTAATCATAACATGGTCTTTACATTTCAATTTATTAAGTGGTCACTATGCAACTATATTTAAGTCATACTTAAGTAGATTCAACAATAGTCAAGAAACAATTAGGCACTCATACTTCAATGCACATATATTGAGTTAAATAGGTTGACAATGGATTCTTATTAGTTAGGCATACTGCCATGAGGGTCATACCCAAACATACCATTTATAGTTATTTTTAGGGAGGAATGTCCTTCTCCTCTACACACTTACATGTCTCATGACTTCATACCCAACCGATGCACAAAGGTCTATTCTTGTTAAATGAGAATTTCTCAACTTTTTTTAACCAAAGCATGCTCATACATTCTTCCTAATGAAGTCAAAATGGTAGATAACACCACACACATCACAACAATAGGAAGTCATTTGACATAGTTTTCAATTTATATCATAACACTAGCTTTAATGAGCAAGCATAAATTAAGAAAAGTCTCACAATTTATAGGACACACAAGGATACTAGGTAAACATGCCTTCACTTTTAAAAGGTGAGCCTAAAATCATGCTTTCCTAAATATAAAAGTCACATAATTTTTAAGAGATTCGTCATTTTTAATTGTAAGAAGGCTCAACTTCTCATTAATGGCTTTAAATACGACACATTAAAAGTAACATCAACATGGTTTTTACCTTATCTCATGATGTTAAATGCACTACTAACATATCAAGATGTACAATGAAAATGAGAAATCATGAATATGATCAAAAATCCTTTTTCATGCACTTTAAAATCTTCAAATCATGCTAAACATGGTGTCAATCAATACATACAAAACATAGGGAGAACATGCAACTAATACTTTAATGCAACACTCCTATCATGGAAAAGTTTATAGGAACTCTTTAGTTTCAAGCTCAAGTAAGAATAGAATGATAAGGTAGAAATATCTACAACCTTACTACTCACATCTCCATTCCCCATATAGGATGAACCCACATAAGAGAAACTTGACTCAACCTAAAGAGGATCTTAACTTACCGATGTTCATTTTCATCACCAAAAATTCATTACTAACCAAGAAGGAATGACAAAAACATAATATAGGAACACCAAAGACATTCTAAACCTAATCATCTAGTTAATTTATCTCCAATCACCTAAATAAAATTAATAACATTCAAGTTAGGTCATATTACCCAACCACATAAGGTCTCAACTTTACCATAGACATCATGGTTCATATAACATTAAGGGAAACAATAGAGGAGACATAGCCATAAGGCCTCCTTCTTCTTTTTTTAACATTACAGAAAGGTAACTTCTAGTTAAATCAAACTCACATTATCACCCTACAAAGATAAGATACTACCTTCACTTCTAGGATCAAGTCTATACAAAAGACTCCAATCCAAACAAGGCAATTATGACGAACCACATATATACAAAAGGGCAATATTTGAACATTTTAAAAGACATGCACTTAGGGCAGCATACTTCCATAGGTAGTCACTAAGCATTTCAAGCTCAAATCATAACATTAGGCTACCATCATGGAAACTATATAGAAACACACCATTCCAAAAGAGACTCATTTTTAATCATAACTGCTTCTAACATGCTTTAACCATATAATGACATACATTTCTTAACATAACATGCTATTTCACATGGGTCTCATATATAGCCACAAAGGACATCATATCGACATAACATATCATTTCTCATAATTCACGTACATAGCAATACATCACATCATCAAAATATGTCAAATATACTTTCACACAAACTCATCAAACCAAAAAGCAAAGATTAGCATAAAACTCACATTTTCTCCCTCAAGCATAGAGATACCATCTATCCAAGCAATCACATCTAATAGACCATCAGACAAGAAAACATAACAGAGAGATCTGAAAGAGTTAAGTTCTATGGAACGACATGAGAATGATGAAGAAAGGAAACTCTATCGTCCTATAGCCTCAAGCTCATAGATTTGTCGTGACTCACAACCGATGATCGAGACTTTACTAGACGTTTCAATATGAGACTTTGGACCCTAAAACCACTTTCATAAACCTCATCTTATGGTACCACGTTTTTCACGACCAGGGAGCACCACCTAGAAGTAACATGGCGTACTTGACCTCTCAGAGGTCATATACAAGCCCATAGTTATCATTCATCGCATTGTCATATTAAATTTAGAGAAAATTTTAGAACTTTCTTAGCACATCATATGTTAGAACATCATTTCCATATATATATATATATATATATATGATATCATAATACATAGTTAAAGACTTTAGTCTCTTTTTTTCATCCTAGACTCAATATCATTAGAGTACATTAGGGACACGAACCTTACAACAATAATCATAACTATAGTTATACATAAATTTACAGTAAAGTAGACTTCAAAAATCATTGGACATAATAATTTCTTTCCTTGAGCTTGGGACACATATAAAACTCCTCACAATTAAAGAGATACATGAAGCATACATAACTTACACTTTGTGTAAAAAGGTAGCGAAGAAAGGAGTTAGTACAAGAATGCACTATGTATGGAAACATACAATAACATTCATTTAAAAGGGACATTTTCTTTGAAATCATGCATCATGCCTTTTTTTTAAAATTTCATAAAAATTTGATATAATATCATTTATACAATCCACATACTTCATATAAGAATATTCAATGGTCATAGATCATATAAGTCAAACGTTGCATCTAAGGCATTTTAGAGACATCAGAGTAAACATTTTTCCTCTTTATAGTAACCTTTTTTTTACAGCGTGCTCATTTTATTCTAACTCCTTGACTTCCCCAAGTGACCCTTTACTAATACTTGGTGTTATGCATGAATAATGTTCCATTCCACTATCCACACTCAAGTATCACTATAGGACCACAAGGGAATCATGCATACAACCTTTCAAGTCAACACATACATACGTAGCATATACTTCACATAACACTAAACATAAGACTTTACTAATAATCCTAATCTAAGTCTACTAGTGAAATGTACATGTGAAGCCACATAACCTCACACATACTTAGTGAACTTATAATATGACCATAAGCATCACAACATTCACTTCATACATTAACATGTCAAGCATAGACAACTTTATTCATGCCAAGCAAGAGCTTCATAATATAGTCATTAAGACCAACTTTATGCACATAAGGATAAGATCACGTCATACAGACTCATCCAATGGATTTCATCAAAAAAAAAAGTACACAACACTACAATGTCATGCATAAGGAACATAAACATAGTCACATACATTAGAACACCGGCGTAGAATTTCCCTCAAGAGGTACTCGTGCAATGCATAGGTAAGTTCATTATTCTCACCAATCCTACGAAACTTATATTCACACATAGTCGCTAGAGTCCTATTCATTTACTTCCATTGTAAATTTTACTTCAGGGAAACTATAGCCTTAACCGAAACTAAGACTATGGATGCTAAACATGAAATTTAGTGTTGTAGATCCTGACACCAATGGAAGGTGCTCTACCTAGCCATGGTAGAACATTAACACTTGCTAGCATACTAAGTGATAACACTTTCTAGATCATATGTGGAAAGCAAAGATATGGAACTTGGAGGTATATGTGGAAACCCTCTTTATGTTGAATGGGGCATTGTAGTTATTCACTTTTGGAAATATCACTCTAAGCCATTTGGCTATGAGGCTAAATACCTCGTAAGGACTATGGTGACCTACCTTCCTACAATGGGAAGGGACACCGTTCATCTTCAAGTTCACTCGGTGCTAAGCTAAGTTCCCTTTTATTGAATAATATTTATTAAGATTACTTTATAAAATTAGGCTTAGGAGATTGACTCCTCATATTCTTAGCTCAGAGTAATAGATGAGAGTTCATCAACCTATATCATGTGAGAAACCCTTTCACATGGACATAGCATATTAGAGCCCCTATCTAGTTTAGGTTACACATGAGAATGCCTATCAAGGCCCCTCCATTGACTAGATCATATTACATGTGTGTGCGTATACATATATGTGAGCAACCCTTTCACATAACCATTTATACAACACATATTCATACTTCATTTCATTCATGCATAAGAGTACAAGTGTAACTAGATGAGCAGTACTTTCATATAAACACATTTAGACACAAGGTATTATCATACTTCATTATACCATATACTTCACATGATAGCATATAAGACATGTTTATAACACAATCATGCATTCATATTCTTGTAAATAGATAACCAACCATAAGAACTATCCTATCAAGGCACACATGTGAAATGTATAGACAAGGTTCCTTACCCTTGCCCATAATAGTACACCTATCAACTCATCTTAGTGAATGATACATCACATAACATCCTAGAATGGATAACGTAGCATAAGACACATTTATTCAAGACATTCAATATTATTATAGTAATCTCTAGTCATTATGAACCTATATTAACTTTATTTAACATATAACACTATAAGATCTTCATCATAGGAAGCACATATCCATAAACTTAACATAACCATTTACATGCTCATAACATTAGCAATACAACCTATATCATAGCTAGAATAAGAAACTAGGCATAGGCTTCACCTTGTGTGATCATCATAACCACAGACTCATATAACATCAAGTTGCCTTCAAGTCCATAATCAAAACATATATACATTGAACATAAAGTAAAAACCGCCACCATAAGAGGACCATACCACACAATTCCATACAAGGTTTCAACTGTAGAAAAGTAAAGGGGAAAAGTCATTCTTACCAATTCATCAACCTTTGATCCTCTTTGATCAAGGCACCTCTTTCGTCAACAATTCATGTATAGCGAAGTAACTAAATATACTTTAACATAAACGAAATCATGTATAAGCCACTACAAGATAATTCTACTAGCAAGTACACTACATCACCAATTTACTAGAAAGTAGAGAGTCATAGATCACTTACTAGTATTCCTTGATTAAATAATCATGATCAACATTCATAATTCACCAATAATACCAATCTAGGGCAGTATCTAAAGGCATAATAACCTAGCCTAAATCATTCTTCATCTACCCTAAAAGTAAGATCACATCATCTACATACATTATCAATCTATAGGTTAGAAGAATGTAGATCAATCTTACCATACCTTGCTTAGTTTGATCATGAAGGATTCATACCCACATTTCATCAATAATATCAATGTAAGGCAGTAACTATAATTATCTGTACATAAACGAATCCTACATTCATGGTCTATAGCATCGAGTTTACAGTAAGCATCATACATTAATAATAGATAGGAATACATATCATGTCTTGAATTATTAATCCACTTTGGACCAACCACTAAAAAAAAAAGTGCTAAATTGTGGCGGTTAATATTAGGGTTCATAACAAACCCCTATAACACATTCAATTTGTGGCGTTTGTGCTAACCTCTGTAAAAATAATTCATTTTATGGAAGTTTTATTGTGGAGGTTAAAAAAGACCACCTGTATAAATTCAATTTGTGCTGTTTGTGCCAACCTCCATAAAATAATTTTTTTATGGCGGTTTAAGTGTGAAGGGTGTAAAAGAGCCCATTATAAATTCAACTTGTAGCATGTGTTTCAACGTCCACACACTTATTCTTGTCATGGGGATACTTTTATCGGGGATTTCGCACTACAAATGAACAGAACGATCCTGTCGATTTGTTTCACATATAACGAAGGGTTATAATTAACAATCAAATATTTTTTACTATTGATAATGACTTATAAAATTTATATTACGCCGATTTAAAATCGACCTAAAATGTTTATTTTATATAAGATTATCATTCATCAAGCAAGTATGATTTTAAGAAATGCCTTTGAAATTCTTAACAACGTATTGTAAGTATGCAATTATTCTTTCTAGTAGTAAGTTTTCCGAATATAATATAGTTTGATGATATTTGTTAGGTTTCAAAACAATGTATATTATTTAGTATTGTAAGTACTATGAAAAATTATATACGTATATATTACACATAATTTATTATTACTTTTTTTCTTTTGATATAATTATCTTAAATTAGTATATGATATTTTTTTTATTTAGTTGATTGCATTTTATGAAGAGTTTGACACATAGAGAGCAAAATATGGTGGCGGGTCTAATTGCGAATGAAGATGATAGAAGAGGAATAAAGGAAGCACAATTAGGGATTATTTTTCCAAGTTTATTTTTTAAAAAAATTTGATTAGTAACTTAGCGACTTTACGAGAGTTTTGAAAATTTGGTTTGTATAATAAAATGTAAGTATATGTATTGTCAATGCTAATCATTTTATCCTTTTCTATTATACTTTTTCTTCCTCATGAAGCACAATTAATATAATTATCCTATTTCAACAACAAAAGGAAATTATGATGATTAGGAGTTCAATTTTTACTATACTTGCAAAAAAGTAATTGAAAAATAAAATGTTAGTTTCATGATAGAATTTTTTTAGCATACCGAACATTATGTTATCGTCACTGCTGTTTTTGTTCGAAATTTATTTATAATTTTTATAAATTCACCAATTATTATTATTATAATATTAATAATAATAATTGTTACTGTTATTTTTTTTTGTATTTTTACCTCCTATTTTCATTTATTTATTTTATAAATAAAATCAACGTATAATTTTCAATACACTTAATGCGTAATCAAAATTATACATTTTGAATTATTTATAAACGCATAACACTTCATCTTACTGATAACTTCTAATATTAAATATTATTAATAATTTTTTGATGTTTAATTTTTAATAATTCTTATAAATATTTAATTAATGTTTAAAACATTATAATAAGAAAATGCAGTGCTAAAGACATAATAAAAATTATTTATTTTACTTAGAGTTTGTATAGAAAATTAGTACTCTAACAAAAAATAGAGGAGATTAAAAAACATATTAAAAATTTTCAACGTCATAAATATATTGTTAATTTCAACACATTACCTCTTATTTTGTTTATTCCACCGCGATGAATATTTTGTTATACTATATAATTGTGAATACTTTGCACTTAAAAGAATGTAAAAAAAATGTATGATCGATATTATTTTATATATTCTATATTAATCTAAATATAAATATTACGTATAAATATTTATTTAGTCCCGCAAAGCACAAATAATTTCATTAGTAAAATTATAATTTAAATAAAAGAATAGTTAAGCATTGCATTGATAAAATATTAGAAAAAATCTTTTTTTTGATAAACATTAAGATATGTTAAGTATAAATAATTTTCTTTTAACTTTCATAAAAATGAAATGGGAACTACATGACTATTTTTCAATGTGTTGCTATTTAAATAATAGTGAAGACAAAAATTAAAGAGAGGAAAAAGCTAAAACAAAATTTAGGTAGGTTTTTTTGTTTCCCTCCCTTTTAACCTAGTCACTCATTTATTCTCTCCATATTTCCATCATCTGAAGCTTTCCCTCCATCTTCCTACCTTCCACTCAATCTTTCCACTTTCCCTTGTTCTTCACTTTTCTTTGTGAGGGAACTTTCCTTTAAAGAGCTATAAATTCGCTAAAATCCATTTTGGAGAGATAAAATCAGATGAGCATCAGGTCAGTTTTATTTTACTTCAATGAAATTTCTTTTAAGTTTACATTTTGTTTTCATCAATATGATTGATGGTACACGTTTTTTTTGCTTTATGTTGGGATTTTGTTTTTACTGCCAAGCTTTATTGATATTGTGACATCGCGTAATTTTTTGATTTTATGAGTATTCAAGTGATATGAAGAAGATTCCTTTTGTCAATTTCATGATACTAGTTGCTCCGCATTCTCATAACTTGTTCTTGCTGCGTATTCTCAGAACTTATTCTTGCTGCGTATTCTCAGAACTTCATATTTGATTCACCTCTCTGTTCTTCATGAATATGCAGTCATGCCAAAGATTAAACATTCTAAGAATCCACTAAAGTCAACTAATGGACATGCTTCATCATCAACTACTCCAGTGGCACACGACCTCCCACTTGATTCAACATATCCTTAACAAGCTGATGGAGTCCCACAACAAGACAAACTCCAATTCTTCCGCAGCAAGAACAAGCTCCAATTGCCCTGTAGCAAGAAAAATCTCCAATTCTACCTTTTAATTCAAGTGCAACATCTCTGCACTCACGTCCATCTGCACGTTACTGGAGAATAGTGGCTAAAGGTATATATTTCTTTTGTCATTTTTGGTTTAAATTACTAGCATCTTTTTTTCTCTTTTGGTTAAGTAACTTATTTTCTTGTTAAATATTCAGAAAAAGCTATCAAGCATATTAATGTCAAGGTCAATTAGGTTCATAATCTAATTGTTAGAGAGCACATCATTGTGGACTTTGACGCATACAACTCAGCATATGGTGTGTAACGACCTGTTTAGTCATTTTGAGCAGCAGATTTTATTTCTGGAAAAACAGGTTGAGACGACGGAACCCACGACGGACCGTCATGAGCACGACGGACCGTCGAGGGGTCTCGTTTCAAAATACTTAGAAATTCTAAAATTGGGTACTGAAAATCGACTCTCTAAACTTCGTAACAGAATGGCAGGACTGACCGTCACGGGCGTGACGGACCGTCACAGACTCTTTGATGGAAATTGAGTCTCTGAACCTTGCGACGACCTACAGGACGGACCGTCGCAGGCACGACGGGCCGCCACAGGTTGCGTAATCCCATTCTGGGTCAGATTTCTTTACACATTTTAAGGGATGTTTTGGACTATTCCTACTTTAATTTTAAAGTTAGTGGGTTTATGTTAATAAGTCTAATTACTTGGGGGTTAAAAGAGGTAACCTTGAGTAAATTAGTGGGTTATTATTTCCATCTTTTATTCTTAATTAAATGCTAATTAGGGTAAAATAAAGAGGGTTTGAATAAGAAAAAGAAAAGAACATAAAGAGAGAGAAGGAGAATCGATAGAGAGAGACGAACGAAGAGGAAAAACACAAGGCTTTGGGAAATTCTTGCTTGATCACTAGTCTTCGGTGGAGGTAGGTTATGGTTTCTCTTACGATATTCGTAGTAAACTCTTAATAGCGAATGATATGTATTGATAATATTGTAAACCCTGCTATGTGCTTAATTGTATGCTTGCATGAATGTAAATATATAATTGTGATTATATAAGCATGATGAAGTTATTGAATCCCAAATCTTGCAAAATTACTAATCTCTTTGTTAATAATGAGGCCTTGGTATAAAAGAAGGCGTGATGAACTAAAATAATGAGATTGATGATGCCTTGGTAAGAAAGAAGGCTTGATGAATTGATAGAAGGAGATTAGGGGATCGGGTGTCACGAACCGACACGTAGAATTAGGGGATCGGGTGTCACGAACCGACATGTAGAATGAGGGGATCGGGTGTCAAGAACCGACACGTAGAATTAGGGGATCGGGTGTCAGGAACCGACACGTAGAATTAGGGGATCGGGTGTCACGAACTGACACGTAGAATTAGGGAATCGGGTGTCAAGAACTGACACATAGATTTAGGGGATCGGGTGTCACGAACCGACACATAGATTTAGGGGATCGGAGTGTCACATTCCGACACATAGTAGTAGGGCATCGGAGTGTCACGTACCGACACAAGAGGATTAATGAATATGAGGGAGCGGAGTGTAACGTACCAACACAAGAGAAATAAAGATAATGAATCTTCAAAGATGTTAATATACTCAATCTAACAAACATAATTCCCAAATGATTATGGTATTGAGGGTTGAGTACTCATGTGTGAACTTGACGGTAACTGTTTATGATATAGTACTTGCTGTTGCTACATGTTGAGTATCATAGTTACTTTTATGATATTACTTGGTATATATTGATTTCTATTTCAAGTTGGCCGATGATATCTACTCAGTTCCCGTGTTTTTTTCTGACCCCTACTTTTATGTTTTCTTCTTGTTTAATTGTGGAGTGCAGCAAACGTGCCGCCATCTTCGATTCAACAGTAACTCTAGCCAGTCTTCATTATTCCGGATATCAGGGTGAGCTAATGCTTCTAGCTTGGACTGGATCTTCCTCTTCATGTCTTGATGCCTTGAAGTTCCGGCATGGACTAGCTTTTATGTATTTTTAGCTTCTTAGAAACTCTTAGATTAGTAATTTGAGGATAGATGTTCTTGTGATGATGACTTCCAGATTTTGGGAAATAATAGTTATTGAATTGGTTTTTATTAATGAGTTTAAGTCTTCCGCATTACTTTATGTTGATATTACATTGAAATGTTAAGGTTTAGATTGGTTGGTTCGCTCACATAGGAGGGTAAGTATGGGTGCTTGTTGCGGCCCGGTTTTGGGTTGTGACAAACTTGGTATCAGAGCATTAGGTTCGTTGGTCTCATCACACAAGAACGAGTCTAGTAGTCTTAAGGAACGGTAGGGAGACGCCTTTACTTTTCATTGAGAGGCTATAAGACTTTAGGAAAATTCCATTCTTTCTTTCTTTCTTTCGTGCTACTACTTGAATCCAATTGGTATCTAGGTGATACAAATTGGTATCCGACCATCTTCACTCTCTTTCGCAGATGGTTAGAACTAGAGCAACAACTACGCCAACACCAACACCAGCAAGGCAGGATATAACTGAGCCAGCCACTAGGGCTGTGGCTCGAGGAAGAGCAACGGCAAGAGGCCGTGGTAGAGGTCATGGGAGGACGTCCTCTAGATGAAGAGGACAAGAACCTAGCCCATCTCATGCTAAGGCAGTGACTCCTCCACCGACTGAGGAAGTAGTAAGAGAGGGTGAGGAAGGGGAGAATGAACAAGTGCAAAATGAGGAATTGCCACCCCAACCTACCCCATAGATGATCAATCAGGTTCTCGCTTATCTTAGTGGGTTGTCTAATCAGTGTCAGGCACCTCCAGTGTTTTCTGCACCAACACCTCCGATTTCAGAGGTACAACATGCAGCCACTATGGCTCCTCATTGGACATAGGCACGTTTCCACGTCTTACTACTGGGCCTATAATGACAAATGTTCAGCATGAACTTTTCAGTAAGTTCTTGAAATTGAAACTTCCAGTCTTCAAGGGTGCTGAATCTGAGGATGCTTACGATTTTCTGGTTGACTATCATGAGCTACTACATAAGATGGGTATAGTAGAACGGTTTGGTGTTGAGTTCGTGAGTTATCAGTTTCAAGGGAACGCCAAAATGTGGTGACGGTCACATGTTGAGTGTCAACTAACAGAGGCACCACCTATGACTTGGGCCTCATTGTCTAGCTTGTTTATGGAGAAGTATATCCCCCGGAATTTGAGGAATAGGTAAAGGGATGAGTTCTTGGGCCTAGAGCAAGGTAGGATGTCGGTCAATGCATATGAGGCTAAGTTTCGTGCACTATGCAGATATGCCACCCAACTTTGTTTCAGTCCACAAGTGCAGATTCGTCGTTTTGTGAAGGGGTTTAGGTCAGAGTTGCGGATTTCAGCCTTACAGGTAGCGGCTACAGTGAAATCTTTTCAAGAAGTGGTAGACTTCGTGATTGAGGTAGAGGGAGTGAAGCCAGATGACTTTACCATGGCAACTACGTCAAAAAGGTTTCGAAAGGGAGGTGAGTTTAATGGTTCTTACTCTAGAGGACAGTGTTCAGGAGGTTACTCAGTCCGACCAATTCAGTCTTCACTACAGACTGCAGTTGGGGGACCACCTCAGACCGGTCAACACATCTCTGAAAGACCTATGCTTGAATCAAGAGAGTGTTATGGATGTGGGGAGACTGGACATATTATGAGGAATTGTCCCAAACAGAGTTATAGACCCCCAATAGCTAGAGGTAGAGGTGGTCATGGTAGAGGCCGTTATTCGGGAGGACGTGGTGGTCTAGGTAATGGTGGTCACCAAAACGGCCGAGGTGATGGGAAAACTGGAGCCACTACATCACAACATGGTAGGGGCAACGGACAAACAAACGAAAGGGCCCACTGTTATACTTTCCCTGGGAGATCGGAGGCGGAGACATCTGATGCTGTCATCACAGGTAATCTTCTGGTTTGTGATTGCATGGCTTCTGTATTGTTTGATCCTGGATCCACATTTTCTTATGTATCTTCCTCATTTGCTAATGGTCTAAATTTACATTGTTAATTACTTGATATGCCTATTCGTGTTTCTACTCCGGTGGGTGAGTCTGTGGTAGTTGAAAAGGTATATAGGTCTTGTTTGGTGAACTTTGTAGGGAGCAACACTTATGAAGATTTGGTTATCTTAGAAATGGTTTATTTTGATGTAATTGTGGGTATGACATGGCTTTCTCCACAATTTGCGATCTTGGATTGTAATGCTAAAACGGTGACGTTAGCCAAGCATGGGACATATCCGTTAGTGTGGGAGGGTGACTACACTTCTAATCCGGTGCGTATCATCTCCTTTCTTCGTGCTAAGAAAATTGTTAGTAAAGGGTGTTTAGCTTTCTTGGCACATCTCAAGGATGACACTACCCAAGTACCTTCGATTGAGTCGGTTTCGGTGGTCCGTGAGTTTCTGGATGTGTTCCCTGCAGATCTTCCTGGTATGCCACCAGATAGGGATATTGACTTCTCTATTGATCTTGAACCGGGTACTCGCCCCATTTCTATACCCCCTTATAGAATGGCTCCCGCGGAGTTAAGAGAGTTAAAAGCCCAACTTCAAGAGTTGTTGAGCAAAGGCTTCATTAGACCAAGTGCATCTCCTTGGGGTGCTCCGATTTTGTTTGTGAAGAAGAAAGATGGGAGTTTTCGGATATGCATAGACTACTGGCAGTTGAACAAGGTAACCATAAAGAACAAGTATCCTCTTCCTCGCATTGATGACTTGTTCGATCAGTTACAAGGTGCTTGTGTCTTCTCTAAGATTGACTTGAGATCCGGTTATCATCAATTGAAAATACGGGCAACAGATGTGCCAAAGACTGCTTTTAGAACCAGGTATGGGCATTACGAATTTGTAGTGATGTCTTTTGGTCTTACGAATGCCCCTGCTGCATTCATGAGTTTGATGAACGGGATTTTTAAGCCATATTTGGATCTCTTTGTGATCGTATTTATTGATGATATACTGATATACTCTAAAAGTAAGGAGGAACATGAGGAGCATTTGAGGATGGTATAGGAAATGTTGAGGGAGAAAAAGCTTTATGCCAAGTTCTCTAAGTGTGAGTTTTTGCTAGATGCAGTGTCCTTCTTGGGGCACGTGGTTTCTAAGGATGGAGTGATGGTGGATCCTTCTAAGATTGAGACAGTGAAGAATTGGGTAAGACCTACTAATGTGTCAGAAATAAGGAGCTTTGTTGGGTTAGCTAGCTACTATCGCCGATTTGTCAAGGGATTCTCTTCTATTGCTTCCCAACTGACGAACTTGACTAAGCAAAATGTTCCATTTGTATGTTCAGATAAGTGTGAGGAAAGCTTTCAGAAGCTCAAGACTCTGTTGACTACTGCACCAATTCTCACCTTGCCAGTGGAAGGTAAGAATTTCATTGTCTATTGTGATGCATCATATTCGGGTTTGGGTGCAGTGCTAATGCAAGAGAAGAATGTGATTGCTTATGGTTCAAGACAATTAAAAGTGCATGAACGTAACTATCCAACTCATGATTTGGAATTGGCAACGGTAGTGTTTGCATTAAAGCAATGGAGACACTATTTATATGGGGTTAAGTGTGAGGTCTATACGGATCATCGTAGCCTACAGTATGTCTTTACTCAGAAAGATTTGAACTTGAGACAGAGGAGATGGATGGAACTGCTGAAGGACTACGACATTACTATTTTGAATCATCTGTGGAAGGCGAATGTTGTAGCGGATGCTTTAAGTAGAAAGGCGGGAAGAATGGGAAGTCTAGCTCACTTGCAAGCTTCTAGACGTCCATTGGCTAGAGAGGTTCAGACTCTAGCTAACGACTTGATGAGATTAGATGTAAATGAGAAGGGAGGATTTTTAGCTGGTGTGGAGGCAAGATCTTCCTTCCTTGACAAGATTAAGGGAAAGCAGTTTAATGATGAAAAACTGATCTGGATACGAGATAAAGTGTTGCAAGGAGAGGCTAAAGAAGCGACAATCGATGAGGAAGGTGTTTTGAGGATTAAGGGAAGGGTATGTGTACCCCGCGTCGATGATTTGATCAACACTATTCTGACAGAGGCTCATAGTTCAAGGTATTCAATACATCCGGGTGCAACCAAGATGTACTGTGACCTAAAGCAACAGTTTTGGTGGAGTAGAATGAAGCGTGATATTGTGGATTTTATCGCCAAATGTCCAAACTGTCAACAAGTAAAGTATGAACACCAAAGGCCCGGAGGAACACTTCAGAGAATGCCCATTCCGGAATGGAAATGGGAGAGAATCGCAATGGACTTCGTGGTTGGTCTTCCAAAGACGATGGGTAAGTACGACTCTATTTGGGTGATTGTTGATAGGTTAACTAAGTCTACTCATTTTATTCCGATTAAGGTGACTTACAATGCCGAGAAGTTAGCCAAGACCTATATCTCAGAAATCGTTCGATTGCATGGGGTTCCACTATCCATCATATTAGATAGAGGTACGCAGTTTACTTCTAAGTTTTGGAAAACATTGCATGCGGAATTGGGTACTAGGTTGGACCTTAGTACCGCGTTCCATCCTCAGACCGATGGTCAGTCTGAGCGAACGATTCAAGTGTTGGAGGATATGCTTCGTGCGTATGTGATAGAATTTGGTGGCCATTGGGATAACTTCTTACCCTTAGCGGAGTTTTCATACAATAATAGCTATCACTCAAGCATTGATATGGCTCCATTTGAAGCATTGTATGGTAGGATATGAAGGTCCCCCATTGGTTGGTTTGATGCATTTGAGGTTAGACCTTGGGGTACTGACTTTCTGAGGGAATCGTTAGATAAAGTGAAATCTATTCAAGAAAAGCTTCTAGCGGCGCAAAGTAGGCAAAAAGAATATGCAGATCGAAAGGTTAGAGACTTAGAGTTCATGGAGGGTGAACAAGTCTTGTTGAAAGTTTCGCCAATGAAAGGGGTGATACGGTTTGGTAAAAGAGGAAAGCTAAGCTCAAGGTACATTGGTCCCTTTGAACTACTTAAGCGAGTAGGGGAGGTAGCTTATGAGTTAGCCTTGCCTCCAGGGCTGTCCGGAGTACATCCGGTATTCCATGTGTCGATGTTGAAAAGATACCATGGGGATGGAAACTACATCATCCGTTGGGATTCCGTTTTCCTTGATGAGAATTTGTCTTATGAGGAGGAGCCTGTTGCTATTTTAGATAGAGAAATTCGCAAGTTGAGATCAAGGGAGATTGCATCCATCAAAGTTCAATGGAAGAATCGACCAGTCGAAGAAGCCACTTGGGAGAAAGAGGCTGATATGCGAGAAAGATACCCACACCTGTTTACAGATTCAGGTACTCCTTTTCGCCCTTGTTTTCCCTCTTGTGATCGTTCAGGGACGAACGATGGGTAAATTCATATGTAATGTAACGACCTGTTTAGTCGTTTTCAGCAGCAGATTTTATTTCTGGAAAAACAGGCTGAGACGACGGAACCCACGACGGACCGTCATGAGCAAGACGGACCATCCAGGGGTCTTGTTTCAAAACACATAGAAATTCTGAAATTGGCTACTGAAAATTGACTCTCTGAACTTCGTAACGGAATGGCAGGACGGACCGTCACGGGCGTGATAGACCGTCACAGACTCTTTGATGGAAATTGAGTCTCTGAACCTTGCGACGACCTGCAGGACGGACCGTCGCAGGCACGACGGGCCGTCATAGGTTGCGTAATCCCAGTCTGGGTCGGATTTCTTTACACGTTTTAAGGGACGTTTTGGACTATTCCTACTTTAATTATAAAGTTAGTGGGTTTATGTTAATATGTCTAATTACTTGGGGTTAAAAGAGGTAACCTTGAGTAAATAGGTGGGTTATTATTGTCATCTTTTATTCTTAATTATATGCTAATTAGGGTAAAAGAAAGAGGGTTTGAATAAGAAAAAGAAAAGAACAGAAAGAGAGAGAAAGAGAATCGATAGGGAGAGACGAACGAAGAGGAAAAACACAAGGCCTTGGGAAATTCTTGCTTGATCACTAGTCTTCGGTGGAGGTAGGTTATGGTTTCTCTTACGATATTCGTAGTAAACTCTTACTAGCGAATGATATGTATTGATAATATTGTAAACCCTTCTATGTGCTTAATTGTATGCTTGCATGAATGTAAATATATAATTGTGATTATATAAGCATGATGAAGTTATTGAATCCCAAATCTTGCAAAAACCCTAATCTCTTTGTTAATAATGAGGCCTTGGTATAAAAGAAGGCGTGATGAACTAAAATAATGAGATTGATGATGCCTTGGTAAGAAAGAAGACTTGATGAATTGATAGAAGGAGATTAGGGGATCGGGTGTCACGAACCGACACGTAGATTTAGGGGATCAGGTTTCACGAACCGACACGTAGAATTAGGGGATCGGGTGTCACAAACCGATACGTAGAATTAGGGGATCGGGTGTCACGAACCGACACGTAGAATTGTGGGACCAGGTGTCACGAACTGACATGTAGAATTAGGGGATCGTGTGTCACAAACCGACACGTAGAATTAGGGGATCGGGTGTCACGAACCGACATGTAGATTTAGGGGATCGGGTGTCACGAACCAACACGTAGATTTAGGGGATCGGAGTGTCACGTTCCGACACATAGTAGTAGGGGATCGAAGTGTCACGTACCGACACAAGAGGATTAATGAATATGAGGGACCGGAGTGTAACGTACCGACACAAGAGAAATAAAGATAATGAATCTTGAAAGATGTTAATATACTCAATCTAACGAACATAATTCCCAAATAAGTATGGTATTGAGGCTTGAGTCCTCATGTGTGAACTTGACGGTAACTGTTAATAATATAGTACTTGTTGTTGCTACATGTTGAGTGTCATAGTTGCTTTTATGATATTACTTGGTATATATTGATTTCTATTTCGAGTTGGCCGATGATATCTACTCAGTTCCCGTGTTTTGTACTGACCCCTACTATTATGTTTTCTTCTTGTTTAATTGTGGAGTGCAGCAAACGTGCCGTCATCTTCGTCTCAACAGTAACTCTAGCCAGTCTTCATTACTCCGGATATCAGGGTGAGCTAATGCTTCTAGCTTGGACTGGATCTTCCTCTTCATGTCTTGATGCCTTGAAGTTCCGGCATGGACTAGCTTTTATGTATTTTTAGCTTCTTAGAAACTCTTAGATTAGTAATTTGAGGATAGATGTTCTTATGATGATGACTTCCAGATTTTGGGAAATAATAGTTATTGAATTGGTTTTTATTAATGAGTTTAAGTCTTCCGCATTACTTTATGTTGATATTACATTGAAATGTTAAGGTTTAGATTGGTTGGTTCGCTCACATAGGAGGGTAAGTGTGGGTGCCAGTCGCAGCCCGGTTTTGGGTCGTGACATGGTGATGCACAGGGACTACTCGCTGGATATTGTGGATCATTGGCAATTGATTTTAATTTGTTCTTTATTAGTTTTGAGAGATGGTCAGGGCAATCAGGGATGCTTGAGAAGTACATGGAAGACTGCTTTTAAACAATATTGAAGTTACAAGTGTTCTTAACATATATCTATATACACTTTTCGGATGATTTAAGAATACATGAGAAAACTAATTTATATTTTTTTTAAAGCCTCGATTTCTTTTTCGGGTATGTGAGCCCATTGCATACAGCAATAGTAGTAATTCAAAAAAGTGGGCTACACATAGGCAGAGATTGTAGAATGAATATTTGACCCTGCAAGAAGCAAAAATGAGACCACTAGTAATATGCCATCTAGTATAAATAAAGATCAATGGGCTAGTTTTGTTGCTTACCATTTGAGACCATCAACAATGGTAAGATTCTTATTATGTTAATATGTTTTGTTTCATCATAATTAAATAAAGATGAACATTTTGAGTTGTCGCTGTTTGTGTGAATAGGAGATTTTCAGAAGAAATAAGGAAATCCAGAGGAAGCAAAAAATTCCACACACTGGTGGTTCAAAGGCTAACTCGAGAAGACGTCATGAGATGGCATGGCATTTAACCTAATAGTTCTGATTTGTGTTTAACTAAACTATTTTTTGCATAGTATCTATAATACGTTTCTTTCTTAGTTTCTGGAAACTGGTAAAGTTCCTAGTCGCGGAAAAATGTTTATTTAAACTCATAAGAGAAACAACGGATCATTTGTGAATGCTAAGGCTCAAACTATAGGGGTAAGTATGGAATTGATGCATTATTTGAATATCAATTTCATTGTTATTGGATAATATTTTGCATCTATTATATTTTATTCTTGCTATTGATATTGATATGATCATAGGAAATTGAGTCACATAGACTCATTGTAACACTAATGAGTCTGAAGTTTCCCAAGAAGATATTGTTGGTAAGATATTTGGGGCAGAAAACTCTGGGAGGGTAAGATGTATGGGTATGGGAGCAGCTCCATCACACACATTCTTGAATACAAAGCGACGACCTAGCGAGCTGAGTATTTCTTCATCTAGCTATGGCGAACCATCTGTAACCTATACATATTTGCATCAAAAGGTTGCGCATTTGGAGTCCAAACTTGAAGAAACCTAGAATGTGTTGAATAATTACATGATATCTAAGGAAGGAGGGATTCCTGAAGAATTAGCTCCTCAACCACCGGTAAGAAATAAATATTCTTTGTACTACTTCTATTACAATCAGTTCTGATCAGTTTAGTTATATTGTACTTCTATGTGATTTCTGCCTGAATTGCCTGAAAGTAAATGAAATTTCATTCCCAGGTTTGATTGATCAGATCGAAGTATGAACGTAGTTCATGATTGTGTTAAGGTGGCTATAGTTGTTTAGTCTCCTGATAGCTCAGATCCTCTTTGTTTCTCTTGATTGACTTATGGATAGCTGGTTCAAACATGCGAATGTTTTTTTATTTTCACCTTTGTACAAAGCCATACATTTAATAACATAATTTCTAACATTAGAATGGTAGAAGAACATGATTGAAATCCTAAGGAAAGATATTTAATACTAGAACTACATGATGTCTGGAATATGTCATGATACAATAATTATTTGTCGTGTCTCTTTTTTAGTAAGGCCAGTAGACTTATTATTTAAACAAAATAGTTTTCTGCTTTGGTAGTTATATACTCCCCAATCAACCTTGTAAAATTGTGCATTTCTTAAGGCTCGGGATAGGATCTTTGCAAAAATTCTACTAGACTGAGTTGTATTCGATGCCATTTTTTTGTTTTTTTCAGCATGTTGATACAGAGAAGACAGAACTTGTTCCACCTATGGATGTAAGAGGCTCATCAGCTGATAACAATGCAAATCACCAATCAAATACTTAATGTTTTCTTTATGGACAACTTTTAGTGCTTTTCATGTCTTTGAATTTGTAATAGTTGCTAGAGTTGTGTTTACTATGCTTTAGTTTGACGTTCGGTACTTAAGTTTGTGAGTCTATTATGGGTATTCTAATGGTAAATCTTTTTATGCTTTACATAGAGATTGTTCAGTGGATTATTCATGCATATGATTTAAATTTAAACTTTAGTCGATATATTCTAATATCCTAAGGTCTAGTTACAAATAGGTTCAGAAAGTTTGATTCTGATATGCCAAGATTCTTACATAGAACAACTAAATTATTATTTCTCTGTTCTTACTAGAAATGCCAAAACACCGCTCATGAACTATTTCTGAATAGAATTAGCAGCAGGCTAGAAATATAACAACCTATGCACTTGATCTTTCAGCTAGCAGTGCCCTCTTGCATCATAAACAACTACTTGCCAACATTATTCGGAGTTGACTAGCCAATGACTGTAAGTATCCTTGCATGAAACCTTATCCATAGTTATTGTAAATATCATGATTAAAATTCTACAGATGAAGTAGATGTTACTTGCTAACTTCATCATACTCGCAGAACTACTCTGTCATGATTATGTGGATCCTTTTGAAGGAGTCATTTTCTTAATTTCTTTCAAATGCAATTGTCAGCAGCCTTAAGAACATTATCTTATAATCGCCTGTTTTGGATTTTATATCACTGATTTATTATCTTTGCTAAATTCAGCATTAGTGAGTTGGTGCTCTTCAAGTCAACCTAGTTTTGTTGTTGTCGCCGTAACTACTACTACTTCTGTGGATAATAACACTATGCTGTTTTGGAACTCTCCAGTAGCCTTGACGGATATTTGCGGGATGACAAGAATGGGGAGTTGTATTATAGAAGAGTGTGGGTTGTGTCCCACTCCAGTAGGTTAATGTTTAATACTAGTTCGGATAGGCAGGTCGTACATACATCATCTGCTAGTTTGGTTGTTTCTGCAGTGTCACCGCCACAACTTATGCCACTATAAACTTTTTCATATATGCTATTTACTCCTTTCTAATAAAAAAAGAAGAAGCTTGTGTTAATATCAGTGCTTAATTGCACTCAGTTTTGAGATAGCAGCTGTGAAAATCTAGTGTAAAATATCACATAACACGTGCAATGCTATACTCCAGAAATCACACCCAGCTTGTCATTGCACCAAACCGGTAACTTTGTACGGATACTATGAAATGTATCACATGATATCAATCCTTTTTCAATGTGTCAACAGACTGACCATTGCAAATTATCTAAATTGAGCTTCGAATTGTGATGGAAGCTCTTTCAAAGAGTAAGCATCTACTTCTTCTTCATATGACATATTCATAAGAGATAGCCTCGGTGAAATTTATGGAGAGCTTATATATCCATATCCACCTAGTATTCCAGTTCTAATTCCTAGTGAGATCATAACTGAAGAAGCATTGAATTGTCACCTGGAGATCAGAAGCAAGGTTGTTGTTATACCTGAGAAGCTGATTACTCCCAATCATCTTTTGTTGTATGTGTTACCTAAGCATTCTTCCGTCACATTTAGTAAGTAGTTTGAAGTACAAATGCAAGTGATTTTGGAGTTAGACCATACTGCATTTGACATTTGAGATCGTATCCTTACAGGCATTGGTTACCCATGTATAGTTTGAGTTCCAAAGCAACTTTTTGGAGCTTTTAATGGGAACTATCGTGAGCCTATTACAGGAAACTCGTAACTCAAAGACACCTCAACTAGACTATTATGTTGGACAAGGCTACTCTGAGTTTATTTTTTCATAAAAGCAAAAACACTCATGTTGTCTCTATCAATGGTCATCTCAACATTGATTATTTTGTTCAAAGGAAGGTGGACGTATATCTCTATCGTCAAATCAAGAGCTAGGGGACTATAGAAGAAAGGGGCAATAAGATGATTCTCATCGGACTGGATTCTAGCAATACACGCAGGTACAATCAACCAAGGATTTGAAGATTGGGGTTGCACCACTATCTTTTATTTTTTTTGGTTATTGAAGGAAAAAATAGGGGAAAAAAAATAGTGCCTATGCTAGACTCGATTTGGGTTATTGAAGGCAAAAATAGAGAAACTATTAGTGCCTATGCTGGACTCCATTTTGGTTATTGAAGACAAAAATAGAAAAAATAAATAGTTCCCAAGTTGAACTCGAACCAATGACGTAGTGGGTTGTAGTAGCAGCACCAACCAACTCAGTTAAGTTAAATTATGGCTAATAAAGTGCATAATTTTATATATAATCCTTACTTAAGGTATATATGAGTATATATTAGTTTGTTTCAAAAGGTTACCGGGTGCACCCTCACAGATCAATATCGGTCTGCCTTTGCCTGTAGGGGTTAACAGTTCTTAATGGTGGACAACAAATCAGTGGTAGATCAAGTTCAAGAGTTTATCATGATTGTTGGAGAGCATAGGTCCGAAGAGGTTAAAATTGGAGATAACATTATTGTTTGTGGCATAGTGGATAAACTTCCACCTTCATGGAAGGAATTTCAAAAAACTATGCGCCATAAACAAAAGGAAACCTCTCTTGAAACCTTGATCATGAAAATCCGCATGGAAGAAGAAGCAAGAGGCCAAGATGCACTTTTACAAACAGAAGAGAACAACATCACATCGAAGGTAAATTTAATTACTTCGAATAATGCTAATCCTGAAACTCACAAAAATACTTCTTTAAAGCCTTAGAAGAAAAAATTCAAGAAAAATAATGGTAGACCTCCCAAGAAAAATAATGGTGAAAATCATCAAGCACAAAATAAACTAGTTCAAGAAAAGGGACCATGCTTTGTTTGTGGCAAGAGTGGGAATATTGCTCGATTTTGCAGATTTTGGAAATGTAGTCCTAACCCTCAGGCAAACGTTACCAAAGAACCTTTTGTGGCGGTGATTACCGACATAAATATGGTTGAGAATGTTGATGGATGGTGGGCTGATTTTGGTGTAAACCGTCATGTCTGTTATGACAAAGACTGGTTTTACAAATATACTCATTTTGAGGAGTCCAAAACCATCATGCTTGGTGATGCTCACACTACTCAAGTGCTTGGAAAGGGAGATGTTGAATTGTGTTTTTTACTTCTGGAAGGATATTGACATTGAAAGATGTACTTTATACTCCTTCTATGAGAAAAAATTAGATGTCTAGTTTTCTTCTTAATAAAGTAGACTTTAAACAGATTATTGAATCTGATCAATATGTAATAGTGAAGAAAGGTATTTTTGTGGGGAAGGGGTATGCATGTGATGGGATGTTTAAGTTAAATGTTGAAATGAATAAAACTTCTACTTCTATTTATATGCTTTCTTCTACTAATTTTTGGCATGCTTGTTTGTGTCATATTAATGATCGTTATGTTGGAATCATGAGTAGTTTAGGATTAATCCCAATGGTTAAAAAGAATTTTGAAAAGTGTGAGGCTTGTAGTAAAGCCAAGATCACTAAAAGACCTCATTTTCAAGTTGAAAGAAAAACTGATTTGTTAGAATTAGTTCATACTGATATTTGTGAACTTGGTGGAATTCTAACTCGTGGAGGTAATAGATATTTTATCACTTTCATTGATGATTTTTCTAAGTTTACATATGTTTACTTGATGAAAAATAAAAGTGATGCTTTTGAAAATTTCAAAACTTATCTCAATGAGGTTGAAAATCAGTTTGGAAGAAAATAAATAAGAATTAGAAGTGATAGAGGCCGTGAATATGAATCAAATGAGTTTAATTCTTTTGTTAGATCATTGGGAATAATTCATGAAACTAATCCTCCTTTCTCTCCTTCGTCTAATGGAGTAGCAGAAAGGAAAAACAGAACTTTGGTTGAATTGACTAATGCCATGTTAATTGAGTCACATGCACCTTTAAATTTTTGGGGTGAAGCTATCTTAACTGCTTGTTATGTGTTGAATCGTGTGTCTCATAAAAAGTCTAAATTGACACCTTTTGAATTGTGGAAAGTTTACAAGCCAAATTTGGGTTATCTAAGAGTTTGGGGTTGTCTAACCTTTGTGAGGCTAATGGATCCCAAGATTACAAAGTTGGGTAAGAAAGTTACTACTTGTGCTTTTCTTGGTTATGCTTCAAATAGTACAGCCTATAGATTTTTTAATCTTGAAGATAATATTGTAATAGAATCTGGTGATGCTATTTTTCATGAAAATAAATTTCCTTTTGATACTAAAAATAGTGGGGGTCAAAGGATTGAACAAAATATTTTGTCACTACCTAGTTCTTCTACTTAAACTATAAAAAATAAATATGTTGTTGATTTTGAGTTAAGAAGTAAAAGAGCAAGAGTAGAAAAAGATTTTGATCCTGATTTTTATGTGTTTAATGTTGAAAATGACCCTCTAACTTTGAAAGAAGTATTATCTTCACATGATTCTATTTTTTGAAAAGAGGCTGTAAATGATGAAATGGATCTCTAAATTCTAATAAAACTTGGAAGTTAGTTGATTTACCACCAGCTTGTAAAACAATTGGTTGCAAATGGGTCTTAAGGAAAAATTTGAAACCGGATGGTTCTATTGATAAATACAAGGCTAGGCTAGTTGCAAAAGGTTTTAAAAAACTAGAAGGCCTAGAATTTTTTGATACTTTCTCTCTAGTAACAAGAATTACATCCATTAGACTTTTAGTTGCTATGACTGCAATTTTTGATTTGCAAATTCATCAAATGGATGTAAAAACTGCTTTTCTAAATGGAGACCTAAATGAAGAAATTTATATGGACCAACCCAAGTGTTTTGTTGAAGCAGGCCAAGAAAACAAAGTATGTAAACTTACTAAATCCCTATATGGCTTGAAACAGACACCAAAGCAATGGCATGAAAAGTTTGATTCATGCATGATCAAAAATGGTTATAAAACAAATGAGTGTGGTAAGTGCATATATCATAAGTCTTGGAATAATTCTCATGTGATTATTTGTCTATAGGTTGATAATTTGTTGATATTTGACTCTAACATAAATGTTATTGATGAAGCTAAAAATGTTCTTAGAAGCCATTTTGATGTGAAAGATCTTGGTGAGACAAATTTTATTCTTGGAATAAAAATAACAAGAACATGTGAGGGGATTTTCCTTGACCAGTCACATTATGTTGAGAAAATTTTGAAAAAATATAACTTTCATGATTGCAAGCATGTTGCTACTCCTTTTGATTCAAGTGTTCACTTATTTCCTGTTGAAAGTGAAAATGATGTAATAAATCAAAAGGAATATACTAGTATAATCGGAAGTTTGAGGTATGTGACTGATTGCACTAGGCCTGATATTGCATATGCAATAGGAGTACTTGGCAGGTTTACAAACAAGCCGGGTAATGAACATTGACATGCTATAACAAGAGTTATGAGATATTTAATTGGAACGAAAAATTGTGGTTTGTTCTATAAAAAATATCCTGCTGTACTTGAAGGCTTTTGTGATGCGGATTGGAACACTTTGTCAGGTGATTCCTGTTCTACAACTGGTTATGTCTTTACTTTAGGTGGTGGTGCTGTTTGTTGGAGATCAAAAAAGCAAACTATAATTGGTAACTCTACCATGGAGGCTGAACTAATTGCTTTAGCATCAGCTAGTGAGGAAGCGAATTGGTTAAGAGATTTATTGTTTCAAATTCCTTATTTTGAAAAACCAATTCCTCCTATTTTAATTCATTGTAATAGCACCGCTGCAATTGGTAGAGTTCAAAACCGTTATTACAACGGTAAATCCAGACCTATAAGGAGGGAACACAGTAATGTAATATCGTATTTGACAAATGGTACCATTAATGTTGATTATGTCAAATCTTGTGATAATCTTGTAGATCCACTTACGAAGGCCTTAATAAGATAAAAGGTCTGGAGCACATCGAGAGGGATGGGATTGAAGCCTACAAATCCTTGAGTCATATATGAGGAAACCCAACCTGGGGACTAGAGATCCTATAACCAGGTTCAAAGGGAAAAACTAATCATATGTTGACTTGTTGTGAAAAATGAACTATTTTTTTCCCTCCCTATGATGTGAGTGCATTATTTCCTGTAGTTTGTGAAGGTTGAGTTAATAAAACTCTTAATGAGTATCTGTAGCCCGTATGTGTGGAGTGTTAATCTTATAGGAGCACTCTCGACAGATTTCACCTATGTGATGTGTTGAAGTAGGTCGCTTCCTATGAGAATGAGGCTTATTATCAAATGCACTCATGAAACCGGGATAGCACATGGCCATAACGTGCTGGCTGTTAAAGCTCATGTTAACACCTTGATTATAATGTGTGAGCAGTGATATTTTATTTCCCTTAAGCAGTCATAGTTCAAGTCTGAGACCACTACGACTCTGGAGTAAAATTTATTGTTTCACTAAGTGGAGGTTCAATGCAGAGCACACCTTCACTATGCATAGAAGTCTTACTTCAATTGGTATACTCTCTTATCTAAATATTAAAATGAGTGGGGGATTGTTAGGTTATTAGCATTTTAATATTAATATTTAACATATTAAATTGCTTTATTTTGGAGTTATAAGAATGAACATTGGAATGGATGATTTCTACATCATCCATTAGCATTGGTTATCCATCAATGTATTTCATTCTTAATTCCTCCATTACTCTTTGTAACATATGTAACCTATGTAACTCCCATTGTAACCTATGAAACTCCTAAGGCCATTATCTTCACTATTTACTACCTCCATTATCTTTCTATTCATTGCTAGGAAGACTTCTTGTAGTATAAATAGTGGTAGTTTTCATTTAGTTTGAGAGACACACAAAACACAAGAGAAAACAAAGAGTCAATGAGTTAGTCTAAAAGAGAGTTCTTATTAGTTGAAGGGAGGTGTTCTTTTTTGTGGAGCTTTGGACTCAACCCTTGTCCAGAGTTGTTGAGTTATACTTTATGAAGGCTGTTGTATCCTGGAGGGGACAAGTAAAAGAGGACTACTGTTGGACCGGTGAAAACATTTGCTGCAGTGGGCTTGAATCTCCTTAAAGAGAGCGAGATATCCGCGCCTCAGCCTGAAGAGATTACTTTCTTCATTTTATTTTCAATTGTAATCTTGCAATTTTATATCTTGTAAGTTTTTTTCACTAACATAAAAAATTGCCTTTGTCATTTGATCATCAACTCATACTTCGATGTGACATTGAGTTCACAACCTACATTATACAAATCGTCAAAATCAAAAGAAATATTCATATTCCTCTTAATTTCTCTTTGGTTTATACTTGTAAAGTTCATTTCATGTTTGTTATTATTGTTTCTATTTCATGATCTTTTGGAAAGTCACATTATTGTCTTGTCGTGTCAAATTTATTAGAGAGGTCAAAAATTTATTTTATAAATATTTCTTATTGGTTAGACCGGAAAAAAACCGTTAAGGAACAAAACTGATTTTATTAGTTTGTTATTGATTTAACATATTTAAAATTGAAAAATTAATAAGTTGAACCGAATCGACTGATGCGCTGCCTATCTGCACGCAAGTGAAGTAAGTGAACGCAAGTGAAGTAAGTGAAACACTGGGAAGCTATTACTCATTAGATGTCATTTCTAATGGACACTCAAATTCATCTAAAACCAACATGCTCTTTAGTGTATACTCTTCTTCTTTTGAAGTTAGATGTATGTGTTTTTAGTTTTACGTTTTTAAATTAATATTTTATTGTATAAGTTATCCTATCAATGTTTATGTGATATATTTGAGGATTTCTTAGTAAATAACTCAAAAGGTCACTCAACTCTAAAAATTAGTTTTATAAATCAATAAATTTTATATTGTATCAATAAAATCACTCATCTTAAATTCTTATATCAATAAAATCACTCAATTAAAATTATTATTTAAAAAAATTGACATAACAAAATAGATTATTTTTATGCCATATAAATACAGATTCCACGAATAAATAAAATTAAAGAAAACTCATTAAAAAAAGTTTATGAATAAACTTAATCCGTGAAATAATATTATAATTTTGATTATGTATTTACAATTTAAATGATGTTATTCTTTATGATATTATCCTTGACTTAATGGCTAACAATCTTTTCATAAGACATCATTGTTTTTATATTGCAAAAATTTAACATTGTTGTCATTAAGCAAATTATTTGTAAGGACAATTTTTACAGGTCTTTTTTTTGGTAGAAAACATCCATTATGATATATTTTATAATTTTTGAATGTATAGTAACACCATCATATAATTTTCACTAATTAAAATTTTCCTTGAATTTAAATTTTTTTTGATGATTTTTCTTTAATCTTTTGTTGTTTGTAGAGTTCATATTCATAGCATTAAAACAAATTATTTTGCTATGTTAATTTTTTAAAATAATAAATTTAGTTGAGTAATTTATTGATAGAAAAGTCTAAATTGATTGATTTAAGTGTTACAAAATGAAGTTCAATGACTTTACTGGATAATTTCTCAAAGTTGAATGATTATTTGAGATATTAACTCGAGGATTTCCATAAAACTATATTCTTCTTTGTCCACTCAAAATAAACAATATCAGAATAATCATTTCGAAGAATTTAATAATATATTTTTTTAAATTTTATCTTATAACTCAAACGTATAACTCAATAAAATGATTTGATTTTTAGTTATTATTTTATTTATATAAATATAGTGACAAAGTTTGTAGTCTAAATTAGTAAGCAGTAGTTCTTTTTAAAGATAAATGAATAGATAAAAAAGCTATTTACTACCAAAGACATAATTTTTATTCCTAAACCTTACTTTTCATTTTCAAAATTGCAAAAAAAAAACACTAACATAGTTTATTTGCTGCATCCGCTGTTTCAAAATGTGTTTATTGCATCCACAGTTGAGCAGATTTAGGCACACAAAAAACATTCTCCGTAGCAAAATCGTAGAACTTTGTGAAGATGAAGGTTCTAGAATGTGAACAAAGCTGCCAAGTAAGATTGTTAGTCATTTTGTTAGTTAGTTAATTGTGTCAGAAGTTAGTTAGAGAGTCAGAAGTTAGTTAGAGATAGTAGAATATCTCATTGTAATCTGTATATATACGTATTAGTACATACAATGTAAAGGCTAAGAGCAAATGAAATATAGTAAATGCACTTTCTGTTTTGCTTTCAGTTCTTCTTCTTTCTCGATTCTCCATAGCTGCAACTTCCATTGAAGAAGATTGCAAGCTTTCTCAACATGGTATCACAGCAGGGGATCTGTTAGGTCTCTCATTTTTTTTCTTTCTTCTCTGTTCTTCTTCTATTCTCTGTATTGAATTTTCATCAATGGCGGAGCGAATTGATCATAATCACCCCTTGTATGTACATCTATCTAATACTCCTAGCACTGTTCTTATTCCTTTTCAACTAAAAGGATATGAAAATTATGGCATATGGAGAAGATCAATGAAAATAGCATTACAGGCGAAGAGAAAATTAGGTTTCGTTACAGGTGTTTTCAAGAAGGATTCAGTACGTGATGAGCATCACGAAAACTGGGAGACTTGCAATGCACTGGTTCTTTCATGGATCATGAATACAGTCACACCTTCACTTCTTAGTGGAATCGTATATGCTTCGAATGCCTTTTAAGTGTGGGAAGACTTGAAAGAGAGGTTTGATAAAGTCAATCGAATGAGGATCTATCAGTTACATAAGGAGATCAATTCAATTAATTAGGGTACAAGTACTGTGTCTGAGTTTGATGCAGTGGTTCCTTCTCCAGATTGTGGTTGTGTTAGAGGAAAGGAGTATGTGGAACACCTTCAACAATAACGGTTACTACAGTTTGTAGGAGGTTTAAATGATTCTTATGATCAAGCCAGGCGACAGATTCTCATGAAATCTTCAGAGCCTTCTCTGAATCAAGCTTATGCTCTTGTCATTGAGGATGAATGTTAGAAAGGATCTAGCATGAACACTGTATCTCAATGGATTGTTGGAGGTAATGATATCCCTTCTTTATGGAGTACACGAGGGCCATTACAAAATTATAAGAAATCACATAATGAACATTGGAATGAGAAGTGTGATTTATGAAAAATTACGGGTCATATGAAGGCAAACTGTTATAGACTCATTGGATATCAACCAAATTACAGAGGAAAGAAGAAAGAAGGTATTGCAGCAAATAATTCTTTCTTGGGTGATGATTCATCTCACATTAAGGACAATTATGATCAGCATTCCGGTGTTTCTCAAACTTGGAGTCCATATGGTTACAATGGGAATAGAATGCCTCAATTTCCTTACTGTTATACTCACAATGGACATGGATACACTGGTTATTCTCCATAATATGCTCATGGAGATCAAGGACAAATGGGTGAAAGAGGTGGATCGATGCCTGGTTTTTTTCCTTCATCACAACATCAGTATTCACCACAACACCAGTCCTCACATCCTAACAAGGATAAACACCGTGCACCTGAGATAGCTGCTCACTCTGCAAGTAATATTACTTCTTTTCATGTTAGTAGTGAGCCTGATAAATGGATAGTAGACATAGGTGCTACAAACCACATGACTCCCAACATAGGAATGTTACATGGCGCTTATGAACAACAACGTCAAAATGTTCATTTGCCAAATGGCAGTAAGGCTACTATTTCTCATATAGGATAATGCTGATTGCCACAGGGAGTTATTCAAAATGTCCTACATGTTCCTGATTTTAAACTTAACTTGTTGTTTGTTTCTAAGATGAAAAAGGAACTACAGTGTTGTATGGTTTTCTATCCTGACTTCTGTCTACAGCAGGACCTTCACACTGGGACGGTGAGGGGGACTGGTAGAATGGAAGGAGGGCTGTATTTCTGGGATCATAAAGAGAAGGAATGTTTTACATCTGCAGCTTCAATAGGAACTCAGGATGATCATAAGCTTTGGCATAGAAGGCTTGGTCATGTTCCAAGCAGAATACTTAAACAAATGTCTTTAATTGATTCTAAAAACAATATATTGTCATCTTGTCCTGTATGTCGTTTGGCAAAATAGACTAGACTTCATTTTCAAAGAAGTGTAAGTAGGCAAACAACCCTTTTCGTCTTATTCATGGAGATGTTTGGGGTCCTTACAGGTTACCCACACATGATGGTAAAAGATTTTTTCTGACATTAGTTGTTGATTGTAGTAGAATGACTTGGTTGTTTCTATTACACTTGAACAGTGAGGTGAATACTGTTATTTATGATTTTTTGCTACTGATCAAGTCTCAGTTTAATGTATCTGTCAAGGTGTTTAGAAGTGACAATGACACTGAATTCTTTAATGCACATTGTAGAGATATTTTTAAAGCTGCTGGTATAATACATCAAAGTTCGTGTGTTCATACACCTTAACAAAATGGGGTAGTTGAGAGGCGACATAGGCAAATCCTAGAGGTTGCTAGAGCACTTCGGTTTCAAGGACATATACCCTTGAGGTTTTGGGGATTATGTGTTCAAATTGCAGTTTATCTTATTAATAGAATACCTTCCACAGTCTTACTTGGAAAGATTCCTCTTGAAATGTTCTTTGATAAAAGGCCCAATGTTCAACATCTGAGAGTCTTGGGGTGTCTTTGTTATGCAACTATAACTAAAGATTGTAGTGATAAATATGGTCCTAGAGCTGAAAAGGCTGTTCATCTAGGCTATTGTAGCACACAAAAGGGCTATGTTTTGTATAGTCTTTCTCACAAACATTTTTTTGTTAGTCGAGATGTCATTTTTCATGAAAATATCTTTCCATTTTTTGTTACACCTCCTTCTTCGTTTCTGTTTCCAAATGAAGTTGTTGCTCATGATGATGTTGGAGATGATTTGGACTGTCCAGTTCCTACCCCTGTTGCAAAACCTATTTCTATTCAACCTTTTCCTACTATTAGACTTTCTAGTAGGGAAGTTAAACCTCCATCATGGCTCCAATATTTTGTTCATGCTCCTGTTCTTCTTGTCAATATCCTTTATCTACTTATATGTCCTATGCCAATATTGTTGTCTCTCACTACCTGTCCATATGTGCTTATTCTTCCATCAAAGAGCCTTCATCTTATACTGAGGCTGCAGGTCATCCAGAATGGGTACTTGTGATGCAACAAGAACTTCAGGCACTTACAGACAACCATACATGGTGTCTTGTTGATATACCTTCTCATAAGAAAGCTATTGGTTGCAAATGGGTATATAAAGTGAAGTATAATGCTCTTGGAGAGGTCAAAAGTTACAAGGCTCGACTTGTTGCTAAAGGTTACACACAAGAAAAGGGTTTGGACAATCATGAAACTCTTTCTCCAATGATTAAAATGGTCACAGTTAGAGTTGTCCTGTCTTTGGCTGCTATGAATGGTTGGAAATTTCATCAAATGGATGTGTTCAATGCATTCCTCCAAGGTGATTTAGAGAAAGATGTGTACATGCTTCAACCTCCTGGTTTTTCTAGTAAGGGGGAGTCAGCCAAAGTCTGTAAGTTACAAAAGTCCCTTTATGGTCTTAAACAGGCATCCAGGCAATGGAACCTCAAACTTTCAGAGGCTTTACTAAATTCTGGTTTTTCACAAAGTCATTATGATTACTCCCTCTTTACCAAAGTAGATAGATCTAACATTGTTCTAGTCCTTGTTTATGTGGATGATCTCTTGATCCGTGGTTCTTCCTCCACTCTAATTTTGGACACTAAGAACCTGCTCAACCACCATTTCAAGATCATGGATTTGGGGGAGATGAAGTACTTCCCTGGTCTTGAAATTTCCAGAAGTAGCAAAGGTATTTGAGTCTGTCAAAGAAAGTTTTGCCTTGATTTGATTTCAGATCTAGTCCTCACAGGTTTGAAACCTGCCAGCACTCCATTAGAAGCAAATCACAAGCCTACCAGTGTGATGTATGATGAGAGTATAGCTGCTATCTTAGAAAAAACATTGAATGATGAGTTCTTAAAAAACCCTACTAGTTATCAAAAACAAATTGGGAAGTTACCCTATCTTACAATGACAAGACCTGATATTGGTTATGCAATACAAAACCTCAGCCAATTCATGCATTCGCCTAATAAGTCTTACATGGAAGCTGCATTAAGGGTGTTTAGATACCTAAAGAATGCCCCTAGCTTAGGAATTATCTTGTAATCAGAAGTTTCACATGCACTGAATGTTTATTGTGATGCCGATTGGCCTACTTTTCCCATGACAAGGAAATCAGTTAGTGGTTTTGTTGTTAAACTAGGAAATTCATTGATATCTTGAAAATCCAAGAAGCAAAGTACCATATCCAGAAGTTCTGCTGAAGCTGAATACAGAAGCATGGCAAGTGCTACATTATAGGTGATTTGGTTGATTGGCTTGTTTGCAGAACTGAATTAGAAGTTAACATTGCATGTGAAGTTGTTCTATGATAGTAAGGAAGCCATACAAATAGCGGCAAATCCTATATATCATGAAAGGACGAAACACATTGAAATTGATTGTCACTTTATTAAAGAAAAGATACAAAAGGTAATTATACAGACAGAATATGTAAGGACGGACCACCAATTGGCACACATCTTGACAAAAGGCCTTGGACACACACAACATGATTTTTTACTATCCAAGCTTGGAGTATTCAACTTGTTTCATACGACTAAGCTTGAGAGGGGGTGTGAAGATGAAGGTTCTAGAATGTGAAGCAAGCTGTCAAGTAAGATTGTTAGTCATTTTGTTAGTTAGTTAATTGTGTCAGAAGTTAGTTAGAGAGTCAGAAGTTAGTTAGAGAGAGTAGAATCTCTCATTGTAATCTTTATATATACGTATTAGTACATACAATGTAAAGTCTAAGAGAGAATGAAATATAGTAAATGCACTTTCTGTTTTGCTTTTAGTTCTTCTTCTTTCTTGATTCTCCATAGCTGCAACTTCCATTGATGAAGATTGCAAGCTTTCTCAACAAACTTCTCCTCCTTTCTCTACTACTTGTCCCATCCTTTACTAAATACGTATACAGTAAGTCCGTTGTGGGATACTGGGATTCCTGGCAGATTCTTTTCCTCTGTCAATTTCAGGAATTAATTGATTTGAACGAGCAATTTGGGATTCTTGAAGTAGATTGGAAGTACAAAAAGCATTAGGATGATTTCTTTTGGAGGTACATTCTAACTTTTCTTGTGAATTTCTTTTTGGTACTTACCAATGGATAAATTATGGATTGGAAAGCCACATAACTCTAATGAACACTTGCTTGGTTTGGATAAATTTCTTGATTTTGCATAAATCATGGATCGGAAAGCCATAAACCTCAAATGAATACTTGCTTGTTTTGGATAAATTTATTGATTTTGAATTTAAAAATGCGGTTGTGGATGATTCAATCAGATTCTCTTGTCCCATGTGTTGTTTTGGCAAGTGGAAAAAAGTAGAGACGAAGTGCAGGTTCAATTGTTTTGCAAGTCATTCCCTTCAAATAATGTTATTTGGAATATTTATGGTGAGAAAAAGATATTAGAGTCTTCTGGATATAGAGTTGATATGCAAGAGACATCTCGTTTAGAAAATCCAATAGAAATAATGATCTGTGATGCGTTTGAGCAGTATAGGCAGCAATCGGCTGATCTAGGAACATTTCAACCGTTTGGTTAAACTGAAACATCAAATGAGGGGCAAGGGAGAATACTAATGACTTTCATGACTTTCTCAATGATTCAAGCGAAATACTCTATGAAAGGAGCAAGTATACAAAACTAGAGTTTTTATTAGAATTCTATCATATAAAGATCTATTGTCGATTGATTGACAAGGAAATGACCATGATACTAGATTTATTGAGAGATGCATTTGAAGATGCAAAGTTACCTCTTTATTCTATAAGGCCAAAAAAACAATTAGCAAACTTGGCCTTGACTACACCAATATACCAGCTTGTCAAAATAATTGTATGTTATTCTGGGAAGGTGATTCTGAATTGGAAGCATGTAAGTATTGTGGTACATCTAAATGGAATTGTAACAAAAAAACAAGCAATCTACAAAGTTTTTAAGTTACTTTCCATTGAAATCAAAGTTGAAAAGGTTATTTATGTGTCGCAAGACTGCTGAGCATATGAGATGGCATGCTTTGGACAGTAACTCTGATGGGTTTATGAGGCTTCCAAGAGGTGGTGAGGCATGGAATAAACTTGATTGAACTCACTCTGGATTAGCTTCTAATCCTCTAAATGTTTGGTTGGGACTCGCTAGTGATGGTTTTAATCTTTTTGGAACAATGAGTACTACCTACAAAATTTGGCCAGTCTTCTTGATTGCGTACAATCTTCCTTCTTGGATGTGTATGAAATACACCTCTTTCAACTTATCAATGATCATTCTAGGAGAGAAGATGCCTGAAAATAATATAGATGTGTACTTACAGCCTCTTGTGAAGGAATTGTATGAGTTATGTAATGATGGTGTTGACACGTTTGACACATCATTGAATGAAACTTTTAGAATGGATGAAGGTTTTATGTGGACAATTAGTGACTTTCCTAGATTAGGTATCCTCTATGGCTGGAATACACATACAGGTTTGGCTTGCCCAACTTGTAACTTTGACACAGAACCTTGTCATCTTACTCATAGTAAAAAGTTGGTTTTTATGAGTCATCATCATTTCCTAAAAAGAAATACAGGTTCAGATTCAACCGAGTGCGCCTTAATGGATGCACAGAGGAGCAGAATCAACCAGTAAAACTATCAGGATCTTACATTTTGAGACAAATTATAGAAGGTAAAGGAGCAAAATTGGATGGTACAAGGAAAAGATCTAGACAAGCAACTAAACAATGGTCAAGAGAAATATATCTTTTGAACTTCCTTATTGGTAGTCTAACTTGTTGCGTCATAATCTAGATTTTATACATATTGAAAAGAATATATGTGATAATATCGTATATCCATTGCTCCATGATAAATCAATATCAAAAGATAATAAAAATGCCCGAAAGGATCTAATAGAAATGGGCATAAGGCGTGATCTTTGGGAGAAGGATAATGAAGCATATAACCTTGCTGTGTTTTCACTAATGACTAATAGCAAAAGTCCACCAAAAAGTTGTTTATTACAACTTAAAAGAATATTAAAGTACCAGATGACTATTCAAGTAACATCTCCGAATGTGTAGATTTGGTACAAAAAAAAGATTTTTGAGTTGAAATGTCATGATAGTCATATCAGTTTAGAGCATTTTCTACCGCTGGAAATTTGTAATGTATTTCCTGACCACGTAGTTCCGTTCTGGTGGAATTCTGCTCATTATTCAGTGCCATCTCTAGCAAAAGCTTGAATATTTCAGAACTAGATATTCTTCAAGAGTACATTCTAATAAAAATTTGTCCCTTAGAGATACTATTTCCTCTATCATTTTTCATAGTAATGGTTCATTTATATGTTCATTTAGCAGAGGAGGCACACCTCGAAGGTACAATGCATTACCGAAACATGTATCCTATGGAGAGGTAAAATATTAACCTTTCTAATATAAATATGTTTGTTTTCAAAAAACAAACATTTCTAAATTAAAGATATTTATGTTATGATCACTTGAAATATATAATTTGTACTCTTACTGTCTCATCTTTTTATAGGGAATTAGGTCATATAAAGCCCGTTGTACGAAAATAAATCACAATCAAAAGGTTGTATTGATAATGGTCAGATAGCTGAAGATTCTCTTACCTTTTGTTTTTACCATATGGAGGATATTGAAACAAGGTTTAATAGACCTAGGCCTGTCCGTGATGATCAAAAGTACATTCAACATTCTGGAATGTCGACTATCTTCCCTCAGCTAGGTAAACCTACATCAGCTGCAGAAATAACTTATATGCAAAAAATACGAGCTCATCGTTACGTGCTTTTGAATTGTTAAATAGTCACACAATTTTTGGAGTGAGTACCTTTAACAAACTTTATGTTTTTTTTGTCATTGTAATGTTTGCAGTATGGTTAATTCTATTGAACATTAATTTTCTTGTTTCATATTGAGAATATAGACAACATATAATGAGGAGGAGTTCACGAAGAATAAGACCTTCACCTACAGAGATAGAGAGGGAAGATAATAAAGAATTTGTAGATTGGTTCTAAAAACGGCTGAGTAAACAAACATTTGCCACTATTTCTATTTGGTTTGAATGAGAAAATTGGACGAAGTCATTTTTTTAAATTTATATTAGAGAAAATAGTCCAAACCCCCCAACCTATACCCGAAATCCCAACTACACACTCCAGCTTCACGGGTGTCCCATTGCTTACCTAAATTATATTTTTATCTATTTTCTACCCACCTAAGTGCTGATCTCAACACATAAACCAAATAATCGTCATAAGTGATTCCACACGCAGGAACCCCCACCAAGAAATTCTCATGTCTTTTTTTTCTCCCTTTTCTTGTCCCCCCCCCCATTTCCCTCCTAAACTTATAGAAGAACAAAGGAACAAAGAAAATTCCAAAAACCCTCTATTCATATTCATCTCCTTCTCCACTTTTGGTAATCATTAAACAATTTTGCATTATCAAATAGTTTCATTGCGTATTGTTAAATCTATTTTATAGTTTATCAAGTGATATCATCAAAATATTAGTTCTTTATCTCTTAGTTTTGAGTTTGTGATTTATCCCTAGGATTTTTATTGATTTGTGAAATTAAGAGTATTATTGAGTGAAAACTTATTTGTTGCTTATGATTATAGTGTTAGGTATTCATTTACACCAAATTATACCATGTTTTTCATGAAATTTGGTTTTTCCTTTCTCGTCTAAGTAGCGTGATCTTGTATTCTGCTTGTCTTAGTATAATGTTCATCGAATGTTCTATTTAGGTTCTTCTTAGTATTATGTTCATTTAAAAAGCTTCTAGTTTGCTATTATGTTGTATTTATGTTTATAGATTATGTTCATAGAGAAGCGAAATACTTTGTTGTATTTTGTTCTTTTTCTAAAATGTGTTGTATAATGTTCGTTTTTAAGTACTTTTTTATTTTTGGATTGCCCTCAGATAAGAGTATATCTATAATTACTACTCTATTTTTTAATTGTCTTCAGGTAAGTGATGAGTGGGTTTACTTTGATTACTCTAAGTTTGTACCATCGAGGTATGTTTATTTAAGTAGTGGGGAACCAATACATAATGGTGGAAAAGTTACAGAATTTTTGGATGTTGATGTAGATAGAATGTCATATTTTGAGTTGAAAGGCTATATTAGAGAATTGGGATATAGTACAACTTGCACCCTTCGTCTTAAAGCACCTAACTATGGCATTTTGTTAGATGTTGATAAGGATAAGGATATTCTAGACATGATGTGTTCCTTGGAAGATGGGGATGAAGTGGAAGTATTTGTTAGATATTTAGTTGATAAGGCAATTATGGGGCTCGTGTTAATAGAAAATGGTAGTCATGTTGATATGGAAGAATCTTGTGCAGCTTTTAATGCAAGGCCTAGTGAAAGTTAAAACTTTAACATTGGGTTGGGTTCAGACCATTTAAATAGTGAAGACCCTGCTGCTACTTTTTCAACTTCACATCCTTTCACTACCACACCTCCTTTCATTACTGCTACTGCAGATGGTGGTAGTGATGATGAAATAGATGTTGGTCCTGCTAGACTTGATTTCTCAGAAGAAGTAGAGCGTTCTGATATTCATTTGAGGATGGTGTTGAGTCTAAAGCTGAATTAGTTTGAGATGATGATGAGGAAGATTAAGGTAGTGATTTACATGATGAGGTTAGGGAGTTAAGGGATGAAAAGAGAAGTTTTCAAAGGAGGAAAAGAAGGGAAAGAGTAATGAAGAGGTACTAGTAGTTGAAGCTGGACCAGATCAAGGTTTTGATGAAAATGGAATAGGTAAAGTAAGTCATGAAGGAAGGCTAGGAGGAGATGAGCTTTACTTTGCAAGTTCTGATGAGGGCAGTTTTGAGTAAGAGGAAGATGAGTGTTGTAATGATGATGAGCATGAATCTGGTAGATCAAGAAGGGTAAAGTTATAAAGAAAGAGGATTTCAAAACCTCAAAAAATCATTCATGATCCTACAACAAAGAAAGTTGTGTGGCAGTTGGGCATGGTGTTTGCAGCAACTAAATATGCAGTTAGAAGGATGGTTCAAGTGGAGAATTGGGTGAATGATACAAAGAAAGTTAGATGCAAAGATGGTTATCCATGGCTTTTGTATGAATGCCTTGGCAAGACAACAAATAATTTCATGATAAGAACTTACAATGCAATGAATACTTGCAACAAGTCAACTAGAAATTACTTGTGCAATGCAATGTTTTTTTTCTGAAGCCTTTAGACAAAGAATAACAGAGCAACTAAACATAAGAGTCTTCAAGTTGTAGGAGTTGATTCCGAAAAAGTTTAAACTTCATGTTGGAAAGACTATTGTGAGAAGAGCAAGATCAAAAGTCGTGAAAGATATATTGGGTGATCATGTTGTGGAATTTGGAAGGATACTTGACTACAAGGATGAATTGTTGAGTACCAATCAAGGGAGCAATTGTGTTGCAAAAGTTGGTGAACCTGATGTAGAAGGAAGATTAATATTTCAGAGTTTTTACATTTGTTTTGATGCTTTAAATAAGGCATAGATACATTGTAGGAAGTTTATAGGCTTAGATGGTTGTTTTCTTAAACGAGTTTGTAAAGGCCAACCGTTAGTTGTTGTGGCCAGGGATGGTAACAATCATATGCTGCCACTTGCTTGGGCAGTAGTGGAAACGGAGAACAACACACATGGACCATGTTTGTGATATGCATAAGGGATGATTTGGGACTTGGATATGGTGAATCTCTCACATTGATTACAGACATGCAAAAGGTATGTGAACTTATATTTTGTAATTTTCAATTTTTATAAGTAATTGTATTGTGACCTAATCATCATTTATTGCAAGGAATGTTAGTAACAATTACAAATGTACTACCTAAGTGTGAATATAGAATGTGTGCTAGGCACATATTATCTAATTGGCTTAGGATTGGAGGGGTCTTCAAATAAGACAACAATTTTGGAAGATATCTAAGAGAGCATTTGAGTCTCAAGTAAAGTATAACATAGAGAAGATGAAATTGTTAGGTCCAGCAAAAATAATGGATAACTTAATGTAGTATAACATTAATTTTTTGTGCAAAATTTACTTCAATATTGAAGTAAAGTGTGACTCTGTAGACAACAACATGTCTGAATGTTTTAATTTGTGGATCTTGGCTGCTAGACACAAAACCATAATCACTATGCTTCAAGAAATAAGAGTGAAGATGATAACAAGAATAGACATTTAAAGGGAGTTTCCTAGTACTTAGAAGTGTAATTTCTCTCGATGTCTTTGAATGTTTTAGAGGAGAAAATTAGTAGGTCTATGTAATGTACCATTGAATTTAATGGATCTGCTGGATTTGAAGTGAAAGAAGGGCTTTGTCAACATGAAGTGATATTGCTAAGAGAATCTGTAGTTGTAGGGTGTGGCAGTTAAGGGGCATACCATGTGCACATGTTGTATTTGCATTATACTTAAAGAAGTTGTATCTTTATAACTATATAGACAAAAATTTGTACTAACCTCACTGTTGAGTTCCCAAAAATCACAAACATGCCTGGTAAGCCACCTAAGGCTAGAAGGAAAGAAGCTGGAGAAACTCAGAAATCAGGTAAGCTTCCTAGGACTGGACTTGCAATGACATGCAATTTATGTGGTGTCAGAGGCCATAACAAGAGAGTGTCTCCTCAAAGAGAAGGTGTTGAATCATCAACAAGACCAAGTGCACCATCACCTGCTACATCAATATGGGCAAACCAACAGGTTCAGGCAGGGGAAGAGGCAAACCAAAGCTAATATTTGATTTTTTTTAAGTTTTTCTTACTTTATTACTTACTTTTTATCTTGTATGTATAGATAACACCATCAACACCATCACAAGGTGAGCCTTCAGTAAAAAGGGAAGAGGAAGACCCAAAAAAACATCATGAGTAGCACCTGGTGCACCTCCTCTACCTATTACACATACTGATTTTCCTGCATCCTCTTATGATCCTCCTACTTATCGTGCATCATCTTCAATAGATGGTACTACTAAAAGAAGAAGAGGTAGGGGCAGGGGAAACACATCTCCAGAGAAAAGACCAAGAGTCATAGGCATGGGTGTGTTCCAAGCTGCATATGTCATGAATGTGAGTCTTTGATTTATGTTAACAACTTAATCCTAGTTTAATTAAACATTTTAAATATTGATATAGTCCTAATTTTACTATATCCTGGCATGCCAAATAGTAAAATCTACTCTACTGGACAAGCAAGAGTGACAAGATCATCTGATGTAACTGTTGACATTGGTTGTACACCAAGTAATACAACTAAGATGAAATGGAATGGCAAAGAAGAAACCTCAACAAGCAAGCTTCATGATCTTAGAGAGACGCAAAGAAAGAAGACAATGGCAAGTTGTTCAAGTCAAAATGACACTTCTTTCACAATCAAAGATGCCATGAAAATTGTAGAGATGTTGATATATTTAAGCACTTTTAAGTTAATGACCTGCTATTTTGGATTTTTATTGGTAAATTTTACCTTATGTGAGGCCTTGTGAACATGACTTTTATTTTGGTCAATTCTGTCATGTGTGAAGCGCTATTTTGGAAATGTTTGGCTTATATGAGACACTTATGAATGAATGTTTGTGTTGTGTTTTAAAATGGTTGTTGTGTTGTCTATCAAACTGTACTGGCGTTATTCAGGTGTGCTTAGATATGTTGTGTTGGTTATGTTTTTTGGATGAAGTGTTGCATACTAATTTAAACTTCAATTGACATCATAGATATGAGAGATATCTGCATACAAAATGACACACATACGTTGACAATTTACTTAAACACAACAACAACAAATTAAAGAGAACTCAAAATATGTTGCACTTTAACTACTGGTTGCTGATGAACATGGCAACAACACAAATAAAAATACAGAAAACTATCTTCCTATTGAACCTTATATTGAGTCTCCTCTACAATAATAAATTAGAGTTCCTCAAATTGTCAATATGAACCTGTCTAATACGTAATTCTTGCTCCAAATCATTGATTTTGTTTACCAATCTTGGAAGGATAAAACTTGATCTTGGATCTACTTATTCTTTGTCCCTCCATCGAAAAAATTTGCAATTTTTAGACTGAAAATGATCCGATTAAGTACATTAGCATCGTCAAAATAAAATGTAGAATGAATAAAAGAGAAAAAAAACATACACCACAGCATGGGCAAGACCAAAATCTTCTTCCCGGATTTAATTCAATCAAGAAGTTTGCAAATTCAGCAAAATTCCATGTTTGCATCTTACTGCAGCGTTGAACATTGGGTCTGATTTATCCATACAAAGCATATTCAAGTTTTTGTTTGTCATTTTTGATGAATTCGAGAAAATTCCAAATTCTAATTAGAGACCTAAATAAGAAATTAGAGCAGATTACAAACCCTAAATTCAAGATTTGAAGTAAAAATTAAAATTAACAACTAAAGCCTACTAAATTTTGAGTGGGAATCCTGAATTTTTTTTCAAAATAAACAAGGATTAATGGTGGGGAAGAAGAAGTAATGGTTATTTAAAAGTGAGGAAGATGACTGTTGGACAAGGAGGAATTTTTTGTCAAATTTTTCTTCTAACGGGCCTAGAGGTGGTGACAACACCTCCCATGACAGGTCAACATTTATGTGGGTGGAAAATAGATAAAAATATAGTTTAGATGGGTAATGGGACACCCGTGAAATTTGAGTGTGTAGCTGAGATTTCGGGTATAGGTTGGGGGGGGGGGGGTTAGACCATTTTCTCTGTATATTATTAATCCAGACTCAATAGACACAATTTCTACTGATCTAAAGTTTTTAGCACGAGGTCCATTTTTAAATGCATGAATATATACTGGATATAATATCAATGGGTCTAAATTTCGAACTTTGGCTCAAGAAGAAGGTCTGAAAACACAAAATAGTGGATTTTTCTTAACCTCTAAAACATCATGTGTTGCAAGTAGCTCTTGTGGAAATTTAAGGCAAGCGGAGATACCATATTATAGTAAGTTAGAAGATATTATTGAGATCAATTATAACAGAAGATTCAAGATGGTTCTTTTCAAATGTAAATGGGTTCATACTACTCGAGATAGAGGATATCAAAAGGATATTTTGAATTTTAATTGTGTTAGTTTTGATAAATTGATTTACAAGGGTGAACGTGAAGAACATGAGTTCTTACATCAAAGCATCTCAAGCACAATTGGTGTTCTACGTGGATGATATTGTCAATGACGGTTGGAGTGTTGCTGTGAACCTAAAGCCAAGAGATATGTACGATATGGGAGAAGTAATAGAAGAAGAAGTATATGAGAATGAACCATACCAAGAAGAACAACTTGAACATTTTTTTGCTGATAGTGATGACTATGTACAACTAGCTACAAATCATATAGTTGATGCAAATGTAGCTACTGACCTAGCAACAAATGCAATGTCTGAATGAGTGTAATGATAACCATTAACACTACCAGTTCTTTTTGAAGTATGTTTGGTGCTTATGTGTTATTTTCTTTAATCTGATTTGTAATGAATTTCGTCATCATTTATCATTCAATGAGGCTTTGATTAGACTAATTCAATCGAAGTAGAAATTATTTTTGTTTTTTCTATGGAGATTTTAGATAATTCATATTTTGATTTGACTTTTCTATGTTGATATAATTTCTGTCATTGGATGGATATGCTTGATTAACTAGAAAAAGGTTGATGTTTGATTGGATAAAGATTTCCTCTTAGAGATTTATCTTTGTTCTTCTTAGGACTTGATTTTGGACAGATTGTGTGTACTTCTTTATACAAATAATTGTAAATAAGTCGAGCCGAGTAAGTTGTGGTATTGAACTATCTTCTCAATAAGTTTTCTTGCATGATCATCCATTATAGGCGCAGCCTCAAAAGCAGATCGCCAACAGTAGAGGGTTGCACCAATATCATAAAGTGTTCGGCAGCAGCAGAGACTCAGGGGCATCACAGCTCTTAGTCGCACAAACTCAATGTTGCATAACTCCCAGCGCAGGAATCGATTTATTAGGTAACTCGCAGCTCCTATCTAAAAATAAAGTTTTGATTTCATTGTAGAAACAAATTAAAATGATATGGTTCCAGATCTAATAATACTCCTTCTAACATTACTGTAATTGTCTCTTTTATTTCTTAATCTTTTTCCATTGTTATTTTTTGAAAGGGAGACAGAGTATCATTTAAGAGAAAATGAGGATAAAATAAAAGGGGAGGTTTAGGGTTATTACTTTATATTACATTTTTGTCGAAATTCTCCTAATTGTGAAAATTTTATTCCTATATTTTAAATTATTATTGGAATATAGAAATAGCAAGGGTGGTGATATACAGTATCAAGTGAGGCCTAATTAATCCTCACAATTACTAATAGGAAGAGATTACTTAGAAATATCTTTGATAGATGTATTATATTTCATGTGACTTTTAACTAGTTGTGCATTAGAGAAAGATGACATGAGAGATAGCTCACCAACAAGAACAGATGTTTGGAAATGATTGTTAGTGTAAGTATAGGGGTGCTTGTACTTAGTAATCAATGACGGGTCTAGGATTTTAATGTTGTGGGTGCTCTGAAGTGAAACTGTAAAAAATATGTGTTAACAATGAGATTTGAACCTTTGTACAACAACACTAAAAGAGTCTTAAGTACCATCCTAGAACCATTGGGACAACTATATAATTTATTCATTGGGTGCTCTATGCTAATTTTATACAAATACCTATCAATTTCTACATAGATATATATATTTCATAACGAAGTTAATGGGTGCTCGAGCACCCGGCGCACACCATGTGGGTCCGCCCCTATTAGAAATTACCTTTGAGTATAGTCTTAAGACTAACAAATATTGAGGCCAACACTAGATGTATCGATAGGGGAGGTAGATTTTACTTTTTATTGTATACAACATGTCATGATTAATCTTTTACAAGACAAAGTTTCTTAAAATTTTGTGGAGTGGGTGTGAAGTTAGGAAAACTTTATTATAAGAAAAAAAATACAAAATGGACAAAGATTATAAAACCCATTTGACAAGATAAAATACACATTATGTAGTTCATAAACAAGAAAATATGGTAAATTCAATGACTTCTCTAACAAGAGATTGTCTAACACAAATGACTTGCATTCTAATTTCCAAGTGATGCTTTTAAAAGCCAAAAATCTTGAATATATGAAGGAATTAGGTGTTTACTAATTGTCATCTGTTATTAATTACTAAAAAACCTCTATAATGACCATTAAACAAACTTAAAATTGTTTCTTTTCGTTCTAGGACAATGAGGAGGCTCAACATCTAAAAAAGTTGATACAAGACTATACTGCTTCTTTCATCAAAGTAGGATATAAGGTTTAATGCTTCTAAATTTCTAAGTTCAAGTACAACTATTTTCTATAATGTGTTTGTGCGTATCTAGTATGGATACTTAACTTTAATTTTATGAAAATTTGTTTGTGTCCGTTGAGTGTTTTTAGCATAAGTACCAACACTAGTTGATCCTATTGATGACAAAATTGATTTTGTTTAAAGATAAAATATATCCTTCTTGTTTTGACACTTGTCTTTAATTTATAAATAATATATTTTTTAAACATAAGTACCAACACTAGTTGATCCTATTGATGACAAAATTGATTTTCTTGTAAGATCGATTTGTATCTATCTAGTGTTGACACTTAGCTTTAAATTTATAAATAATATATTGTTAAACATAAGTACCAAAACTAGTTGATTCTATTGATGACAAAATTGATTTTGTTGCATGATCAATTTGTGCACATCCAGTGTTGATATTAAGCTTTAATTTATGAATTATGTGTTTGTTAAGAATAAGTACCAACACTAGTTGATCCTATTGATGACAAAATTAATTTTCTTTCAAGATCAATTTGTGTCCATCTAGTGTTGACACTTAGATTTAAATTTAGTTTTGACTTTTTTAGTTGGTAGATTTTGTTTTTATAATTAAGTCAAAATTAAAATAGTTAAAGTTAAAAAGTTAAGTTGTTTAAATAAGTTAAAATAAATTATATGTGGTTTAGTTGGTGAATTTAGTTGTAGGAATTAAGTCAAAACTAGTTAGACTTAAAAACTTGTTTAAATAAGTTCAAATAAATAATGTGGTTTAGTTGTTTTAATTACTAGAAATAAATAATGTGGTTTAGTTGTTTAAATTACTAGGAATAAATAATGTGGTTTAGTTTGTGGATAGATGTTGAAATTAAGTCAAAACTAGTTAGATTTAAAAAGTTTTTAAGTTTTTTAAGTTCAAATGAAAAATGTGGTTTAGTTTGCATATTTAGTTGGTGGAATTATGTCAAAATTAAACTAGTCAAAGTTAAAATGTTGTTTAAATAAGTTCAAATGAAAAATGTAGTGTAGTTGGTGGATTTAGTTGTTAGAATTAAGTCAAAACTAGTTAGATATAAAAATTTATTAAGTTGTTTAAATAAATTAAAATAAATAATGTGTTAGTTGAATTAAGTAAAAATTAAACCAAGTAAAATTCCTTAGTTGTTAAGGTGTTTAAATATATAACGTGGTTTAGTTGGTCAATTTAGTTGTTGAAATTAAGTCAAAATTAGTTAGACTTAAAAAGTTGTTAAGTTGTTTCAATAACTTCAAATAAATAATGTGGTTTAGTTGGTTGATGGAATTAAGTCAAAATTAGTTAGACGGATCAGAATTAGTTATAAAAGTGACCTCCGGAAATCTTTTTTTGTAGCTCGGTATTCACTATTTTTTTTGCAGTGATCCATCTAATATGCTCGGCTTTTCCTTTATTAATCTCTTCCCAACAAACCTTGCTATTATGTAAGAGGTCTTATTCTTCTAAGTAGTGAAACTTTTCTTCAAAAATCTTAGTTTGATCAAACGCATTCCCAACAGCTTCTCTAGACCAAGTACTAAGATTTTTGCTAAGCATATATAGTTTATATTGAAGCCTCCACATAGGGATACCAATGACATTGATTTTCCAAGGCTATTCAACTAGCTATATAAAATTAGATTGATTAGCCCAAAAATCTAAAAACATGAACTATTTTGATATTTACTTGCATTTCATTGTGGCATTTGATAAAAAGAAGCATGTGATTGATACTTGTTCCTTTGAGGTGATTAACTTGATTGCAGTGGAAAATTCGAGCCCAATAATCATTAATAAACATTCTGTCTAGCCTCTTTCAGATTATTTTTCATGGCTTCCCATTGTTAGACCATGTGAATTTTGGACCAGTGTAATCCAAGGTCTACGAGATCACAAGTATCCATAGTGCATACAAGAGCTAAAAGACAAGATATCTCTAATTCTATATATCTTGCCACACATTTTCTCCCTGAGATCCAGAATGACATTCACGACACCCCCAATGCACCTACGACCTTGAATCACATTGAGGAAATTATTAAGATATACCTAGAGCTCACCTCTTTCACATGAGGCGCGTTTTGCATAAAAATCTCTTACATACAAGTCCCATTTGGAGGGACTGTAAAACATTTTAATGATAATTTTCTTGTTGGTGTTAGCAACAATCATTGTCTTGAATATTCCCATTCCAAATAACAGAGCCAAATTTGTCCATTTGTATTGGAGATGCATGCAATGTTGATATCCCAAGAATTTCATGTAATTGTTGATCATTGTCATATTTACAAACGATTCTATATAACAGCGCAATCAGACCACAAGTTGCTTAGGTCAGCTGTTCCCCCTCAAGGTCTCTCTTCAGAGCAGGAAAAACTACCTTATTTACCCAGCAGGATAGAATCGAATTCAAAATCCAAAGAAAGGTATAGGTTCAATTTTTCACAGTCATTTCAATCTTTTTCTTCCAATAGATCAATCTTGTTAATTTGAATATGTGTTTTAAGCTTGTGAGTTGCTTTTTGGGACTTAACACCCTTATTATATATCCCCAGCCCCCCAAAAATATAGAACTAATCATTGCTAACAAGGAGATAGATTAGTTTGTATTTCACTTCGTAGTAGGGAGAGTAAATTTTTCATTGTTTTTCTTGTTGTCTTTACCTTGTTAATTTTTATTTTTCTTGGCAGGGGAGAAACCATCGTTGTTGCACAATCTTTTGTTGGTGTAGTTAGATCTGAAGAGGTGATGTTTGGGAGCTTGCGGACATGATGCAATACTTCATCTGTAATTTGTAATATTTGTCACTCTAGTTATTTTTTAGAATTTGATTCCTTTTATTAGATAGATATCTTTTTCCAACAAAAGCATTATGATATTTGGTGGATATAAATTGCCACTAATTATCTTTTACTTTATTTATTTCTATGATTAAATCATTGATAAAAAAATTCAGTAACAAAATATTGTGGTGGAATTTAAAAGACACTACTAGTTTTATTTTTAAAAAAAATAAAACATTCTTATTATATTGTAGTGGTTGTAAATTCCCACATTGAAAAATAGAAATTATATTGTCGGGGTACTATAGACCCTATTAATATATTATTTTTTGGAGCATTGTGATTATATTGCCGGGATTTATATATTCCCACAATTTTTTTTCAAACATTAATATCATATATTAGAGGTTTATAAACCCCCACGTGTTTTTTTTTTTTTGAAATATTGATATCATTTTGTAGTTATAAATTGCCACTCATTATCTTTAAAAACCCCACAGATTCACAATTAATTTTGTTGCGTTCTTCGTGGAGGTTTCATAAAAACGCCAACAACTATACTCGTGGCACCAATAATTGTGGCATTTAAAAAACCGCCGCTTTTTTTTGCCATGGTCAGAAACGTCACAAATTGTCAAAAAATCTGCCACAATTTACCAGTTTTTTTTTGTAGTGAACAACACATAATTAATCATCATATTAAATCATAGACAGTAGATATAAGCAATTCAACATGTTACAATCATAATTCAATCAACATTAAATTAAGATCACTAAGCCTACACATAGGCTAAATCGTGAGTCTGAAGGGAGCATGTGTTCATTGTGCAATTGGATTTTAATTCACGTTACAATTACTATAATAACATCAATTCATCATCAGAAAACCTTTGAAAACATTTTGAGAAAGAACCTATGACCACATTGAAGAAGAAGAAGTTTGATCATGAAATTGCATTGAAAACATTGAAACGAACTCTTTAGGTGGAAGATTAACTAGAGATGAAGGATCACCATACCTCATTATATAAGAGAGCCACAAAAACTTGATGAAGAAACCATCACAATCCAATCTATAAGTTGTTCTTCACCTTCATCTCCAATGGAGGTTTCTAGAAAGAATATTTTGGGAGAGAGAAGTCTAATTTGTGAGGATTGGGAATGGGGTTGTCACATTTTTAACCCACTTAATACACCCAAATATAAAAAAATATATCAACTAGGGTCAAGTTAGCACGTGGGGTGAATTTCCCATTCACCACTTAAATGAAAGCAGCATGCATGACAGTTTTTGCAGCCTGCATTGGCAGACCCATTGATGCCCAGTAGGTCCATCAACGGACCGTACTGCATGCCGTCATTTGGTTTTGGGGCTTCACAACGTCCTTGATGCTTCACCAGGCTAAGTTTCAATCGAAGCCTCATCATCGACGAGGCGTAGGTTAACTTATTGGCCGTCGGTTGAAGGAAATTGGTATACACTTCCAAGGCAGTGTCTTGGTACACTTTTGTCCCTCGTTGAGGGACTTTTGCGGGGACATTGGGGATTCGTACCCGGACATTTCCAAAATAATTATAAATATTAGCAAGGCAAGGACCTTCCACATAAGTTTCACCCAAAATAAACACTCGCAACACGTCAAAACATGCTAGGCAAACTCATGTGTCACAAGCACGTTTCAAGGGCTAACTTTTGAACATCTTGGACGTTTGTGTCACGATCGTAATGTAGACCACAGACGAGACCGGCTTCGTTGATCTCTCAGAGGTTACAGACAAGCCTACATAGATCATCATTACTTTATCTAGGTTAATTTTAGCGGAAAATTTAAACATTTTGTTTTCTTATTTCATGTGAAACACATTATTATTAAAATCATAGGCGTTCACAAATCAGTAATCTAATATAGAAATAATCAAAGGAAAGAAGCAGTTCATAATTGCATTAAACGTATCCTTGCCAAAATGACACCAATACAAAGTCTAAAATGAAACGAGAAATGAAAGATTAGTGAAACATACTCCACTAAATCAAACCTATATCTAAGATAGAATATAATGGGCAAGCTTCCTCAAAAGCATGAGGGCCTACCAAGTTCGGATGAATGCTCCACGTCCGGATAATTGCAGCGTCGTATCGTAAGCTGTAGCGTCCACCTGTGCCTGCACCTAAAAGTATAGAGTTGTATGGGATTAGTACACACTTGTACTAAGTATGGGTATATGAAAGCACACACCAAGTACATGCATGATTAAGAAGAGCTCTCTCCTAATGATATGAATTATGGAAAGTCAAGTCAGTGGACTTGCCAAATTTTGATTAAGAAAGTCAGTGGACTTGCCAAACATGGATTAGGGAAGTCAATGGACTTGCCAAATTTGGATTCGAAAAGTTAGTGGACTTTCCAGATTTGGATTAGGAAAGTCATGCCATGAGAATAACATGCATAATCATACTCATCATTTTACAAGCAGCACATAATATATTGCACATATTATATCATATAGTTCATATCATTCTTTCATATGCCATGAGACCTCGGAATCATGGACTTGACATTAGGAATTACCAAAACGAGGGCTCAACATATGGGAAATCAACTAGGGAGCCTTCTTTAACAAACAAAGAGCCTCCTTCATTAATTCATGTGTACTTCATTTACATTCTTTAATATACTTGTGCTCTTTCATATACTAGTGCAACCACCAGTCATACCTATGATGTATTTTAAGACTCTCATCGGGTTAGTTGTGCAATGACCAAGAATAACCTTGTTTTATTACTTAAGTCAAGCTCACCTCTTGATTATCCTATCCTAACAACTTTAGTATCGTTCATTTCATTATGTGCATTCGTTGAGGCTAACCTCATTCTTTCGTTGGGAACTTTAACCTTAACCAATATAGATCATGTGAGCATCATGAAATCCAGTGTGTAATCCCCGCACAGAAAAGATGTGGAATCATTGTATAAGTGAACCAAAACATGTTAGCGTATAATTGAACCCTACTAGATCCCTATATTGGTAGTATAGGTTCAAAGACTAAGAGATATAAGGAGGCCCATACCCGGCATGCCGGAAAATCTCATCTCATGAAAGGTACGTGAGCCTCCGACTTTCCCGAATGAAGGCATCATCTCTCATTGCTACCCTATATGTGCTCAGTATAAAGTTCCATTACATTTAACTCATACATCGTAGAAGCTTGCTTCTACCATGAGGACATCATAACTCATTAGATGATTTCTTATCTCATCATTAGTATAAAGTATGCATTAACATAACATTTACTTAGTCTCATTTGAGATTGCTCTCATATTTTACATTAGCCTCTTATCATATTGTCACCTCCTTCATTAATTTTAACACGTTTTCTTTTCATAATTACTCACCCCTTCACGTGAATGTTCATTACATCATATGACAATGCACTTGGCCATTTAGTGTGTTTCACACCCTTACTTGACCCTTCTAGTGTTAAATAATTTTAATCAGATACATCCTAGGCTCACTTACTTTTAAACGTCTGTTAGACTTATAAGTCCACATATACAAGCCATGAGGCTTCATTTATAGTTTGTCTATGTATTCATGTTTACCCAAGACTATGTGGTACAATACTTATGCATCTTATGCATATGCCGAGATATTGATTTCCATCTTTTGAGACAACATTCATTAAATATTTACTTACGTATGACTTATGTGTTAATACGGAATTGGGCAAGGGAACCTGATTTCGAATCCCTTGGACAACACTTAATCTTACTTTAAACTTGATAATCTCACTTTTCAGATTTGGGGGACCCTAGTTCGATCCCCATCAACCTCATAATATTTCCTTTATTTTTCTCCTCTCCTTTTTCGTTTAAGTCAAGGAGTTTTTGCTTATTGTTTTGCTTTTAGTTATCTTTTAACATTCTCACTTATCCAAGAGGTTGTAGGTTCAATCCCCACTTTCCACATTTGTTTTCTCCTTTATTTTTCTCCTAACTCTCTCATCCATTCAAGAGGTTGGTGGTTCAATCCCCACTCTCCACATTTATTTTCTTTATTATTTTTCTCTCTAAGGGCGCTCAGGTTCGAATCCCGTGTGCCTTACTCCTTTTTATGTTAATTAATTAAAATATCCCTTAGTTAAATATTAGCATTTTCAGTCAAGGTCACCCAAGTAAGTACCGGAGCTGAAGTGAGTCTATCTTTGAGCTCTTGGAAACCCTTCTGAAAAGTGTTCGCCTATTCAAACTTGAATTTATTTTTCATCAAAGCTGTGAGTGGGGCACCAATGGAAGAAAAATCCTCCACGAACCTGCGATAATAACTAGCCAATCCCAATAAGCTACAAATATCTGTTGGAGTAAGAGGTTTCGACCCAGTTCTTAACTACCTCAGTCTTCCTGGGGTCTACCTCCACACCTTTTTCGGACCAGCATGACCCAGTAAAGTCACACTGATCTATGCCAGAATTCACACTTGCTGAATTTTGCATACAACCAATGTTGTCTAAGTACCTATAAGGTTAGTCTCAAATGATGTTCATTCTCTTCATTGGTCTTAGAGTAGATGAGAATATGATCAATGAATACTATAAAAAAACACTGAAGGTATTAACGGAAGACTATGATCATGAGATCCATAAATGCAGAAGGTGCATTATTGAGACCGAATGACATAACTAGAAACTCGTAATGACCGTAACAGGTATAAAAGGCCATCTTTGGAACATCTTCATCCTAACCCTAAGCTGATGGTACCCTAAACGAAGATCAATCTTCGAGAAGAAACTAGACCCTTAGAGTTGGTCGAACAAGTCATCTATTCTCGGAAGTGGATACTTATTCTTGATAGTGACTTTGTTGAGCTGCCGATAATTGATACATATTCTAAGGAATCCATTTTTTTCACAAACAACATTGAAGCTCCCCAAGGGAATATGCTCGGCTGATTGAAACCCTTATCAGTGATATCTTTTAACTGCAGCTTCAACTCTTTGAGTTCAGCTGAAGCCATTTTGTAAGGAGGGATCGAAATTGGTTTTGTATCGGGTTCTATGTCGATACAAAATTCAATCTCTCGAGGGGGAGAAACTCCACGATAATCATCAGGAAACACATCTAGGAACTCATTCACTACATGCACTAATTCTATGGAAGGAATATCACAATCTGAATCATTGAAACTCACAAGATTACACAATAATCCGTTGGACATCATTTTATTGGCCTTAAGGTTCGAAATCAAAGGATTAGGACGGCTCAAATTGTACCCCTCCCAGACTAACTGTACTTCATTAGGACAAAAAAATCTCACAACCCTACTAGGACAATGCATACAAACATAACTACTATGAAGTCAGTCCATGCCAAGAATAATATCAAAATCATTCATTGGTAACACAACCAAGTTTGCACACATAGTCTTACCACATACAACTATTGGGCAATCCTTGTATACTCTATCAGTTCTTATATTATCTCCTAAAGGTGTACAAACCACTATAGGATCATGCAACACTTCAGAAAATATCTCAAAAGTGACAGCAAGCAAAGGAGTTACAAAGGAAAGAGTAGACACTGGATCAAGTAATGCATAAATAGAACTTGAGAATACTTGAAACATACTTGTGACCACATAAACTGACTTCTCCTGCTCCTCCTTTCCCTTCAGGGTGTTAAACATGTTCCTCTTAGGAGGATCAGCTACGGCTACACCCTGTGAATTAGGCCTAGGGTGTGCATTACCTCACGCCTAACCCCTGTTTTGTAGGCTGTCCTTGACCATGTGCCCATTCTTTATGCAACCGAAGCACGCATTAGTGCACTTTCTCAACTATCTACTATGAGCAAGGATGCACTTGCCACAATCCTTTCTGGGACGCTGCACATAACCTCCATTGCCTTTCTTAGGCTCGAGTCTTACTTCTCTAGGTGTTGCACTCCTCTTAAAGTTAGAATTTCCCAAACTCTGATGCCCCTTTTTGAATCTGGGCTACTCACGAACGGCGAAGTTGTTCCTGTTACCACTATTACTTGACCTTCCTGATCGGAAGTTTTACGCCTCCTAACATCACGTACGCCCCTCTTATTCCGGCTATCCTCTACCTGCTGGACATGCACCATCAACCTGGAGAGGTCCATATTATCGTAGAGCATCACAACCCAACACTTCTCCTAAACATCTCTGGTGATTCCTGTGAGGAACCTGCTCATCTCATCCCCGTTGTTAGACACAAGTGAAGTGGCATACCCGGACAGTTTAATATACTACAGGGAATACTCCCTGATTCTCATAGATCCCTACTTAAGGTTGATAGATTCCTCAACCTTTGCCTCTCTCATCTCCCTGGGGAAGAATCTCTCCAAGAAGGCTGTCTTAAACAACTCCCAAGTGACCAAAAATCCACCCAAAGCTCGAGTATCCTACCACATCTTGCACCAAGACTGTGCAACATCCTTGAGCTGATAGGAAGCAAGCTCAACCTTCTTAGTATCTGTGGCCCACAAGGCCACAAAGATATTATGTACCTCATCCATAAACTCCTGGGATCCTCTGAAGTCTTTGACCCTATGAAAATAAGAGGATTAATCATCGTAAAATCCTGTAGTTGATCTACCATGCTACGTACGGGTGGGTTCTCCCACTGAACATCCTGTCGATTGGCCTGGGCCGTCATATCCTAGGCCTGCTTAGTGACATCTTGATCCATCTGAGCAGGAGTGGTCTGCACCTCCATATCAGTCAACCCAGTTGGTTAACTGGCATGGCCACTCCTTCAGCTAGAGCCTTGGGTGGAACTTGGTTACCCTCAACAGCTACTCCTCCTCTCCTTTGAGCAACGTTCCTTCTAGTGTTTATTTTCTATATATAATACGAATTAATGTCATACACACTCATAACACCAAGAAATTAGACATTTGAAAAGGCATGATAAGATCAGAAGAAAGGAATTTTTTTTCTACGCATCATGCAATCTCTAATTCAGGATAGTGGTGCACTTCACTACCATGAGTTAGAAACTACTCAGTGTGGCTGATGTGAACTTACTATCCTCGGAATTTAAAATAGGGAAGTGATACCAACTTTGTCACGATCAGAATCTAGACCCTAGATGAGACCGACGTAATTGACCTCTCAGAGGTCGCAGATAAGCCTACATTTGTCATCGTTACTTTATCTAGGTAAATTTTAGCAGAAAATTTAAACATTTTGTTTTTTTATTTCATGTGAAACACATTATACTTAACATCATAGGCGTTCACAAATCAACCATCTAATATAGAAATAACCAAATGAATGAAGCAGTTCATAATTACATTAAACGTATACTTGTCAAAATGACACCAATACAAAGTCTGAAATAAAACGGGAAAAGAAACATTAGTGGAACATACTCCACTAACTCAAACCTATATCTAAGCTAGAATATAATGGGAAAACGTTTTTTAAAGCATGAGTGCCTACCAAGTCTTGATGAATGCTCCACGTCCAGATAGCTGCAGCGTCGTATAGTAAGCTCTAGCGTCCGCTTGTACCTGCTCCTAAAAGTATACAGTTGTATGGGATTAGTACACACTTATACTAAGTATGGGTATATGTAAGCACACATTAAGGACATGCATAATTAAGAATATCTCTCTCCTAATGATTTGAATTATGGAAAGTAAAGTAAGTGGACTTGCAAAATTTGGATTACGAAAGTCAGTGGACTTGCCAATCTTGGATTGGGAAAGTCAGTGAACCTTCCAAATTTGGCTTAGAAAAGTCAGTGAACTTTCCTGATTTGGATTAGGAAAGTCATGCAGTGAGAGTAACATGCATCATCATACTTATCATTTTACAAGCAGCACATAACATATTGCACATATTATATGATTTAGTTCCTATCATTCTTTCATATGCCATGAGACCTTGGAATCATGGACTTGACATTAGGACTTCCTAAAATGAGGGCACAACATATGGGACCTAAACTAGGGAGCCTTCTTTAACAAACACATAGTCTGCTTCATTAATTAATGTGTACTTCATTTTCATTCATTCATATACTAGTGCAGCAACCAGTCATACCTAGGATGTAGTTTAATACTCTCAGCGGGTTTGCTGTGCAATGACCAAGAATAACCTAGTATTATTACTTAAGTCTAGATCACATCTTGAATATACTATCCTAACACCTTTGATATACTTCATTTCATTATGTGTATTCGTCGAGGCTGGACTCATTTTTTCTTTGGAAACTTTAAACTTAATCGACATAGATCACATGAGCATCAAGAAATACAGTGTGTAATCTCCACATAGAAAAGAGGTGGAACCACCGGCCAAAGTAAACCAAAACATGCTAGCGTATATAGGGAATTGAACCCTGCTAAATTCCTATATTGACATTATATGTTCAATGACTAGGAGATAAAAGGAGACCCATATCCGGCATGCCGGACAATCTCATCTCATGAGAGTTATGTGAACTTCCGCCCTGAACGCATCACTGCTCATAGCTAGCCTATCGATGCTCAGTATAAAGTTCCATTACATTAAACTCATACATCATGGAAGCTAACTTCTAGCACGAGGACATCATTGATCATTAGTTGATTTATCATATCATCATTAGTATTAAGTATGCATTAACTTCATATTAGAGTGTTCATAGAGACTTGTCTCTTCATTAGCTTTATAGGTGAGTACGTTTTGGTAACATTTACTTAGGCTCATTTGAGAATGCTCTCATCTTTAACATTAGCATATTATCATATTTACACCTCATTCATCAACTTTCACACGTTTGTTTTTCATAATTACTCACCCCTTCATGTGAACGGTCATTTCATCATATGCCAATGCACTTGGCCATTTAGTGTTTTCATACTCTTACTTGACCCTTCTAGGGTTACATCATTTTATCACATACATATTATTCTCATTTACTTTTAAACGTATGCTAGACTTCTGAGTCAACACAAACAATCCATGAGGCTTCATTCATAGTTTTTCTAAGTGATTCATGTTTAACGAATATTTTGTGGTACAAGACTTATGCATCTTGTTGATATGCTAAGATATTGATTTCGATATTTAGAGGCAACATTCATGAAATATTTACTTACGAATGACTTATGTGTCAATATGGAATTGGTCAAGGGAACCCGATTTCGAATCCCTCTAACAACACTTAATCTTATTTAAAACTTGGTAATTGCATTTTTCAGATTTGGAGGACCGTAGTTCAATCCCCATCAACCCCATAATATTTCCTTTCTTTTTCTCCTTTCCTTTTTCATTTAAGTCAAGGAGGTTGTGGGTTTAATCCCTCACAATCTCATTGTTTTGCTTTTAATTATCTCTTAAATTTCTCACCTATCCAAGAGGTTGTGGGTTCAATACCCACTCTCTACATTTATTTTCTCCTTTATTTTTCTCCTAATTCTCTCATCCATTCAAGAGGTTAGGGTTTCAATCCCCACTCTTCACATTTATTTTCTTCATTATTTTTCTCTTTATTGTCTTGTTTAACCGAGTGGTTGTGGGTTGAATCCCAACCCTCTCATTTCTTTATTTCCGTTTTAGTCCACTTAACCCCATTTCCTCATTTATTTGATTAATGATTTTTTTGTGTGAGGTCTCGGGTTCAATCCCTAGCTACCTCACCTACTTCATACTCATTTAAAATTTCTGATTTGTTCATCCTTGTTTGACTGAAACCAAGCTTTTAAAATGCTGGAAATTTGGTCATATCTTTCATCTCCTTTTTATCAACATTTATATATTAGTTCTTAGGGTAATTCATGGATCATTTAGTATACTGTTAGGTGTAGTTTCATAGTTACATTTAGCTAAGAGTTTTTCCACTCCAATTAGTCATATTACACCTCATATAAATATGATTTATACAAGTTTGTGCACGTCATATACAACCATAAAACATGTCATTTTCGAACATCAAACCAACAGTATATGTCACGGCTTACATATTGCACACACATAATTTTTCACATAATTTTGGAAGACATAATTATCAGTCATACAATTTCGAGCACAAGTTGAACATATTAATCACAAACATCACATTACACGCTTAGTCTACCAGCAGACAAACCAACATAAGATCATTGTGAGCTAGTGACAGGGAACATGTAATGGGGAACGACCCTATTTTTCATAGTAGATTCATCTGAGACATAAGGGTCTCTTGGGAAAGGGACCAAGGGTAATAAAACCCATACCTTATTTCACGTCGTTTAAACCTTGAAACTTTTCCTCAAAGACCTTCCCCAAACTCACGTCCAAGTTTCAAAACCTCACCACAAAACTCAACGGAAAACCCTTCCTTTTGCCTTACGTTTTTGGTTAACATTTTGTATATGTTTTTAACGTGAAAGTTCTTCAAGTGTGAAGAACTTTTGGCTATTTTTAAGTTCTTTTGTTTTGGTTAGACAGAGAGAACTTGAAAAGAAAGAGAGAGATATTGACATGAGAGATAGAGTTAAACATGAAAGAGAGTTGAAAGAGGTGAAGTCGTTTAGACTTAGTCAACTAGGACTTTTAGGCAAGACTTAGTGAAATAAAATATCTTAATTAATAAATAATACTTAATAGTTAAAATCTTATATTACTTTTTCTTAAATCAGCTATTAAATATTAATTAATTAAATTAATTTACCAATTTAAATAAAACAAATTAAATCATTACTCTCACCTATTTTCGAACCATGTGGAGCAAGATTTTACTAAAAGGGCAATTTCGGCCTTGTCTACCCAAAATAACCCTCCACCTTATTGATTTAATAATTAATTAAAGATTTAGGGTAATTACGATGCGACCCTTAGCCTGGAAAAAGACCATTTTACCCCTAGACCTCCAAACTTAAGATTTTCCCTTTTTAAGTTCGGTAAAGACTTATCCGAGTAAATCTTCATATTCGAGAGACTTACACGGCTGAACCCAACCTCGCCTATCTAAACTAACTCCCCGAGTTATTTGGATTGGATGAAGCAAGGGTTCAGGGTTTGGTTCTACGCGCATCGATGAACCTGGTCTAATCATAGGCATTCTAGACACATTAAGCATTATTTAGCATATCCATTTTTAGGGTTGTTACTTTTGAACTTCGAAATTACTTCAAATCAATAATGGTTACTTTAAAACACTTAATTATTATGTTTACAAACTTATAGCCACATCTGATGCTCTAGACACCATAACTCTTTGAATGACACTTAGAACACTTTAATAACAACAAGGACTTCAATGAACCATAAAGAATCTCACAATATTCGCCACATCATCACATATAATTCAATGCACCAAACTTACAAGGAACATAAACTTCAAACTACTTAGTACTCAATGCAGCACAAGCAAGCAAAACCTTTATTGGCTCACTCTTTAATGAATTAAACACATAGGCTCTTGTAATGTTCATAGGAGGAACATCCGTCTCCTAATCATAACATGATCTTTACATTTCAATTTATTAAGAGCTCATTATGCAACTATATTTAAGTCACACTTAGGCAGATTCAAGAATACTCTACAAACAATTAGGCACTCATACTCCAAAGCACATAGATTGAGTTAAATAGGTTTACAATGGATTTTTATTAGTTAGGCATAGTTCCATGAGGGTCATACTCAACCATAAAATGTGAAATTATGTTTAGGGAGGAATTCCCTTCTCCTCTACACACTTACATGTCTCTTGAGTTCATACAAAGTAATGCACAAAGGTCAATTCATGTTAAATGAGAATTTCTCAACCTTTTTTGACGAAACGTGCTCGTACTTTCTTCCTAATGAACTAAAAATGGTAAATCACACCACACACATCACAACAATAGGAAGTCATTTCACATAGTTTTCATTTATTTCATAACACTAGCTTTAATGAGCAAGCATCAATTTGCAAAAGTCTCACAATTTATAGGCACACACAAGGATACTAGTTAAATATGTCTTCATTTTTCAAAGTCACATAATTTTCAAGAGACTTATCATTTTTAATTGTAAAGAGGATCAATTTCTCATTAATGGATTAAAATACCACACATTAAAAGTGACATCAACATGCTTCTTACCTTATCTCATGAAGTTAAATGCACAACTAACATATCAACATGTATAATCAACATTAGAAATCATGAATATGATCAAAAATCATCTTTCATGCACTTTAGAATCTTCAAATCATGCAAAACATAGTGACAATCATGAAATACAAAACATAGGAGAACATGCAACTCATACTTTAATGCAAGACTCGTATGATGAACAAGCTTCTACGAACTCCTTAGTTTCAAGTACAAGCAAGAATAGAAGGACAAGGTAAAAATATCTACAATCTTACTGCTCACATATCCATCCCCCACTTAGGGTGAACCAACATAAGAACAACTTAACTCAACCTCAATAGGATCTTAACTTACCGAACTTCATTTTCATCACTTAAAAGTGATTACTAAGCAAGAAGGAATTACAATAACTTAATATACGAACAACAAAGGCATTCTAAACCTTATCATATAGGCAATTTATCCCCAATCACCTAAAGGAAATCAATAACATTTAAGTTAGGTCATACTACCCAACCACATAAGGTCTCAACTATACCATAGGCATCATGGGTCATACAACAGTAGGGGAAACTATAGAGGAGACATAGCCATAAGGCCTCCTTTTTTTTCAACATTACAGTAAGGTAAATTCTAGGTTAATCAAATCCATATCATCATCCTACAAAGATAAGTATACTACCTTCACTTCTAGGATCAAGTCTATAAAAATACATCCATCCAAACAAGGAAACTATGAAGAACTACACATATATAAAAGGGCAACATTTGAACAGTTTTAAGCAAATGCACTTAGAGCAGCATGCTTCCATAGGTAGTCACTAAGAATTTCAAGCTCAAATAATAACATTAGGCTACCATCATGCAAACCAAGTAAGAACACACCATTCTAAAAGTGACTCATTTTAATCATAACTGCTTCAAACATGCTTTAACCATATCATGACATATATTTCTCAACATAACGTGCTATTTAACATGGGTCTCATATATAGCCATAAAGGATATCATATCGACATAACATATCATACCTCATAATTCACATATATAGCAATAATTGGAATCACATCATCAAAGCATACGAAATTCACCTTCACACATGCTCATCAAACCATAAAACCAAGATAAGGATCAGACTAACCTTTTCTCCGTCAAGAATAGAGATACCATCTTATATAACAAATCACACTAAAAGACCATCAGACAAGAAAACATTAGAGAGAGATCTTATAGAGTTAAGTTATATGGAACGACATGAGAATGATAAAGAAGGGAAACTCTATTAACCTATAGCCTCTGGCTCATAGATATGTCGCAAGTCACCGCCGATGATCGAGACTCTACTAGGCGTGGCAATATGACACTTGGACCCTAAAACCACTCTCATAAGCCTCATGCTTTGATACCTTATTTTCCATGATCGGGGAGCACCACGTAGAAGTAACATCGTGTAGTTGACCTCACGTAGGTCTTATACAAGCCCATAGTTATCATTCTTCGCATTGTCATATTAAATCTATCGAAAAATTTAAAACTTTATTAGTACATCATATGCTAGAACATTACTTCCAAACACACACACACACAATTAGATGCTTTCTTCAATAGTTGTACTTCACTGTCAAGACTTTCCACTTTTTGGCAAAGTGTAGTTATGGCAGCTAGTATTTTTTCTTGTATATTTAGACTAGTTTCCTCGTGAGAGGTAATCTGCAATAATATTCTTGTCAGTTTTTATCACTTCAATTGTAAATGTAAAGTTTAATATATTTAATACTAATCTCCTTATTTCTTTTGTTGTAACTGAGTCTGTTACCTGTATACTTATCCACCATTTTACTTGTGTATTATCTGTTCTCACAATAAATTTCTTATAAAAAATATATGGTTCAAATGCTAATAAACATTTATATAATGCGAATATTTCTTTTCTATTTATTTCCCATTTCATTTGTGCTTCTGCATAAGATCCTGAACAACATCTGCAATGGTGTTCTATTTTTTCTTTTTCATATTTATATTTTAAAACTCCTCCATAACTATGATTACTTGAATCTGTTTCAACAATATATGTAAGTGATCTATTTTCATCAGGAAAATATAGTTTTGGTAATTTTTTACATAAACTCTTAATATATCTTATATGTTCTTTATCCTTATTGTCGAAATGATATTCAACATCTTTTTGACATTTTTTATGTAATGGTTTTAAATGTTCTGCTAATTTCGGTATATATTCTCTTACTTGGTTTACTAATCCTAGAAAGGATTGTAATTTCTTTTTTGTATCTATATTTTCATCAACGGTGATTAGTTTTTGTACTATGTCGTTTTGCATTTTTTTTCCATTTCTATCTATTTGTATTCCTAGAAATTCTATCTGTGGTTTCATAATTTCTGCTTTCTTTTACCTTAAACTTATACCTGAATGTTTTATTATATGTATAAATTTTTCTAATAATAAAATATGTTCATCTTGTGTTTTAGAATATAATAATATATCATCTATATAGACAATGCAATTTTCCAGTTGATTGAAATGGTTATCGATAAAATGTTGATATCTACCTGGTGCATTTTTATATCCAAATGGTAAAACATTCCATTCATAAAATCCTTGTGGTACAGTAAATGCTGTTAGTTTTTTAGATTCTTCTTCTAGTTTTAGGTGATAAAATCCTGATTTACAATCAAATTTACTAAAATAGTTATATCCTTGTATTTGTCTTATTTTTAGTATTTTATTTGGTATTGGGTAATTGTATGTTTTAGTTTTGGCATTTGGATTACGATAATCTATAACCATTCTACTTTTTCCTAATTTTTGTTCACTATGTTTATTAACTATGAATGAAGGACTTGTATGTTAACTATTACTTTCTTGTATATAATTATTCTCTAATAGTTCATCTATATGTATTTTTAATTCTTTTAAATCATCAAAATTATATTTCAATGGTTTTTGTGTTATTATGCTGTTTTCATCTATTAATTCAATTTTTATTTTTGTCTTATGTTTTTCTCATCCTTGTAATGAATTATCATTATAAAGTAATTCTAGTTGTTCATTAATAATTTTAATTTTGTCTATTGTAAATATTATAATTTCTAATTGTGTTATTTATTTTTTATTTATATTTTCCATTTCTTCATTTATTTTTTCACTTCCTTTTATCCATTCTATAAGTTTTTGCGTTCTTTATTATTTACTCTTTTTGCTCCTATTTTTTTCCGCATGGTGTAGTAAACCACCAATGTGTTTTTGTTATTATATGTGGGTAAAATTTATCTAGAAATGGCATTCCTAATAACATATCTTTCGTTGTAAATTCAAAATTATACAGTTCTTCTATTATTAGTATTTCATCCCATATTTGTATTTTTATATTTTTTTCTTTATACGTAATCATACTTCCTTCATTATTAAATCCTGTTACTACCATAGGTGTTTTTAATTTTTCTCATTTATCTTCTGGCAAACAATTATATTTACATATATTTGCTTCTGCTCCTGTATCTATCATAGGGGTATAGTATCTGTTGTGGTATCCTTCTACAATAATTTTTGCAAGTATATATATTTTCATTATTCATTTCGTCATTTTAATGATTATTTTCTTATTTTGACAAGTTATTGTTAGTGGTTCATTTTCTATATTGTATGGTTTAACTCTTTCTAACTATTTTATTCCTAGTGTAATGTTCTGGTTTCCTTGATGAATTTTAAATGGTATTATTAATGGTATTCCTCCGATAATTATTTCTTTTTCTGTTACCTCTTCATTTGTATTTACTATCTCACTAGGTAGTCCGGGGCATAATTATCCTGTTTTTATAATTTCTGTTTCTAACACTAATTCTCTTATTATGTAATTTTCTTCTTGTCCTGTATTTATTAAAATTTTATATCTTCTTTGGTCTATTATTCCTGTTATAAAATAATGGTATGGTGTTATTTCTTCTAATAATTTTTGTGGAATTTCATGGTTTCTTCTAGATGTGCTCATTCTTGATGAGGTAGTTCTTGTTAATGTATTTGGTACACTTGAAGTGCTTAGTCTTTCTTTTACAATTTCTAAGTCTTCTTCTATGTCAATTTCCTTATAGCTATAGTCATTATTGTCTATTACAGTAATTATTTTTTCAAAGGGATTTTCTACTTTTATTTTATCAATTTTATTTCTCGCTGTTACTTTGTGTTTTGTCGTAAATATATATAAGTTTTTACATCTTGGTGTAAATATTTTACTTCCTGGTGCTAACTCTATTCCAAACATCTTCCAATATAATACTAATGATTTATCTATATTTCTATTTGTTAATGCTACTGTATAATTGACACTTATTATAAATTTAAATTTTTGGTATATTAGGTTTCCTTTTACTGCACTAATTACACTTTTTTCTATAGGATGTATAATTCTATCATCTGCTAAGTATGTTTCAATAGGTGTATCTATTCCTTCTCTAAAACAAGATTTTATAATTTCTGTTCCTCCTAAATGTACATATTTTATAGGTGTTTTTACTTTTATATCTTGTATTTCTTTATTTATTATTCGTTTACTTAGTATAGGTATATGTGTTTTTCCTCTTGTATATTTGCAATCTATGATATGTTCTTTCTGACTAACTACATAGTATTCTTCTTTTTGTCTTTTAAACCAATTTCTTAAAGTAGGTATTTCAATTACTTTTTTAACACTTAAATCTAATTCTTTTCCTTTTATTTGTTCAAAAATTGTATTATCAAATATAATTTTTTGTTCTGATAATTCTTCATTTTGATAATCTTCTTTAGATATTATTTTTATATCATCTTCAGACATTATATTTCTTCGTCTATTTCGTAATTATCTAGATTAATATTTTCTTCTTTATTTTCAGTTTCTATATCTGATACTTCATATATACTATCGTTTTCACTTAATTCATAGTCTATATATTCTATTTGCATATATTCATCATTATTTATTATTATTTCTGCAATCTGTTTTCTTTTTGGGTCTTTGGGTAATTTACAATCTCTAGCTAAATGTCCTATCTTTTCACAATTATAACAAGTGCATTGTGATATTTTTCTTTTTGGTCTATATGGCCTTTTTATTTTATAATTTTTTACATAATATCTGTCTTGGTTTTTTATATTTATACTTAGTTTTAGTTTTTCTATAATTTTAATATCTCTTAGGTCTTTGCTTTTTATAATATTTATTTGTACAACCAAGTTGTGGTGCCGTTTTATTTTTGCAACAAGCTAAATTTTTAATTAGTACTTTTTCCATTTTTATTTTTTCTTTTTGTTTTTCACATAGTTGTATAAACCATTGTTGTAAAAATTTTATTCTAGATCCTAAAGTATCTGTTAAACCTTCATCATTCCAATCTTTAATTATTTTTGTACTAAATGGTTCTGATAATTTTGTAAAATATTGTTGTCTTATTTCTTTTGCTTCATTTATATCATATCTTGCTTTGTAATAATATTCTTTGAGTGCACAAGTGTATTCTTTTATATAACACATTTTACATAAAGCTAATTTTGTCATAAGTCGTCTATTTATTATTTTTTCTCTATTCTGTTCTTTTATTTCTGTGGTCATACCTCCAAATTCATTTCATATTGCTAGTTCATATTTATCTAGTATATCTATATTTGTTGTTGATTGAGATCCATCCATTTTCTTATCACTTCTAAGTGTTTCCATACTTTTTGAGGGTAAATTTTCTATCTATAATTTTGTTATTCCAACAAATGTTCTTTCTATATATTTCGGCGTTTCCTTTGCTATTATTTTGTTATCAATTAGTTGTTTAGATATATTTTCTATCCATATTAGTATTGCTTTATTTATATCCGTAACACAATCTAGATCTAAGAAATTATATTGTTCAGTTATTTGTTTAGGTGTCCATTTTTTATTTAATCTACTATTCCATATTGCATTTATTCTATCTGATTGTTCATAATTTTCTGTATAGTAAGTTCGTGCTGTCCATTTAGGACTACTTCTTGGACTATTTCTGGGTTATTGTCTAGAGTTTTAACTCTTGATGTGCTAGGTCGATTCATATCTCCTGTATTTATTTCTAATTTTTTTGGCTTATTTATTTGTTCTAGAATTTCTGTGTATGTTTCACTTATATCACTTACTTCTGATTTTTTATCGTTTGTTGTATCTGATTCATTTATTTCATCTATTTCATTTACTTCAAGGTTTTCCTTTAATTTTTGTTTCATTTCATATATTTCATTAGTTAACTCAAATTCTTTATCTTTTTCTATCTGTTTCTCTTTTTGTTTAGTTTCATATAATAATTTTAACTTAGCTAATTCTTTTTCTAATTCACATATTCTTGTATTTTTTATTTCTTCTAATTGTTGTACTTCTTTCTTTGCTTGTATTTTTATTTTTTCGATCTCTCTAGATTTATTTATTTCTTTATTTTCTTTTGATATTCTCACCATAGCTGTCAAGCTATCTTCTAATTTAGCTGTTTCTTTTTCAAGCATTAAGTACATAGTATTTCCTATCTTTTTGTATCTTCTTCCTAAATTTTAAAATGTTATTTTTATTTTTAGTCCATCAAGACTTTCATATATCTTTTCATCTACTGCATATTCTTCTTTATTCATGGTAGGTTGTGTTGTAATTTATACTCAAGGTGATTTAATTGTATTTCTAAGATAAATATCACTTTTCTTTGTGCTAGTATCGATTTTTGACATACTTCTGCTAATATATTTTGTTCAAGTCTATTTTTTCTATGTTCTAACTCTTGCTCTAATTCAGTAATTTTTTTATTAGTCTTTGTCTATGTTCTATTTCGTTATCCATTTATATTTTTCTATACAAAATTTTAAAATGTTTACTTAATTTGCTTGGATCTTTAATAAATTTTATCTTATAAATATTATTACTTCTTTTTTGCAAAATTTCAAACCTTTTTGGTTCAATCATACTTTTATAATTCTAATTCTATTTCATAATATAGATCTATGTCATCTGGTATGATTAATTCTGCCCAACTTTGGGTTGTTTCTTCTATTATTTCTAATATTAATAATTTTTCATAAATTATTTTCTTTATGTCAGAATCAAGGTCTTTTAATAAATAGAATGCTAATATCTTGTAATTAACATCATCATTCAACAAATAGGTATTTATTTTTATCATATGTTTTGCTTTTTAAAGTTTATTCCCTCTAACCTCTTAGTTGATTATACTTATTCATTATATTAACCTAAAGTAATTTTAATCATCTGTTCTAGTAACTACTATGGTTTTCTTCTTCAATCAGTTACCCTAACAGTGCCTCAACTCTGTGTACTCCCCTAAACGGCCTTCTTGCCTACCGGTTTCCACCTTAGGATGGCATAGACTGGGCTTACCTATTCTCAGAATATTTCCATAGCAAACCTTCTAAAGATTATTACCATAACAGTACTATAGCATGATGAATATTTATAATTAATTAAGAGATTATAAGGAATAAAGCATTTTAGCTATTCATAACCATAAATGAATATACCTGTTCTTGTAGATCATCCGTCATAGTTGATTTGTTTTCCATAGATATTTTCTTATCTTAGATTATTTTTAACTAAATTCTGATACCAAATTGGGGGGGATCGACTATATTGCAGAATTATAAGAAAAGAAAGATGTCTGGATGGTTAGTGATTGATGATTTATTTACAAAGGCAAATGCCACTTTAGTATAATATGATGAATAAGTATAATCAACTAAGAGGTTAGAGGGAATAAACTTTAAAAAGCAAAACATATGATAAAAATGAATACCTATTTGTTAAATGATGATGTTAATTACAAGATATTAGTACTGTATTTATTAAAAGACCTTGGTTCTGACATAAAGAGAATAATTTATGAAAAGTTACTAATATTAGAAATAATAGAAGAAACAACCCAAAGTTGGGCAGAATTAATCATACTAGATGACATAGATCTATATGATGAAATAGAATTAGAATTATAAAAGTATGATTAAACCAAAAAGGTTTGAAATTTGGCAAAAAAGAAGTAATAATATTTATAAGATAAAATTTATTAAACATGAAACGGATTTGCGATAGTTTCAATCTTGGAAGTGACTTATCTCTGCCATTTCTGGCGACAACTGGTGTGGTCTGGTGGCCCAAGCTCGGATTCCGACGGCAGAGCTTCTTCGCGGGACAGTGAAGGTCGTCTCAATGGAATTCAGACTGAAATACCTATAAATATAAACCAAAAGTTTAAAAGGGAAAAGGGAAATGGGACTGGAAGTCGGTCGCTGGAGAAATAAGAAGATTGGGTTTGGGTTATGGGTTTGTTTTCGGTAGTTTGGGGTGGTTTGTTTGGGCGGTTTGTTGGAGGCTTTTTGGTCGAGAAAGTGGGAAAGGGAAGAGGGGTTTGTGGCGGTTGTTGGTCACCGCTTGGAGGCGGTATTCTGTTGTTTTGGGAGAGGAAACGGGTGAGGTATGGGGTCGTTTGGTCGACAACTTTGGTGGTGAAGCTTTGTTGTTGGTGGTGAGACCTTGGCGGCTCAAAATACTTCTCACACCTTTTACAGAGATGGGTGGAGGAAGTCTCTGTATAACTCAATTTTTGCTTGATCAACCTCTATCTCGTTCTCCAAGATGCGATGGCCCAATACTATACCTTCTTTCACCATAAAGTGATATTTTTCCAAATTTAGCACAACATTGCAATCTTCACATCTTTTGAGAACCTCGGACAAGTGACTAAATCACCGATCGAAGGAGTCGTCAACAACTGAAAAGTAATCCATAAGCACCTCAATAGTGTAATCCACCATATCGGAGAATATCGACATCACAAATCTCTAGAAAGTGGTTGATGCATTACACAACCCAAACAGCATCCTCTTGAATGTGAATTTCCTATAAGGGCAAGTAAAGGTGGTCTTCTCTTGATCCTTCGGGGCAATAGAGATTTGATTATAATCCAAATAGCCATCAAGAAAACAATACCATCCTTTTCTTTCAAATCTATCTAACATCTGGTCCATGAAGGTCATAGGGAAATGGTGTTTCTAAGTCCATGCATTCAGTTTCCGATAAACCATATAAACTCTCCATCCAGCCACTACCCTCATTGGAAAAAGCTCGTTCCTCTCATTGGGCACAAGTGTAATTTCCCCATTTTTGGGCACACACTGAATAGGGAATACCCAACTACTATCTCCAATAGGATATACAACTCCAACATCCAACCACTTAATGATCTTTTTCTTCACTACCTCTTGCATAGGTTGATTCAACCATCTGGCGTGCTCAATACTTGGCTTGTGATCAGGCATAAGTTGGATTTTGTGTGAACAAATATCGAGCGGATCCAAATAATGTCCACAATAGTCCAACCAATGGCTCGTTTGAACATCTTCAAAACTTTCACAAAACACTCTATTTGTTGAAAATTGAAATCATATGGAATTATTACCGGCAAAGTGTAATCTCTACCCAATAATACATACATCAGATAAGGTGGTAGATCCTTAAACTCTAATTTTGGAGCCTCTTCAATAGATGGTCTCGCGGATGAAGACTGGCAATGCTTCATATCTAACACCAATTTCATTGGTTTGGACCGATAATCGCTTCGTTCAAGTGCCGCAACCAAAGACCGGTACACTTCGATACCTTCACTCTCAAAATTCATGATTACTACCGCTAGTGCCTCAACACCAAGGCGTTCTTCGATTTGTACCTCAAGCATACTCTAATCCTTTAGGACATAGCAGATACCGTTTGGCGCTCACCACTATGCTTCATGGACCTATAAATGTTGAAAGTTGCTTCTTCATTGTTCAAGTTAAACCTCATTTTCCTTTTCTCCATATCAACCAAAGCGCGACCAGTAGCAAGGAACGACCTCCCAAGAATAAAAGGGACCCCAAAGTCCACCTCACATTCAAGAATAACAAAATTGTCCAGAAATATAAATGACTCAACCTTCACGAGCATATTATGGAATATCCTAATGGGCCTCTTCACTTTTTGATCGGCCATCAATAACCGCATTGCAGTGGCCTTTGGGTCACCCAAACCCTATTTATTATAAATGGAAAGAGGCATGAAATTTATGCTTGCACCTAGATCACATGGTTCTTTAGTAAAGTGTAGTAATCTGATAGTACATGGAATAGTGTAAGCACCCGAATCTTTCTTCTTCTATGCAAGAGACCTTGTAGCAATAGCACTACAATGCTGCATTCGTTCATTATCCTCAAAACATACTACTCTCTTCTTTGTAACCATATCATTCAAAACTTGTCATAACCAGGCATTTGTTCTTAAGCTTCTATCAAAGGGACATCAATGGAAAGGTGTTTCAGCATAGTGATAAAATGCCAGTATTTACCATACTCAGTCTTCTTCATCAGCCTATGATGGATTGGTGGTGGCGGTTTAGGGATAAAGACAACTTTCTAGGGTATCTCTTCCTCTTTCACCGCTTTGTCCACCAATTCACAAATAGTTTCGACCACCCCTTCATCTTTTCTTATCTCATTTTCACCTCTGATGGCATAGGTGGATTAATAGTTTACTTGCCTCCTCGTGTAGTGACTAACATGCATTGTCCATCATTTTAAGGATTTTGAATAGTATTGCTAGGAAGAGTACTTGGTTGTCGTGGGTTCAGAGTAGTAGACAAATGGACATTTATAACTCAAGATGCCTAATCGAGACCGCATAAGCATCCACCTTTTTACCGATATTAGCAAAATCATGTGTCAATTCCTTGGCATGCTCATCACTATAATAAAACCATCTCATCATCTTCTGCAACATATCTTCAACTTGCGTCATACTACCTCCACTATCCCTAGGAGAAAGTTCCCGATTTTGAGGAGGAACATAGGCCAACTTCGATCATTTTTGTTACCATAGTTACCCCAATTGAAGTTGTTGTCGCGATTGTTGTTTCCATCTAGAACATACTGGATCTCTTTGTTATAATTCTTGTAGATCCAACTTTCATTTCATTGACCTTGATGTCAATTCTCTTAATTGGAGCCTTGGGCATTTGGTAGGAAATCCCCCGTCTGATCATTCACTTTATATGTATCCTCTTCATAATGGTAGTCATCCGCTGGCAGTGGTGGTTTTGTCAACTAATTCACCACATTTACCTTCTTTGTACCTCCAGTGACATGTTTCAATACCAACCCAAGCTCAGCTCTCATTTGAGTCATCTCTTCACGAATCTCATATGTGGCCGAATAGTGTCTAGCTTTCACTTCAAAAGTGTTTCTCCTAGTATCCGACATTCTAATACTCCGAGCCTTATTGTTGAGAGAGATTTTCTCTGACTTCTTTGCGATCTCTGCATATGTGCACTCACCATAAGAACCACCTGCAACATTATCAAGCACTGCATTATTATTATCATCATGTCCCCGATAGAAGTACTCTTTCAACGACTCATCATCAATGTGGTGGTTTGGGACACCTCTCACAAAAACAGTAAATCTATCCCCAAGAGCTACTCACTGACTCCCACAGGTAGTGCCACAAAGTTTTTCCCTCTACTGTTGTGGTTGAGATTTTTGGACACTAGGTAGTACCATGCTAGGAACATATCTCTCAACTGATCCCAAGTTTAAATAGAATTATAGGGCAACTCAGTAAACCATATCACGGCCTCTCCCGTCATTGATAGGGGAAAAACTCTTAAACCGATGACATTCATGTCTAATTCTAGTGTCCCTACACAACTCTTGCACACTGACCTCAGTTTGGCTATGTGAGCATAAGGACCCTCAATTAATAGCCCTGAAAACAAATCGCTTGCGGTGAGCATCTGCATCAAACTACTAGTTACCACTGACGTGTGCCTCTGTGGTATAGTAGGTAGGACAAGAGGCCCATCAGAGTCAGTGATGTTGATGTTTCCCCGATAAAACTCTTGAGGGCGAGGGACAGGATTTTGCCGCCTCAAAGCATCATCAACTAGATTTTCCACAACAACTTGATTGTGAGCATCAATCGGTGGTAGAGGCTGACGATTAATCCCATCCGCTACATTTGTCGGGTTCTACTTATTATGCATTCTTCAAAGTGTCAGTTAAGTTTAGGATCGAAAGTAAGTATTAGTTATCCTCGATTCTGTGTACTTGGCATACACTAGAGCTAAACCTGAGAGAAACAAAAACAAAAGAAAAAAGTAAAATTAGGATATTGTTGAATAAAATTTGTAATCTTATTAAAGTTAATCTAAAAGCAACTTTCCCTGGCAGTAGCGCCAAAAATTGATAAGCTCAAATTACACTTCCCTAAAGAATTATAAGCAGTCGTGTCAAGTAAAGAACCCAACTATTATGTTAGGGTGTATGGCACGAGGAAAATAATTTAGAGTTAACTTCAATGTACGATTACTTCTATTTAGTCAATTCCTTTCGAAAGATAAGTAATTAAAGGGGCGGGCGGTTGTGAAAAAAAATGATTTTGTTAACTCTAAGTAAAACAAGTAATAGGAGTAAATATTTTGTGTTTATCAAGTTGTGAGAGAAACTAGGGTATAAGTTTTCCCTATAGATTCATAACGTCGTTCCTAGCTATAACATTTCTTCCGTTGTGTTTTACATTAAAAGTGATAAGTTAGGTATCTCTAAATCCTTGGTCCGGCATTTAGAGAATTTCACCTCGTACCTTGGTCAGTCTACATGTGTCTAAGTTAATAACCCTTACATTTATTTCATATTAAGCATAGTATTCGATGTGGCATAGTTATTACTTTGCATCAACCGAGACTAGCCTATTAGACAGTGTCCCACTAATTATATGTTGATAATTCTTTTCTTATTAACTACCTCCATGTTCAGGCAAGTAGCAATAAGGGCGAGTTCTAACGCGTGCACTCGTTAAAAAAACTTCTAAGAGAAAAAATTAACAATGCGTACAATAACCTATTTGAGAATTGTTATTAAAATAGGTTTACTTTGTTAATAATCCATGGTTCCCACAACCCTAGTTGTGGATTTAGTTACTCATGCATTGAAGAACACAATTCAAATTGGATAAACAATAAATCATAACTTACATTGACAAATTCGTAGAAATCCAGAAATTCAACTTGAAAGCACAATAATCACTTGAAAACCAAATCCGAAAATTTGAATTAATGCTAAAGTTTGAAAATCCAATCTCCAAAAACAAACTAAGAATAGTAGTAATAGAATTCAACCCAAAAATGAGGTTTTACACCCTATTTATAACAAAAAAATTTCCTAAATTAAAAAGAATTCAAATAAGGAAAGCTGTACAAAAATGCGGCTTCAATGGATTGTCCAAACTTATCATCTTTTTTTATCCTTCAACTAGCATCTTATCTGATCCAATCGACGGACAAACAGTACGGTTCGTCGATGTACCTACGGTCCATCAATGCCTTCCACCGTTCCATACTTAGCTTTTCTTCAACTTTTGGTACTAGGATATTCTCTGATGATATCGACGATTTAACAGGAAAGCCCGTCAATCTATAAAGCTAGTTTTACTAATTAATCATCCACGGTTCCCAGAACCCTAGTTGTGGATTTAGTTACCCATGCATAGAAGAACACAATTCATATTGGATAAACAATAATTCATGAACTTACTTTGACAAATTCAAGGAAAATCCAAAAATTCAACTTGAAACCACAAAAATCACTTGAAAACAAGATCTGAAATTCGAATTAATGTTAAAGTTGCAAAACCCAATCTCCAAAAACAAACTAAAAATAGTGGCAATAGAATCCAACCCCAAAAACGACGTTCTGAACCCTATTTATAACAAATATTGCCCTAAATAAAAAGGAATTCAAATAAGGAAAGTGTCAAAAAATGCGGCTTCAATTGACGACCCTCACAAATGGTCCATCGATGAAACGACATACCGTCAACTGCCACTGTCAATCAAGACAATCTTTTTTTATCCTTCAACTAGCATCTTCTCTGATCTAATCGACGAACCATTAGCACGGTTCATCGATGCACCTATGGTCAATGTTTTCTGTCGTTCCATACTCAGCTTTTCTTAAACTTCAGGTATTGGGACATTCTCTAGTCAGATTGACGATTGAACAGGAAGAACCGTCGATCCTTTCATAGCCCCACACTTGGTAAAATTTCCCCGAGTTTCTATAGATGCCTGTAATTTCAATCGACGATCACCTTCGATAGTCCGTCGATGGTTGACTGTTCATCGATGGCTTCGTGGGTCACTTCTACACTAAATCTCAGCTGCCTTCTATGTTTTGGTGTTGGACACCTTTTCTGCAAAACAAAGATAAAAGTATGTTAAAACTACTACAAAAAGGCTCTAAACACACACCAATCTTAAGGGAAAAAGCATTGAAAGTACCGTTAAATCACGGTATCAAACACCTCCCTAGAACTTCCTTTAACATCTACTTGTGCAATGCATAGAGAAGGTCACTATATTCACAACGTCATCACATAGAAGTCAATGCACCAAATTTACAAGGAAAAAAATTTTCAAACCATTTAGCACGCAATGCAACACAAGAAAGAGAAACTTCTATTCATTCACTCTTTAATGCAACACATAGGCTGTTCTCAACTTCATAGGAGGTGCATCCTTCTCCTAATCATAACATGGTCTTTACATTTCAATTTATTGAGTGCTCACTATGCAACTATATTTAAGTCATACTTAAGTAGATTCAACAATAGTCAAGAAACAATTAGGCACTCATACTTCAATGCACATATATTGAGTTAAATAGGTTGACAATGGATTCTTATTAGTTAGGCATACTGCCATGAGGGTCATACCCAAACATACCATTCATAGTTATGTTTAGGGAGGAATGTCCTTCTCCTCTACACACTTACATGTCTCATGACTTCATACCCAACCAATGCACAAAGGTCTATTCTTGTTAAATGAGAATTTCTCAACTTTTTTTAACCAAAGCATGCTCATACATTCTTCCTAATGAAATCAAAATGGTAGATAACACCACACACATCACAACAATAGGAAGTCATTTGACATAGTTTTCAATTTATAGAATGACACTAGCTTTAATGAGCAAGCATAAATTAAGAAAAGTCTCACAATTTATAGGACACACAGGGATACTAGCTAAACATGCCTTCACTTTTAAAAGGTGAGCCTAAAATCATGCTTTCATAAATATAAAAGTCACATAATTTTCAAGAGATTCGTCATTTTTAATTGTAAGAAGGCTCAACTTCTCATTAATGGCTTTAAATACGACACATTAAAAGTAACATCAACATTGTTTTTACCTTATCTCATGATGTTAAATGCACTACTAACATATCAAGATGTACAATCAAAATGAGAAATGAATATGATCAAAAATCCTCTTTCATGCACTTTAGAATCTTCAAATCATGCTAAACATGGTGTCAATCAAGACATACAAAACATAGGGAGAACATGCAACTAATACTTTAATGCAACACTCCTATCATGGAAAAGTTTCTAGGAGCTCTTTAGTTTCAAGCTCAAGTAAGAATAGAATGATAAGGTAGAAATATCTACAACCTTACTACTCACATCTCCATTCCCCACATAGGATGAACCCACTTAAGAGAAACTTGACTCAACCTGAAGAGGATCTTAACTTACCGACGTTCATTTTCATCACCAAAAATTCATTAGTAACCAAGAAGGAATGACAAAAACTTAATATAGGAACACCAAAGACATTCTAAACCTAATCATCTAGTTAATTTATCTCCAATAACCTAAATAAAATTAATAACATTCAAGTTAGGTCATACTACCCAACCACATAAGGTCTCAACTTTACCATAGACATCATGGTTCATATAACAGTAAGGGAAACAATAGAGGAGACATAGCCATAAGGCCTCCTTCTTTTTTTTTCAACATTACAAAAAGGTAACTTCTAGTTAAATCAAACTCACATTATAACCCTACAAAGATAAGATACTACCTTCACTTCTAGGATCAAGTCTATACAAAAGACTCCAATCCAAACAAGGCAATTATGACGAATCACATATATACAAAAGGGCAACATTTGAACATTTTAAAAGACATGCACTTAGGGCAGCATACTTCCATAGGTAGTCACTAAGCATTTCAAGCTCAAATCATAACATTAGGCTACCATCATGGAAACTATATAGAAACACACCATTCCAAAAGAGACTCATTCTTAATCATAACTGCTTCTAACATGCTTTAACCATATAATGACATACATTTCTTAACATAACATGCTATTTCACATGGGTCTCATATATAGCCACAAAGGACATCATATCGACATAACATATCATTTCTCATAATTCACATACATAGCAATACATCACATCATCAAAATATGTCAAATACACTTTCACACATACTCATCAAACCATAAAGCAAAGATTAGCATAAAACTCACATTTTCTCCCTCAAGCATAGAGATACCATCTATCCAAGCAATCACATCTAATAGACCATCAGACAAGAAAACATAACAGAGAGATCTTAAAGAGTTAAGTTCTATGGCACGACATGAGAATGATGAAGAATGGAAACTCTATCGTCCTATAGCCTCTAGCTCATAGATTTGTCGCGACTCACAACCGATGATCGAGACTTTACTAGACGTTACAATGTGAGACTTTGGACCCTAAAACCACTTTCATAAACCTCATGCTATGATACCACATTTTTCACGACCAGGGAGCACCACCTAGAAGTAACATGGCGTACTTGACCTATCAGAGGTCATATACAAGCCCATAGTTATCATTCATCGCATTGTCATATTAAATTTAGAGAAAATTTTAGAACTTTATATATATATATATATATATATATATATATATGTATATGATATCATAATACATAGTTAAACACTTTAGTCTCTTTTTTTCATCCTAGACTCAATATCATTAGAGTATATTAGGGACACGAACCTTACAACAATAATCATAAGTATAGTTATACATAAATTTACAGTAAAGTAGACTTCAAAAATCATTGGACATAATAATTTCTTTCCTTGAGCTTGGAACACATATAAAACTCCTCACAATTAAAGAGATACCTGAAGCATACATAACTTACACTTTGTGTAAAAAGGTAGCGAAGAAAGGAGTTAGTACAAGAATGCACTAAGTATGGAAAACATACAATAACATGCATTTAAAAGGGACATTTTCTTTGAAATCATGCATCATGCCTTTTTTTGAAAATTTCATAAAACTTTGATATAATATCATTTATACAATCCACATACTTCATATAAGCATATTCAATTGTCATAGATCATATAAGTCATACGTTGCATCTAAGGCATTTTAGAGACATTACAGTAAACATTTTTCTTCTTTATAGTAAACTTTTTTTTTTACAGCGTGCTCATTTTATTCTAACTCCTTCACTTCCCCTAGTGACTCTTTACTGATACTTGGTGTAATGCATGAATAATGTTTCATTCCACTATCCACTCTCAAGTATCACTATAGGACCTCAAGGGAATCATGCATACAACCTTTCAAGTCAACACATACATACATAGCATATACTTCACATAACACTAAACATATGACTTTACTGATAATCCTAATCTAAGTCTACTAGTAAAATGTACATGTGAAGCCACATAACCTCACACATACTTAGTGAACCTATCATAAGACCATAAGCATCACAACATTCACTTCATACATTAACATGTCAAGCATAGACAACTTCATTCATGCCAAGAAAGAGCTTCATAATATAGTCATTAAGACCAACTTTATGCACATAAGGATAAGATCACGTCATACAGACTCATACAATGCATTTCATCACAAAAAGTAAACAACACTACAATGTCATGCATAAGGAACATAAACATAGTCACATACATTAGAACACCGGCGTAGAATTTCCCTCAAGAGGTACTCGTGCAATGCATAGGTAAGTTCATTATTCTCACCAATCCTACGAAACTTATCTTCGCACATAGTCGCTAGAGTCCTAGTCATTTACTTCCATTGTAAATTTTACTTCAGGGAAACTATAGCCTTAACCGAAACTAAGACTATGGGTGCTAAACATGAAATTTAGTGTTGTAGATCCTTACACCAATGGAAGGTGCTCTACCTAGCCATGGTAGAACATTAACACTTGCTAGCATACTAAGTGATAACACTTTCTAGATCATATGTGGAAAGCATAGATATGGAACTTGGAGGTATATGTGGAAACCCTCTTTATGCTGAATGGGGCATTGTAGTTATTCACTTTTGGAAATATCACTCTAAGCCATTTGGCTATGAGGCTAAATACCTCGTAAGGACTATGGTGACCTACCTTCCTACAATGGGAAGGGACACCCTTCATCTTCAAGTTCACTCGGTGCTAAGCTAAGTTCCCTTTTATTGAATAATATTTATTAAGATTACTTTATTAAATTAGGCTTAGGAGATTGACTCCTCATATTCTTATCTCAGAGTAATAGATGAGAGTTCATCAACCTATATCATGTGAGAAACCCTTTCACATGGACATAGCATATTCAAGCCCCTATCTAGTTTAGGTTACACTTGAGAATGCCTATCAAGGCCCTTCCATTGACTAGATCATCTTACATGTGTGTGCGTACATATATGTGAGCAACCCTTTCACATCACCAATTATACAACACATATTCATACTTCATTTCATTCATGCATAAGAGTACAAGTGTAACTAGATGAGCAGTACTTTCATATAAACACATTTAGACACAAGGTATTATCATACTTCATTATACCATATACTTCACATGATAGCATATAAGACATGTTTATAACACAATCATGCATTCATATTCTTGTAAATAGATAACCAACCCTAAGAATTATCCTATCAAGGCACACATGTGAAATGTATAGACAAGGTTCCTTACCCTTGCCCATAATAGTACACCTATCAAGTCATCTTAGTGAATGATACATCACATAACATCCTAGAATGGATAACGTAGCATAAGACACATTTATTCAAGACTTTCAATATTATTATAGTAATCTCTAGTCATTAGGAACCTATATTAACTTTATTCAACATATAACACTATAAGATCTTCATCATAGGAAGCACATATACATAAACTTAACATAACCATTTACATGCTCATAACATTAGCAATACAACCTATATCATAGCTAGAATAGGAAACTAGGCATACGCTTCACCCTGTGTGAACATCATAACCACAAACTCATATAACATCAAGTTGCCTTCAAGTCCATAATCAACACATATATACATTGAACATAAAGTAAACACCGCCGCCATAAGAGGATCATACCACACAATTCCATACAAGGTTTCATCTGTAGAAAAGTAAAGGGGAAAAGTCATTCTTACCATTTCATCAACCTTTGATCCTCTTTGATCAAGACACCTCTTTCGTCAACAATTCATGTATAGTGAAGTAACTAAATATACTTTAACATAAACAAAATCATGCGTAAGCCACTACAAGATAATTCTACTAGCAAGTACACTACATCACCAATTTACTAGAAAGTAGAGAGTCATAGATCACTTACTAGTATTCCTTGATTAAATCATCATGATCAACATTCATAATTCACCAATAATACCAATCTAGGACAGTATCTAAAGGCATAATAACCTAGCCTAAATCATTCTTCATCTACCCTAAAAGTAAGATCACATCATCTACATACATTATCAATCTATAGGTTAGAAGAATGTAGATCAATCTTACCATACCTCGCTTAGTTTGATCATGAAGGATTCATACCCACAGTTCATCAATAATATCAATGTAAGGCAGTAACTATAATTATCTGTACATAAACGAATCCTACATTCATGGTCTATAGCATCGAGTTTACAGTAAACATCATACATTAATAATAGATAGGAATACATATCATGTCTTAAATTATTAATCCACATTGGACCAACCACTACCAAAAAAAAAGTGCTAAATTGTGGAGGTTAATATTAGGGGTCATAACAAACCCCTATAACACATTCAATTTGTGGCGTTTGTGCTAACCTCTGTAAAAATAATTCATTTTATGGAAGTTTTATTGTGGAGGTTAAAAATGACCTCCTTTATAAATTCAATTTGTGCTGTTTGTGCCAACCTCCATAAAATAATTTTTTTATGGCGGTTTAAGTGTGAAGGGTGTAAAAGAGCCCATTATAAATTCAACTTGTAGCATGTGTTTCAACGTCCACACACTTATTCTTGTCGTGGGGATATTCTTATCGGGGATTTCGCACTACAAATGAACAGAATGATCCTGTCGATTTATTTCACATATAACGAAGGGTTATAATTAACAATCAAATATTTTTTACTATTGATAATGACTTATTAAATTTATATTACGGCGATTTAAAATCGACCTAAAATGTTTATTTTATATAAAATTATCATTCATCAAGCAAGTATGATTTTAAGAAATGCCTTTGAAATTCTTAACAACGTATTGTAAGTATGCAATTATTCTTTCTAGTAGTAAGTTTTCCGAATATAATATAGTTTGATGATATTTGTTAGGTTTCAAAAAAATGTATATTATTTAGTATTGTTAGTACTATGAAAAATAATATACATATATATTACACATAATTTATTATTACATTGTTTCTTTTGATATAATTATTTTAAATTAGTATATGATATTTTTTTTATTTAGTTGATTGCATTTTATGAAGAGTTTGACACATAGAGAGCAAAATATGGTGGCGGGTCTAATTGCGAATGAAGATGATAGAAGAGGAAAAAAGGAAGCACAAGTAGGGATTATTTTTCCAAGTTTATTTTTTTTTTAAATTTGATTAGTAACTTAGCGACTTTACTAGAGTTTTGAAAATTTGGTTTGTATAATAAAATGTAAGTATATGTATTGTCAATGCTAATCATTTTATCCTTTTCTATTCTACTTTTTCTTCCTCATGAAGCACAATTAATATAATTATCCTATTTCAACAACAAAACAAAATTATGATGATTAGGAGTTCAATTTTAACTATACTTGCAAAAAAGTAATTGAAAAATAAAATGTTAGTTTCATGATAGAATTTTTTTAGCATACCTAACATTATGTTTTCGTCACTGCTTTTTTTGTTTGAAATTTATTTATAATTTTTATAAATTCACCAATTATTATTATTATAATATTAATAATAATAATTGTTACTGTTATTTTTTTTGTATTTTTACCTCTTATTTTCATTTATTTATTTTATAAATAAAATCAACGCATAATTTTTAATACACTTAATGCGTAATCAAAATTATACATTTTGAATTATTTATAAACGCATAACACTTCATCTTACTGATAACTTCTAATATTAAATGTTATTAATAATTTTTTGATGTTTAATTTTTAATAATTCTTATAAATATTTAATTAATGTTTAAAAAATTATAATAAGAAAATGCAGTGCTAAAGACATAATAAAAATTATTTATTTTACTTAGAGTTTGTATAGAAAATTAGTACTCTAACAAAAAATAGAGGAGATTAAAAAACATATTAAAAATTTTCAACGTCATAAATATATTGTTAATTTCAACACATTACCTCTTATTTTGTTTATTCCACCACGATGAATATTTTATTCTACTATATAATTGTGAATACTTTGCACTTAAAAGAATGGAAAAAAAATGTATGATCGATATTATTTTATATATTCTATATTAATCGAAATATAGATATTACATATAAATATTTATATAGTCCCGCAAAGCACAAATAATTTCATTAGTAAAATTATGCAACGACCTTTTTAGTCGTTTTGAGAAGCAGATTTTATTTCTGGAAAAACAGGCTGAGACGACGGAACCCACGACGGACCGTCATGGGCACGACGGACCGTCGAGGGGTCGTTTCAAAACACTTAGAAATTCTGAAATTGGGTACTGAAAATCGACTCTCTGAACTTCGTAACGGAATGGCAGGACGGACCGTCACGGGCGTGACGGACCGTCACAGACTTCCTTGGTGGAAATTGAGTTTCTGAACCTTGCGACGACCTGCAGGACGGACCGTCGCAGGCAAGACGGCCCGTCACAGGCTGCGTAATCCTAGTCTGGGTAAGATTTCTTTACACGTTTTAAGGGACGTTTTGGACTATTCCTACTTCAATTATAAAGTTAGAGAGTTTATGTTAATAAGTCTAATTACTTGGGGGTTAAAAGAGGTAACCTTGAGTAAATTAGTGGGTTATTATTGCCATCTTTCATTCTTAATTATAAACTAATTAGGGTAAAAGAAAGAGGGTTTGAATAAGAAAAAAAAGAACAGAAAGAGAGAGAAGGAGAATCGATAGAGAGAGACGAACGAAGAGGAAAAACACAAGGCTTTGGGAAATTCTTGCTTGATCACTAGTCTTCGGTGGAGGTAGGTTATGGTTTCTCTTACGATATTCGTAGTAAACTCTTAATAGCGAATGATATGTGTTGATAATATTGTAAGCCCTGCTATGTGCCTAATTGTATGCTCACATGAATGTAATTATATAATTATGATTATATAAGCATGATGAAGTTATTGAATCCCAAATCTTGCAAAATCCTAATCTCTTTGTTAATGATGAGGCCTTGGTATAAAAGAAGGCGTGATGAACTAAAATAATGAGATTTATGATGCCTTGGTAAGAAAGAAGGCTTGATGAATTGATAGAAGGAGATTAGGGGATCGGGTGTCACGAACCGACACGTAGATTTAGGGGATCGGGTGTCACGAACCAACACGTAAATTTAGGGGATCGGGTGTCACGAACCGACACGTAGATTTAGGGGATCGGGTGTCACGAACCGACACGTAGATTTAGGGGATCGAGTGTCACGAACCGACACGTAGATTTAGGGGATCGGGTGTCACGAACCGACACGTAGATGTAGGGGATCGGAGTGTCACGTACCGACACAAGAGGACTAACGAATATGAGGGAGCGGAGTGTCACGTACCGACACAAGAGAAATAAAGATAATGAATCTTGAAAGATGTTAATATACTCAATAATGAACATAATTCCCAAATGAGTATGGTATTGAGGCTTGAGTCCTCATGTGTGAACTTGACGGTAATTGATTATGATATAGTACTTGCTGTTGCTACATGTTGAGTATCATAGTTGATTTTATGATATTACTTGGTATATATTGATTTCTATTTTGAGTTGGCCGATGATATCTACTCAGTACCCGTGTTTTGTACTGACCCCTACTTTTATGTTTTCTTCTTATTTATTTGTGGAGTGCAGCAAACGTGCCGTCATCTTCAACTCAACAGTAACTCTAGCCATTCTTCATTACTCCGGATATCAGGGTGAGCTAACGCTTCTAGCTTGGACTGGATCTTCCTCTTCATGTCTTGATGCCTTGAAGTTCCGGCATGGACTAGCTTTTATGTATTTTTAGCTTCTTAGAAACTCTTAGATTTAGTAATTTGGAGTAGATGTTCTTGTGATGATGACTTCCAGATTTTGGAAAATAATAGTTATTGAATTGGTTTTTATTAATGAGTTTAAGTCTTCCGCATAACATTATGTTGATAGTACATTGAAATGTTAAGGTTTAAATTTGGTTGGTTCGCTCACACAGGAGGGTAAGTGTGGGTGCCAGTCGTAGCTTGGATTTGGGTCGTGACAAACTTGGTATCAGAGCATTAGGTTCGTTGGTCTCATCACACAAGAACGAGTCTAGTAGAGTCTTAAGGAACGGTAGGGGGACGCCTTTACTTTTCTTTGAGAGTCTATAAGACTTTAGGAAAATTCCATTCTTTCTTTCCTTCTTTCGTGCTATTACTTGGGTCCAATTGGTATCTAGGTGATACAAATTGGTATCTGACAATCTTCACTCTATTTCGCGGATGGTTAGAACTAGAGCAACGACTGCGCCAACACCAACATCGGCAACACAAGAAGGGTCTGAGCCAGCCACTGGGGCTGTAGCTCGAGGAAGAGTAGCGGCAAGAGGCTGTGGTAGAGGTCATGGGAGGACGTCCTCTAGAGGAAGAGGACGAGAACCTAGCCCTTCTGAAACTAGGGCGGTGACTCCTCCACCGACTAAAGAAGTAGTAAGAGAGGGTGAGGAAGGGGAAACTGAAAAAGTACAGAATGAGGGATTGCCTCCCCAACCTACCCCAGAGATGATCAATCAGATTCTTGCTTATCTTAGTGGGTTATCTGATCAAGGTCAAACACCTCCAGTGTTTTCTGCACTAGCACCTAAGGGTCCGGAGGTACAACATGCGGCTACTGCGGCTCCCCGCATGGATGTTCCATTGGAAATAGGCACGTTTCCACGTCTGACTACTAGGCCTATAATGACAAATGATCAGCATGAACTTTTCAGTAAGTTCTTGAAATTGAAACCTCCAGTCTTCAAGGGTGCTGAATCTGAGGATGCTTACGATTTTCTGGTTGACTGTCATGAGCTACTACACAAGATGGGTATAGTAGAATGGTTTGGTGTTGAGTTCATGAGTTATCAGTTTCAAGGGAACGCCAAAATGTGGTGGCGGTCACATGTTGAGTGTCAACCAACAGAGGCACCACCTATGACTTGGGCCTCATTCTCTAGCTTGTTTATGGAGAAGTATATCCCCCGAACTTTGAGGGATAGTAAAAGGGATGAGTTCTTGAGCCTAGAGCAAGGTAGAATGTCTCTCAATGCATATGAGGCTAAGTTTCGTGTACTATCCAGATATGCCACCCAACTTTGTTTCAGTCCACAAGAGCGGATTCGTCGTTTTGTGAAGGGGTTGAGGTCAGAGTTGCGGATTTCAGCCTTACAGGTAGCGGCTACAGCGAAATCTTTTCAAGAAGTGGTAGACTTCGTGATAGAGGAAGAGGGAGTGAAGCCAGATGACTTCATCATGGCATCGACATCAAAAAGGGTTCGAAAGGGAGGTGAGTTTAATGGTTCTTACTCTAGAGTACAGGGTTCAGGAGGTTACTCAGTCCGACCAATTCAGTCTTCACTACAGACTATAGTTGGGGGACCAGCTCAGACCGGTCAACACTTCTCTGAAAGACCTATGCTTGAATCAAGAGAGTGTTATGGATGTGGGGAGACTGGACATATTAGGAGGAATTGTCCCAAACAGAGTTATAGACCCCCAATAGCAAGAGGTAGAGGTGGTCATGGTAGAGGCCGTTATTCGGGAGGACGTGGTGGTCGAGGTAATGGTGGTCACCAAAACGGCCGGGGTGATGGGCAAACTGGAGCCACTACATCACAACATGGTAGGGGCAATGGACAAACAACCAAAAGGGCCCATTGTTATGCTTTCCCTGGGAGATCGGAGGCGGAGACATCTGATGCTATCATCACAGGTAATCTTCTGGTTTGTGATTGCATGGCTTCTGTATTGTTTGATCCTGGATCCACATTTTCATATGTATCTTCCGCATTTGCTAATGGTCTAAATTTACTTTGTGAATTACTTGATATGCCTATTCGTGTTTCTACTCTGGTGGGTGAGACTGTGGTAGTTGAAAAGGTATATAGGTCTTGTTTGGTGAACTTTGTGGGGATCAACACTTATGTAGATTTGGTTATCTTAGAAATGGTTGATTTTGATGTAATTCTGGGTATGACTTGGCTTTCTCCAAATTTTGCGATCTTGGATTGTAATGCTAAAACAGTGACGTTAGCCAAGCCTGGGACAGATCCGTTAGTGTGGGAGGGTGACTACACTTCCAATCCGGTGCGTATTATCTCCTTTCTTCGTGCTAAGAAAATGGTTAGTAAAGGGTGCTTAGCTTTCTTGGCACATCTCAAGGATGACACTACCCAAGTACCTTCGATTGAGTCGGTTTCGGTGGTCCGTGAGTTTCTGGATGTGTTCCCTACAGATCTTCCTGGTATGCCACCAAATAGGGATATTGACTTCTGTATTGATCTTGAACCGGGTACTCGCCCCATTTCTATACCCCCTTATAGAATGGCTCCCGCAGAGTTAAGAGAGTTAAAAGCCCAACTTCAACAGTTGTTGAGCAAAGGCTTCATTAGACCAAGTGCATCTCCTAAGGATGCTCCGGTTTTGTTTGTGAAGAAGAAGGATGGGAATTTTCGGATGTGCATAGACTACCGACCGTTGAACAAGGTAACCATAAAGAATAAGTATCCTCTTCCTCGCATTGATGACTTGTTCGATCAGTTACAAGGTGTTTGTGTCTTCTCTAAGATTGACTTGAGATCCGGTTATCATCAATTGAAAATACGGGCAACGGATGTGCCAAAGACTGCTTTTAGAACCAGGTATGGGCATTACGAATTTGTAGTGATGTCTTTTGGTCTTACGAATGCCCCTGCTGCTTTCATGAGCTTGATGAACGGGATTTTTAAGCCATATCTGGATCTCTTTGTGATCGTATTCATTGATGATATATTGGTATACTCAAAGAGCAAGAAGGAACATGAAGAGCATTTGAGAATGGTATTGCAAATGTTGAGGGAGAAAAAGCTTTATGCCAAGTTCTCTAAGTCTGAGTTTTAGTTAGATGCAGTGTCCTTCTTGGGGCACGTGGTTTCTAAGGATGGAGTGATGGTAGATCCTTCTAAGATTGAGACAGTGAAGAATTGGGTAAGACCTACTAATTTGTCAGAAATAAGGAGCTTTGTTGGGTTAGCTAGGTACTACCGCCGATTTGTCAAGGGATTCTCTTCTATTGCCTCCCAACTGACGAACTTGACTAAGCAAAATGTTCCATTTATATGGTCGGATGAGTGTGAGGAAAGCTTTCAGAAGCTCAAGACTCTGTTGACTACTGCACCAATTCTCACCTTGCCAGTGGAAGGTAAGAATTTCATTGTCTATTGTGATGCATCGTATTTGGGTTTGGGTGCAGTGCTAATGCAAGAGAAGAAGGTGATTGCTTATGCTTCAAGACAATTAAAAGTGCATGAACGTAACTATCCAACTCACGATTTGGAATTGGCCGCGGTAGTGTTTGCCTTAAAGCAATGGAGACACTATCTATATGGGGTTAAGTGTGAAGTATACACGGATCATCGTAGCCTACAGTATGTCTTTACTGAAAAAGATTTGAATTTGAGACAGAGGAGATGGATGGAACTACTGAAAGACTACGATATCACTATCTTGTATCATCCGGGAAAGGCTAAATGTTGTGGCAGACGCCTTAAGTAGAAAGACAGGGAGCATGGGAAGTCTAGCTCACTTGCAAGTTTCTAGACGTCCATTGGCTAGAGAGGTTCAGACTCTGGCTAACGACTTGATGAGGTTAGAAGTAAATGAGAAGGGAGGATTGTTGGCTTGTGTGGAGGCAAGATCTTCTTTTCTTGACAAGATTAAGGGAAAGCAGCTTAATGATGAGAAATTGATCCGGATTCGAGATAAAGTGTTGCGAGGAGAGGCTAAAGAAGCAATAATGGATGAGAAAGGTGCTTTGAGAATTAAGGGAAGGGTATGTGTGCCCCGTGTTGATGATTTGATCCACACCATTCTTACAGAGGATCATAGTTCAAGGTATTCTATACATCCTGGTGCAACTAAGATGTACCGTGACCTAAAGCAACACTTTTGGTGGAGTAGAATGAAGCGTGATATTGTGGATTTTATGTCCAAATGTCCAAACTGTCAACAAGTAAAGTATGAACACCAAAGGCCTGGAGGAACACTTCAGAGAATGCCCATTCCAGAATGGAAATGGGAGAGAATCGCAATGGACTTCATGGTTGGTCTTCCAAAGACGATGGGTAAGTATGACTCTATTTGGGTGATTGTTGACAGGTTAACTAAGTCTGCTCATTTCATTCCGGTTAAGGTGACTTACAATGCTGAGAAGTTAGCCAAGATCTATATCTCAGAAATCGTTCGATTGCATGGGGTTCCACTATCCATCATATCAGATAGAGGTACGCAGTTTACTTCTAACTTTTGGAAAACATTGCATGCGGAATTGGGTACTAGGTTGGACCTTAGTACCGCGTTCCATCCTCAGACCGATGGTCAGTCTGAGCGAACAATTCAAGTGTTGGAGGATATGCTTCGTGCGTGTGTGATAGAATTTGGTGGCCATTGGGATAACTTCTTACCCTTAGCGGCGTTTTCATATAATAATAGCAATCACTCAAGCATTGATATGGCTCCATTTGAAGCATTGTATGGTAGGAGATGTAGGTCCCCCATTGGTTGGTTTGATGCATTCGAGGTTAGACCTTGGGGTACTGATCTTTTGAGGGATTCGATAGAGAAAGTGAAATCTATTCAAGAAAAGCTTCTAGTGGCGTAAAGTAGGCAAAAAGAATATGCAGATCGAAAGGTTACAGACTTGGAGTTCATGGAGGGTGAACAAGTCTTGCTGAAGGTTTCACCCATGAAAGGGGTAATGCGTTTTGGTAAAAGAGGCAAGCTAAGACCAAGGTACATTGGTCCCTTAGAAGTACTTAAGCGAGTAGGGGAGGTCGCTTATGAGTTAGCCTTGCCTCCAGGGCTGTCCGGAGTACATCCGGAATTCCATGTGTCGATGTTGAAAAGATACCATGGGGATGGAAACTACATCATCCGTTGGGATTCCGTTTTGCTTGATGAGAATTTGTCTTATGAGGAGGAGCCTGTTGCTATTTTAGATAGAGAAATTCGCAAGTTGAGATCAAGGAAGATTGCATCCATCAAAGTTCAATGGAAGAATCGACCAGTCGAAGAAGCCACTTGGGAGAAAGAGGCTGATATGCGAGAAAGATACCCACACCTGTTTAAAGATTCAGGTACTCCTTTTCGCCCTTGTTTTCCTTCTTGTGATCGTTCAGGGAGGAACGATGGGCAAATTGGTATCTATTGTAACAACCTGTTTAGTCGTTTTGAGCAGCAGATTTTATTTCTGGAAAAACAGGCTGAGACGACGGAACCCACGACGGACCGTCATGGGCACGACGGACCGTCGAGGGGTCTCGTTTCAAAACACTTAGAAATTCTGAAATTGGGTACTGAAAATCGACTCTCTGAACTTCGTAACGGAATGACAGGACGGACCGTCACGGGCGTGACGGACCGTCAAAGACTCCTTGGTGGAAATTGAGTCTCTGAACCTTGCGACGACCTGCAGGACGGACCGTCGCAGGCACGACGGCCCGTCACAGGCTGCATAATCCCAGTCTGGGTCAGATTTCTTTACATGTTTTAAGGGACGTTTTGGACTATTCCTACTTCAATTATAAAGTTAGAGGGTTTATGTTAATAAGTCTAATTACTTGGGGTTAAAAGAGGTAACCTTGAGTAAATTAGTGGGTTATTATTGCCATCTTTCATTCTTAATTATAAACTAATTAGGATAAAAGAAAGAGGGTTTGAATAAGAAAAAAAAGGAACAGAAAGAGAGAGAAGGAGAATCGATAGAGAGAGACGAACGAAGAGGAAAAACACAAGGCTTTGGGAAATTCTTGCTTGATCACTAGTCTTCGGTGGAGGTAGGTTATGGTTTCTCTTACGATATTCGTAGTAAACTCTTAATAGCGAATGATATGTATTGATAATATTGTAAACCCTGCTATGTGCCTAATTGTATGCTCGCATGAATGTAATTATATAATTATGATTATATAAGCATGATGAAGTTATTGAATCCCAAATCTTGCAAAATCCTAATCTCTTTGTTAATGATGAGGCCTTGGTATAAAAGAAGGCGTGATGAACTAAAATAATGAGATTGATGATGCCTTGGTAAGAAAGAAGGCTTGATGAATTGATAGAAGGAGATTAGGGGATCGGGTGTCACGAACCGACACGTAGATTTAGGGAATCGGATGTCACGAACCGACACGTAGATTTAGGGGATCGGGTGTCACGAATCGACACGTAGATTTAGGGGATCGGGTGTCACGAACCGACATGTAGATTTAGGGGATCGGGTGTCACGAACCGACACGTAGATTTAGGGGATCAGGTGTCACGAACCGACACGTAGATGTAGGGGATCGGAGAGTCACGTACCGACACAAGAGGACTAATGAATATGAGGGAGCGGAGTGTCACGTACCGACTCAAAAGAAATAAAGATAATGAATCTTGAAAGATGTTAATATACTCAATCTAATGAACATAATTCCCAAATGAGTATGGTATTGAGGCTTGAGTCCTCATGTGTGAACTTGACGGTAATTGATTATGATATAGTACTTGCTGTTGCTACATGTTGAGTATCATAGTTGATTTTATGATATTACTTGGTATATATTGATTTCTATTTTGAGTTGGCCGATGATATCTACTCAGTACCCGTGTTTTGTACTGACCCCTACTTTTATGTTTTCTTCTTGTTTATTTGTGGAGTGCAGCAAACGTGCTGTCATCTTCGACTCAACAGTAACTCTAGCCATTCTTCATTACTCCGGATATCAGGGTGAGCTAACGCTTCTAGCTTGGACTGGATCTTCCTCTTCATGTCTTGATGCCTTGAAGTTCCGGCATGGACTAGCTTTTATGTATTTTTAGCTTCTTAGAAACTCTTAGATTTAGTAATTTGGAGTAGATGTTCTTGTGATGATGACTTCCAGATTTTGGAAAATAATAGTTATTGAATTGGTTTTTATTAATGAGTTTAAGTCTTCCGCATTACTTTATGTTGATAGTACATTGAAATGTTAAGGTTTAGATTTGGTTGGTTCGCTCACACAGGAGGGTAAGTGTGGGTGTCAGTCACGGCTTGGATTTGGGTCGTGACAAATTATAATTTAAATAAAAGAATAGTTAAGCATTGCATTGATAAAATATTAGAAAAAAAATCTTTTTTTGATAAACATTAAGATATGTTAAGTATAAATAATTTTCTTTTAACTTTCATAAAAATGAAATGGGAACTACATGACTATTTTTAAATGTTTTGCTATTTAAATAATAGTGAAGACAAAAATTAAAGAGAGGAAAAAGCTAAAACAAAATTTAGGTAGGGTTTTTTATTTCCCTCTCTTTTAACCTAGTCACTCATTTATTCTCTCCATATTTCCATCATCTGAAGCTTTCCCTCCATCTTCCTACCTTCCACTCAATCTTTCCACTTTCCCCTGTTCTTCACTTTTCTCGGTGAGGGAACTTTCCTTTAAAGAGCTATAAATTCGCTATAATCCATTTTGGAGAGATAAAATCAGATGAGCATCAGGTCAGTTTTATTTTACTTCAATGAAATTTCTTCTAAGTTTACATTTTGTTTTCATCAATATGATTGATGGTACACGTTTTTTTGCTTTATGTTGGGATTTTGTTTTTACTGCCAAGCTTTATTGATACTGTGACATCGCGTAATTTTTTGATTTTCTGAGTATTCAAGTGATATGAAGAAGATTCCTTTTGTCAATTTCATGATATTAGTTGCTCCGCATTCTCATAACTTGTTCTTGCTGCGTATTCTCAGAACTTATTCTTGCTGCGTATTCTCAGAAATTCATATTTGATTCACCTCTCTGTTCTTCATGAATATGCAGTCATGCCAAAGATTAAACGTTCTAAGAATCCACTAAAGTCAACTAATGGACATGCTTCATCATCAACTACTCCAGTGGCACAAGACCTCCCAGTTGCTTCAACATATCCTTCACAAGCTGATGGAGTCCCACAACAAGACAAACTCCAATTCTCCCGCAGCAAGAACAAGCTCCAATTGCCCTGTAGCAAGAAAAATCTCCAATTCTATTTTTGGTTCAACTTACGAGCATCTTTTTTTCTTTTTTGGTTAAGTAACTTATTTTCTTGTTAAATATTCAGAAAAAGCTATCAAGCATATTAATGGAGCGCATCATTGTGGACTTTGACGCATACAACTCAGCATATGGTGATGCACAGGGACTACTCGCTGGATATTGTGGATCATTGGCAATTGATTGTAATTTGTTCTTGATTAGTTTTGAGAGATGGTCAGGGCAATCAGGGATGCTTGAGAAGTACATGGAAGACTGCTTTTAAACAATATTGAAGTTACAAGTGTTCTTAACATATATCTATATACACTTTTCGGATGATTTAAGAATACATGAGAAAACTAATATATATTTTTTATTTAAAGCCTCGATTTCTTTTTCGGGTATGTGAGCCCATTGCATACTGCAATAGTAGTATTTCAAAAAAGTGGGCTACACATAGGCAGAGATTGTAGAATGAATATTTGACCCTGCAAGAAGCAAAAATGAGATCACTAGTAATATGCCATCTGGTATAAATAAAGATCAATGGGCTAGTTTTGTTGCTTACCATCTGACACCATCAACAATGGTAAGATTCTTATTATGTTAATATGTTTTGTTTCATCATAATTATATAAAGATGAACATTTTGAGTTGTCGCTGTTTGTGTGAATAGGAGATTTTCAGAAGAAATAAGGAAATCCAGAGGAAGCAAAAAATTCCACACACTGGTGGTTCAAAGGCTAACTCGAGAAGACGTCATGAGATGGCATGGCATTTAACTTAATAGTTCTGATTTGTGTTTAACTAAACTAGTTTTTGCATAGTATCTATAATACATTTCTTTCTTAGTTTCTGGAAACTGGTAAAGTTCATAGTCGCGGAAAAATGTTTATTGAAACTCATAAGAGAAAGAACGGATCATTTGTGAATGCTAAGGCTCAAACTATAGGGGTTAGTATGGAATCGATGCATTATTTGAATATCAATTTCATTGTTATTGGACAATATTTTGCATCTATTACTATTTTATTTTTGCTATTGATATCGATATGATCTTAGGAAATTGAGTCACATAGACTCATTGTAACACTAATGAGTCTGAAGTTTCCCAAGAAGATATTGTTGGTAAGATATTTGGGGCAGAAAACTCTGGGAGGGTAAGATGTATGGGTATGGGAGCAGCTCCATCAAACACATTCTTGAATACAAAGCGACGACCTAGCGAGCTGAGCATTTCTTCATCTAGCTATGGTGAACCATCTGTAACCTATTCATATTTGCATCAAAAGGTTGCGCATTTGGAGTCCAAACTTGAAGAAACCTAGAATGTGTTGAATAATTACATGATATCTAAGGAAGGAGGGATTCCTGAAGAATTAGCTCCTCAACCACCGGTAAGAAATAAATATTCTTTGTACTACTTCTATTACAATCAGTTTTGATCAGTTTAGTTATATTGTACTTCTATGTGATTTCTGCCTGAATTGCCTGAAAGTAAATGAAATTTCATTCCCAGGTTTGATTGATCAGATCGAAGTATGAACGTAGTTCATGATTGTGTTAAGGTGGCTATAATTGTTCATGATTGTGTTAAGGTGGCTATAATTGTTTAGTCTCCTGATAGCTCAGATCCTCTCTGTTTCTCTTGATTGACTTATGGATAGCCGGTTCAAACATGCGAATGTTTTTTTATTTTAACCTCTGTACAAAGCCATACATTTAATAACATAATTTCTAACATTAGAATGGTACAAGAACATGATTGAAAGCCTAAGGAAAGATATTTAGTACTAGAACTGCATTATGGCTGGAATATGTCATGATACAATAATTATTTGTCGTGTCTCTTTTTTAGTAAGGCCAGTAGACTTATTATTTGAACAAAATAGTTTTCTGCTTTGGTAGTTATATACTCCCCAATCAACCTTGTAAAATTGTGCATTTCTGAAGGCTCGGGATAGGATCTTTGCAGAAATTCTACTAGAGTGAGTTGTATTTGATACCATTATTTTGTTTTTTCAGCATGTTGATACAGAGGAGACAGAACTTGTTCCACCTGTGGATGTAAGAGGCTCATCAGCTGATAACAATGCAAATCACCAATCAAATGCTTAATGTTTTCTTTGTGGACAACTTTTAGTGCTTTTCATGTTTTTGAATTTGTAATAGTTGCTAGAGTTGTGTTTACTATGCTTTAGTTTGACGTTCAGTACTTAAGTTTGTGAGTCTATTATGGGTATTCTAATGGTAAATCTTTTTATGCTTTACATAGAGATTGTTCAGTGGATTATTCATGCATATGATTTAAATTTAAACTTTAGTCGATATATTCTAATATCCTAAGGTCTAGTTACAAATAGGTTCAGAAAGTTTGATTCTGATATGCCAAGATTCTTACATAGAAAAACTAAATTATTATTTCTCTGTTCTTACTAGAAATGCAAAAACACCGCTCATGAACTATGTCTGAATAGAAGTAGCAGCAGGCTAGAAATATGACAACAACCTATGCACTTGATCTTTCAGCTCGCAGTGCCCTCTTGCATCATAAACAACTACTTGCCAACACTATTCGGAGCTGACTAGCCAATGACTGTAAGTATCCTTGCATGAAACCTGATCCATAGTTATTGTAAATATCATGATTAAAATTCTACAGATGAAGTAGATGTTACTTGCTAACTTCATCATACTCGCAGAACTACTCTGTCATGATTATGTGGATCCTTTTGAAGGAGTCATTTTCTTAATTTCTTTCAAATGCAATTGTCAGCAGCCTTAAGAACATTATCTTATAATCGCCTGTTTTGGATTTTATATCACTGATTTATTATCTTTGCTAAATTCAGCATTAGTGAGTTGGTGCTCTTCAAGTCAACCTGGTTTTGTTGCTGTCGCCGTAACTACTACTACTTCTGTGGATAATAACACTATGCTGTTTTGGAACTCTCCAGCAGCCTTGACGGATATTTGCGGGATGACAAGAATGGGGAGTTGTATTATAGAAGAGTGCGGGCTGTGTCCCACTCCAGTAGGTTAATGTTTAATACTAGTTCGGATAGGCAGGTCGTACATACATCATCTGCTAGTTTGGTTGTTTCTGCAGTGTCACCGCCACAACTTATGCCCCTATAAACTTTTTCATATATGCTATTTACTCCTTTCTAATAAAAAAAGAAGAAGCTTGTGTTAATATCAGTGCTTAATTGCACTCAGTTTTGAGATAGCAGCTGTGAAAATCTAGTGTAAAATATCACATAACACGTGCAATGCTATACTCCAGAAATCACACCCAGCTTGTCATTGCACCAAAGCGGTAACTTTGTCCCGATACTATGAAATGTATCACATGATGTCAATCCTTTTTCAATGTGTGAACATTTTAACATTCATGCACGAAATGACTGACCATTGCAATTTATCTAAATTGAGCTTCGAATTGTGATGGAAGCTCTTTCAAAGAGTAAGCATCTACTTCTGCTTCATATGACATATTCATAAGAGATAGCCTCGGTGAAATTTATGGAGAGCTTATATATCCATATCCACCTAGTATTCCAGTTCTAATTCCTAGTGAGATCATAACAGAAGAAGCATTGAATTGTCACCTGGAGATCAGAAGCAAGGTTGTTGTAATACCTGAGAAGCTGATTACTCCCAATCATCTTTTGTTGTATGTGTTACCTAAGCATTCTTCCGTCACATTTAGTAAGTAGTTTGAAGTACAAATGCAAGTGATTTTGGAGTTAGACCACCCTGCGTTTGACATTTGAGATCGTATCCTTACAGGCATCGGTTACCCATGTATAGTTTGAGTTCCAAAGCAACTTTTTGGAGCTTTTAATGGGAACTATCGTGAGCCTATTACGGGAAACTCGTAACTCAAAGACACCTCAACTGGACTATTATGTTAGACAAGGCTACTCTGAGTTTATTTTTTCATAAAAGCAAAAACACTCCTGTTGTCTCTATCAATGGTCATCTCAACATTGATTATTTTGTTCAAAGGAAGGTGGACGTATATCTCTATCATCAAATCAAGAGCTAGGGGACTATAGAAGAAAGGGGCAATAAGATGATCCTCATCGGACTGGATTCAAGCAATACACGCAGGTACAAGCAACCAAGGATTTGAAGATTGGGGTTGCACCACTATCTTTTATTTTTTTTGGGTTATTGAAGGAAAAAATAGGAAAAAAAAATAGTGCCTATGCTGGACTCGATTTGGGTTATTGAAGGCAAAAATAGAGAAACTATTAGAGCCTATGCTGGACTCCATTTTGGTTATTGAAGACAAAAATAGAAAAAATAAAATAGTTCCCAAGTTGAAATCGAACCAATGACGTAGTGGGTTATAGTAGCAGCACCAACCAACTCAGTTAAGTTAAATTATGGTTAATAAAGTGCACAATGTTATATATAGTCCTTACTTAAGGTATCTATGAGTATATATTAATTGTTTCAAAAGGTTACCGGGTGCACCCTCACAGATCAATATCGGTCTGCCTTTGCCTGTAGGGGTTAACAGTTCTTAATGGTTTTTTATAAAAAAAAAAAGTCATCGGATTAACGATTCGATATTGATTTTCAATGTTGAATTATTGGGTAAATCGATAACCCATTAGGAGTTGAGTTTATAGTAATTTACTACTTCAAAATATTACATATTCGTAAAATACTAATCTCAATATCATAAAATGTTAGGCTATTAGCATTTTAATATTAATATTTAACATATTAAATTGCTTTATTTTGGAGTTACAAGAATGAACATTGGAATGGATGACTTCTACATCATCCATTAGCATTGGTTATCCATCAATGTATTTCAGTCTTAATTCCTCCATTACTCTTTGTAACATATGTAACCTATGTAACTCCCGTTGTAACCTATGTAACTCCCATTGTAACCTATGAAACTCCTAAGGCCATTATCCTCACTATTTACTACCTCCATTATCTTCATATTCATTGCTAGGAAGACTTCTTGTAGTATAAATAGTGGTAGTTTTCATTTGGTTTGAGAGACACACAAAACACAAGAGAAAACAAAGAACGAAAGAGTTAGTCTAAAAGAGAGTTTTTATTAGTTGAAGGGAGTTGTTCTTTTTTGTGGAGCTTTGGACTCAACTCTTGTCCAGAGTTGTTAAGTTATACTTTGTGAAGGCTGTTGTATCCTGGAGGGGACAAGTCAAAGAGGACTACTGCTGGACCGGTGAAAACATTTGCTGCAGTGGGCTTGAATCTCCTTAAAGAGAGCGAGATATCCGCGCCTCAGCGTGAAGAGATTACTTTCTTCATTTTATTTTCAATTGTAATCTTGCAATTTTATTATCTTGTAAGTTTTTTTCACTAACAATTTTAAGGAGATTCAATGATGGCTACAATTGAAAAAACCTCGGATGTCAAGATGGGAGATCTTAACAAGCCATTTCGGTTCAATGGTAACCATTTCAAGAGATGAAAGGGTAAAGTATTTTTCTACTTAAGTCTTCTCAATGTTTCTTACGTTTTAACCGAGAAGAATCCAAATAAAGAAGACATCACCACTATGAATGATGATGAAACTATTTCTCATCTAGAGAAAGTGGAAAAGTATGATGGTGATTCCTATAAGTATCGGTATTATCTTCTTAATTGTTTATCTGATAAATTTTATGATTATTATGATAGAATTGACTCTAGTGCAAAGAAAATTTGGAAGGCATTGCAGAGTAAGTATGATAGCGAAGAGGCTGGAGCGAAAAAATATGCAGCTAGTAGATTTTTTCGTTTTCAAATGGTGGACAACAAATCAGTGGTAGATCAAGTTCAAGACTTCATCATGATTGTTGGAGAGCTTAGGTCCGAAGAGGTTAAAATTGGAGATAACCTTATTGTTTGTGGCATAGTGGATAAACTTCCACCTTCATGGAAGGAATTTCAAAAAACTATGCGCCACAAACAAAAGGAAACCTCTCTTGAAACCTTGATAATGAAAATCCGCATGGAAGAAGAAGCAAGAGGCCAAGATGCACTTTTACAAACAGAAGAGAACAACATCACATCGAAGGTAAATTTAATTACTTCAAATAATGCTAATCCTGAAACTCACAAAAATACTTCTTTAAAGCCTTAGAAGAAAAAATTCAAGAAAAATAATGGTTAAAATCACCAAGCACAAAATCAACTAGTTCAAGAAAAGGGACCATGATTTGCTTGTGGCAAAAGTGGGCATATTGTTCGATTTTGCAGATTTTGGAAACGTAGTCCTAACCCTCAGGCAAACGTTACCGAAGAACCTTTTGTGGCGGTGATTACCGACATAAATATGGTTGAGAATATTGATGGATGGTGGGCTGATTCTGGTGTAGACCATCATGTCTGTTATGACAAAGACTGGTTTAAAAAATATACTCATTTTTTTGAGGAGCCCAAAACCATCATGCTTGGTGATGCTCACACTACTCAAGTGCTTGGAAAGGGAGATGTTGAATTGTGTTTTACTTCTGGAAGGATATTAACATTGAAAGATGTACTTTATACTCCTTCTATGAGAAAAAATTTGATGTCTAGTTTTCTTCTTAATAAAGCAGACTTTAAACAGATTATTTAATCTGATCAATATGTAATAGTGAAGAAAGGTATTTTTGTGGGGAAGGGGTATGCATGTGATGGGATGTTTAAGTTGAATGTTGAAATGAATAAAACTTCTACTTCTGTTTATATGCTTTCTTCTACTAATTTTTGGCATGCTTGTTTGTGTCATATTAATGATCGTTATGTTGAAATCATGAGTAGTTTAGAATTAATCCCAATGGTTAAAAAGAATTTTGAAAAGTGTGAGGCTTGTAGTAAAGCCAAGATCACTAAAAGACCTCATTTTCAAGTTGAAAGAAAAACTGATTTGTTAGAATTAGTTCATACTGATATTTGTGAACTTGGTGGAATTCTAACTCGTGGAGGTAATAGATATTTTATCACTTTCATTGATGATTTTTCTAAGTTTACATATGTTTACTTGATGAAAAATAAAAGTGATGCTTTTGAAAATTTCAAAACTTATCTCAATGAGGTTGAAAATAAGTTTGGAAGAAAAATAAAAAGAATTAGAAGTGATAGAGGCCGTGAATATGAATCAAATGAGTTTAATTCTTTTGTTAGATCATTGGGAATAATTCATGAAACTAATCCTCCTTTCTCTCCTTCGTCTAATGGAGTAGCAGAAAGGAAAAACAGAACTTTGGTTGAATTGACTAATGCCATGTTAATTGAGTCACATGCACCTTTAAATTTTTGGGGTAAAGCTATCTTAACTGCTTGTTATGTGTTGAATCGTGTGCCTCCTAAAAAGTCTAAATTGACACCTTTTGAATTGTGGAAAGGTTACAAGCCGAATTTGGGTTATCTAAGAGTTTGGGGTTGTCTAACCTTTGTGAGGCTAATGGATCCCAAGATTACAAAGTTGGGTAAGAAAGTTACTACTTGTGCTTTTCTTGGTTATGCTTCAAATAGTACAACCTATAGATTTTTTAATCTTGAAGATAATATTGTAATAGAATCTGGTGATGCTATTTTTCATGAAAATAAATTTCCTTTTGATACTAAAAATAGTGGGGGTCAAAGGATTGAACAAAATATTTTGTCACTACCTAGTTCTTCTACTTCAACTATAAAAAATAAATATGTTGTTGATTTTGAGTTAAGAAGTAAAAGAGCAAGAGTAGAAAAAGATTTTGATCCTGATTTTTATTTGTTTAATGATGAAAATGACCCTCTAACTTTGAAAGAAGCATTATCTTCACATGATTCTATTTTTTGAAAAGAGGCTGTACATGATGAGATGGAATCTCTAATTTCTAATAAAACTTGGAAGTTAGTTGATTTACCACCGGGTTGTAAAACAATTGGTTGCAAATGGGTCTTAAGGAAAAATTTGAAACCGGATGGTTCTATTGATAAATACAAGGCTAGGCTAGTTGTAAAAGGTTTTAAAAAACTAGAAGGCCTAGAATTTTTTGATACTTTCTCTCCGGTAACAAGAATTACATCCATTAGACTTTTAGTTGCTATGACTGCAATTTTTGATTTGCAAATTCATCAAATGGATGTAAAAACTGCTTTTCTAAATGGAGACCTAAATGAAGAAATTTATATGAACCAACCCAAGTGTTTTGTTGAAGCAGGCCAAGAAAACAAAGTATGTAAACTTACTAAATCCCTATATGGCTTGAAACAGGCACCAAAGCAATGGCATGAAAAGTTTGATTCATGCATGATTGAAAATGGTTATAAAACAAATGAGTGTGGTAAGTGCATATATCATAAGTCTTGGAATAATTCTCATGTGATTATTTGCCTATATGTTGATGATTTGTTGATCTTTGGCTCTAACATGAATGTTATTGATGAAGCTAAAAATGTTCTTAGAAGCCATTTTGATATGAAAGATCTTGGTGAGACAAATTTTATTCTTGGAATAAAAATAACAAGAACATGTGAGAGGATTTTACTTGACCAGTCACATTATGTTGAGAAAATTTTGAAAAAATATAACTTTCATGATTGCAAGCATGTTGCTACTCCTTTTGATTCAAGTGTTCACTTATTTCCTGTTGAAAGTGAAAATAATGTAATAAATCAAATGGAATATGCTAGTATAATCGGAAGTTTCAGGTATGTGACTGATTGCACTAGGCCTGATATTGCATATGCAGTAGGAGTACTTGACAGGTTTACAAACAAGCCGGGTAATGAACATTGGCATGCTATAACAAGAGTTATGAGATATTTAATTGAAACGAAAAATTGTGGTTTGTTCTATAAAAATATCCTGCTGTACTTGCAGGCTTTTGTGATGCGGATTGAAACACTTTGTCAGGTGATTCCTGTTCTACAACTGGTTATGTCTTTACTTTAGGTGGTGGTGCTGTTTGTTGGAGATCAGAAAAGCAAACTATAATTGGTAACTCTATAATGGAGGCTGAACTAATTGCTTTAGCTTCAGCTAGTGAGGAAGCGAATTGGTTAAGAGATTTATTGTTTCAAATTCCTTATTTTGAAAAACCAATTCCTCCTATTTTAATTCATTGTGATAGCACCGCTGCAATTGGTAGAGTTCAAAACCGTTATTACAACGGTAAATCCAGACCTATAAGGAGGGAACACAGTAATGTAAGATCGTATTTGACAAATGGTACCATTAATGTTGATTATGTCAAATCTTGTGATAATCTTGCAGATCCTCTTACGAAGGTCTTAACAAGATAAAACGTCTGGAGAACATCGAGAGGGATGGGATTGAAGCCTACAAATCCTTGAGTCATATATGAGGAAACCCAACCTGAGGACTAGAGATCCTATAACCAGATTCAAAGGGAAAAACTAATCATATGTTGACTTGTTGTGAAAAATGCACTATTTTTTCCCTCCCTATGATGTGAGTGAATTATTTCCTGTAGTTTGTGAAGGTTGAGTTAATAAAACTCTTAATGAATATCTGTAGCCCGTATGGGTGGAGTGTTAATCTTATAGGAGCACTCTCGACAGATTTCACCTATGTGATGTGTGGAAGTAGGTCGCTTCCTATGAGAATGAGGCTTATTATCAAATGCACTCATGAAACCGGGATAGCACATGGCCATAACGTGCTGGTTGTTAAAGCTCATGTTAACACCTTGATTATTATGTGTGAGCAGTGATATTTTATTTCCCTTAAGCAGTCATAGTTCAAGTCTGAGACCACTACGACTCTGGAGTAAAAGTTACTGTTTCACTAAGTGGAGGTTCAATGCGAGCACACCTTCATTATGCATAGAAGTCTTCCTTCAATTGGTATACTATCTTATCTAAATATTAAAATGAGTGGGGGATTGTTAGGTTATTAGCATTTTAATATTAATATTTAACATATTAAATTGCTTTATTTTGGAGTTATAAGAATGAACATTGGAATGGATGATTTCTACATCATCCATTAGCATTGGTTATCCATCAATGTATTTCATTCTTAATTCCTCCATTACTCTTTGTAACATATGTAACCTATGTAACTCCCATTGTAACCTATGTAACTCCCATTGTAACCTATGAAACTCCTAAGGCATTATCATCACTATTTACTACCTCCATTATCTTTCTATTCATTGCTAGGAAGATTTCTTGTAGTATAAATAGTGGTAGTTTTCATTTGGTTTGAGAGACACACAAAACACAAGAGAAAACAAAGAGTCAAAGAGTTAGTCTAAAAGAGAGTTCTTATTAGTTGAAGGGAGGTGTTCTTTTTTGTGGAGCTTTGGACTCAACTCTTGTCCAGAGTTGTTGAGTTATACTTTATGAAGGCTGTTGTATGCTGGAGGGGACAAGTAAAAGAGGACTACTGCTGGACCGGTGAAAACATTTACTGCAGTGGGCTTGAATCTCCTTAAAGAGAGCGAGATATCCGCGCCTCAGCCTGAAGAGATTACTTTCTTCATTTTATTTTCAATTGTAATCTTGCAATTTTATTATCTTGTAAGTTTTTTTCACTAACATAAAAAATTGCCTTTGTCATTTGATCATCAACTCATTCTTCGATGTGACATTGAGTTCACAACCTACATTATACAAATCGTCAAAATCAAAAGAAAGAATCATATTCCTCTTAATTTCTCTTTGGTTTATACTTGTAGAGTTCATTTCATGTTTGTTATTATTGTTTCTATTTCATGAGCTTTTGGAAAGTCACATTATTGTCTTGTCCTGTCAAATTTATTAGAGAGGTCAAAAATTTGTTTTATAAATATTTTCTTATTGGTTAGATCAGAAAAAAACCGTTAAGGAACAAAATTGATTTTATTAGTTTGTTATTGATTTAACATATTTGAAAATCGAAAAATTAATAAATTAAACCGAATCGACTGATGCGCTGCCTATCTGCACGCAAGTGAAGTAAGTGAACGCAAGTGAAGTAAGTGAAACACTGGCAAGCTATTACTCATTAGATGTCATTTCTAATGGACACTCTAATTCATCTAAAACTAACATGCTCTTTAGTGTATGCTCTTCATCTTTTGAAGTTAGATGTATGTGTTTTTAGTTTTATGTTTTTAAATTAATATTTTATTGTATAAGTTATCCTATCAATGTTTATGTGATATATTTGAGGATTTCTGAGTAAATAACTCAAAAGGTCACTCAACTCTAAGAATTTGTTTTATAAATCAATAAATTTTATATTGTATCAATAAAATCACTCATCTTAAATTCTTATATCAATAAAATCACTCAATTATAATTATTATTTAAAAAAATTGACATAACAAAATAGATTATTTTTATGCCATATAAATACAGATTCCACAAATAAATAAAATTAAAGAAAACTCATTAAAAAAAGTTTATGAATAAACTTAATCCGTGAAATAATATTATAATTTTGATTATGTATTTACAATTTAAATGATGTTATTCTTTATGATATTATCCTTGACTTAATGACTAACAATCTTTTCATAAGACATCATTGTTTTTATATTGCTAAAATTTAACATTGTTGTCATTAAGCCAATTATTTGTAAGACCAATTTTTACAGGTCTTTTTTTTTTTTGTAGAAAACATCCATTGTGATATATTTTATAATTTTTGAATGTATAGTAACACCATCATATAATTTTCACTAATTAAAATTTTCCTTGAATTTGAATTTTTTTGGATGATTTTTCTTTAATCTTTTTTTGTTTGTAGAGTTCATATTCATAGCATTAAAACAAATTATTTTGCTATGTTAATTTTTTTAAATAATAAATTTAGTTGAGTAATTTTATTGATAGAAAAGTCTAGGTTGATTGATTTAAGTGTTACAAAATGAAGTTCAATGACTTTACCGGATAATTTCTCAAAGTTGAATGATTATTTGAGATATTAACTCGAGGATTTCCATAAAACAATATTCTTCTTTGTCCACTCAAAATAAACAATATCAGAATAATCATTTCGAAGAATTTAATAATATATTTTTTTAAATTTTATCTTATAACTCAAACGTATAACTCAATAAAATGATTTGATTTTTAGTTATTATTTTATTTATATAAATATAGTGACAAAGTTTGTAGTCTAAATTAGTAAGAAGTAGTTCTTTTTATAGATAAATGAATAGATAAAAAAGCTATTTACTACTAAAGACATAATTTTTATTCCTAAACCTTACTTTTCATTTTCAAAATTGCAAAAAAAAAAAAAAACACTAACATAGTTTATTTACTGCATCCACTGTTTCAAAACGTGTTTATTGCATCCACAGTTGAGCAGATTTAGGCACACAAAAAACTTTCTGCATAGCAAAATCGTAGAACTTTGTGAAGATGAAGGTTCTAGAATGTGAAGAAAGCTGCCAAGTAAGATTGTTAGTCATTTTGTTAGTTAGTTAATTGTGTCAGAAGTTAGTTAGAGAGTCAGAAGTTAGTTAGAGATAGTAGAATATCTCATTGTAATCTGTATATATACGTATTAGTACATACAATGTAAAGGCTAAGAGCAAATGAAATTTAGTAAATGCACTTTCTGTTTTGCTTTCAGTTCTTCTTCTTTCTTGATTCTCCATAGCTGCAACTTCCATTGAAGAAGATTGCAAGCTTTCTCAACATGGTATCAGAGTAGGGGATCTGTTAGGTCTCTTATTTTCTTTCTTTCTTCTATGTTCTTCTTCTATTCTCTGTATTGAATTTTCATCAATGGCGGAGCGAATTGATCATAATCACCCCTTGTATGTACATCTATCTGATACTCCTGGCACTGTTCTTATTCCTGTTCAACTAAAAGGATATGAAAATTATGGCATATGGAGAAGATAAATGAAAATAGCATTATAGGCGAAGAGAAAATTAGGTTTCGTTACAGGTGCTTGCAAAAAAGATTCAGTACGTGACGAGCATCACGAAAACTGGAGACTTGCAATGCACTGGTTCTTTCATGGATCATGAATTCAGTCACACCTTCACTTCTTAGTGAAATTGTATATGCTTCGAATGCCTTTTAAGTCCAGGAAGACTTGAAAGAGAGGTTTGATAAAGTCAATCGAATGAGGATCTATCAGTTACATAAGGAGATCAATTCAATTAATTAGGGTACAAGTACTGTGTCTGAGTTTGATGTAGTGGTTCCTTCTCCTGATTGTGGTTGTGTTAGAGGTAAGGAGTATGTGGAACACCTTCAACAATAACGGTTACTACAGTTTGTAGGAGGTTTAAATGATTCTTATGATCAAGCCAGGCGATAGATTCTCATGAAATCTTCAGAGCCTTCTCTAAATCAAGCTTATGCTCTTGTCATTGAGGATGAATGTCAGAAAGGATCTAGCATGATCACTGTATCTCAATGGATTGTTGGAGGTAATGATATCCCTTCTTTATGGAGTGCACGAGGACCATTACAAAATTATAAGAAATCACATAATGAACATTGGAATGAGAAGTGTGATTTTTGCAAAATTAAGGGTCATATCAAGGCAAACTGTTATAGACTCATTGGATATCCACCAAATTACAGAGGAAAGAAGAAAGAAGGTATTGCAGCAAATAATTCTTTCTTGGGTGATGATTCATCTCACATTAAGGACAATTATGATCAGCATTCCGGTGTTTCTCAGACTTGGAGTCCATATGGTTACAATGGGAATAGAATGCCTCCATTTCCTTACGGTTATACTCACAATGGACATGGATACACTGGTTATTCTCCATAATATGCTCATGGAGATCAAGGACAAATGGGTGAAAGAGGTGGATTGATGCCTGGTCTTTTTCCTTCATCACAACATCAGTCTTCACCACAACACCAGTCCTCACATCCTAACAAAGATAAACACCGTGCAACTGAGATAGCTGCTCACTCTGCAGGTAATATTACTTCTTTTCATGTTAGTAGTGAGCCTGATAAATGGATAGTAGACACAGGTGCTAAGAACCACATGACTCCCAACTTAGGAATGTTACATGGAGCTTATGAACAACAACGTCAAAATGTTCATTTGCCAAATGGCAGTAAGGCTACTATTTCTCATATAGGACAATGCCGATTGCCACAAGGAGTTATTTAAAATGTCCTACATGTTCCTGGTTTTAAACTTAACTTGCTGTTTGTTTCTAAGATGAAAAAGGAACTACAGTGTTGTATGGTTTTCTATCCTGACTTCTGTCTATAGCAGGACCTTCACACTGGGAAGGTGAGGGGGACTGGTAGAATGGAAGGAGAGCTGTATTTCTGGGATCATAAAGAGAAGGAATGTTTTACATCTGCAGCTTCAATAGGAACTCAGGATGATCATGAGCTTTGGCATAGAAGGCTTGGTCATGTTCCAAGCGGAATACTTAAACAAATGTCTTTAATTGATTCTAAAAACACTGTATTATCATCTTGTCATGTATGCCGTTTGGCAAAATAAACTAGACTTCCTTTTCAAAGAAGTGTAAGTAGGGCAAACAACCCTTTTTGTCTTATTCATGGAGATGTTTGGGGTCCTTATAGGTTACCCACACATGATGGTAAAAGATTTTTTTTGACATTAGTTGATGATTGTAGTAGAATGACTTGGTTGTTTCTATTACACTTGAAAAGTGAGGTGAGTACTGTTATTTATGATTTTTTGCTACTGATCAAGTCTCAGTTTAATGCATCTGTCAAGGTGTTTAGAAGTGACAATGACACTGAATTCTTTAATGAACATTGTAGAGATATTTTTAAAGCTGCTGGTATAATACATCAAAGTTCGTGTGTTCATATACCTTAACAAAATGGGGTAGTTGAGAGGCGGCATAGGCAAATCCTAGAGGTTGCTAGAGCACTTCGGTTTCAAGGACATATACCCTTGAGGTTTTGGGGATTATGTGTTCAAACTGCAGTTTATCTTATTAATAGAATACCTTCCACAGTCTTACTTGGAAAGAGTCCTCTTGAAATGTTCTTTGATAAAAGGCCCAATGTTCAACATCTGAGAGTCTTGGGGTGTCTTTGTTATGCAACTATAACTAAAGATTGTAGTGATAAATATGGTCCTAGAGCTGAAAAGGCTGTTCATCTAGGCTATTCTAGCACACAAAAAAGGGCTATGTTTTGTATAGTCTTTCTCACAAACATTTTTTTGTTAGTCGAGATGTCATTTTTCATGAAAATATCTTTCCATTTTTAGTTACACCTCCTTCTTCGTTTCTGTTTCCAAATGAAGTTGTTGCTCATGATGATGTTGGTGATGATTTGGACTGTCCAGTTCCTACCCCTGTTGCAAAACCTATTTCTATCCAGCCTTCTCCTACTATCAGACATTCTAGTAGGGAAGTTAAACCTCCATCTTGGCTCCAAGATTTTGTTCATGCTCCTCTTCTTCTTGTCAGTATCCTTTATCTACTTATATGTCCTATGCCAATATTGCTATCTCTCACTACCAGTCCATTTGTGCTTATTCCTCCATCAAAGAGCCTTCATCTTATACTGAGGCTGCATGTCATCCAGAATGGGTACTTGTCATGCAACAAGAACTTCAGGCACTTACAGACAACCATACATGGTGTCTTGTTGATATACCTTCTCATAAGAGAGTTATTGGTTGCAAATGGGTGTATAAGGTGAAGTATAATGCTCTTGGAGAGGTCAAAAGTTACAAGGCTCGACTTGTTGCTAAAGGTTACACACAAGAAGAGGGTTTGGACAATCATGAAACTCTTTCTCCAATGATTAAAATGGTCAAAGTTAGAGTTGTCCTGTCTTTGGCTGCTATGAATGGTTGGAAACTTCATAAAATGGATGTGTTCAATGCATTCCTCCAAGGTGATTTAGAGAAAGATGTGTACATGCTTCAACCTCCTGGTTTTCCCAGTAAGGGGGAGTCAGCCAAAGTCTGTAATTTACAAAAGTCCCTTTATGGTCTTAAACAGGCATCTAGGCAATGGAACCTCAAACTTTCAGAGGCTTTACTCAATTCTGGTTTTTCACAAAGTCATCATGATTACTCCCTCTTTACTAAAGTAGATAGATCTAACACTGTTCTAGTCCTTGTTTATGTGGATGATCTCTTGATTAGTGGTTCTTCCTCCACTCTAATTTTGGACACTAAGAACCTACTCAACCACCATTTCAAGATCATAGATTTGGGGGAGATGAAGTACTTCCCTGGTCTTGAAATTGCCAGAAGTAGCAAAGGTATTTCAGTCTATCAAAGAAAGTTTTGCCTTGATTTGATTTCAGATCTAGGCCTCACAGGTTCAAAACCTGCCAGCACTCCATTAGAAGCAAATCACAAGCTTACCAGTGTGATGTATGATGAGAGTATAGCTGCTAGCTTAGAAAAATCATTGAATGATGAGTTCTTAAAAGATCCTACTAGTTATCAAAAACTAATTGGGAAGTTACTCTATCTTACAATGGCAAGACCTGATATTGGTTATGCAATACAAAACCTCAGCCAATTCATGCATTCGCCTAATAAGTCTCACATGGAAGCTGCATTAAGGGTGTTTAGATACCTGAAGAATGCCCCTAGCTTAGGAATCATCTTGTAATCAGAAGTTTCACATGCACTGAATGTTTATTGTGATGCCGATTGGCCTACTTGTCCCATGACAAGGAAATAAGTTAGTGGTTTTGTTGTTAAACTAGGAGATTCATTGATATCTTGGAAATCCAAGAAGCAAAGTACCATATCCAGAAGTTCTGCAAAAGCTGAATACAGAAGCATGGCAAGTGCTACATTATAGGTGATTTGGTTGATTGTCTTGTTTGCAGAACTGAATTGGAAGTTAACATTGCCTGTGAAGTTGTTCTGTGATAGTAAGGCAGCCATATAAATAGCAGTAAATCCTATATATCATGAAAGGACGAAACACATTGAAATTGATTGTCACTTTATTAAAGAAAAGATACAAAAGGGAATTATACTGACAGAACATGTAAGGACGGATCACCAATTGGCAGACATCTTGACAAAAGGCCTTGGACACACACAACATGATTTTTTACTATCCAAGCTTTGAGTATTCAACTTGTTTCATACGACTAAGCTTGAGAGGGGGTGTGAAGATGAAGGTTCTAGAATGTGAAGCAAGCTGTCAAGTAAGATTGTTAGTCATTTTGTTAGTTAGTTAATTGTGTCAGAAGTTAGTTAGAGAGAGTAGAATATCTCATTGTAATCTATATATATACGTATTAGTACATACAATGTAAAGTCTAAGAGAGAATGAAATATAGTAAATGCACTTTCTGTTTTTCTTTTAGTTCTTCTTCTTTCTTGATTCTCCATAGCTGCAACTTCCATTGATGAAGATTGCAAGCTTTCTCAACAAACTTCTCCTCCTTTCTCTACTACTTGTGCCATCCTTTACTAAATACGTATGCAGTAAGTCCGTTGTGGGATACTGGGATTCCTGGCAGATTCTTTTCCTCTGTCAATTTCATGAATTAATTGATTTGAATGAGCAATTTGGGATTCCTGAAGTAGATTGGAAGTACAAAAAGCATTAGGGAGATTTCTTTTGGAGGTACATTCTAACTTTTCTTGTGAATTTCTTTTTGGTACTTATCAATGGATAAATCATGGATTGGAAAGCCACATAACTCTAATGAACACTTGCTTGGTTTGGATAAATTTCTTGATTTTGCATAAATCATGGATCGGAAAGCCATAGAACTCAAACGAATACTTGCTTTTTTTGGATAAATTTCTTGATTTTGCATTTAAAAATGTTGTTGTGGATGATTCAATCAGATTCCCTTGTCCCATGTGTTGTTTTGGCAAGTGGAAAAAAGTAGAGACGAAGTGCAGGATCAATTGTTTTGCAAGTCATTCCCTTCAAATAATGTTATTTGGAATATTTATGGTGAGAAAAAGCTATTAGAGTCTTCTGGAGATAGAGTTGATATGCAAGAGACATCTCGTTTAGAAAATCCAATAGAAATAATGATCTGTGATGCGTTTGAGCAGTATAGGCAGCAATCGGCTGATCTAGGAACATTTCAACCGTTTGGTTAAACTGAAACATCAAATGAGGGGCAAGGGAGAATACTAATGACTTTCATGACTTTCTCAATGACTCAAGCGAAATACTGTATGAAAGGAGCAAGTATACAAAACTAGAGTTTTTATTAGAATTCTATCATTTAAAGATCTATTATCGATTGATTGACAAGGAAATGACCATGATACTAGATTTATTGATAGATGCATTCGAAGATGCAAAGTCACCTCTTTCTTTTATAAGTCCAAAAAACAATTAGCAAACTTGGCCTTGACTACACCAATATACCAGCTTGTCCAAATAATTGTATGTTATTCTGGGAAGGTGATTCTGAATCGGAAGCATGTAAGTATTGTGGTACATCTAAATGGAATTGTAACCAAAAAACAAGCAATCTGCAAAGGTTTTGCGTTACTTTCCATTGAAATCAAAGTTAAAAAGGTTATTTATGTGTCGCAAGACTGCTGAGCATATGAGATGGCATGCATGCTTTGGACAGTAACTCTGATGGGTTTATGAGGCTTCCAAGAGGTGGTGAGGCATGGAATAAACTTGATTGAACTCACTCTGGATTAGCTTCTGATCCTCTAAATGTTTGGTTGGGCCTCGCTAGTGATGATTTTAATCTTTTTGGAACAATGAGTAATACCTACAAAATTTGGCTAGTCTTCTTGATTGCGTACAATCTTCCTCCTTGGATGTGTATGAAATACACCTCTTTCAACTTATCAATGATCATTCTAGGAAAGAAGATGCTTGAAAATAATATAGATGTGTACTTATAGCCTCTTGTGAAGGAATTGTATGAGTTATGTAATGATGGTGTTGACACGTTTGACACATCATTGAATGAAACTTTTAGAATGGATGAAGGTTTTATGTGGACAATTAGTGACTTTCCTAGATTAGGTATCCTCTATGGCTGGAATACACATACAGGTTTGGCTTGCCCAACTTGTAACTTTGACACAGAACCTTGTCATCTTACTCATAGTAAAAAGTTTTTTTTATGAGTCATCATCATTTCCTAAGAAGAAATACAGGTTCAGATTCAATCGAGTGCGCCTTAATGGACGCACAGAGGAGCAGAATCCACTAGTAAAACTATCAGGATCTTACATTTTGAGACAAATTACGGAAGGTAAAGGAGCAAAATTGGATGGTACAAGGAAAAGATCTAGACGAGCAATTAAACAATGGTCAAGAGAAGTATATCTTTTGAACTTCCTTATTGGTAGTCTAACTTGTTGCGTCATAATCTAGATTTTATCCATATTGAAAAGAATATATGTGATAATATCGTATATCCATTGCTCCATGATAAATCAATATCAAAAGATAATGAAAATGCCCGAAAGGATCTAATAGAAATGGGCATAAGGCGTGATCTTTGGCAGAAGGATAATGAAGCATATAACCTTGCTGTGTTTTCACTAATGACTAATAGCAAAAGTCCACCAAAAAGTTGTTTCTTACAACTTAAAAGAATATTAAAGTACCAGATGACTATTCAAGTAACATCTCCGAATGTGTAGATTTGGTACAAAAAAGATTTTTGAGTTGAAATGTCATGATAGTCATATAAGTTTAGAGCATTTTATACCACTGGAAATTTGTAATGTATTTCTTGACCACGTAGTTCCGTTCTGGTGGAATTCTGCTCATTATTCAGCGCCATCTCTAGCAAAAGCTTGAATATTTCAGAGCCAGATATTCTTCAAGAGTACATTCTAATCAAAATTTGTCACTTAGAGATACTATTTCCTCTATCATTTTTTATAGTAATGGTTCATTTATCTGTTCATTTAGCAGAGGAGGCACACCTCAAAGGTACAATGCATTACCGAAACATGTATCCTATGGAGAGGTAAAATATTAACCTTTCTAATATAAATATGTTTGTTTTCAAAAAACAAACATTTCTAAATTAAAGATATTTATGTTATGATCACTTGAAATATATAATTTGTACTCTTACTGTCTCATCTTTTTATAGGGAATTAGGTCATATTAAGCTCGTTGTACGAAAATAAATCACAATCAAAAGGTTGTATAGCTAATGGTCAGATAGCTGAAGATTCTCTTACCTTTTGTTCTTACTATATGGAGGATATTGAAACAAGGTTTAATAGACCTAGGCCTGTCCGTGATGATCAAAAGTACATTCAACATTTTGGAATGTCGACTATCTTCCCTCAGCTAAGTAAACCTGCATCAGCTGCAGAAATAACTTATATGCAAAAAATACGAGCTCATCGATACGTGCTTTTGAATTTTTAAATAGTCACACAATTTGTGGAGTGAGTACCTTCAACAAACTTTATGTTTTTTTTGTCATTGTAATGTTTGCAGTAGGGTTAATTCTATTGAACATTAATTTTCTTGTTTCATATCGAGAATATAGACAACACATAATGAGGAGGAGTTCACGAGGAATAAGACCTTCATCTACAGAGATAGAGAGGGAAGATAATAAAGAATTTGTAGATTGGTTCTAAAAACGGCCGAGTAAACAAACATTTGCCACTATTTCTATTTGGTTTGAATGAGAAAATTGGACGAAGTCATTTTTTTAAATTTATATTAGAGAAAATAGTCCAAACCCCCCAACCTGTACCCGAAATCCCAACTACACACTCCAGCTTCACGGGCGTCCCATTGCTTACCTAAATTATATTTTTATCTTTTTTCTACCCACCTAAGTGCTGATCTCAACACATAAACCAAATAATCGTCATAAGTGATTCCACACGCAGGAACCCCCACCAAGAAACTCTCATGTCTTTTTTTTCTCCCTTTTCTTGTTCCCCCCTCCATTTTCATCCTAAACTTAAAGAAGAACAAAGGAACAAAGAAAATTCCAAAAACCCTCTATTCATATTCATCTCCTTCTCCACTTTTGGTAATCATTAAACAATTTTGCATTATCAAACAGTTTCATTGCGTATTGTTAAATCTATCTTATAGTTTATCAAGTGATATCATCAAAATATTAGTTCTTTATCTCTTAGTTTTGAGTTTGTGATTTATCCCTAGGATTTTTATTGATTTGTGAAATTAAGAGTATTATTGGGTGAAAACTTATTTGTGGCTTATGATTATAGATTTAGGTGTTCATTTACACCAAATTATACCATGTTTTTTATGAAATTTGGTTTTTCCTTTCTCGTCTAAGTAGCGTGATCTTGTATTCTGCTTGTCTTAGTATAATGTTCATCGAATGTTCTATTTAGGTTCTTCTTAGTATTATGTTCATATAAAAAGCTTCTAGTTTGCTATTGGGTTGTATTTATGTTCATAGATTATGTTCATAGAGAAGCTAAATACTTTGTTGTATTTTATTCTTTTTCTAAAATGTGTTGTATAATGTTCGTCTTTAAGTACTTTTCTATTTTTGGATTGCCCTCAGATTAGAGTATATCTATAATTACTACTCTATTTTTTAATTGTCTTCAGGTAAGTGATGAGTGGGTTTACTTTGATTACTCTAAGGTTGTACCATCGAGGTATGTTTATTTAAGTAGTGGGGAACCAATACATAATGGTAGAAAAGTTACAGAATCTTTGGATGTTGATGTAGATAGAATGTCATATTTTGAGTTGAAATGCTATATTAGAGAATTGGGATATAGTACAACTTGCACCCTTCGTCTTAAAGCACCTAACTATGGCATTTTGTTAGATGTTGATAAGGATAAGGATATTTTAGACATGATGTGTTCCTTGGAAGATGGGGATGAAGTGGAAGTGTTTGTTAGACATTTAGTTGATGAGGCAATTATGGGGCTCGTGTTAATAGAAAATGGTAGTCATGTGGATATGGAAGAATCTTGTGCAGCTTTTAATGCAAGGCCTAGTGAAAGTTAAAACTTTAACATTGTGGTGGGTTCAGACCATTTAAATAGTGAAGACCCTGCTACTACTTTTTCAACCTCACATCCTTTCACTACCACACCTCCTTTCATTACTGCTACTGCAGATGGTGGTAGTGATGATGAAATAGAAGTTGGTCCTGCTAGACCTGATTTCTCAGAAGAAGTAGAGCGTTCTGATATTCAACTGAGGATAGTGTTGAGTCTAAAGCTGAATTAGTTTGAGATGATGATGAGGAAGAGTAAGGTAGTGATGTACATGATGAGGTTAGGGAGTTAAGGGATGAAAAGAGAAGTTTTCAAAGGAGGAAAAGAAGGGAAAGAGTAATTAAGAGGTACTAGTAGGTGAAGCTGGACAAGATCTAGGTTTTGATGAAAATGGAATAGGTAAACTAAGTCATGAAGGAAGGCTAGGAGGAGATGAGCTTTACTTTGCAAGTTCTGATGAGGGCAGTTTTGAGTAAGAGGAAGATGAGTGTTGTAATGATGATGAGCATGAATCTGGTAGATCAAGAAGGGTAAAGTTATAAAGAAAGAGGATTCAAAACCTCAAAAAATCATTCATGATCCTACAACAAAGAAAGTTGTGTGGCAGTTGGGCATGGTGTTTGCAGTAACTAAATATGTAGTTAGAAGGATGGTTCAAGTGGAGAATTGGGTGAATGATACAAAGAAAGTTAGATGCAAAGATGGTTATACATGGCTTTTGTATGAATGCCTTGGCAAGACAACAAATAATTTCATGATAAGAACTTACAATGCAATGAATACTTGCGACAAGTCAACTAGAAATTACTTGTGCAATGCAATGTTCTTTTTCTGAAGCCTTTAGAGAAAGAATAACAGAGCAACTAAACATAAGAGTCTTCAAGTTGTAGGAGTTGATTACGAAAAAGTTTAAACTTCATGTTGGAAAGACTATTGTGAGAAGAGCAAGATCGAAAGTCGTGAAAGATATATTGGGTGATCATGTTGTGGGATTTGGAAGGATACTTGACTACAAGGATGAATTGTTGAGTACCAATCAAGGGAGCAATTGTGTTGCAAAAGTTGGTGAACCTGATGTAGAAGGAAGATTAATATTTCAGAGTTTTTACATTTGTTTTGATGCTTTAAATAAGGCATAGATACATTGTAGGAAGTTTATAGGCTTAGATGGTTGTTTTCTTAAACAGGTTTGTAAAGGCCAACCGTTAGTTGTTGTGGCCAGGGATGGTAACAATCATATGCTGCCACTTGCTTGGGCAGTAGTGGAAATGGAGAACAAACACACATGGACCATGTTTGTGATGTGCATAAGGGATGATTTGGGACTTGGATATGGTGAAGCTCTCACATTGATTACAGACATGCAAAAGGTATGTGAACTTATATTTTGTAATTTTCAATTTTTATAAGTAATTGTATTGTGACCAATCATCATTTATTGCAAGGAATGTTAGCAACAATTACAAATGTACTACCTAAGTGTGATTATAGAATGTGTGCTAGGCACATATCATCTAATTGGCTTAGGATTGGAGTGGTATTCAAATAAGACAACACTTTTGGAAGATATCTAAGAGAGCATTTGAGTCTCAAGTAAAGCATAACATAGAGAAGATGAAGTTGTTATGTCCAGCAAAAATGATGGATAACTTAATGTACTATAACATTAATTTTTTGTGAAAAGTTTACTTCAATATTGAAGTAAAGTGTGACTCTGTAGACAACAACATGTCTGAGTGTTTTAATTTGTGGATCTTGGCTGCTAGACACAAAACCATCATCACTATGCTTCAAGAAATAAGAGTGAAGATGATAACAAGAATAGACAGTTAAAGGGATTTTCCTAGTACTTAGAAGTGTAATTTCTCTCGATGTCTTTGAATGTTTTAGAGGAGAAAATTAGTAGGTCTATGTAATGTACCATTGAATTTAATGGATCTGCTGGATTTGAAGTGAAAGAAGGGCTTTCTCAACATAAAGTGATATTGCTAAGAGAATCTGTAGTTGTAGGGTGTGGCAGTTAAGGGGCATACCATGTGCACATGTTATATCTGCATTATACTTAAAGAAGTTGTATCTTTATAACTATATAGAAAACAATTTGTACTAACCTCACTGTTGAGCCCCCAAAAATCACAAACATGCCTGGTAGGCCACCTAAGGCTAGAAGAAAAGAAGCTGGAGAAACTCAGAAATCAGGTAAGCTTCCTAGGACTGGACTTGCAATGACATGCAGTTTATGTGGTGTCAGAGGCCATAACAAGAGAGTGTCTCCTCAAAGAGAAGGTGTTGAATCATAAACAAGACCAAGTGCACCATCACCTGCTACATAAATATGGGCAAACCAACAGGTTCAGGCAGGGGAAGAGGCAAACCAAAGGTAATATTTGATTTTTTTTAGTTTTTCTTACTTTATTACTTACTTTTTATCTTTGTAAGTATATATAACACCATCAACACCATTACAAGGTGAGTCTTCAGTAAAAAGGGAAGAGGAAGACCCAAAAAAACATCATTAGTAGCACCTGGTGCACCTCCTCTACCTATTACACATACTGATTTTCCTGCATCCTCTTATGCTCCTCCTACTTATCGTCTATCATCTTCAATAAATGGTACTACTAAAAGAGGAAGAGGTAGGGGCAGGGGAAACACATCTCCAGAGAAAAGACCAAGAGTCATAGGAATGGCTGTGTTCCAAGCTGCAAATGTCATGAATGTGAGTCTTTGATTTATGTTAACAACTTAATCCTAGTTTAATTAAACATTTTAAATATTGATATAGTCCTAATTTTACTATGTCCTGGCATGCCAAATAGTAAAATCTACTCTACTGGACAAGCAAGAGTGACAAGATCATCTGATGTAACTGTTGACATTGGTTGTACACCAAGTAATACAACTAAGCTGAAATGGAATGGAAAAGAAGAAACCTCAACAAGCAAGCTTCATGAGCTTAGAGAGACGCAAAGAAAGAAGACAATGGCAAGTTGTTCAAGTCAAAATGACACTTCTTTCACAATGAAAGATGCCATGAAAATTGTAGAGATGTTGATATATTTAAGCACTTTTAAGTTAATGACCTGCTATTTTGGATTTTTATTGGTAAATTTTACCTTATGTGAGGCCTTATGAACATGACTTTTATTTTGGTAAATTCTGTCATGTGTGAGGCGCTATTTTGGAAATGTTTGGCTTATATGAGACACTTATGAATGAATGTTTATGTTGTGTTTTAAAATGGTTTTTGTGTTGTCTATCAAACTGTACTGGCGTTATTTAGGTGTGCTTAGATATGTTGTGTTGGTTATGTTTTTTGGATGAAGTGTTGCATACTAATTTAAACTTCAATTGAAATCATAGATACAAGAGATATCTGCGTACAAAATGGCACACATACGTTGACAATTTACTTAAACACAACAACAACAAATTAAAGAGGACTCAAAATATGCTGCACTTTAACTACTGGTTGCTAATGAACATGGCAACATGACAAATAAAAATACAGAAAACTGTCTTCCTATTGAACCTTGTATTGAGTCTCCTCTACAATAATAAATTAGAGTTCCTCAAATTGTCAATATGAACCTGTCTAATACGTAATTCTTGCTCCAAATCATTGATTTTGTTTACCAATCTTGGAAGGATAAAACTTGATCTTGGATCTACTTATTCTTTGTCCCTCCATCAAAAAAATTTGCAATTTTTAGACTGAAAATGATCCAAATAAGTACATTAGCATCGTCAAAACAAAATGTAGAATGAATAAAAGAGAAAAAACACATACACCATAGCATGGGCAAGACCAAAATCTTCTTCCTGGATTTAATTCAAAATCTTACTACAGCGTTGAACATTGGGTCTGATTTATCCATACAAAGCGTATTCAAGTTTTTGTTTGTCATTTTTGATGAATTCGAGAAAATTCAAAATTCTAATTAGAGACATAAATAAGAAATTAGAGAAGATTACAAACCCTATATTCAAGATTTGAAGTAAAAATGAAAATTAACAACTAAAGCCTACTAAATTTTTAGTGGGAATCCTGAATTTTTTTCAAAATAAACAAGGATTAATGGTGGGGGAAGAAGAAGTAATGGTTATTTAAAAGTGAGGAAGATGACTGTTGGACAAGGAGGAATTTTTTGTCAAATTTTTCTTCTAACGGGCCTAGAGGTGGTGACAACACCTCCCATGACAGGTCAACATTTACGTGGGTAGAAAATAGTTAAAATATAGTTTAGATGGGTAATGGGACACCCGTGAAATTTGAGTGAGTAGCTGGGTTTTCGGGTATAGGTTGGGGGGGGGGGGTTAGACCATTTTCTCTTTATATTATTAATCCAGACTCAATAGATACAATGTCTACTGATCTAAAGTTTTTAGCACGAGGTCCATTTTTAAATGCATAAATATATACTGGATATAATATCAATGGGTCTAAATTTCGAACTTTGGCTCAAGAAGAAGGTCTGAAAACACAAAATAGTGGATTTTTCTAGACCTCTAAAACATCATGTGTTGCAAGTAGCTCTTGTGAAAATTTAAGGCAAGCGGAGATACCATATTATAGTAAGTTAGAAGATATTATTGAGATCAATTATAACAGAAGATTCAAGATGGTTCTTTTCAAATGTAAATGGGTTGATACTACTCGAGATAGAGGATATCAAAAGGATATTTTGAATTTTAATTGTGTTAATTTTGATAAATTGATTTACAAGGGTGAACGTGAAGAACATGAGTTCTTACATCAAAGCATCTCAAGCACAATTGTTGTTCTACGTGGATGATATTGTCAATGACGGTTGGAGTGATGCTGTAAACCTAAAGCCAAGAGATATGTACGATATGGGAGAAGTAATAGAAGAAGAAGAAGTATATGAGAATGAACCATACCAAGAAGAAAAACTTGAACATTTTTTTGCTGATAGTGATGACTATGTACAACTAGCTACAGATCATATAGTTGATGCAAATGTAGCTACTGACCTAGCAACAAATGCAATGTCTGAATGAGTGTAACGATAACCATTAACACTACCAGTTCTTTTTGAAGTATGTTTGGTGCTTATGTGGTATTTTCTTTAATCTGATTTGTAATGAATTTTGTCATCATTTATTATTCAATGAGGCTTTGATTAGATTAATTCAATCGAAGTAGAAATTATGTTTGTTTTTTCTATGGAGATTTTAGATAATTCATATTTTTATTTGACTTTTCTATGTTGATATAATTTCTGTCATTGGATGGATATGCTTGATTAACTAGAAAAAGGTTGATGTTTGATTGGATAAAGATTTCCTCTTAGAGATTTCTCTTTGTTTTTCTTAGGACTTGATTTTGGACAGATTGTGTGTACTTCTTTATACAAATAATTGTAAATAAGTCGAGCCGAGTAAGTTGTGGTATTAAACTATCTTCTCAATAAGTTTTCTTGCATGATCATCCATTATAGGCACAGCCTCAAAAGCAGGTCGCAACAGTAGAGGGCTGCACCTATATCATAAAGAGTTCGGCAGCAGCAGAGACTCAGGGGCATCACAGCTCTTAGTCGCACAAACTCACTGTTACATAACTCCCAGCGCAGGAATCGATTTATTCGGTAACTCACAGCTCCTATCTAAAAATAAAGTTTTGATTTCATTGTAGAAACAACTTAAAATGATATGGTTCCAGATCTAATAATACTCCTTATAACACTACTGTAATTGTCTCTTTCATTTCTTAATCTTTTTCCATTGTTATTTTTTGAAAGGGAGACAGAGTATCATTTAAGAGAAAACGAGGATAAAATAAAAGGGGAGGTTTAGGGTTATTACTTTATATTACATTTTTGTCGAAATTCTCCTAATTGTGAAAATTTTATTCCTATATTTTAAATTATTATTGGAATATAGAAATAGCAAGGGTGGTGATGTACAGTATCAAGTGAGGCCTAATTAATCCTCACAATCACTAATAGGAAGAGATTACTTGGAAATATCTTTGATAGATGTATTATATTTCATGTGACTTTTAACTAGTTGTGCATTAGAGAAAGATGACATGAGAGATAGCTCACCAACAAGAACAGATGTTTGGAAATGATTGTTAGTGTAAGTATAGGGGTGCTTGTACTTAGTAATCAATGGCGGATCTAGGATTTTAATGTTGTGGGTGCTCTGAAGTGAAACTGTAAAAAATATGTGTTAACAATGAGATTCGAACCTTGGTACAACAACACTAAAAGAGTCTTAAGTACCCATCCTAGAACCATTGGGACAACTATATAATTTATTCATTGGGTGCTCTAAGTTAATTTTATACAAATACCTATCGATTTTTACATAGATATGTATATTTCATAACGAAGTTAATGGGTGCTCGAGCACCCGGCGCACACCATGTGGGTCCGCCCCTATTAGAAATTACCTTTGAGTATAGTCTTAAGACTAACAAATACTGAGGCCAGAACTAAAATATTGAGGCCAACACTAGATGTATACAACATGTCAAGATTAATCTTTTACAAGAAAAAGTTTCTAAAAATTTTGTGGAGTGGGTGTGAAGTTAGGAAAACTTTATTATAAGAAAAAAAATACAAAATGGACAAAGATTAGAATAAAAGATAAACAAACAATAGTGGAAAAGGAGAAACCATAAGAGTCCACCAAAGAGAAAAAGATGCAAGTGTAATGTATGAAACCCATTTGACAAGATAAAATACACATTATGTAGTTCATAAACAAGAAAATATGGTAAATTCAATGACTTCTCTAACAAGAGATCGTCTAACACAAATGACATGCATTCTAATTTCCAAATGATGCTTTCAAAAGCCAAAAATCTTGAATATATGAAGGAATTAGGTGTTTACTAATTGTCATCTGTTATTAATTACTAAAAAATCTCTATAATGACCATTAAATAAACTTAAAATTGTTTCTTTTCGTTCTAGGACAATGAGGAGGCTCAACATCTAAAAAAGTTGATACAAGACTATACTTCTTCTTTCATCAAAGTAGGATATAAGGTTTAATGCTTCTAAATTTCTAAGTTCAAGTACAACTATTTTCTATAATGTGTTTGTGCGTATCTAGTATGGATACTTAACTTTAATTTTATGAGAATTTGTTTGTGTCCGTTGAGTGTTTTTAGCATAAGTACCAACACTAGTTGATCCTATTGATGACAAAATTGATTTTGTTTAAAGATAAAATATATCCTTCTGGTTTTGACAGTTGGCTTTAATTTATAAATAATATATTTTTTAAACATAAGTACCAACACTAGTTAATCCTATTGATGACAAAATTGATTTTCTTGTAAGATCGATTTGTATCTATCTAGTGTTGACACTTAGCTTTAAATTTATAAATAATATATTGTTAAACATAAGTACCAAAACTAGTTGATTCTATTGATGACAAAATTGATTTTGTTGCATGATCAATTTGTGCACATCCAGTGTTGATATTAAGATTTAATTTATGAATTATGTGTTTGTTAAGAATAAGTACCAACACTAGTTGATCCTATTGATGACAAAATTAATTTTCTTTCAAGATCAATTTGTGTCCATCTAGTGTTGACACTTAGATTTAAATTTAGTTTTGACTTTTTTAGTTGGTAGATTTTGTTTTTATAATTAAGTCAAAATTAACATAGTTAAAGTTAAAAAGTTAAGTTGTTTAAATATGTTAAAATAAATTATATGTGGTTTAGTTGGTGAATTTAGTTGTAGGAATTAAGTCAGAACTAGTTAGACTTAAAAACTTGTTTAAATAAGTTCAAATAAATAATGTTGTTTAGTTGTTTAAATTACTAGAAATAAATAATGTGGTTTAGTTGTTTAAATTACTAGAAATAAATAATGTGGTTTAGTTTGTGGATAGATGTTGGAATTAAGTCAAAACTAGTTAGATTTAAAAAGTTTTTGAGTTGTTTAAGTAAGTTCAAATGAACAATGTGGTTTAGTTTGCATATTTAGTTGGTGGAATTAAGTCAAAATTAAACTAGTCAAAGTTAAAAAGTTGTTTAAATAAGTTCAAATAAAAAATGTGGTGTAGTTGGTGGATTTAGTTGTTAGAATTAAGTCACAACTAGTTAGATATAAAAATTTATTAAGTTGTTTAAATAAATTAAAATAAATAATGTGTTAGTTGGTGGAATTAAGTCAAAATTAAACCAAGTAAAATTCCTTAGTTGTTAAGTTGTTTAAATATATAACGTGGTTTAGTTTGTCAATTTAGTTGTTGAAATTAAGTCAAAATTAGTTAGACTTAAAAAGTTGTTAAGTTGTTTCAATAACTTCAAATAAATAATGTGGTTTAGTTGGTTGATGGAATTAAGTCAAAATTAGATAGACGGATCAGAATTAGTTATAAAAGTGACCTCCGGAAATCTATTTTTGTAGCTCGGTATTCACTATTTTTTTTTGCAGTGATCCATCTAATATGCTCGGCTTTTCCTTTATTAATCTCTTCCCAACAAACCTTGCTATTATGTAAGAGGTCTTATTCTTCTAAGTAGTGAAACTTTTCTTCAAAAAACTTAGTTTGATCAAACACATTCCCAACAGCTTCTCTAGACCAAGTACTAAGATTTTTGCTAAGCATATTTAGTTTATATTGAAACCTCCACATAGGGATACCAATGGCATTGGTGTTCCAAGGCTGTTCAACTAGCTATATAAAATTAGATTGATTAGCCCAAGAATCTAAAAACATGAACTATTTTGATATTTACTTGCATGTCATTGTGGCATTTGATAAAAAGAGGCATGTGATTGATACCTGTTCCTTTGAGGTGATTAACTTGATTGCAGTGGAAAATTCGAGCCCAATAATCATTAATAAACATTCTGTCTAGCCTCTTTCAGATTATTTTTCATGGCTTCCCATTGTTAGACCATGTGAATTTTGGACCAGTGTAATCCAAGGTCTACGAGTTCACAAGTATCCATAGTGCATACAAGAGCTAAAAGACAAGATATCTCTAATTCTATATATCTTTCCACACATTTTCTCCCTGAGATCCAGAATGACATTCACGACACCCCCAATGCACCTACGACCTTGAATCATACTAAGGAAATTATTAAGATATACCTAGAGCTCACCTCTTTCACATGAGGCGCGTTTTGCATAAAAATCTCTTACATACAAGTCCCATTTGGAGGGACTGTAAAACATTTTAATGATAATTTTCTTGTTGGTGTTAGCAACAATCATTGTCTTGAATATTCCCATTCCAAATAACAGAGCCAAATTTTTCCATTTGTATTGGAGATGCATGCAATGTTGATATCCCAAGAATTTCATGTAATTGTTGATCATTGTCATATTTACAAACGATTCTATATAACAGCGCAATCAGACCACAAGTTGCTTAGGTTAGCTGTTCCCCCTCAAGGTCTCTCTTCAGAGCAGGAAAAAACTACCTTATTTACCCAGCAGGATAGAATCGAATTCAAAATCCAAAGAAAGGTATAGATTCAATTTTTCACAGTCATTTCAATCTTTTTCTTCCAATAGATCAATATTGTTAATTTGAATATGTGTTTTAAACCTGTGAGTTGCTTTTTGGGACTTAACACCCTTATTATATGTCACGACCCAAATCGGACCGCGACTGGCACCCACACTTACCCTCCTGTGTGAGCAAACCAACCAAATCTAAACCTTAACATTTCAATATAATATCAACAAAAGTAATGCGGAAGACTCAAACTCATTAATAAAATCAATAACTATTATTATCCCCAAAATCTGGAATTCATCATCACAAGAACATCGATGATCAATTTACTAAACTAAGAGTATTCTAAAAACTAAAATAAAATACATAAAAGCTAGTCCGTGCCGGAACTTCAAGGCATCAAGACATGAATAGGAAGATCCAGTCCAAGCTAGAAGCATTAGCTCACCCTGCAGATCTGATGTAGTGAAGACTGGCCAGAGTTACTGTTGAGTCGAAGATGACGGCACGTTTGCTGCACTCCACAATTAAACAAGAAGAAAACATAAAAGTAGGGGTCAGTACAAAACACGGGTACTGAGTAGATATCATCGGCCAACTCAAAATAGAAATCAATATATACCAAATAATATCATAAAATCAACTATGATACTCAACATGTAGCAACAACAAGTACTATATCATTAACAATTACCGTCAAATTCACACATGAGGACTCAAGCCTCAAATACCATACTCATTTGGGAATTATGTTCATTAGATTGAGTATATTAACATCTTTCAAGATTCATTATCTTTATTTCCCTTGTGTCGGTACGTGACACTCCGCTCCCTCAATATTTATTAATCCTCTTGTGTTGGTACGTGACACTCCGATCCCCTAAATCTACGTGTCGGTTCGTGACACCCGATCCCCTAAATCTACGTGTCACTTTGTGACACCTGATCCCCTAATTCTACGTGTCAGTTCGTGACACCCGATCCCCTAATTCTACGTGTCGATTCGTGACACCCGATCCCCTAATTCTACGTGTCAGTTCGTGACACCCGATCCCCTAATTCTATGTGTCAGTTCGTGACACCCGATCCCCTAATTCTACGTGTCGGTTCGTTACACCCGATCCCCTAATTATACGTGTCGGTTTGTGATACACGATCCCCTAATCTCTTTTTATCAATTCATCAAGCCTTCTTTCTCACCAAGGCATCATCCATCTCATTAATTTAGTTCATCACGCCTTGTTTCATACCAAGGCCTCATTATTAACAAAGAGATTAGGTTTTTGCAAGATTTGGGATTCAATAACTTCATCATGCTTATATAATCACAATTATATAATCACATTAATGCAAGCATACAATTAAGCACATAACAGGGTTTACAATATTATCAATACATATCATTCGCTATTAAGAGTTTACTACGAATATCGTAAGAGAAACCATAACCTACCTCCACCGAAGATTTCGTGATCAAGCAAGTGATTTCCCAAGCTTTGTGTTTTTTCCTCTCGTTCAATCCTCTTTCTCGTTCGACTTTCTCTCTCTTTCTCTTGTTCTTTCTATTTTCTTTATTCAAACCCTCCTTCTTTTATTCTAATTAGTATATAATTAAGAATAAAACATGGCAATAATAACCCACTAATTAACTTAAGGTTACCTCTTTTAACCCCCAAGTAATTAGACTTATTAACATTAACCCACTAACTTTATAATTAAAGCAAGAATAGTCAAAAACGCCCCTTAAAACGTATAAGGAAATCCGATCCAGGCTTTGATTACGCAGTCTGTGACGGCCCGTCGTGCCTGTGACGGTCCGTCCTGCAGGTTGACGCAAGGTTCAGAGACTCAATTTCAACCAAAGAGTCTGTGACGGTCCGTCATGCCCGTGACGGTCCGTCCTGCCATTCCGTTATGAAGTTCAGAGAGTCGATTTTCAGTACCCAATTTCAAAATTTCTAAGTGTTTTGAAATCAGACCCCTCGACGGTCCATCGTGCTCATGACGGTCCGTCGTGGGTTCCCCCGTCTCAGCTTGTTTTTCCAGAAATAAAATCTGCTACTCAAAACGACTAAACAGGTCGTTACATTAGATACCAATTTACCCATCGTTCGTCCCCGAACGATCACAAGAAGGAAAACAAGGGCGAGAAGGAGTACCTGAATCTTTAAACAGATGTGGGTATCTTTCTTGCATATCTGCCTCCTTCTCCCAACTGGCTTCTTCAACCGGTCGATTCTTCCATTGCACCTTGATGGATGCAACCTCCCTTCACCTCAACTTGCGGACTTCTCTATCTAAAATAGCAACAGGCTCCTCCTCATAAGACCAATTCTCATCAAGCAAAACTGAATTCCAGCGAATAATATAGTTTTCATCTCCATGGTATCTTTTCAACATAGACACATGAAATACCGGATGTACTCCGGACAGCCCTGGAGGCAAGGCTAACTCATAATCCACCTCCCCTACTCGCTTAAGTACTTTAAATGGTCCAATATACCTTGGACTTAGCTTACCCCTTTTACCAAACCGCATCACCACTTTCATGGGCGAAACCTTCAGCAAGACTTGTTCACCCTCCATGAATTCTAAGTCTCTAACCTTTCAATCTGCATATTCTTTTTGCCTACTTTGCGCCGCTAAAAGCTTTTCTTGAATAGATTTCACTTTCTCTATCGAATCCCTCAAAAGATCAGTACCCCAAGGTCTAACCTCGAATGCATCAAACCAACCAATGGGGGACCTACATCTCCTACCATACAATGCTTCAAATGGAGCCATATCAATGCTTGAGTGATAGCTATTATTGTATGAAAATTCCGCTAAGGGTAAGAAGTCATCCCAATGGCCACCAAATTCTATTACACACGCACGAAGCATATCCTCCAACACTTGAATCGTTCGCTCAGACTAGCCATCGGTCTGAGGATGGAACGCGGTACTAAGGCCCAACCTAGTACCTTATTCAGCATGTAATGTTCTCCAAAACTTAGAAGTAAACTGCGTACCTCTATCTGAAATGATGGAGAGTGGAACCCCATGCAACCGAATAATTTCTGAGATATATATTTTGGCTAACTTCTCAACATTGTAAGTCACCTTAACCGGAATAAAATGAGCAGACTTAGTTAACCTATCAACAATCACCCAAATAGAGTCGTACTTACCCATCGTCTTTAGAAGACCAACCACGAAGTCCATTGCGATTCTCTCCCATTTCCATTCCGGAATGGGCATTCTCTAAAGTGTTCCTCCGGGCCTTTGGTGTTCATACTTTACGTGTTGACAGTTTGGACATTTGACAATAAAATCTACAATATCACGCTTCATTCTACTCCACCAAAAGTGTTGCTTTAGGTTGCGATACATCTTGGTTGCACCAGGGAGTATAGAATACCTTGAACTATGAGCCTCTGCCAGGATAGTGTTGATCAAATCATCGACGCAGGGTACACATACCCTTCCCTTGATCCTCAAAACACCTTCCTCATCGATTTGGGCTTCCTTAGCCTCTCCTCGCAATACCTTATCTTGGATTCTGCACAGTTTCTCATCATTAAACTGTCTTCCCTTAATCTTGTCAAGAAAAGAAGATCTTGCCTCCACACAAGCAAAAAATCCTCCCTTATCATTTAATTCTAATCTCATCAAGTCGTTAGCTAGAGTCTGAACCTCTCTAGCCAATGGACGTCTAGAAGCTTGCAAGTGAGCTAGACTTCCCATGCTTCCCGCCTTTCTACTTAAAGCATCCGCTACAACATTCGCCTTCCCCGAATGATACAAAATGGTGATGTCGTAGTCCTTCAGTAGTTCCATCCATCTCCTCTGTCTCAAGTTCAAATCTTTCTGAGTAAAGACATACTGTAGGCTACGATGATCCGTATAGACCTCACACTTAACCCCATATAAATAGTGTCTCCGTTGCTTTAATGTAAACACTACCGCGGACAATTCCAAATCATGAGTTGGATAGTTACGTTCATGCACTTTTAATTGTCTGGAAGCATAAGCAATCACATTCTTCTCTTGCATTATCACTGCACCCAAACCCGAATAGGATGCATCACAATAGACAATGAAATTCCTACCTTCCACTGGCAAGGTGAGAATTGGTGCAGTAGTCAACATAGTCTTGAGCTTCTGGAAGCTTTCCTCACACTCATCCGACCATACAAATGGAACATTTTGCTTAGTCAAGTTCGTCAGTTGGGAAGCAATAGAAGAGAATCCCTTGACAAAGTGGCGGTAGTAGCTAGCTAACCCAACAAAGCTCCTTATTTCTGACACATTAGTAGGTCTTACCCAATTCTTCATTGTCTCAATCTTAGAAGGATCCACCATCACTCCATCCTTAGAAACCACATGCCCCAAGAAGGACACTGCATCTAGCCAAAACTCACACTTGGAGAATTTGGCATAAAGCTTTTTCTCCCTTAACATTTCCAATACCATTCTCAAATGCTCTTCATGTTCCTTCTTGCTCTTTGAGTATACCAATATGTCATCAATGAATACGATCACAAAAAGATCCAAATATGGCTTAAAAATCCCGTTCATCAAACTCATGAACGCAGCAGGGGCATTCGTAAGACCAAAAGACATCACTACAAATTCGTAATGCCCATACCTAGTTCTAAAAGCAGTCTTTAGCACATCCGTTGCCCGTATTTTCAATTGATGATAACCGGATCTTAAGTCAATCTTAGAGAAGACACAAGCACCTTGTAACTGATCGAACAAGTCATCAATGCGAGGAAGAGGATACTTGTTCTTTATGGTTACCTTGTTTCGTTGTCTGTAGTCTATGCACATTCGGAAACTTCCATCCTTCTTCTTCACAAACAAAACCGGAGCACCCCAAGGAGATGCACTTGGTCTAATGAAGCCTTTGTTCAACAACTGTTGAAGTTGGGCTTTTAACTCTCTTAACTCCGTGGGAGCCATTCTATAAGGGGGTATAGAAATGGGGCGAGTACCCGGTTCAAGATCAATACAAAAGTCAATATCCCTATCTGGTGGCATACCAGGAAGATCTGCAGGGAACACATCCAGAAACTCACGAATCACCGAAACCGACTCAATCGAAGGTACTTGGGTAGTGTCATCCTTGAGATGTGCCAAGAAAGCTAAACACCCTTTACTAACCATTTTCTTATCACGAAGAAAAGAGATGATACGCACTGGTTTGGAAGTGTAGTCACCCTCCCACACTAACGGATCTGTCCCAGGCTTGGCTAACGTCACCATTTTTGCATTACAATCCAAGATCACAAATTGAGGAGAAAGCCAAGTCATACCCAAAACTACATCAAAATCAACCATTTCTAAGATGACCAAATCTACATAAGTGTTGCTCCCCACAAAGTTCACCAAACAAGACCTATATACCTTTTCAACTACCACAGACTCACCCACCGGAGTAGAAACACGAATAGGCATATCAAGTAATTCACAATGTAAATTTAGACCATTAGCAAATGAGGAAGATACATAAGAAAATGTGGATCCAGGATCAAACAATACAGAAGCCATGCAATCACAAACCAGAAGATTACCTGTGATGACAGCATCAGATGTCTCCGCCTCCGATTTCCTAGAGAAAGCATAACAATGGGCCCTTTCGTTTGTTTGTCCGTTGCCCCACCATGTTGTGATGTAGTGGCTCCAGTTTGCCCATCACCCCGGCCGTTTTGGTGACCACCATTACCTCGACCACCACGTCCTCCAGAATAACGGCCTCTACCATGACCACCTCTACCTCTAGCTATTGGGGGTCTATAACTCTGTTTGGGACAATTCCTCCTAATATGTCCAGTCTCCCCACATCCATAACACTCTCTAGAATCAAGCATAGGTCTCTCAGAGAAGTGTTGACCGGTCTGAGGTGGACCCCCAACTACAGTCTGTAGTGAAGACTGAATGGGTCGAACTGAGTAACCTCTGGAACCCTGTCCTCTAGAGTAAGAACCATTAAACTCACCTCCCTTTCGAAACCTTTTTGAAATAGTTGCCATGGTAAAGTCATCTGGCTTCACTCCCTCTACCTCAATCACGAAGTCTACCACTTCTTGAAAAGATTTCGCTGTAGCCGCTACCTGTAAGGTTGAAATCCGCAACTCTGACCTCAACCCCTTCACAAAACGACGAATCCGCTCTTGTGGACTGAAACAAAGTTGGGTGGCATATCTGGATAGTGCACGAAACTTAGCCTCATATGCATTGAGAGACATTCTACCTTGCCCTAGGCTCAAGAACTCATCCCTTTTCCTATCCCTCAAAGTCCGGGGGATATACTTCTCCATAAACAAGCTAGAGAATGAGGCCCAAGTCATAGGTGGTGCCTCTGTTGGTTGACACTCAACATGTGACCGCCACCACATTTTGGCGTTCCCTTGAAACTGATAATTCACGAACTCAACACCAAACCGTTCTACTATACCCATCTTGTGTAGTAGCTCGTGACAGTCAACCAGAAAATCATAAGCATCCTCAGATTCAGCACCCTTGAAGACTGGAGGTTTCAATTTCAAGAACATACTGAAAAGTTCATGTTGATCATTTGTCATTATAGGCCCAGTATTCAGACGTGGAAACGTGCCTATTTCCAATGGAACATCCATGCGGGGAGCCGCAGTAGCCGTATGTTGTACCTCCGGAGCCGGAGGTGCTGGTGCAAAAAATACTGGAGGTGTCTGGCCTTGATCAGACAACCCACTAAGATAAGCGAGCACCTGATTTATCATCTCTGGGTAGGCTGGGGTGGCAATCCCTCATTCTGCCCTTGTTCATCTTCCCAATCCTCCCCTTCTCTTATTACTTCCTCAGTCGGTGGAGGAGTCACCGCCCTAGCATCAGATGGGCTAGGTTATCGTCCTCTTCCCCTAGAGGACGTCCTCCCACGACCTCTACCACGGCCTCTTGCCGCTGCTCTTCCTCGAGCTACAGCCCCAGTGGCTGGCTCAGACGCACCCTGTCCCGCCGGTGCTGGTGTTGATGTTGGCGTAGTCGTGGCTCTAGTTCTAACCATCTGCGAAAGAGAGTGAAGATGGTCAGATACCAATTTGTATCACCTAGATACCAATTGGACCCAACTAATAGCACAAAAGAAAGAAAGAAGGAATGGAATTTTCCTAAAGTCTTATAGCCTCTCAAAGAAAAGTAAAGGCGTCCCCCTACCATTTCCTTAAGACTCTACTAGACTCGTTCTTGTGTGATGAGACCAACGAACCTAATGCTCTGATACCAAGTTTGTCACGACCCAAATCGGACCGCGACTGGCACCCACACTTACCCTCCTGTGTGAGCGAACCAACCAAATCTAAACCTTAACATTTCAATATAATATTAACAAAAGTAATGCGGAAGACTCAAACTCAATAATAAAATCAATAACTATTATTATCCCCAAAATCTGGAAGTCATCATCACAAGAACATCTATGATCAAATTACTAAACTAAGAGTATTCTAAAAACTAAAAAAAATACATAAAAGCTAGTCCGTGCCGGAACTTCAAGGCATCAAGACATGAATAGGAAGATCCAGTCCAAGCTAGAAGCATTAGCTTACCCTGAATATTTGATGTAGTGAAGACTCGCTAGAGTTACTGTTGCGTCGAAGATGACGGCACGTTTGCTGCACTCCACAATTAAACAAGAAGAAAACATAAAAGTAGGGGTCAGTACAAAACACGGGTACTGAGTAGATATCATCGGCCAACTCAAAATAGAAATCAATATATACCAAATAATATCATAAAATCAACTATGATACTCAACATGTATCAACAACAAGTACTATATCATTAACAATTACCGTCAAATTCACACATGAGGACTCAAGCCTCAATACCATACTCATTTGGGAATTATGTTCATTAGATTGAGTAGATTAACATCTTTCAAGATTCATTATCTTTATTTCTCTTGTGTCGGTACGTGACACTCCGCTCCCTCAATATTCATTAATCCTCTTGTGTCGGTACGTGACACTTCGATCCCCTAAATCTACGTGTCAGTTCGTGACACCCGATCCCCTAAATCTACGTGTCGGTTCGTGACACCCGATCCCCTAATTGTATGTGTCGGTTCGTGACACCCGATCCCCTAATTCTATGTGTCGGTTCGTGACACCCGATCCCCTAATTCTACGTATCAGTTCGTGACACCCGATCCCCTAATTCTACGTGTCGATTCGTGATACCCGATCCCCTAATTCTACATGTCGGTTCGTGACACCCGATCCCCTAATCTCTTTTTATCAATTCATTAAGCCTTCTTTCTCACCAAGGCATCATCCATCTCATTAATTTAGTTCATCACGCCTTCTTTCATACCAAGGCCTTATTATTAACAAAGAGATTAGGTTTTTGCAAGATTTGGGATTCAATAACTTCATCATGCTTATATAATCACAATTATATAATTACATTTATGCAAGCATACAATTAAGCACATAGCAGGGTTTACAATATTATCAATACATATCATTCGCTATTAAGAGTTTACTACGAATATCGTAAGAGAAACCATAACCTACCTCCACCGAAGATTTCGTGATCAAGCAAGTGATTTCCCAAGCTTTGTGTTTTTTTCTCTTGTTCGACTTTCTCTCTCTTTCTCTTGTTCTTTGTATTTTCTTTATTCAAACCCTCTTTCTTTTACCCTAATTAGTATATAATTAAGAATAAAAGATGGCAATAATAACCCGCTAATTAACTTAAGGTTACCTCTTTTAACCCCCAAGTAATTAGACTTATTAACATTAACCCACTAACTTTATAATTAAAGCAGGAACAGTAAAAAATGCCCCTTAAAACGTATAAGGAAATCTGATCCAGGCTGGGATTATGCAGTCTGTGACGGCCCGTCGTGCCTGCGATGGCCCGTCCTGCAGTTCATCGCAAGGTTCAGAGACTCAATTTCCGCCAAAGAGTCTGTGACGGTCCGTCACGCCCGTGACGGTCCGTCCTGCCATTCCATTACGAAGTTTAGAGAGTCGATTTTCAGTACCCAATTTCAGAATTTCTAAGTGTTTTGTAACGAGAGCCCTCGATGGTCCGTCGTGCTCATGACGGTCCGTCGTGGGTTCCGCCGTCTCAGCCTGTTTTTCCAGAAATAAAATCTGCTGCTCAAAACGACTAAACAGGTCATTACAATATATATCCCCAGCCCCCCAAAAAAATGGAACTAATCATTGCTAACAAGGAGATAGATTAGTTTGTATTTCACTTCGTATTAGGGAGAGTAAATTTTTCATTGTTTTTCTTGTTGTCTTTACCTTGTTAATTTTTGTTTTTCTTGGCAGGGGAGAAACCATCATTGTTGCACAATCTTTTGTTGGTGTAGTTAGATCCGAAGAGGTGATGTTTGGGAGCTTGCGGACATGATGCAATACTTCATCTGTAATTTGTAATATTTGTCACTCTAGTTATTTTTTAGAATTTGTTTCCTTTTATTAGATAGAAATCTTTTTCCAACGAAAACATTATGATATTTGGTGGATATAAATTGCCACTAATTATCTTTTTACTTTATTTATTTCTATGATTAAATCATTGATAAAAAATTCAGTAACAAAATATTGTTGTGGAATTTAAAAGACACTACTAGTTTTATTTTTTAAAAAAAAAAAACATTCTTATTATATTGTAGTTGTTGTAAATTCCCACATTGAAAAATAGAAATTATATTGTCGGGGTACTATAGACCCCAATAATATATTATTTTTTGTAGCATTGTGATTATATTTCGGGGATTTATATACTCCCACATTTTTTTTCAAACATTAATATCATATTTTGGAGGTTTATAAACCCCCACGTGTGTATTTTTGTTTTTAAAATATTGATATCATTTTGTAGTTATAAATTGCCACTCATTATCTTTAAAAACCCAACAGATTCACAATTCATTTTGTTGCGTTCTTCGTGGAGGTTTCATAAAAACGCCAACAACTATACTCGTGGCAACAATAATTGTGGCATTTAAAAAACCGCCGCTTTTTTTTGTCATGGTCAGAAACGTCACAAATTGTCAAAAAATCTGCCACAATTTACCAGTTTTTTTTTGTAGTGAACATTACATAATTCATCATCATATTAAATAATAGACAGTAGATATAAGCAATTCAACATGATAGAATCATAATTCAATCAACATTAAATTAAGATCACAAAGCCCACACATAGGCTAAATCGTGAGTCTGAAGGGAGCATGGGTTCATTGTGCAATTGGATTTTAATTCACGTTACAATTATTATAATAACATCAATTCATCATTAGAAAACCTTTGAAAACATTTTGAGAAAGAACCTATGACCAGATTGAAGAAGAAGAAGTTTGATCATGAAATTGCATTGAAAACATTGAAACGAACTCTCTAGGTGGAAGATTAACTAGAGATGAAGGATCACCATACCTCATTATATAAGAAAGCCACAAAAACTTGATGAAGAAACCATCACAATCCAATCTACAAGTTGTTCTTCACCTTAATCTCCAATGGAGGTTTCTAGAAAGAATATTTTGGGAGAGAGAAGTCTGATATGTGAGGATTGGGAATAGGGTTGTCACATTTTTAACCCACTTAATACACCCAAATATAAAAAAATAAATCAACTAGGGTCAAGTTAGCACGTGGGGTGAATTTCCCATTCACCACTTAAATGAAAGCAGCGTGCATGACAGTTTTTGCAGCCTGCATTGACAGACCCGTTGATGCCCAGTAGGTCCATCAACGGACCGTACTGCATGCCGTCATTTGGGTTTGGGGCTTCACAACGTCCTTGATGCTTCACCAGGCTGAGTGTCAATCGAAGCCTCATCATCGACGAGGCGTAGGTGAACTTATTAGCCGTCGGTTGAAGGAAATTGGTATACACTGCCAAGGCAGTGTCTTGTTACACTTTTGTCCCTCCTTGAGGGACTTTTGCGGGGACATTGGGGATTTATACCCGGACGTTTCCAAAATAATTATAAATATTAGCAAGGACCTTCCACATAAGTTTCACCCAAAATAAATACTCGCAACACGTCAAAACATGCTAGGCACACTCATGTGTCACAAGCACATTTCAAGGGCTAACTTTTGAACATCTTGGACGTTTGTGTCACGACCGTAATCTAGACCACAGACGAGACCGGCGTCGTTGATCTCTCAGAGGTTACCGACAAGCCTACATAGATCATCATTACTTTATCTAGGTTAATTTTAGCGGAAAATTTAAACATTTTGTTTTCTTATTTCATGTGAAACACATTATAATTAAAATCATAGGCGTTCACAAATCAGTAATCTAATATAGAAATAATCAAAGGAAAGAAGCAGTTCATAATTGCATTAAACGTATCCTTGCCAAAACGAAAACAATACAAAGTCTAAAATGAAACGAGAAATGAAACATTAGTGGAATATACTCCACTAAATCAAACCTATATATAAGATAGAATATAATGGGCAAGCTTCCTCAAAAGCATGAGAGCTTACCAAGTTCGGATGAATGCTCCACGTCCGGATAATTGCAGCGTCGTATCGTAAGCTGTAGCGTCCACCTGTGCCTGCACCTAAAAGTATAGAGTTGTATGGGATTAGTACACACTTGTACTATGTATGGGTATATGAAAGCACACACCAAGTACATGCATGATTAAGAAGAGCTCTCTCCTAATGATATGAATTATGGAAAGTCAAGTCAGTGGACTTGCCAAATTTGGATTAAGAAAGTCAGTGGACTTGCCAAACATGGATTAGGGAAGTCAATGGACTTGCCAAATTTGGATTCAAAAAGTTAGTGGACTTTCCAGATTTTGATTAGGAAAGTCATGCCATGAGAATAACATGCATAATCATACTTATCATTTTACAAGCAGCACATAATATATTACACATATTATACCATATAATTCATATCATTCTTTTATATGCCATGAGACCTTGGAATCATGGACTTGAAATTAGGAATTACCAAAACGAGGGCTCAACATATGGGACCTCAACTAGGGAGCCTTCTTTAACAAACAAAGAGTCTACTTCATTAATTCATGTGTACTTCATTTACATTCTTTCATATACTTGTGATCTTTCATATACTAGTGTAACCACCAATCATACCTAACATGTATTTTAAGACTCTCATGGGGTTAGCTGTGCAATGACCAAGAATAACCTTGTTTTATTACTTAAGTCAAGCTCACCTCTTGATTATCCTATCCTAACAACTTTAGTATCGTTCATTTCATTATGTGCATTCGTTGAGGGTGACCTCATTCTTTCTTTGGGAACTTTAACCTTAACCAATATAGATCATGTGAGCATCATGAAATCCAATGTGTAATCCCCGCACAGAAAAGATGTGGAATCACTGTCCAAAGTGAACCAAAACATGCTAGCGTATAATTGAACCCTACTAGATCCCTATATGGGTAGTATAGGTTCAAAGACTAAGATATAAGGAGGCCCATACCCGGCATGCCGGACAATCTCATCTCATGAATGGTACATGAGCCTCCGCCTTTCCCAAAGGAAGGCATCATCGCTCATTGCTAGCCTATATGTGCTCAGTATAAAGTTCCATTACATTTAACTCATACATCATAGAAGCTTGCTTCTACCATGAGGACATCATAACTCATTAGATGATTTCTCATCTCATCATTAGTATAAAGTATGCATTAACATAACATTTACTTAGTCTTATTTGAGATTGCTCTCATGTTTCACATTAGCCTCTTATCATATTGTCACCTCATTCACTAATTTTAACACGTTTGCTTTTCATAATTCCTCACCCCTTCACGTGAATGTTCATTACATTATATGACAATACACTTGGCCATTTAGTGTGTTTCACACTCTTACTTGACCCTTCTAGTGTTAAATAATTTTAATCAGATACATCCTAGGCTCACTTACTTTTAAACGTATGTTAGACTTATAAGTCCACATATACAAGCCATGAGGCTTCATTTATAGTTTGTCTATGTATTCATGTTTACCCAAGATTATGTGGTACAATACTTATGCATCTTATACATATGCCGAGATATTGATTTCCATCTTTTGAGACAACATTAATTAAATATTTACTTACGTATGACTTATGTGTTAATAAAGAATTGGGAAAGGGAACCTGATTTTTAATCCCTTGGACAACACTTAATCTTACTTTAAACTTGATAATCTCACTTTTCAAATTTGGGGAACCCTAGTTCGATCCCCATCAACCTCATAATATTTCCTTTATTTTTCTCCTCTCCTTTTTCGTTTAAGTCAAGGAGGTTTTGGGTTCAATCCTCCATAAGCTCATTGTTTTGCTTTTAATTATCTTTTAACATTCTCACTTATCCAAGAGGTTGTAGGTTCAATCCCCACTTTCCACATTTGTTTTCTCCTTTATTTTTATCCTAACTCTCTCATCCATTCAAGAGGTTGGTGGTTCAATCCCCACTCTCCACATTTATTTTCTTTATTATTTTTCTCCCTAAGGGCACTCAGGTTCGAATCCCGTGTGCCTTACTCCTTTTTATGTTAATTAATTAAAATATGCCTTAGTGAAATATTAGCATTTTCAGTCAAGGTCACCCAAGTTTGATTCCACTTAACCCCATTTCCTCATTTATTTGTTAATGATTTTTTTGCGAGGCTCGGGTTCAATCCCTTGCGACCTCAAATAAATTATCAGTCATACAATTTCGAGCATCGTTTCGTGAACATATTCATCGTAAACATCACATTACACGCCTAATCTACCAGGAGACATACTAACCTAAGATCATTGGGAGCTAGTGACAGGGAACATTTAATGGTGAACAATCCTATTTTTCGGAGTAGATTCATTGGAAACTTAAGGGTCTCTTGGGAAATGGACCAAGAGTAAGAAAACCCATACCTTATTTCACGTCGTTCAACCCTTGAACGTGCTTCCAAAAGAACTTCTCCAAATTCACGTCCAAGTCTCGAAACCTCAACAAAAAACTCAACAGGAAAACCCTTTCTTTTGTCTTACGTTTTTTGTTAACGCTTTGTAAATGTTTTTAACGTGAAAGTACTTCAAGTGTGAAGAATTTTGTGCTGCTTTTCAGTTCTTATGTTTTGTTTAGGCAGAGAGAACGTGAAAATAAAGAGAGAGATATTGACGTTAGAGAGATTTCAATGTGAAAGAGAGTTGAAAGAGTTGAAGTAGTTTAGACTTAGTCAACTAGGTTTCTTAGGCAATACTTAGTAAAATAAAATATCTTAATTAATAAATTATAATTAATAGTTAAAATATGATTTTTTTTTATTAAATCAGCTATTAAATATTATTTAATTAAATTAATTTACTAATTTAAATAAAAAAAATTAAATCATTGCTCCCACCTAGATTCAAACCCGGGTGGAGCATGATTTTGCTAAAAGGGCAATTTCAGCCCTCTCTACCGAAAATACCCCTCCACCTTTTTAGTTTAACAATTAATTACATATTTATGGTAATCACGATACTACCCTTAGCCTGGAAAAGACCATTTTACCTCTAGACCCTCCTAAGTTAAGATTTCTTCTTTTCAAGTCCGATAAAGACTGATCTAATTAAATCTTCATATTCGGGATCCCTACATGGATAGACCCAACCTTTCCTATCTCATTAACTCCCAATGTTAGTTGGATTGAATGTATCAAGGGTTCAAAGGTCTGGTTTAACACGCATCAATCTGTGTGAACTCGATCTAATTGTAGGCATTCTAGACACATTAAGAATTACTTAGCATATCCATTATTAAGGTTGTTACATTATCCCCCCCCTTTGGAACATTCCTCCCCGAATGACACTACTAACTATCTAGTGTAATGCCAGTCAGATCATAATATAGTTACTACACACAATCAAGTAATACCAACAAAGAATGATAAAAAGGGAAACTTAGACTCCTTAAGAGATGGAGAGAAGAGGGTAGCAAGATCTCATATCGTACTCGGCCTCCAATGTAGCACCCTCAACAAGATTATTCCTCCACAACGTCCGTCTTCGCTGTAGCTATCTCCTGGTTCCTCAACAGCTTGATCTGTCGGTCTAAAATCTCAACAGGTACCTCCTAATAAGACATGTCTTCATCGACCCCCAAACCTTCAACAGGTAAAATCGGTGCTAGATCACCTAGGCACTTGTTTAACATAGAAACATGAAAGACTGGATGAGTAGAAGCTAGCTGCACAGGCAATGCCAACTTATAGTCCACCTCCCCAACACGCTGTAGGATCTCATATGACCCAATATACCTCGGACTCAACCTCCCCTTCCTTCAAAACCTCATCACCCCCTTCATAGGTGATATCTTCAAATAGACCTGGTCACCAACATTAAACTATAAGGGTTGTTTTCTGTTGTATGCATAAGACTTCTGCCAACTATAATCAGTATCCAACCTGTCCCTAATCACCCTGGCCTTCTCTAAGGCCTCATGAATGATATTTGGACCTAAAATGGATGACTCTCTAACCTCGAACCACCAAACTGGAGACCTACATCTTCTACCATACACCGCCTCAAGCGGTGCCATCCCAATGCTGGAGTGGTACCTATTATTATACGAAATCTCTATCAAAGGCCGATGGTCGTCCCAACTAACCCTGAATTAAATCACACACACCCTCAATATATCCTCCAATTTATGAATGGTGCGCTCTGTATGCCCATCAGTCTGAGGATGAAAGGCAGTACTAAGCTTCCCCCGTGTTCCTAAGTTCTTCTAGAAGGATCTCCAGAAATGTGAAGTGAACTGAGCTCTTCTATCTTAAATGATAGATAAAGGAATACCATGCCATCTCACAATCTCATCAATGTAGAGTCTCGTATAATCCTCGACTCTATCAGTAGACTTTACAGGGATAAAGTTGGTAGACTTAGTCATCTTCTCCACATTAACCTATATGGAGTCATGCTATCTTCTATTCTTCGAAAGACCAACCACGAAGCTCATAGTAATGGCCTCCCACTTCCAAGTCATAACCTCAATCATCTGAGTAAGACCGCCAGACTTAAGATGTTCTGCTTTAACCTGTTGACAATTAGGACACTTGGCCACATATTCAGCAATGTCCTTCTTCATGTCATCCCACCAATAGATCTGCTTAAGGTCCTTACACATCTTAGTGGAACCTGGATGTCTCAAATATTTGGAACCATGGGCCTCTGAAAAAATTTGGTCCGTAAATCATCCACATCTGGTAGACACAGCCTGTCCTAGTACCTAAGTATGCCGTCACCTCTCAAAACAAAAGACTCATTCATCTTTAACAAAACTGAGTCCTTCAACTCCATAAAAACCGGATCAAGATGTTGACCTTTCTTGACTGCAACTACCAAGGATGATTCATAACTAGGATGAACTGAAACACCCCACTAGTAAAGTCAACCAACCGCACACCCTGTCTGTGTACATCTTTCACCAACTCTTTCTCATTCTCAACATGGGCTCTACTTCTCATGTTCATCTTGCTCAAAGCATCAACTAAACATTAGCCTTACCCGGATGGTAGTGGACATTCATCTCATCTTCAACAAATCCAACAACTTCCACTAACATAGATTCAATTCCCTCTCCACACTTAGGCAAAGTAAGTACCGGAGCTGAAGTGAGTCTATCTTTGAGCTCTTGGAAACTCTTCTGAAAAGTCTTTGCCTATTCAAACTTGACTTTATTTTTCGTCAAAGATGTGAGTGGGGCACCAATGGAAGAAAAATCCTCCACGAACCTGCGATAATAACTAGCCAATCCCAATAAGCTACAAATATCTGTGGGAGTAAGAGGTTTCGACCAAGTTCTTAACTACCTCAGTCTTCCTGGGGTCTACCTCCACACCTTTTTCGGACCTGCATGACCCAGTAAAGTCACACTGATCTATGCCAAAATTCACACTTACTGAATTTTACATACAACCAATGTTGTCTATGTACCTATAAGGTTAGTCTCAAATGATGTTCATTCTCTTCATTGGTCTTAGAGTAGATGAGAATGTGATCAATGAATACTATAACAAAAGACTGAAGGTATTCACGAAAGACTCTGATCATGAGATCCATAAATGCAGAAGGTGCATTATTGAGATCGAGTGACATAACTAGAAACTCGTAATGACCGTAACGGGTATAAAAGGCCATCTTTGGAACATCTTCATCCTAACCCTAAGCTGATGGTACCCTAAATGAAGATCAATCTTAGAGAAGAAACTATACCCTTGGAGTTGGTCGAACAAGTCATCTATTCTGGGAAGTGGATATTTATTCTTGATAGTGACTTTGTTGAGTTGCCGATAATTGATACATATTCTAAGGGTTCCATTTTTTTCACAAACAACATTGAAGCTCCCCAAGGGGATATGCTCGGCTGATTGAAACCCTTATCAGTGATATCCTTTAACTGTAGCTTCAACTCTTTGAGTTCAGCTGAAGCCATTTTGTAAGGAGGGATCGAAATTGGTTTTCTCTCGAGGGGGAGAAACTCCAGGAAAATCATCAGGAAACACATCTAGGAACTCATTCACCACATGCACTAATTCTATGGAAGGAATATCACAATCTAAATCATTGAAACTCACAAGATTACACAATAATCCGTTGGACATCATTTTATTGGCCTTAAGGTTCGAAATCAAAGGATTAGGACGGCTCGAATTGTACCCCTCCCAGACTAAGTGTACTTCATTAGGGCAACAAAATCTCACAACCCTACTAGGACAATGCATACAAACATAACAACTATGAAGTCAGTCCATGCCAAGAATAATATCAAAATCATTCATTGGTAACACAACCAAGTCTGCACACATAGTCTTACACATACAACTATTGGGCAATCCTTGTATACTCTATCAGTTCTTATATTATCTCCTAAAGGTGTACAAACCACTATAGGATCATGCAACACTTCAGGAAATATCTCAAAAGTGACAGCAAGCAAAGGAGTTACAAAGGAAAGAGTAGACACTGGATAAAGTAATGCATAAATAGAACTTGAGAATACTTGAAGCATACTTGTGACCACATAAACGGACTTCTCCTGCTCCTCCTTTCCCTTCAGGGCGTTAAACATGTTCCTCTTAGGAGGATCAGCTATGGCTACACCCTGTGAATTAGGCCTAGGGTGAGCATTAACTCAAGCCTAACCTCTGTTTTGTGGGCTGTCCTTGACCATGTGCCCGTTCTTTATGCAACCGAAGCACGCATTAGTGCACTTTCTCAACTATCTACTATGAGCAAGGATGCACTTGCCACAATCCTTTCTGGGACGCTGCACATAACCTCTATTGCCTTTCTTAGGCTCGAGTCTTACTTCTCTAGGTGTTGCACTCCTCTTAAAGTTAGAGTTTCCCAAACTCTGATGCCCCTTTTTTAATCTGGGCTACTCACGAACGGCGAAGTTGTTCCTGTTGCCACTATTACTGGGACATTCCTGATCGGAAGTTTTACGCCTCCTAACATCACGTACACCCTTCTTATTCCGGCTATCCTCTACCTGCTGGACATGCACCATCAACCTGGAGAGGTCCATATTATTGTAGAGCATCACAGCCCGACACTCCTCCTACAGATCTCTGGTGATTCCTGTGAGGAACCTGCTCATCTCATCCCCATTGTTAGACACAAGTGAAGTGGCATACCCGGACAGTTTAATATACTACAGGGAATACTCCCTGACTCTCATAGATCCCTACTTAAGGTTGATAGATTCCTCAACCTTTGCCTCCCTCATCTCCCTGGGGAAGAATCTCTCCAAGAAGGCTGTCTTAAACAACTCCCAAGTGACCAAAAATCCACCCAAAGCTCGAGTATCCTACCACATCTTGCACCAAGACTGTGCAACATCCTTGAGCTGATAGGAAGCAAGCTCAACCTTCTTAGTATCTGTGGCCCCCAAGGCCACAAAGATATTATGTACCTCATCCATAAACTCCTGGGATCCTCTGAAGTCTTTGACCCTATGAAAATAAGAGGATTCATCATCATAAAATCCTGTAGTTGATCTACCATGCTACGTACGGGTGGGTTCTCCCACTGAACATCCTGTCGATTGGCCTGGGCCGTCATATCCTGGGCCTGCATAGTGACATCTTGATCCATCTGAGCAAGAGTGGTCTGCACCTCCATATCAGTCAACCTAGTTGGTTAACTGGCATGGCCACTCCTTCAGCTAGAGCCTTAGGTTGAACTTGGTTACCCCCAACAGCTGATCCTCCTCTCCTTTGACCAACGTTCCTTCTAGTGTTTATTTTCTATATATAATATGAATTGATGTCATACACGCTCATAACACCAAGAAATTAGACATTTGAAAAGGCATGATAAGATCAGAAGAAAGGAATTTTTTTTCTATGCATCATGCAATCTCTAATTCAGGATAGTGGTGCACTTCACTACCATGAGTGAGAAACTACTAAGTGTCGCTGATGTGAACTTACTATCCTCGGAATTTAAAATAGGAAAGTGATACCAACTTTGTCCCGATCAGAATCTAGACCCTAGATGAGACCGACGTAATTGACCTCTCAGAGGTCGCAGATAAGCCTACATTTGTCATAGTTACTTTATCTAGGTAAATTTTAGCAGAAAATTTGAACGTTTTGTTTTCTTATTTCATGTGAAACACATTATACTTAACATCATAGGCGTTCACAAATCAACCATCTAATATAGAAATAACCAAATGAATGAAGCAGTTCATAATTACATTAAACGTATCCTTGTCAAAACGACACCAATACAAAGTCTGAAAGAAAACCGGAAACGAAACATTAGTGGAACATACTCCACTAACTCAAACCTATATCTAAGCTAGAATATAATGGGAAAACGTTTTTTAAAGCATGAGTGCCTACCAAGTCTTGATGAATGCTCCATGTCCAGATAGTTGCAGTGTCGTATAGTAAGCTCTAGCGTCCGCTTGTACCTGCTCCTAAAAGTATACAGTTGTATGGGATTAGTACATACTTATACTAAGTATGGGTATATGTAAGCACACATTAAGGACATGCATAATTAAGAAGAGCTCTCTCCTAATGATTTGAATTATGGAAAGTAAAGTAAGTGGACTTGCAAAATTTGGATTACGAAAGTCAATGGACTTGCCAATCTTGGATTTGGAAAGTCAGTGAACCTTCAAAATTTGGCTTAGAAAAGTCAGTGAACTTTCCTGATTTGGATTAGGAAAGTCATGCAATGAGAGTAACATGCATCATCATACTTATCATTTTACAAGCAGCACATAACATATTGCACATATTATATGACGTAGTTCCTATCATTCTTTCATATGCCATGAGACCTTGGAATCATGGACTTGACATTAGGACTTCCTAAAATGAGGGCACAACATATGGGACCTAAACTAGGGATCCTTCTTTAACAAACACATAGTCTGCTTCATTAATTCATGTGTACTTCATTTTCATTCATTCATATACTAGTGCAGCAACCAGTCATACCTAGTATGTAGTTTAAGACTCTCAGCGGGTTCGCTGTGCAATGACCAAGAATAACCTAGTGTTATTACTTAAGTCTAGCTCACCTCTTGAATATACTATCCTAACACCTTTGATATACTTCATTTCATTATGTGTATTCGTCAAGGCTGGACTCATTTTTTCTTTGGAAACTTTAAACTTAATTGACATAGATCACATGAGCATCAAGAAATGCAGTGTGTAATCTCCACATAGAAAAGAGGTGGAACCACCGGCCATAGTAAACCAAAACATGCTAGCGTATATAGGGAATTGACCCCTGCTAGATCCCTATATTGACATTATATGTTGAAAGACTAGGAGATAAAAGGAGACCCATATCTGGCATGCCAGATAATCTCATCTCATGAGAGTTACGTGAACTTCCGCCCTAAACGCATCACTGCTCATAGCTAGCCTATCGATGCTCAGTATAAAGTTCCATTACATTAAACTCATACATCATGGAAGCTAACTTCTAGCACGAGGACATCATTGATCATTAGTTGATTTATCATATCATCATTAGTATTAAGTATGCATTAACTTCATATTAGAGTGTTCATAGAGACTAGTCTCTTCATTATCTTTACACTCTCATAGGTTAGTACGTTTTGGTAACATTTACTTAGGCTCGTTTGAGAATGCTCTCATGTTTAACATTAGCATCTTATCATATTTTCACCTCATTCATTAACTTTCACACGTTTGTTTTTCATAATTACTCACCCCTTCATGTGAACGTTCATTTCATCATATGCCAATGCACTTGGCCATTTAGTTTTTTCATACTCTTACTTGACCCTTCTAGGGTTACATCATTTTATCACATACATCTTATTCTCATTTACTTTTAAACGTATGCTAGACTTCTGAGTCAACACAAACAATCCATGAGGCTTCATTCATAGTTTTTCTAAGTGATTCATGTTTAACGAATATTTTGTGGTACAAGACTTATGCATCTTGTTGATATGCTAAGATATTGATTTCGATATTTAGAGGCAACATTCATTAAATATTTACTTACGAATGACTTATGTGTCCATATGGAATTGGTCAAGGGAACCCGATTTCGAATCCCTCTAACAACACTTAATCTTATTTTAAACTTGATAATTGCATTTTTCAGATTTGGGGGACCGTAGTTCGATCCCCATCAACCCCATAATATTTCCTTTCTTTTTCTCCTTTCCTTTTTCATTTAAGTCAAGGAGGTTGTGGGTTTAATCCCTCACAATCTCATTGTTTTGCTTTTAATTATCTCTTAAATTTCTCACCTATCCAAGAGGTTGTGGGTTCAATACCCACTCTCTACATTTATTTTCTCCTTTATTTTTCTCCTAATTCTCTCATCCATTCAAGAGGTTAGAGTTTCAATCCCCACTCTTCACATTTAGTTTCTTCATTATTTTTCTCTTTACTGTCTTGTTTAACCGAGAGGTTGTGGGTTGAATCCCAACCCTCTCATTTCTTTATTTCCGTTTTAGGTTTAGGAGAGTTGACTAAGGTCACTCGGGTTCGAATCCCGTGTTCCTCACTCCTTTTTATGTTAATGAATTAAAATATGTCTTAGTGAAATATTATTATTTTCAGTCAAGGTCACCAAAGTTCGATTCCACTTAACCCCGTTTCCTCATTTATTTGATTAATGATTTTTTTGTGTGAGGTCTCGGGTTCAACCCCTAGCGACCTCACCTACTTCATACTCATTTAAAATTTCTGATTTGTTCATCCTTGTTTGACTGAAACCAAGCTTTTAAAATGCTGGAAATTTGGTCATATCTTTCATCTCCTTTTTATCAACATTTATATATTAGTTCTTAGGGTAATTCATTGATCATTTAGTATACTGTTAGGTGTAGTTTCATAGTTACATTTAGCTAAGAGTTTTTCCACTCCAATCAGTCATATTACACCTCATATAAATATGATTTATACAAGTTTGTGCACGTCACATACAACCATAAAACATGTCATTTTTGAACATCAAACGAACAGTATATGTCACGGCTTACATATTGCACACACATAATTTTTCACATAATTTTGGAAGGCATAATTATCAGTCATACAATTTCGAGCACAAGTTGAACATATTAATCACAAACATCACATTACACGCCTAGTATACCAGCAGACATACCAACCTAAGATCATTGTGAGCTAGTGACAGGGAATATGTAATGGGGAACAACCCTATTTTTCATAGTAGATTCATCTGAGACATAAGGGTCTCTTGGGAAAGGGACCAAGGGTAATAAAACCCATGCCTTATTTCACGTCGTTTAAACCTTGAAACTTTTCCTTAAACACCTTCTCCAAACTCACGTCCAAGTTTCAAAACCTCACCACAAAACTCAACGTAAAACCCTTCCTTTTGCCTTACGTTTTTGGTTAACATTTTGTATATGTTTTTAACGTGAAAGTTCTTCAAGTGTGAAGAACTTTTGGCTATTTTAAAGTTCTTTTGTTTTGGTTAGGCAGAGAGAACTTGAAAAGAAAGAGAGAGATATTGACGTGAGAGATAGAGTTAAACATGAAAGAGAGTTGAAAGAGGTGAAGTCATTTAGACTTAGTCAACTAGGACTCTTAGGCAAGACTTAGTAAAATAAAATATCTTAATTAATAAATAATACTTAATAGTTAAAATCTTATTTTACTTTTTCTTAAATCAGCTGTTAAATATTAATTAATTAAATTAATTTACCAATTTAAATAAAACAAATTAAATCATTACTCTCACCTATTTTCGAACCATGTAGAGCAAGATTTTACTAAAAGGGCAATTTCGGCCCTGTCTACCCAAAATAACCCTCCACCTTATTGATTTAATAATTAATTAAAGATTTAGGGTAATTACGATGCGACCCTTAGCCTGGAAAAAGGCCATTTTACCCCTAGACCTCCAAACTTAAGATTTCCCCCTTTTAAGTTCGGTAAAGACTTATCCGAGTAAATCTTCATATTCGAGAGACTTACACGGCTCCAACCTCGCCTATCTAAACTAACTCCCCGAGTTATTTGGATTGGATGAAGCAAGGGTTCAGGGTTTGGTTCTACGCGCATCGATCAACCTGGTCTAATCATAGGCATTCTAGACACATTAAGCATTATTTAACATATCCATTTTTAGGGTTGTTACATTTTAACTTCGAAATTACTTCAAATCAATCATGGTTACTTTAAAACACTTAATTATTATGTTTACAAACTTATAGCCACATCTGATGCTCTAGACACCATAACTCTTTGAATGACACTTAGAACACTTTGATAACAACAAGGACTTCAATGAACAATAAAGAATCACACAATATTCGCCACATCATCACATATAATTCAATGCACCAAACTTACAAGGAACATAAACTTCAAACTACTTAGTACTCAATGCAACACAAGCAAGCGAAACCTCTATTGGCTCACTCTTTAATGAATTAAACACATAGGCTCTTGTAATGTTCATAGGAGGAACATCCGTCTCCTAATCATAACATGATCTTTACATTTAAATTTATTAAGAGCTCATTATGCAACTATATTTAAGTCACACTTAGGCAGATTCAAGAATACTCTACAAACAATTAGGCACTCATACTCCAAAGCACATAGATTGAGTTAAATAGGTTTACAATGGATTTTTATTAGTTAGGCATAGTTCCATGAGGGTCATACTCAACCATAAAATGTGTAATTATGTTTAGGGAGGAATTTCCTTCTCCTCTACACACTTACATGTCTCTTGAGTTCATACCAAAGTAATGCACAAAGGTCAATTCATGTTAAATGAGAATTTCTCAACCTTTTTTGACGAAACGATGCTCATACTTTCTTCCTAATGAACTAAAAATGGTAAATCACACCACACACATCACAACAATAGGAAGTCATTTCACATAGTTTTCATTTATTTCATAATACTAGCTTTAATGAGCAAGCATCAATTTGCAAAAGCCTCACAATTTATAGGCACACACAAGGATACTAGTTAAATATGTCTTCACTTTTCAAAGTTACATAATTTTCAAGAGACTTATCATTTTTAATTGTAAAGAGGCTCAATTTCTCATTAATAGATTAAAATACCACTCATTAAAAGTGACATCAACATGCTTCTTACCTTATCTCATGAAGTTAAATGCACAACTAACATATCAACATGTATAATCAACATTAGAAATCATGAATATGATCAAAAATCATCTTTCATGCACTTTAGAATCTTCAAATCATGCAAAACATAGTGAAAATCATGAAATACAAAACATAGGAGAACATGCAACTCATACTTTAATGCAAGACTCCTATCATGAACAAGCTTCTACGAACTCCTTAGTTTCAAGCTCAAGCAAGAATAGAAGGACAAGGTAGAAATATCTACAACCTTACTGCTCACATATCCATCCCCCACTTAGGGTGAACCAGCATAAGAACAACTTAACTCAACCTCAATAGGATCTTAACTTACTGAACTTCATTTTCATCACTTAAAAGTGATTACTAAGCAAGAAGGAATTACAATAACTTAATATACGAACAACAAAGGCATTCTAAACCTTATCATATAGGCAATTTATCCCCAATCACCTAAAGGAAATCAATAACATTTAAGTTGGGTCATACTACCCAACCACATAAGGTCTCAACTATACCATAGGCATCATGGGTCATACAACATTAGGGAAAACTATAGAGGAGACATAGCCATAAGACCTCCTTCTTTTTTTTTCAACATTACAGTAAGGTAAATTGTAGGTTAATCAAATCCATATCATCACCCTACAAAGATAAGTATACTACCTTCTTTTTTAGGATCAAGTCTATAAAAAGACATCCATCCAAACAAGGCAACTATAAAGAACCACACATATATAAAAGGGCAACATTTGAACAGTTTTAAGCAAATACACTTAGAGCAGCATGCTTCCATAGGTAGTCACTAAGAATTTCAAGCTCAAATCATAACATTAGGCTACCATCATGCAAACCAAGTAAGAACACACCATTCTAAAAGTGACTCATTTTAATCATAACTGCTTCAAACATGCTTTAACCATATCATGACATATATTTCTCAACATAACGTGCTATTTAACATGGGTCTCATATATAGCCATAAAGGATATCATATCGACATAACATATCATGCCTCATAATTCACATATATAGCAATAATTGGCATCACATCATCAAAGCATACGAAATTCACCTTCACACATGCTCATCAAACCATAAAACCAAGATAAGGATCAGACTAACCTTTTCTCCGTCAAGAATAGAGATACCATCTTATATAACAAATCACACTAAAAGACCATCAGACAAGAAAACATTAGAGAGAGATCTTATAGAGTTAAGTTTTATGGAACGACATGAGAATGATAAAGAAGGGAAACTCTATTAACCTATAGCCTCTGGCTCATAGATATGTCGCAAGTCACCGCCGATGATCGAGACTCTACTAGGCGTGGCAATATGATACTTGGACCCTAAAAGCACTCTCATAAGCCTCATGCTTTGATACCTTATTTTCCATGACCGGGGAGCACCATGTAGAAGTAAAATCGCGTAGTTGACCTCACGTAGGTCTTATACAAGCCCATAGTTATCATTCATCGCATTGTCATATTAAATCTATCAAAAAATTTAAAACTTTTTTAGCAAATCATATGCTAGAACATTACTTCCAAAACACACACACACAATTAGATGCTTTCTTCAATAGTTGTACTTCACTGTAAAGACTTTTCACTTTTTGGCAAAGTGTAGTTATGGCAGCTAGTATTTTTTCTTGTATATTTAGACTAGTTTCCTCGTGAGAGGTAATCTGCAATAATATTCTTGTCAGTTTTATCACTTCAATTGTAAATGTAAAGTTTAATATATTTAATACTAATCTCCTTATTTCTTTTGTTGTAACTGAGTCTGTTACCTGTATAGTTATCCACCATTTTACTTGTGTATTATCTGTTCTCACAATAAATTTGTTATAAACAATATATGGTTCAAATGCTAATAAACATTTATATAATGCGAATAATTCTTTTGTATTTATTTCCCATTTCATTTGTGCTTCTGCATAAGATCCTGAATAACACCTGCAATGGTGTTCTATTTTTTTTTCATAATTATATTTTAAAACTCCTCCATAACTATGATTACTTGAATCTGTTTCAACAATATATGTAAGTGATCTATTTTCATCAGGAAAATATAGTTTTGGTAATTTTTTTACATAAACTCTTAATATATCTTATATGTTCTTTATCCTTATTGTCAAAATGATATTCAACATCTTTTTGACATTTTTTATGTAATGGTTTTAAATGTTCTGCTAATTTTTGTATATATTCTCTTAATTGGTTTACTAATCCTAGAAAGGATTGTAATTTTTTTTGTATCTATATTTTCATCAAGGGTGATTATTTTTTGTACTATGTCATTTTGCATTTTTTTTCCATTTCTATCTATTTGTATTCCTAGAAATTCTTATACCTGAATGTTTTATTATATGTATAAATTTTTCTAATAATAAAATATGTTCATCTTGTGTTTTAGAATATAATAATATATCATCTATATAGACAATGCAATTTTTCCAGTTGATTGAAATGGTTATCCATAAAATGTTGATATCTACCTGGTGCATTTTTATATCCAAATGGTAAAACATTCCATTCATTAAATCCTTGTGGTACAGTAAATGCTGTTAGTTGTTTAGATTCTTCTTCTAGTTTTAGGTGATAAAATCCTGATTTACAGTCAAATTTACTAAAATAGGTATATCCTTGTATTTGTCTTATTTTTAGTATTTTATTTGGTATTGGGTAATTGTATGTTTTAGTTTTGGCATTTGGATTACGATAATCTATAACCATTCTACTTTTTCCTCTTTTTTGTTCACTATGTTTATTAACTATGAATGAAGGACTTGTATGTTTACTATTACTTTCTTGTATATAATTATTCTCTAATAGTTCATCTATATGTATTTTTAATTCTTTTAAATCATCAAAATTATATTTCAATGGTTTTTGTGTTATTATGCTGTTTTCATCTATTAATTCAATTTTTATTTTTGTCCTATGTTTTTCTCATCCTTGTAATGAATTATCATTATAAAGTAATTCTAGTTGTTCATTAATTATTTTAATTTTTTCTATTGTAAATATTATAATTTCTAATTGTGTTATTTGTTTTTATTTATATTTTTCATTTCTTGATTTATTTTTTCACTTCCTTTTATCCATTCTATAGGTTTTTGCGTTCTTTATTATTTACTCTTTTTGCTCCTATTTTTTTCCGCATGGTGTAGTAAACCACCAATGTGTTTTTGTTATTATATGTGGGTAAAATTTATCTATATGCATTCCTAATAACATATCTTTCGTTGTAAATTCAAAATTATACGTTTCTTCTATTGTTAGTATTTCATCCCATATTTGTATTTTTATATTTTTTTCTTTATACGTAATCATACTTCCTTCATTATTAAATCCTGTTACTACCATAGGTGTTTTTAATTTTTTCCATTTATCTTCTGGTAAACAATAATATTTACATATATTTGCTTCTGCTCCTATATCTATCACAGGGGTATAGTATTTGTTGTGGTATCCTTCTACAATAATTTTTGCAAGTATATATATTTTCATTATTCATTTCGTCATTTTAATGATTATTTTCTTATTTTGACAAGTCATTGTTAGTTGTTCATTTTCTATATTGTATGGTTTAACTTTTTCTAACCATTTTATTCCTAGTGTAATGTTCTGGTTTCCTTGATGAATTTTAAATGGTATTATTAATGGTATTCCTCCTATAATTCTTTCTTTTTCTGTTACCTCTTCATTTGTATTTACTATCTCACTAGGTAGTCCGGGGCATAATTGTCCTGTTTTTATAATTTCTGTTTCTAACACTAATTCTCTTATTATGTAATTTTCTTCTTGTCCTGTATTTATTAAAAAAAATTTACCTTCTTTGGTCTATTATTCCTGTTATAAAATAATGGTATGGTGTTATTTCTTCTAATAATTTTTGTGGAATTTCATGGTTTCTTCTAGATGTGCTCATTCTTGATGAGGTAGTTCTTGTTAATGTATTTGGTACACTTGAAGTTCTTAGTCTTTCTTTTACAATTTCTAAGTCTTCTTCTATGGCAATTTTCTTATAGCTATAGTCATTATTGTCTATTACAGTAATTATTTTTTCAAAGGGATTTTCTACTTTTTTTTTATCAATTTTATTTCTCGCTGTTACTTTGTGTTTTGTCGTAAATATATATAAGTTTTTACATCTTGGTGTAAATATTTTACTTCCTGGTGCTAACTCTATTCCAAACATCTTCCAATATAATACTAATGATTTATCTATATTTCTATCTGTTAATGCTACTGTATAATTGGCACTTATTATAAATTTGAATTTTTTGTATATTAGGTTTCCTTTTACTGCACTAACTATGCTTTTTTCTATAGGATGTATAATTCTATCATCTGCAAAGTATGTTTCAATAGGTGTATCTATTCCTTCTCTAAAATAAGATTTTATAATTTCTGTTCCTCCTAAATGTACATATTTTATAGGTGTTTTTACTTTTATATCTTGTATTTCTTTATTTATTATTCGTTCACTTAGTATAGGTATATGTGTTTTTCCTCTTGTATATTTGCAGTCTATGATATGTTCTTTCTGACTAACTACATAGTATTCTTCTTTTTGTCTTTTAAACCAATTTCTTAAAGTAGGTATTTCAAGTATTTTTTCAACACTTAAATCTAATTCTTTTCCTTTTATTTGTTCAAAAATTGTATTATCAAATATAATTTTTTGTTCTGATAATTCTTCATTTTGATAATCTTCTTTAGATATTATTTTTATATCATCTTCAGACATTATATTTCTTCGTCTATTTCGTAATTATCTAGATTAATATTTTATTCTTCATTTTCAGTTTCTATATCTGATACTTCATATATACTATCATTTTCACTTAATTCATAGTCTATATATTCTATTTGCATATATTCATCATTATCTATTATTATTTCTTCAATCTGTTTTCTTTTTGGGTCTTTGGGTAATTTACAATCTCTAGCTAAATGTTCTATCTTTCCACAATTATAACAAGTGCATTGTGATATTTTTCTTTTTGGTCTATATGGCCTTTTTATTTTATAATTTTTAAATAATATCTTTGTCTTGGTTTTTTATATTTATACTTAATTTTAGTTTTTCTATAAGTTTTATATCTCTTAGATCTTTGCTTTTTATAATATTTATGTGTACAACCAAATTGTGGTGCCGTTTTATTTTTGCAACAAGCTAAATTTTTAATTAGTACTTTTTCCATTTTTATTTTTTCTTTTTGTTTTTCACATAGTTGTATAAACCATTGTTGTAAAAATTTTATTCTAGATCCTAAAGTATCTGTTAAACCTTCATCATTCCAATCTTTAATTATTTTTGTACTAAATGGTTCTGGTAATTTTGTAAAATATTGTTGTCTTATTTCTTTTGCTTCATTTATATCATATCTTACTTTGTAATAATATTCTTTGAATACACAAGTGTATTCTTTTATATAACACATTTTACATATAGCTAATTTTGTCATAAGTTGTCTATTTATTATTTTTTCTCTATTCTGTTCTTTTATTTCTGTGGTCATACCTCCAAATTCATTTCATATTGCTAGTTCATATTTTTAACTAGTATATCTATATTTGTTGTTGATGGAGATCCATCCATTTTCTTATCACTTCTAAGTGTTTCCATACTTTCTGAGGGTAAATTTTCTATCTATAATTTTGTTGTTCGAACAAATGTTCTTTATATATATTTCAGCGTTTCCTTTGCTGTTATTTTGTTATCAATTAGTTGTTTAGATATATTTTCTATCCATATTAATATTGCTTTATTTATATCCGTAACACTATCTAGATCTAAGAAATTATATTGTTCAGTTATTTGTTTAGGTGTCCATTTTTTATTTAATCTACTATTCAATATTGCATTTATTCTATCTGATTGTTCATAATTTTCTGTATAGTAAGTTGGTGCTGTCCATTTAGGACTACTTCTTGGACTATTTCTGGGTTATTGTCTAGAGTTTTAACTCTTGACGTGCTAGGTCGATTCATATCTCCTGTTTTTATTTCTAATTTTTTCGGCTTATTTATTTGTTCTAGAATTTCTGTGTATGTTTCACTTATATCACTTATTTCTGATTTTTTATCGTTTGTTGTATCTGATTCATTTATTTCATCTATTTCATTTACTTTAAGGTTTTCCTTTAATTTTTGTTTCATTTCATATATTTCATTAGTTAACTCAAATTCTTTATCTTTTTCTATCTGTTTCTCTTTTTGTTTAGTTTCATATAATAATTTTAACTTAGCTAATTCTTTTTCTAATACACATATTCTTGTATTTTTTATTTCTTCTAATTGTTGTACTTCTTGCTTTGCTTGTATTTTTATTTTTTCGATCTCTCTAGATTTATCTATTTCTTTATTTTCTTTTGCTATTCTCACCATAGCTGTCAAGCTATCTTCTAATTTAGCTGTTTCTTTTTCAAGCATTAAGTACATAGTATTTCCTATATTTTTGTATCTTCTTCCTAAATTTGAAAATATTATTTTTATTTTTTGTCCATCAAGACTTTCATATATCTTTTCGTCTACTGCATATTCTTCTTTATTCATGGTAGGTTGTGTTGTAATTTATACTCAAGGTGATTTAATTGTATTTCTAAGATAAATATCACTTTTCTTTGTGCTAGTATCGATTTTTGACATACTTCTGCTAATATATTTTGTTCAAGTCTATTTTTTCTATGTTCTAACTCTTGCTCTAATTCAGTTATTTTTCTATTAGTCTTTGTCTATGTTCTATTTCGTTATCCATTTATATTTTTCTATACAAAATTTTAAAATGTTTAATAAATTTTCTTGGATCTTTAATAAATTTTATCTTATAAATATTATTACTTCTTTTTTGCCAAATTTCAAACCTTTTTGGTTCAATCATACTTTTATAATTCTAATTCAATTTCATCATATAGATCTATGTCATCTGGTATGATTAATTCTGCCCAACTTTAGGTTGTTTCTTCTATTATTTCTAATATTAATAATTTTTCATAAATTATTCTCTTTATGTCAGAATCAAGGTCTTTTAATAAATACAGTACTAATATCTTGTAATTAACACCATCATTCAACAAATAGGTATTTATTGTTATCATATGTTTTGCTTTTTAAAGTTTATTCCCTCTAACCTCTTAGTTGATTATACTTATTCATCATATTAAACTAAAGTTATTTTAATCATCTGTTCTAGTAACTACTTTGGTTTTCTTCTTCAATCAGTTACCCTAACAACGCCTCAACTCTGTGTACTCCCCTAAACGGCCTTCTTGCCTACCGGTTTCCACCTTAGGATGGCATAGTCTGGTCTTACCTATTCTCAGAATATTTCCATAGCAAACCTTCTAATGATTATTATCATAACAGTACTATAGCATGATGAATATTTATAATTAATTAAGAGATTATAAGGAATGAAGAAGTTTAGCTATTCATAACCATAAATGAATATACCTGTTCTTGTAGATCATCCGTCATAGTTGATTTGTTTTCCATAGATATTTTCTTATCTTAGATTATTTTTAACTAAACTCTCATACCAAATTTGGGGGGATCGACTATATTGCAGAATTGTAAGAAAAGAGAGATATGTGGATGTTAGTGATTGATGATTTATTTACAAAGGCAAATGCCACTTTAGTATAATATGATGAATAAGTATAATCAACTAAGAGGTTAGAGGGAATAAACTTTAAAAAGCCAAACATATGATAAAAATGAATACCTATTTGTTAAATGATTATGTTAATTACAAGATATTAGTACTCTATTTATTAAAAGACCTTGGTTCTGACATAAAGAGAATAATTTATGAAAATTTATTAATATTAGAAATAATAGAAGAAACAACCCAAAGTTGGGCAGAATTAATCATACTACATGACATAGATCTATATGATGAAATAGAATTAGAATTATAAAAGTATGAATAAACCAAAAAGGTTTGAAATTTGGCAAAAAAGAAATAATAATATTTATAAGATAAAATTTATTAAACATGAAACGGATTTGTGATAGTTTCAATCTTGGAAGTGACTTATCTCTGCCATTTCTGGCGAAAACTGGTGTGGTCTGGTGGCTCAAGCTCGGATTCCAATGGCAGAGCTTCTTCGCGGGACAGTGAAGGTCGTCTCAATGGAATTCAGACTGAAATACCTATAAATATAAACCAAAAGTTTAAAAGGGAAAAGGGAAATGGGACTAGAAGTCGGTCGCTGGAGAAATAAGAAGATTGGGTTTGGGTTATGGGTTTGTTTTCGGTAGTTTGGGGTGGTTGGTTTGGGTGGTTTGTTGGAGGCTTTTTGGTCGAGAAAGTGGGAAAGGGAAGAGGGGTTTGTGGTGGTTGTTGGTCACCGCTTGGAGGCGGTATTCTGTTGTTTTGGGAGAGGAAACTGGTGAGGTATGGGGTCGTTTGGTCGACAACTTTGGTGGTGAAGCTTTGTTGGTGGTGGTGAGACCTTGGCGGCTCAAAAAGAGAAAAATATACTCTTACTGAATCTGAAAATTGCACACCAGTCCTAATTTTCTTTTACCGCTCTTAGCTTTTGATCTAACTGTTTCTTAAATAGTGAATTTTCATTCAATGAGCTCAAAATATAGGCTCGATATTGTAGCTCAAAATTATTGAACAATATCTGTATGAAAAATTCACCCATATTAATTAACTAATTTGTTTTATATTATGTGAAATATAAAAATGAATATTAACAACTAAAACGAATAATAAATAAATATTTATATATATATATATATATATATATATATATAATGTAACTAATGACATGAGTTTTGCAAAGATAATCATTTAATCAAAATAGAAATTAAAAAAAATATTTGAATGTATTCAATCAACTGTGTAAAAAATGTAATTAAGGTCAACTGATAAAAAATCCTACGTTTCTACAAATAAGGATAGTTATCGATAAATTTATTTAAAATTACAAAAAAAATTAACTATTAAATAAATAAAATTAAAACTTACTAATTTTGAAAATATTAGGGCAAAATTGGGTGTCAACAAACCTGTTGAGAAGCCTAGGAGGATGGATGACTTGTGTCATAGAAGCTAAAGGAGATGACGGAGTTGGAACTAAGTGTGCCAGTGTGGCAGCTCGAGGAACTCTGACTGAGTCAGGTTGAGATCTAGCTCTGAGCTCATTTCATCGGGATTGTAAAGGCTGGTTGTTCTCACGTTCAGATAAAGTAGCCTTGGAACTAGTTATTACCCTGTAAGAAATGGGCCTTATGCCCTTGCCTTTGTCTCTTGGCATAGTTCTTGCCTTCCTCTTTTAGAAGAGTTTGATCCCCCTTTATTTGTTATGATACCCCGTTCTCTTTTTCAGGGTGGCATATCTATTTTCCTTACCATGTCCGCAAACCAAATGGGAAAAAAAGTAAGGAACTTTTCAATAATAGTCACAAAAGAACAGTTGCGACAAACTCACTGTTCAGTTTGGCGAATTGCCTAATCACTTTGGTGAGCTATATTGGGCTCGCCGAAATGATTGGCTCAAAATTCTTGGAAATATTTGGCGAGTTGGTGATGGGAAGGTCCTTCAGCGAATTGCCGAAAACATTTGGCGAGGTAGGATTAGCCCACCGAATGATAAAGCACAAAAACATATTATGGGTGAAAACAAAGGGCGATCAACAAGAATTTCTGCGACCTCAAGCTTCTTGAGAAAAGTTAAAGAACCCAAATACAAGTAAATCATGAAATTAAAGTTCAGATAGGAAACTTCGGCAAATAACCGAGCAGTTCATCGAGCTCGACCCAGCTTTCCAAATGACCAAAGGTGCCTAAATTTTACCCAACTTCTCGAATTCAACCCCGCAACCCTCGAACACAAAATCAAAGCATGCATTAGTTATATTTATACAATACCCTAACACCCATTATGATATACTCAAGAATTCTCCCATTTTTTTTGCAAAATTTGGCCATTTGATGACTTTCTCCCTTAAGAATAACATCACCTATTCTATCTTCGGGTAAATCACCTCACTTGCACTAATACATTCTACTCACACTTCACCCAACTAATACTAACGACATCCAAGGACCACTGGACAGTTTTAATTCATTTCAAAGCACAAGAAAATAGGATTTAAAATTACAACATGGCCAAGAGTTTCGAATTTAAAAATAGGAATATTCAAAAACAACTATGATTAGAGAGGTTCAACAGATTACTAAGGCAAGATCATTTGCAAATGAGTATAAAATGTGATAAAAATAAACATGGGGTTCGGAAAACATACCTTTTATGCCGAACAATATAAAATGAGATGTTAGGCAGCAAAGTATTCCAACTCCGAGCATAACTCACGACCAAAAAACTAAGAAATTGTAAAAATATTGAAAATACTACAGAGGTATGACATTTGGTAGATTAGAAGCGAGGGAAAGTGACAGAGTTTGAAGTTTAAAGATTTGTCCTTTTGATAACCGCCCTGTTCTCGCACATTCGGCGATATTAGTCATGCTCGTCGATTCACTTGGCGACATGCCGAGTAGTTGATATACCATGGTTTCACGATATTTTTAATGCTTTTTCCTTAAGTTTAGTGTGTGTCCAAAATAATTTTTGTATTGATTTTTATGTAAGTTTCCCTTTATTTGTAGGAAATCTGTCTAAGGATGAACGTGGAAGTTCTTGAGCAAGAAATCTAGAAAAGTTACCACCTACGAAGCATCATGCCTATGACGGTCTGTAGGTGGCATCGTAGTGAAGCTGCTAGAGGAAGATGGGGAAGTCTGACCTAGTGTGGGGTTACGAAGTGCATGACGGACCATCATAGCCACGACAGTCAATCTTGCTGCTTCGTCGTGAAAATCAGAGAAGTAGTCCCAATACCAAAATTCCAAGAGTTTAAGTGTTATGAAACGGAGACCTTTGACAGACCGTTGTGCCTGTGATGATCCGTCATGCCTGCCATCAAGGGTAATGAAGAGAGCAGCAGAAGAATTTGCAAAGTATGGGACGACGGAGTCCATGATGGCCCGTCGTGACCACGACGACCCGTCGCGAGGTACGTCGACCCAGCCGCGTTTTGATAGATTTTAAGCAAATAGAGTCCTTCTTTGATTTGGTTTTTATTATTTATAAATAGTTTGAAAAACCTCATTTTGGGGGTTAGACTCTTGGTTATTAGAAACTTTTATGTAAGACTCTTGGTTATTAGACACTTTTATGTTAGACTCTTTGTTGGTAAAACACTTTTATGTTAGATTCTTTGTTAGTAGATTATTTTGGATATTACACTTTGGATTGTTAGACTTTTCTATGAAGTTGATTGTTGGTGATTTTGTCTATTAATCAAGTAAATTTCTGAATTTTATTCTTTCTCATTGAAGTAAGTGCATGAATTCTTATATATATATATATATATATATATATATGAATATTATATATATGAATATTATGATTATGACTATGGGTAACTAAACTCCATAACTAGGGATGTGGGAACCATTGGTAAATAATGATGTAAAACCTAACTAAAATAACAATTCTACAAAAGTGTCTTGCATGTATTGATAATTCTTTTGCTTAGAAGTCTTTTCAACGGATGGCCAACGTTAGAACTCGCCTTAATGATACTTGCCGGACCAAGGAGGTACATAATAGGAAAAGTATTAACAACATAGATTTAATGTATACTATCTATAAACTAGTATTGATTGGTACGAGGTAATAACTTAGTCAAATATCGAATACAATGCTTAATATGAGGTAAAGGTAAGGGTTAGTACAAAAACACACGTAGCCAGACCAAGGTGCAGAGTGAAATTTTTTAGATGCCGAACCAAGGATTTAGAAATACATAACTTTTCATTTTGCATGCAAGATACTAGGAAAGAATTGTTATAGTTAGAATTATCAATTTAGGAACCTTTGGGGAACACGTAAACCCTAGTTACTTTTATTAATTGATTAAACTCCAACAATTGAATCTGCTAGTTGTCTACTTTAATATAGCTAATAATTTTCATTCATTTAGAAATAACCCCCCACCCCTTTTATTTTTTTTTATTTTCCAAAGAATTAATTGACTAAATGATAGTAATAATAGATTTAAGTTAAGTCTGAACTATTTTCCTCGTGGGAACGATCTCAACCTCATTAGTTGGGTTCTTTACTCGATACGACCGTTTTACTTCTTATTTGAGAAGTAAGTTTAAGCGTTATCAAATTTTGGCGCCGCTGCCGGGGAAAGTAGCTTTTAGATTAACTTAAACTTATTACTAAAGTTTAATCAATATTTTCTTAATTTTAGTCTGTTTATTGTTTTTGATTATTGCAGAACTATCTTCCTTGTATGCCAAATACACGAAGAGGAAGAGAACCCTTGTTTTCCTACGATCACGAATTAGAGCGTACACCACGCAACATGAATCGAAACTTGGGTATTAATGATGATGATCCAAACCCGAACATCCTAGCTCCGGTTGATGTTCATGGTCAATTATTACCTGATGCTCCGGCTGAAAACCACAGAGGGGGCAGAATCCCACTCTGTGTCCCCAAGAATATTATAGAGGCTATGATAATATAGAAGACTCCGATGGGCCACTTGTCTTGCCCCCTCTACAACCAGGCCACACCTTTTGAGTAACTATTAGCCTGATGCAAATGCTCACTGCTAGAGGTTTGTTTTCAGGGCTACCTTCTGAGGATCCACATGCCCATATAGCTAAGGTAAGGGCAATGTGTATAAGTTTGTAGGAAGGACTAACTTGGACTTGGATGTAATAGGGCTAAGAGTGTTTCCTATCTCACTGACGGGAGAGAATGCTTTTTGGTTCACTAAGCTCCCTTATAACTCAATTTTCACTTGGAACCACCTAAGGGACGTTTTCTTAGCATGCTTCCACCTGGTCTCCAAGAAACTAAACCAAAAGACAGAGTGAACAACTTTGTGGCACTACCAGGAGAATAAGTTAGAAGTTCTTTGGATAGATTCACCTCATTTTTTAGAAGCGTCCCCAATTACAATATAGATGATGAGTCACTGAAGAAATACTTCTATCGGGGACAAGATGATTATAATAAAGCGGTGTTGGATACTACAGCAGGTGGTTCTTATGGGGAGTGTCCTTATGCTGAGATTACTAAAAAGTTATGTAAAATCTCCCAGAACAATAAAGCTTGGAGTACTAGGAAGTCAGATACTAGGAGAAATATCTTCACAGTGCAATCCACTCACTACCCAAGCACATATCAGATTCGTGAAAAGATGGCTCAGATGAGAACTGAGCTTGGTTTGGTATTAAAACATATCACTGGGGGTGCAGAAAAAATAAATGCAATTAATTACTTGTCTAAACCACCACCACAACAGATGAATGCTATTATGCGGAGGATTCCTATGTAGTAAATGAGTAGATGCGGGGTTTTCTGACCGAGTGCCTAAGGCTCAAATCATGAGAATTGGCGTCAATGTCAAGGAAACCAAGGTTGGATCTATGATAACTATAACCATGAGGGTCATTATGTCCGAGATGGAAACTACAACCGCGACAACAACATCAACAGGGGTAACTATGGTAACAGAAATGATAGGAATGGGCCCTATGTCCCTATGCGAAGTCGTGAAGATACTCTTAGGGATGGAGGAGAGAGTACGGCGCGAGTTGAGAAAATGTTGCATAAAAGGATGAGGAGGTTCGATGCTAATGATGAGCACGTTAAAGATTTAAGGAGAGATTTAGCAGTTATTGGACAAAAAGTCGATACACATGCAATATCAATTAAGCAGATTGAGTTGCAAATGACCCATTTATTTGCGACTGTGAACACACGACAATCGGGCACTCTTCCTAGCAACATTGTCCAAAATCTAAAAAATGACGGACACTGTATGGAAATCACTACTCGGGGTGGTAAGTAGACCATTGACCCACCTATGTCGTCTAAGGAGAAAAAGGTGATAAAAAATAATGATAAGGTGGTAGATGGTAGTAGTGCAGTAGAAGATAACACTAGAAAAGATGCTTAAGTTCTTTTTAAGGCAATTCTCATGCCTAGACCCCCCCTTTTCCTCATAAATTAGTGAAAAAGATTGAGGATGGTAGATATAGGTGTTTTATAACAATGTTGAAGTAGCTTTCTATCAATGTCCCTTTGGTAGAAGCTCTAGAACAAATGCCCGGTTATGCCGAGTTTATGAAAGATCTGGTTACAAAGAAAAGATCAGTCACTTTCGAGGATGATGATAGAATGTAGCATTGTAGTGCTATTGCTACAAGATCTCTCGTATAAAAGAAAGAAGATCCGGGTGCGTTCACTATTCCTTGTACAGTCAGGTCTTTACAATTTGTGAAATCATTACGTGATCTAGGGGTAAGCATAAATCTCATGCCCCTCCGATTTACAAGAAGTTGGGTTTGGGTGACCCAAAGCCCATTGCCATGCGGCTACTGATGGCCGATTGAACAGTGAAATGGCCTATAGGGATACTCCACGATGTTCTATTAAAAGTGGAGTTGTTCATATTTCCGGCAAATTTTGTTATTCTTAATTGTGAAGTCGATTTGAAGTGCCTATTATTCATGGGAGGCCATTCCTTGCTACGGGTAGACCCTTAGTTGATTTGGAAAAGGGGCAGATGAAATTTTGGTTGAACAATTAAGAAGTGACCTTCAACATTGGTAGGTCCATGAGACAGAGTGGTGAGCTCCAATCGGTATCTACTATATCCTACAAAGAAAAGATGAAGAAGGATTATGACCTAAAAGTGAAAAACGAGAGTTTATGGATGGAGATTTGGTGCATTTAGACAGTTCTAGGTTCTGTTGGCTTCCGGCAAGCTCAAGTCCAAATAGACTGGCCTTTACTTGATTACCCAATTATTCCCTCATGGAGTAATTAAGTTAGAAACCAAGGAGAAAGTGCGGTTTAAGGTAAATGGAGAACGAATAAACTCTATTTTGGGCATATTGAATCGGCAAATGAAGTGATCGAGGCATACCATCTTGATGAAGGCTAATTAATCAAGTGTCCTCAGTCATGCCGCGACGTTAAATCAGGCACTTATTGGGAGGCAACCCAATACATATAGTTATTCTTTCTAGTAATGGTAGCATTTTCTACTAAGGGGTTTTAAATTTGCAGGCACATCACAAGAAAAATCTGCAGAAAGTCACTCTGCAGCAGTCACTAACGGACCCATCGACCACCCATCACGAACGTGAAAGACCGTCGCATGAATCCGTCATGCCAAGTACGTCTTTCAGTTATTTTCAAAACTAAAGAACACACAACAGAACCAATGACAGACCATCGTCGGGGACTCGTCGCATCATTAATGAGCCTACCCGACCAGATCCGGCTAGAAACTTCTAAAATCTTTCAACCTATAAAACCCTCCACCCCTTCATTTGAACGGTTTCTTCCCCTATTTCTCCCATTCCCTCCCTTTTAAACTTCCCACTTCCTAACCTCTGTCAACCGATCACTTCCCCAAAATCCCCAATTTTTAAAATCCACCCTTTACAAGTTGGAATCTGTTGTTGTGGTTCTCTTCTTGATCACCAAGTACCTTCCTCGCATGTTTTTCTCAAATTCTCAAGTATGTGTCTTTGATTTCTACTCAATTACATTGTATTTTTTTTTATCAATTAGTATTAGCCTATTTCTTTTTGATGGGTTCATTCTTTAATACGAATTATGTCTATTTTAGGTTTAGAATCCTCAAAATTGCCTTGTTAAAACTCTAGAAATAGGTGCTTTAGCATTGCTAATTTACTAGGTATTTGGGTTAGATACATATAGGTTAAACACTAAAAATTCCACTTGGGTCAAAGGGGATGATTGTGGCATCCCCAGTTCTATCACTTAATGACAGAACGAGACCCCGATGACAGACCGTCGTACCCACGACAGACCTTCATAGGGTCCGTCCCAACACCCCCATCACCTCACTGTCAAATTTTCTCAAAGTGTCCACAAACAGAAATGTGCGACGAACCGTCTTTACCACGACGGTCTGTCCTGCACAACCGTTCTGGTTGTCAGAGACCCTTTTTCTAAGGGTCTCCTACTTTTTCTCTGAGTGTCCTCTGACGGACATCTACGACGGGCCGTCATACCTACGACGGTCCGTCATGCACAATCGTCATGGTTGTAAGAGACCGATCTCCTGAGGGTCTCCATACTTTTTATAAGTGTCCTCTAATGGACATCTATGACCGACCATTGTACGCACGACGGTCCGTCCTGCACAACTGTCATGGTTTTTAGAGACACATCTCCTGAGGGTCCCCATACTTGTTCAAAGTGTCCCTCGAAGGACATCTACGATGGACCGTCATCATCACGACGGTCCATCCATCTTATCCATCATAACTGTAAGAGACTTTCCTTCAGGGGTCTCCACATAAACATAGTTTAAGTAAGACATCACGGACCCCATGATGGTATGCCGTACTCACGACGAGCCGTTACCTTGTCCGTTGTGTTTAACTGTTGCTATAGAAATGTCATTACATCTTGACTCTTTTATTTATATTGTATCATTTTTCTTGTCTTGTTTGCTCCTTATATTACAAATGTTGATTCCTTACAGGTACTATCTCTGATGGAATAAAAACAAGATCGAGTATACGCACGTGGGCGATCAAAGTTTTTCGCCCCATCTGCCCGCCTGGTCATTGGCTCTGATGATGACCTTGACCCCGAGTATGTGCCCCCAGGCATTTACACCCCATCCCGAGCAGCACGTGCTACCATAGTCAGACCCAATAAGGTGGAATCGGGCGTAGTCACTGCCCCCAGTCTAATGAGGAGAGCACACTCACCAGCACACCTTCTAGGTGAGCTACTCATGAAGAAGGAGTGTCTGGTTTCTTAGGAGTTTTGTGGTCGGAGGAAGCCTTTGGGTCTGCTGAAGTCCTTGTACCCGCCACAGATGCATAGTCTGCCTCGTCTGATGAGACTAACAGTTCTCAATCCACTCATGGCTCACTGACTCTTGATCTCACCCCAGTTGCCGATCATCCCAACTGGTGGTGTGTCGACGGGCAATATCAAGTTTATTCATACACAAAGTTTCTGAATGAGAAAAGAGTCATGACACGGACCCTTACATTAGCGAGGCGGGTCCTTACGGGAAGTCTCCCTACTATGCCAGAGATCCACAACATTTTCACCAGACACCGACTGGAGTGGACAACGCGTTCTTTGGGCCGTTATAGTAAAGAGTTGGTCTGAGAGTTTTACGCCTTCTACGTGGCTACTCTAAGATCAAAGATTGATAGGTGGGCTACCCCAGCAAAACAGGGACCACTGGAGCATGTCCAAATACGTAGAATTTAGGTTGATATCTTTTTGCTTGCCATCCGCTGGTATCTATACGGCGATGATGTTGATGCCAACCGGACCCCTCTCACCATCGAGTTTGACTACCGGTGGAAAATTGTCAAAGATGGCCAATCCTTACATGATCCATCGCTGAGAGACACCACCAAGAGGTGGATGGCCCTGCACTTGTCTGTTGATAGAGAGGGTGCTGACTGGGTAATCGAGCCAAAGGAAGCCATCCTCTTTTGGGGTTTTCTTGCATGTGTTCTTTTTCCCCAAGAAACTGATTATTTTTATTGTTGAACTGGCATGTCTATATCTTGTGTACATAGTTTAACTCTGAAGCGTGATGGTTAAAATGATATACTAATGAAATGAACATGTTGCATGACAAGGCATAGTAATTGATAAATGTGTGGTTCTAAGCATGACATAGAGATACACCACTGCATGAGCCTAAGTCTAAAATTAGAACTAGGTGTCTGATAATCTGGTAGAGTAATGACATGTCAAGTGAGTGTGGGGAATATTTGAATAGTCCACTACTTGTACTGAGCTAGAACTTTTTTTGTTAGTCTTGCTAAAAGTAAGCTGTAATAGACAATTAGGAAAGGATCATAGCCCCTTGTTCAATATAGCCCATTTTTAGCCTAAATAAAAAAACAAATGAAACTAATCCTTCTTTGATCCAAATGATTTGGGCTTAAACAAGACCATTATTTTTCACCCTAACTCATCTTTTCTGGGAATAATGTGTTGGCCCTGGTCCCTCCTTGGACATGTTCACCTCAGCTTATGCCAAAAGCATATGTTAAGGGTGGCTAATGCTGTAAAAAACCTTTTTATGGCCCTGACCCAACTTTGGGTATTGTGTGCTTTGGCTCATGCCAAATCCATGAGTTGAGGGTGGCTATTATGAGGAATGCTCTGGAAAGTGGGGTTGAAAGAACAAAAGTAAAAATACTCAATAATCAGTTGAAAGAAAAGTGAAATAAAAAAATACAATAAATACAATAAAGAAAAGAAGAGAGTCACTTACACAAATGGATAAAGAGGGGAAAATAGCGAGGTAAAAGAATATGAGAAATTGGGTGAAATAAAATAATGAAAAGAGGTATGTTTAACCGATATGTCAAGGAGGTCAAAAATTCACTGAAGTATACCTAAATATACCCAACCTGAACCTGATCCTATGTTACAAGCTAAGAAAGTCCTATCGTGATCCTAAGAGTTGTATAGCGAACTTAAAGTAGTGAAAATAAGGGCAAGCTTATGGCAATATATATGACTGAGTTGTGAATTTGTTCTGAGTGTGAGTGTTGAAAAGTAATCTTTATACTCAAACTGAAATCATGGTGTGAAAAATGAGGATGTTGTTTTGAAGTGAGGACACTAGTTGTAATACCGGAAATATTATCACCTCAGTGAGAAATTGAAAAGGATAGGTGTTAGTGCATGGTGTTTCTGTGTCATGGTCTGATTCCACATAATTCAAGACTAATAGTGATAACATGCATAAACATGATGACAGTGATCAGGATTGATAGCTAAATGATTGCGAAAGCTAAAACATGGATACTATTGTACAAAGATTTTTGTAGTGAATCATAGTGCGTCGCTTGATGACATACAACGAATTTAATTTGAGGGTTTTAATGATTTTTTTCCTTAAGTTAAGTGTGTGTCCAAAAGCCTTTTTTGTATTGATTTTTATGTAAGTTTCCCTTTATTTGCAGGAAATATGTCTAAGAATGAACGCGGATATTTTTGAGCTAGAAATGCAGAAAAGTTACCACCTAGGGAGCGTGTGACGGTCCGTCGTGCCTGTGATGGTCTGTAGGTGGCATCATAGTGAAGCTGCTGGAGAAAGATGGGGAAGTCTGGCCAAGTGTGGGGTTACAAAGTGCATGACGGACCGTCATAGCCACGACGGTCAGTCCTACTTTTTAGTCCTACTGGTTCGTCATGATGATCAGAGAAGTAGTCCTAGTACCCAAATTCAAAGAGATTAAGTGTTATCGACCGGAGACCCTCGACGGATCGTTGTGCCTATGACGATCCGTCATACCTGCCGTCAAGGGTAATGAAGAGAGTAGTAGAAGAATTTGCAAAGTATATCACGACGGAGTCCGTGACGGACCGTCGTAACCATGAAGACCCATCGCGAGGTCCGTCAACCCAGCCGCGTTTTGACAGATTTTCAGCAAATAGAGTCCTTCTTTTATTAGGTTTTTGTTTTTTATAAATAGTTTGAAAAACCTCATTTTTGGGGTTAGACTCTTGGTTATTAGACACTTTTATGTTAGACTCTTTGTTATTAGACATTTTTATGTTAGACTGTTTGTTGGTAAAATACTTTTATGTTAGATTCTTTGTTAGTAGATTATTTTGGATATTACACTTTGGATTGTTACACTTTTCTCTGTAGTTGATTGTTGGTGATTTTCTCGATTAATCAAGTAAATTTCTGGATTTTATTCTTTCTAATTGAAGTAAGTGCATGAATTCTTATATTATATATATGAATATTGTGATTACGACTATGGGTAATTAAACTCCATAACTAGGGTTATGGGAACCATAGGTAAATAAGGAGGTAAAACCTGACTAAAATAACAATTCTAGAAAAGTGTCTTCCATGTGTTAATAATTCTTTCGCTTAGAAGTCTTTTAAACGGATGGCCAACGTTAGAACTAGCCTTAATGCTACTTGCCAGACCAAGGAGGTAGATAATAGGAAAAGAATTATCAACATAGATTTAGTGTATACTATCTAATAGGCTAGTATTGATTGGTACGAGGTAATAACTTAGTCAAATAACGAATACAATGCTTAATATGAGGTAAAGGTAAGGGTTAGTATAGCAACTCACGTAGCCAGACCAAGGTGCAGAGTGAAATTTTCTAGATGGCGGACCAAGGATTTAGAAATACATAACTTATCACTTTGCATGCAAGATACTAGGAAAGAATTGTTATAATTAGAATTATCAAGTTATGAACCTGTGGGCAATACGTAAACCTTAGTTACTTTTATTAATTGATTAAACTCCAACATATGAATCTGCTAGTTGTCTACTTTAATTTAGCTAATTATTTTCATTCATTTAGAAATAAAAAACCCCTTTTATTGTCTTTGTTATTCAAGGAAATAATTGAGTAAATGATAGTAATAATAGATTGATGTCTTAACTATTTTCCTCGTGGGAACGATCCCAACCTCATTAGTTGGGTTCTTTACCTTATACAACCTCTTTACTTCTTATGTGAGAAGTATGTTTGAGCGTTATTAGAAGTCACTTACCTCGCTGAGTTTTACAGGACCTCCATTTTATGTGGGGCTCCAAATGGTGGATAATTTTGAGATCGCCAACCTGATTTGCAATTCTCTATCATTTTCTTGGGCTCAGCGAATTCTAGAAACTAATTTTTAATTTCTCTTGGGTCCAACAACGGTGTAGGTCAAGGACGCAAACTCGTTTGGCGATTTACTAACCACACCTTTAGCTCGCCAATCTGCCCGTTTGCAACACTTTAACCTGCACGATCAACACACCATTATTTCTAACAACAAAAATAAATCAATAAAAAGGGTCTTGGGTTTCCTCCCAAGCAACTTTTTATTTAACGTCACGGCACGATGCAAGTCTTTGAAAGTTCATTCTTGGGGTTTGCCACAGTGTCACTAGCCTTGTTGACGGCTATTCAAATGCGATGAAATATGGCCCATATGGGTTTCCAACTGCTTGACCAAGAAATAATGGGAGGTAACCTTCTAGCTGAGGGTCGACAACATCATATTTTATTTCCTTGAAAAATCTTGTCGGATACCTCAAGTTTTTTGAGGATACGAAAAAACATTTCCTCAGACTGACCACTTTTCGAATCCTCTTCTCACTATTTCTCCAATTGGGATTTCGGTCCCTCTATTCACGATATCGATTTTTCCAACCTTCATCCCTATTCCTACCTTGTTTAGCACCATCATCGGGTAGTTTAAACGATAAATATCGCCTTGGTTGGCTAGTATATTTACCTTATCATTATACAATGCCTCGAACTTAAGCTCATCCAAATTAGAACACCCGACACCCATGACATTAACACTGCGAGAACAAACTCCTATGGCATTTTTAGACAATTTCAAGTTCTGTTGTGAGTTTACCAGTCCCTGTTGATTTTGGTCGTGCCATCTGAGAGCCGGTTCACTATCACATAAGTTTGTTGCGTGAAACCTCTCCGATAAAGTTGGTTAGCAACACCATTTTTTACCGAGTCAAGGATCCGGTAATAATACTGAAGCACTAAGTTGTCAAGCAAGCCATGATTTAGGCATAAGAGCACAAATTTTTGAACCTCAACCAAGTCTCATGAATTGGATCACCCTCAAAACGCTTAAATCTTTGGACGATGTCCTGAGGAGTCATTATCTTTGAATGAGGAAACATTTCACATTAAATGTAGTATCCAACTCCTCCCACAAATTGATTGAGTCACGTGGCAATTAAGTCAGCCATGTGCATGCTTTTCCCATCAAAGATAATGATAACAACCTCAACTAGATCGATTCTTTGGAGATGCTCGTTCAAGATAATGGACCACATACATTTACAAAATTCCCACTATGCTCATGGGGATCCTCTTGATCCAACCCACTGAAATGTCCTTTTAGTTGCAAAAGTTACAACATAGAACTCGTGATGTGGAATACAACATTCCCTTCCGCCGAAGGCAAGCAAATGACACCAATATCGCTTATGATGTGAGGGTCATTAACAGTGTTGAAGTTTCCGATGTCATCTTAATGGCCTATTTGTCTGCCATTGCTGCTATTCACACTCATAAGTCCTATTTGAACACACAAACAATAAAAACAAAAATAAATATTATGTAAGTAGCACTATAACTATCAAGATCCAAATTCAATGTATTTAAAAATTCTCAATAACACCACTCTCTGGCAACGACACCATTTGACTTCACGTATCACGACAATTCTTCCAGTTCAAGTGTCAACAATTGCGAGTAGTAATATAACCCAACCAAGGGTTGGGATCGTTCCCATGGGGAGAGGTTTCAAGAATTAGTAGCCAAGTACAAATCAGTTCATGTCAATCATAGCTAAAAGACATTTACGAATATAAACATACCAAATCAAGAGTGACATAAGTGACAAATATAAAAGGGGTTATACATTTAAGAATCAATTAAAACAAGAAAAACGAAAAGCCAAGTATGGATATGGGATTCTTGGAATTTAATCAATAAACAGGTGCATATTAGTGATCGAGCTAGACTATACAGGGGTAAACTCTCTCTCTTGAAAGCAATTTACTACGAATCAAATTGGTTTATCTTGAACACCAATAAGTTTAAATTAAACACAACCTTCCGCTTTGTTCATTCACTCTTGTGAGCTGAATGTGTGGAAGAGGGTTTAGGATTTACTCTCTCGAGTTTATCCCATGACAACCGACTACCCACAGACCCTCGATTTAGTAATTTTGGTTTCATGCTAAGATTGTATTTCCAACTACAACCATAAAATTCAACCAGAAGTATTGAACAAAATTACTTTCAAACATCAAATAGTTTATCAGTTAGTAATACCCAATAGTAATTTAAACTATAATCACATAATCACACTCCAAGAATTGGGGTTTTACACAGACATAGTAAATAGAAAGAAATTGATACCAACTGTTGTTTCCATTGACTGGGCACAATTGATATTGTCATTACACAGGTCTACAATGAAGAATCTTCAATACCCACTTTAAATTTCTTCGAATTTGGAAATCTTCAAAAGTGAAGGAAAAATGTCTCCAAACTTGAAAACTTAAGACAATGTTCAAAACAAAATTAGTTACTCTCTATTTGATTGCTCAATGTCTAGATAGTAAACAAGAATTTAAAAACGTATTTATAGTGGTCAAAAATTGTGGTGTGAAGGATCAGTTTCCCAATAAGTCAGGATAGTTGATCCACTCGGCGATCGCCCTTTGTCATTAGTATTGTCGTTTTTCTTTTGCCTTCAGCATTTTTGTGGTTTTGTAACTTTGGGTCATATAGCATTAATTACGAAAACTTTTAGCGACTCACCAACTGATCCTTTCTATCACTGACTTTATTTTCTCTTTTCAAACTTAGCACACTAGAGCATAAGACAAGACAAAGGCTATTTGACGACATGCCTAATGGGTTAGGCGATCCTCAGGCCTTCTTTTCTTCGTTCATTAAGTTGTCTTGTTCCTTTTTGCTCCATAGTGTCCATGCTTTGTTCCTCTAAAAATGAAGAATTTGTATAAGCTATACGGACAAAATATTCATTTAAGAACACTAAATCCATTAAAAGAAAGCCCTAAATTAATCGAAATTGTGGGCTTATTGGAGACCATGATAAGGAGTGGCGTGATCGAGGAACTAACGTTAAAGAGAGTGATGGGTAAACTGAGAGATACATACCTCCCCATAAGCATCAAAAGCCAAAAGATCAAAGGGTTGACCCGGAATGTTTTCGTACTGAAGATATGTTTTCATGAAATCTCACCGAAGTGGATGAATCTGACAAAGTTTTGAAAGAGAAGAAAGATGACATCCCAACTCTCAATTATATGATTACTTTTCACTTGGGTTCTATTAAATAGATGGAGACACAAATTTGTCAAATCTTGACTCATTTGAATCCAAGGCAAAAAATAGGGTTATTGAGTGTCACCTTGGCCAATCCCAAGAATGAATCTTGAAATGGTATCTTTGTCATGCCAGAACAGTAAATCAGGTGCTTCTACAGAGGCAAACCATGTTTTTAATGTTTTTAATATTGTGTTTGAATAACTGGTGTTGAATGTGCAGGTCAAAAACTTGCAATTTTGGGAAAATGAGCAGTTAGGTGAGCGAAAGATGTGGTCGGCGACTCACCAAATAGATGAGCAAGCCCGACTTGCATTGCTGTTTGAACCACCTTTTGTGGAGGTTCTATAAAACTCAGTTTGATAAAGTATGACTCGACGTATTGCCGAGTCGGTTGGTGACATAATTGATGGTCGACGTCTGGTGTGCGAACTGAAGAAATAAAAAAAAGCCACACCATTTTTAAATTGAAAATCTCTCTCATTTCACACTTTTTGACTTCCAAACTTTACATATGCATATATTTTCTTTATTACTGGTTTATTTTTTTTTCTTTGAATATGGTTATTACTTTGCAATTTTGAGTGTCAGTTTTGGATAAATATTAATGACTTGAGTAGTGCTCTTGTTTGAATGACATTTTTTTTGCAAATTTGATGAGGAAAATTGAGCCTCATAAGTAATATGTGAAACTCGTAGACCGTAGATGGGGACCATGGACTAATGTTTCAGGCATTTGGAAAGAACTCAAGAAATTCTGACCAAGTGTGGGGCTACAAAATGATCAACGGACCATCCTGGTAAATCATCGATCTAATCAGAGAATTCCCTAGTACCCTAAGTTGAAGAAAAGCAAAGTATGGAACGACGGAAGGCATCGATAAACTGTAAGTGCATCGACGGATCGTGTTGTTGGTCCATCAATTAAATCAGAGAAGATGCTAGTTGAAGGCTAAAAATATGCTAAGTATGTAATAACCGAGGCAGTCGATGATCCGTCGTTTCATCGACGGACTGTCCGTGGGGGTTGTCTATTGAAGCCGCAATTTTTGGACAACTTTCCTTATTTGAATTCCTTTTAATTTAGGACAATCTTTTTACAAATAGGGTGTAAAACCTCGTTTTTGGGATTGGATTCTATTATTATTTTTCTAAGTTTGTTCTTGGAGATTTGTTTTTGCAACTTTGGCATAATTAAAATTTCCTAATTTTGTTGTCAAGTGATTTTTGTTGTTTCAAGTTGAATTTCTGGATTTTCATCGAATTTGTCAAAGTAAGTTTATGATTTATTGTTTATCAATCATTAATTGTGTTCTTCTATGCATGGGTAACTAAATCCATAACTAGGGTTGTGGGAACCATGGGTAATTAACAAAGTAAACCAAGATTAATAACAATTCTGAAATAGGTTATTACATGCATTGATAACTATATTGATTAGAAGTCTATTTTAACGAGTGCACGCATTAGAACTCGCCTTATTTCTACTTGACGGACCAAGGAGGTAGTTAATAGAAAAATAATTATCAACATACATTTAGTTGGATAATATCTAATGGGCTAGTCTCGATTGGTGCCAAGTAATACTTGAGTCTGACATCGAATACAATGCTTAGTATGAAGTAAAAGTAATGGTTAGTAACTTAGACACACGTAGTCGGACAAAGGTACGGGGTGAAATTCTCTAAATGCTGAACCAAGGATTTAGAGATACCTAACATATCACTTTGCATGCAAAATATTAGGGAAGAATTGTTATAGCTAGGAATACGGTGTTATGAACCTATGGGGAACACTTACACCCTAGCTTTGTTAGGACCGAAATAATCAAGTGTATATGCGGAAGCTAGCAAAGCAAACCTCGAAAGACCACGAGTAAGAAGACAACGAGAAATATACCAAAACACACAAAGATTTAACGTGGTTTGGTCAATCGACCTACGTCCAGGAGATGAGCAATCCACTATAAATATGAGAGCACAAAATATAGAGAGAAACAATCTCAACCAATTCACTTGGAATACATGGGAGGTTTGCACAAGTGATAACGTATCAAGCTTGTGACCCACAAATTCTCCCTCTAACCAAAACTCTCAAAGCCCTTAAGACTATATTGTGAATGTTGATTAAGTTAGAAGGAACATGCCTCTATTTATAGATTCCTAAACCTTTTCCTACCAACAAAAGGATTAGTCAATCCAAAAACTTTTCCTATAAGGAAAACCTATTTATGGTAAGAAATTAGGGCAAATAAAACCAAACAAATCTCCCCCTTGGCTTGAATTTCTGACAAAATAAATTTGTCCACCTTCTTTACATAATCTTAAACGACTTTCTTCTCCTCTCCATAATCTCCTTTGCAATATTTGTGTCTTAACACAAAGAACCTCTTTGAAACAATTTCTCCGACAAAATCTTCATTACTGTGAAAAAGGTTGTGGCTAGAACTACAACCGTCAAGATGAACACCTCTTCTATCTAACCTGGTTAAATCATCGATTATCGAACTACTGAACCTAACTTCATCATTGAATATGTCTCTGATACCACTTGTTAGGATCGGAAATAAGCAGGTGTATATGTGGAATCTAGCAAAGAAAATCTCGAAAAACCACAAGTAAGAAGACAACGAGAAATATACCAAAAGACACAGATATTGAACGTAGTTCAGTCAATTGACCTACGTCCACAAAGGAGATGAGAAATCCACTATAAATATGAGAGTACAAAACATAGAGAGAAACAACCTCAACCAATTCACTCGGAGTACATGGGAGGTTCGCACAAGTGATAACGTTTCAAGCTTGTAACCCAAAAATTCTCCCTCTAACCAAAACTCTCAAAGCCCTTAAGACTACATTGTGAATGCTAATTAAGTTAGAAGGAACATGCCTCTATTTATAGAGTCCTAAACTTTTTTCTACCAGAAAAAGGATTAGTTAATCAAAAACCTTTTCCTAAAAGGAAAACCTATTTATTGTAAGAAATCAGGGTAAATAAAACCCAACAAGTTTCTCTCACAACTTGATAAATACAAAAATTACTCCTGTTACTTGTTTGGTTTAGCAATATTAACAGACTTTTGTTTCAAAAATAACCACCACCCCTTAATTACTCGTTTTGGGAAAGGACTTAACTAAATAGAAATAATTTTACATTGAAGTTAAGTCTAAACTGTTTTCCTAGTGGGATTGACCCCAACCAATTAGTTGGGTTTTTTACTTGATACACCACTTATACTTCTTTATGGAAGTGTAATTTGACTGTATCAAATTTTGCACCGCTGCTGGGGAAAGTGGGTTTTAGATTAACTTTAATAACATAACTGAATTTTAGTCAACAATTTCCTAGTTTTACTTTTTTTGTGTTTTTTTTCTCTGAGGTCTAGCTCTAGTCTATGTCAGGTATACACATCCAAGGAGAACCAATACTTCCATTTGATCCTGAACTAAAACGTACACTTCAAAGAATGAATAATCCACAAAACCCATCTAATGTAGATGATGGGATCAATCTCCATCTCCCACCACCAGTTGATGCGCATAATCAAGTAGTTGCGGCAAATCAGGTTGATGATACTTTACGAGGCAGCCTCCCATCCCACGTCCACAAGAGTTCTATAGGGGAAACATTAACATCTTTGATTCTGATTGACCTCTTCTGCTACCTCCTCTACTGTATCGTCACATATTGATGGTTACTATCTGAGGATCCATAAGCTCACATCACAAAACTGAGGTCGGTGTGCAAGAGTTTTGTAGGGAGGCCAAACATAGATATGAATGTCATCAAGTTGAGAGTGTTACCTCTTTCACTGATGGGAGAAGCTTCAATATGGTTTATTAAGTTTCCCTATAATTCTATCTATACCTGGGATCAGTTGAGAGATGTGTTTCTATCATGGTACTATCCGGTTTCAAGTAAGCTCGACCACAAAGATAGAGTGAACAACTTTGCGGCACTACCTAGGGATTCGGTGAGTAGCTCTTGGGATAGATCTACTGCATATGTGAGGGGTGTCCCAAACCACCGCATTGATGATGAGTCGTTTAAAGTATACTTCTATCGAGGATAAGATGATAATAATAAGGCAGTGCTTGACAGTATTGCGGGTGATTCTTGTGGTGAGTTCACATATGAAGAGATTATAGAGAGTTTGAGAAAATCCCTCACAATAATAAGGCTTGGAGTAATAGAAAGTCGGATACTGTGAGAAACACATTTGTAGTGCAAGCTACATACATTACGGCCACAAATGAGATTCGTGAAGAGATGTCTCAAATGAGAACTGAGCTTGGATTGGTATTGAAACATGTCATTGGAGGTGCAGAGAAGGTAAGTGCGGTGAATTACTTGACTAAACCACCACCGCCAACAAATTCTACTATTATGAAGAGGATACTTATGCAGTGAATGATAACACGGGGGGTTTCCGACCTAACACCTAAGGATCCAATCAAGAGAATTGGCATCAAGGTCAAGGAAATCAAGGTCGGAACAATTGGAATTACAACAAACAGGGCCAGTACGTTCAAGATGGAAACTACAACAGTGATAACAATTTCAACCGGGGTAATTATGGTAACAGAAATGATAAAAGTGGGCCCTATGTGCCAACTCAAAATAGGGAAGTTACTTATAGGGATGGTGGAGGTAGTATGGCGAGAGTTAAAGATGTGTTACAGAAGATGATGAGAAGATTTGATGCTAGTGATAAGCACGCCAATGAATTGAGAGGTGATTTGGTTAATATTGGGCAAAAGGTTGATGCAAATGCGGTCTCGATTTAGCATCGTGAGTTACAAATGGCCCAATTGTCCACTACTGTGAACCTATGACAACCGGGCACTCTTCCTACTACTATCATTAAAAATCCTAAAAATGATAGACATTGCATAAAGTCTCTACTCGATGATGTAAGCAAACAATTGATCCACCTATGTCGTCTGTGGTATAAGATGAGATGAGAAAAAAATGAAGAGGTAGTGGAAACTAGTGGTGGATTGGTGGACAAAGCGGTGAAAGAAGCAGAGGTACCCCAAAAAGTGATCCCTATTCCTAGACCACCACCACCATTTCCTCGGAGATTGGTGAAGAAGATTGAGGATGGTAAATATCAGCGTTTTATCACTATGTTGAAACAGCTTTCCATCAATATCCCTTTGATAGAAGCTTTAGAGAAAATGCCCGGTTATGCCAAGTTCATGAGGGGTATGGTTATAAATAAGAGATCGGTAAGTTTTGAGGATGACAAACGAATGCAGCATCATAGTGCTATTGATACAAGGTCTCTTGTGCAGAAGAAAGAAGATCTGGGCGCTTTCACTATTCCATATACCATTGCTTTATTACACTTTGCTAAAGAACTATTTGATCTTGGTGCAAGCATAAATCTCATGCCTCTCTCTAATTATAAGAAATTGGGTTTGGGTGACCCAAAGCCCAGTGCAATGCGGTAACTGATGACTAATCGAACATTGAAGAGGCGCATTGGGATACTCCATGATATGCTCGTGAAGCTGAAGTCGTTAATATTTCCGGCCAACTTTGTGATTGTTGACTGTAAGGTGGATTTTGAGGTGCCTATTATTCTAGGGAGGTCGTTCCTTGCTACTGGTCACGCCTTTGTTGATATGGAAGAAGGGAAGATGAATTTTAGGTCGAACAATGAAGAAGAAACTTTCAACATTTGTAGGTCCATCAAGTAGAGTGGTGAGCTCCAAATAGTATCTTTTATATCCTACAGGGTTGAGAGTATGTTAGAGGTATAAATGAAAGAGCGCCTTGGTGTTGAGGCACTTGCGGCAGTCATCATGAATTTTGAGAGAAATAGTATTGAAGAGTATGGGTCTTTGACTGCGGCACTTGAACGAGGTGAATATCGGTCAACCAAAGAAATTGGAGTTACATATGAAGCAGCACAAGTCTCCACCCCCAAAACCATCTATTGAGGATGCTCCAAAACTAGAGCTTACGGCTCTACCACCTCATCTGAGGTATATATTTTTTGGAAGAGATGACATTGTGCTGGTAGTCATTGCATTGAATTTGAATGCGCAACAAGTGGAATGTTTGGTAGAACTGTTGAAGAGGTTCAAACGAGCCATTGGTTAGACTATTGCAGACATTATTGGGATCCCACCCGGTATTTGTTCACACAAAATCCAACTTATGCCCAATCTCAAGCCAAGTATTGAGCACAAGAGACGGTTGAATCCACCTATGCAAGAGGTAGTGAAGAAGGAGATCATTAAGTGGTTGGATGCCAGAGTTATATATCCTATTGCAGATAGTAGTTGGGTATGCCCTGATCAATGTGTACATAAAAAGGGGGGAATGACAATAGTGCCCAATGAGTGGAACGAGCTTGTTACAATAAGGCCGGTGACTGGATCGTGAATTTTATCTATTACCTGAAACTGAATGCATGGACTGAGAAGAACCATTCCCTGATGCCCTTCATGGACTAGATGTTAGATAGACTCACAAGAAAAGGATGGTATTGTTTTCTTGATGGTTGTTCGGGTTACAACCATCTTTCTATTGCCCCGGATGATCAAGAGAAGACCACCTTTATTTACCCATATAGGACGTTCGTATTCAAGAGGATGCCTTTTGGGTTATGTAATGCACCGACCAGTTTTCTGAGATGTATTATGTCAATATTCTTCTATATGGTGGCGGACACTATTGAGGTGTTTATTGATGACTTTTCAATAGTTGGAGACTCCTTTGATTAGTGTTTGATACACTTGCCCGAGGTTCTCAAAAGATGTAAAGATTGCAATCTTGTGCTAAATTGGGAAAAATGTCACTTTATGGTGAAAGAAGGTATAGTATTGGGCGATCGCATCTCAGAGACAGGGATAGAGATTGATCTAGCAAAAGTTGAAGTCATAGAGAGACTTCCTCCACCCATCTCTGTAAAAGGTGTGGACATGCGAGTTTCTAGCTTGTTTATTAAAGATTTCTCAGAAATTGCACATCCTTTGTGCAAATTACATGAGAAGGAATGTAAATTCTATTTTGATGAATATTTTCTGAAGGCATTTGGAGAGTTGAAGAAGAAGTTGTTGTCTCGTCCATAATTATTTCCCCAGATTGGAGTAAGCCATTTGAGGTGATATGCGATACTTGTGGGGTTGCTCTTAGTGTAGTACTGGGACAAAGAAGTGATAAAATCCTTCACCCCATGTATTATGCAAGTAAGGCCCTAAACTAAGCACAAAAGAATTACATTGTGACCAAATAAGAGCTCCTTGCGGTGGTATTTGCTCTGGAATATTTTCTCCTATCTTCTTGGCATGAGAGTCATAGTGCATACTGACCACTCCGCTTTGAGGTATTTGATGGAAAATAAGGATGTCAAATCAAGGTTTATTAGATGGGTGCAACTATTGCAAGAATTTGATTTTGAGGTGAAAGATAGAAAAGGGACTGAAAATCAAAATGCCGCTCACTTTTCTAGAGTGGAGAATGAATTTATGTAAGAGTTGGGTAAAAAGGCTTAAATTGATGATACCTTCCCTGATGAGCATTTATTGGCCACTTCTCATGATTTGATTCAATGGTTTGCAGATTTTGCAAATTATTTGGCTAGTGATATAGTCCCAACGGACTTGTCCTTCCATCAGAGGAATAAGTTCATGCATGATGTGAAAAATTTCTTTTGGGATGAGCCTTACTTATACCAGAGATGCGCTGATGGGCTTATTCGCCATTACGTTCCGAAAGTGGATAAGTTCTTTTGATGCATGCCACTCCTCACCTGTGGGTGGGAATCATAATGGTATTCAAACTGCCCATAAGATTTTGCAGTATGGGTATTATTGGCCAACTATTCACCATTGATGCTCATGAGTTTTCAAAGTCATGTGATAGGTGCCAAAGAGATGGAGGAATTCATAAGAGGCAAGAGCTCCCTTTAAATTGCATTTTAGTGATTGAGTTGTTTGATGTATGGGTCATTGATTTTATGGGTCCATTTTGTGAGTTCTCATAGGATGAAATATATACTGGTGTTGGTGGAATACGTGTCAAAATGAGTGGAAGCCATATCTCTTTCAAACAATGAAGGGAAGAGTGTAACCGCGTTCTTGAAAAAAGAATATCTTCTCTAGATTTGGCACACCTACAACCATTATTAGTGATGGGGGATCTTACTTTTGCAAAAAGTTGTTCAAAGGGCTATTGGAGAAATATGGAAATCACCACAATGTGGCCACTCCGTACCATCCACAGAATAGTGGGAAAGTTAAGGTGTCTAATCTAGAGATCTAGCAAATCCAGTCAAAAATGATAAATGCTAATAGAACGGATTGGTCAAAAGGAGGCTTGATGATGCTCTCGGGGCCTACCGGACTGCATACAAGACCCCCATAGGCATGTCCCCATTAAAACTTTTATATGGGAAGGCTTTTCACTTGCCAGTTTAGTTAGATCACAAGTCCATGTGGGCGATGAAGAAATTGAATAGGGATTGGAATGAAGAAGTGGGACAGAGAGTTAACGAGTTAAATGATCTTGATGAGTTTCGCTTAAAAGCATATGAAAGTTCAGCCATATACAAAACCATGAACAAAAGACTAAAAACGTGATTTTGCAGTTGGGGACTTGGTGCTTCTATTCAATTCTAGGCTACGCTTGTTTCCAGACAAACTCAAGTCCAAGTAGACTGGGCCATTCCTTATCACTAAAATATTCCCCCATGGAGCGGTTGAGTTGGAGAACAAGGAGGGTGAAAAGTTCATGGTCAATGGGCAAAGAATCAAGACCTACCTAGGGCATGCGGAGAGTGTCTATGAAGTTGTTGAAGCATATCTCCTTGATGAAGTCTGAGTAATCAAGGATATTACATCGTGTTGCGACGTTTAATCAAGCGCTTCTTGGGAGGCAAGGTGTATCCTCTAGCAAACAATTGGTTTTTCTTTTCTTTTTAGGAATAGTTGTATTCCCTTGTTTCGTTTATGGTTTGCTCATCTTCATGCGTTACATTTTATTTAGTGTGTGGACTAGAGAGTAGTTTAGGGTCTTTGTCTCAAAAGTATCCAGAAAAACACAAAAAAATAGCTTAATGGGTGTTCAATGTGAAAGGATCAAACCCAAGAATATTGCATAAAATGGTCTTGTGCAGAGATCTACGGACCAAACAACGGGCTGTCGTCCAATCGATGGACCCTCGATGGATTTCGTAGATCCCAGGTATGTCAAGTACTTTTGTATAAGTTTTTTTGCAATTGATGGTCCAGTCGACGGTCCGTCAACTAACTTACAGACCGGTCGATGGGATATCGTCAGCTCAAAAAACTAGTGACCTAACCAGACCAGACCGGCTATATTAAAAGAAAACTATTCAATTAACCTCCAAATATCTTTCCAAATTCTTTCCCAACCGTTTCCCTCCCCTCATTTCCTTCCTTTTCCATTTACTCCCCATATCTCTCCCTTCTATTTCCTTGAGAATCCTAAAAACTCCAAACATCCCATATAATCCCAAAACCCTTCCCTCTTAAAATTGTAATTTTTTTCTCTCTTATTTTCTCCGGTGGGTGTTCGAAGGCAGAAATGTAGATTGTTTGTTGAGAAGATCACCCACTTATTCACTCCACTACTGATTTTAAGTATTTCAATTCCCTTTGCTCGTGAATTCTCATTCATTGGCTGTTGGAAATTAAAAATTCGTATGTGGGTCTTGACTTAGGGACAAAATATCTTGTAAACTTGTTAAATTACGGGTACTATGTCCCTTAGAATGAAAGAAAACAACTGAGTTGGGGGTGTAATCTGTGTAACAACAAAATGCATGTTGACGTTCTCACTTAGGGTTTAATAGCAACGTAAAAGTTGAGATCGAAACTTGTGCAGTCCAAACCCTAAGTATGAAGAATTGTTCTTGTACTTGTTGTTATGTGTTGGGTGAACTAATGAAAGTCTAAAAGTTGTCAAATTGTGATTTTAAAAACAAGGTCTGAAATTTGTCTCTGACCAACAGCACGCCGTCTACGGACCATCACTTGATCGACGGATCAGCGATGGAGTCCGTTAATTTATCAACCTTAAAAATGCTAAACTTTGAGATGAAGGAAGTGGACTACAGTCCGTCGATTCATCGACGGGCCATTTTGCACGTCCGTTCTTTCCAACTGAAACCCTAATTTGTGAGAGATTAAAACTTATTCTAAGTGTCTGATAATGAAAGTGGACTACAGTTCGTTGATTGATCGATGGGCCGTTTTGCATGTCTGTCAATTCCAACTGAGAGGTCTATGGAATGAATACTAACAAATTTTTCCTAAGTATCCAACGACGGACATTATTGATGGGTCATATACTCATCGATGGGCCATCGATCGTGCCCGTCAACTAGTATTGCAATTCTTAAATGGATTGTGCTTTGTGTTTCAAGGTTCTATTTGATTGTTTTGCTTCGGTAGGATGATTGCAATGAGACTAACAAATTGTTTTCCAGGTACATATGGCCCCCAAACTAGACATCGTCTATTCTAGGGGTAGGGCCAAGTCCGTGGCACCATCCCGTTTAATGATTGGCACTTTTTATGATGAGAGGGATCTGGAATACGTGACCCCAAACACCCTAACCCCTACACCATCTTCTAGATACACTTGAGGCACCCCCTAGAAGGTGGTTTCTGGTCTAGTCACTACCTCCAAGTCAAATGAGGAGCGCACACTGACTGACACACAATGTCTGGGTCTGCATCGGGTTCTGATGGAGCATCTGGCTCTGAAGAGGCTTTAGGTTCAGATTCGGCCCACTCTACGGTGTTGAATGAGGCCATGGCCTCCAGTACTGGATGATTTAGAGCCACTCACCAAGAGGTTCCTAACTGCCATGGCTTGTCTAATGAGGCCTATAGTTCGGAGTCTTCTCTGACACCCCCGGATGTTGTCCCTACACCAGTTCCTGATGATCCCAAGTGGTGGTGCATCGATGGTCACTGTTAGATTTACAGGGATGCCAAGATGCTAAAATTAAAAGATGGTAATGACTCAGTTGGTGACAGTCGAGCGGCGAATTCTTAGAGGCAATCTTCACATAGTCCCTAAGGTGCATAGCCTATTTACCCGCCACAGGCTTTAGTGGATGGCTCGAAGTATGGAGACATATAGAGAGGAGGTTGTTCGAGAGTTCTACGCCCCATATGTGGCGACTCTCAAAGGTTATTTAGATAGGCGAGCGAAACATGTCAAATAGGACCCACTGACATAGGTTCTATTCGAGGCTGCCGGGTGGACAAATCTTCAAACTCAATCCGCCACTTCTGTACGGTGTGTCCAGTGGTGCTAAGAGGGTTCCCCTTATTCCAGAGTTTGATTACAGGTGGGATTTGGTCAAGAGTGGCCAGTTTCAGCCGAGCAGAGATCACAGAGAGTCCATCAAGATGTGAATTGCACAGCAGCTTTCCATTAACGGTGAGGGAGCAGAATGGGTGTTGGACCACATAGTCCTTATCAAGAAGGCCAACCTCACCTTTGCAGTAATGTTCGTTTGGCTAGTAGTCCTCCATCTCCTATCCTCCACGGCAGCAGACAATATCCTTACTTGGGATAGAGTGGTCAAGGTACCAACACTGGTAGCTGGGTTGGAGATCAACTTCGTGAGGTTATTGATCTACATGATACATGAGAGGTCTTTTATGACCTCTACTAATTACCCATTTGTCTGTATAATTTTCCAGTTATGCAGGGATACTGGAGTTCCCCTTTGGCACTGTGATGTCCTCCGTACTCCGATCGGAACTATGGGTCTCATTAGGGATGAGGCCAATATGGCGGTACCACGACGAGGGCCCATAGTTTATTTGCAACCGCTAAGTGAGAACTTGGCACATAAGGTATCATTAAACCAAGGGATTTATCCTACCATTTCGGAGCCCACTGATACCACCCTGTCAAAGTGTGTCCCTGGCACTAGTAGGGCACCCAGTTCCTTTTGGTTTACTCCACCATCACCAGCAATGGTCCTGATTGCTAGGGTCCAGAAGTTAGAGGCCAGATGGACACCTTGGTGCATCATATTAAGCCTTGGATTCATAAATCCAATGCCAAGGCTGAGGACCAGATTGAGAAGACGGTGGCTCAGCAGATGGAGCGGATGATTAAGGTAGTCCACCAGCACCTAGATGCATTTGACGTTTTAGTTCTAGCACGCCCAGCCCCCACTATTGATTTGACTACTTTTCAGGAGGTTGTGGGGGGTCTACAGGCAGATGTTGAGAGCATAATGGAGATGAGGGGACCTGAGCCCGAGACTTCTCCTGTTGAGCTAGCAGAGGACATAGTGCTTGTTGTAGTATTAACTACCCCCACTACACCGCCTGAGCCACGTGAGCATGCTAAGAGGCACCGTTCCAGTCGCACCTCTAGTGGAGAAGATGCTTGTTCTAGAAAGAAGGAGAGGACGGATCTTGTGGCGGCAAGGAGAGCCTCGTCGATTGATGAGGAGACCCATCATATGATGGCTCGAGAGTTGGCCAATGCGGCATCTAGTTCCATACCTGAGGATGTTGAGAGGAGCACCATTGAGGGTGCGATGATTGATGAGGGTACCGAGGAGCACCACTGAGGGTGCGATGATTGACGAGGGTACCACTGATGGTGTCCTTACTACAGAGGTTGCGGGTTCTAGAAAACCTTCACCTACCACCCTATCTTTATATTTTTTACGCATTGGGAAAAATAACATGCCTTTTTGTTGGGGGTGGGGTTAATGTAAAGTGAGTGTCAGGGTGAAGTCTGACTATCCCAACTAATGATCCTCTCTTAGGGGTTTTCTTACATGTGTTCTTTTGCCCCAAGAGACTGATTACTTTAGTGTTGAACCAATATGTGTCATAACTTGTACAAAGGATTAACGTGATATATGATGCATGATGGATAAACATGAACAATATCCCATTCTAAGAAAATTCTTGTATGAATAGGTATAAAGAAGTTGAATGTGTTGGCTCTTATCATGACATAGCGATGCACCCATTGCATGACCCTCAATCTAACAATCAAACTAGGTGTCCGATAATCTGATAGGGTAACGACGTGTAAAAGTAAGTGTGAGAAATTTTTATTGTTCCATTTTTGGTACCTATCTAGAACTTACCCGATTGGTCCTGCAAAAGGAATCTCTCTTAGACATTTAGGAAAGGATCATAGAACCTTGTTCAAATTAGGAAACATCTAGCCTTAAGTAAAGTTCACCAAATGAAATTTTATTCCTTTTTTATCCAAATATGTTGAGCCTATAAGAGACTTTTCTTTTCTTCACCAACTCACCTTCCCTTGTATAATATGTTGACCCTTGTACCTCCTTGGACATGTGCACCTCGATTTAGGTCAAAAGCCTAATTTGAGGGTGGCTAATATAGAAACTAACCTCGTCTTGGCCCTGACCAAATCTTGGGTAATGTGTACCTCGACTTTTGGCAAAGCTATGAGTTGAGGGGGGCTATTATGAGTGATGACCCAAAAAGATTGAATGAAAAGAGAAAAGAAAGAAAAAGAGTTGAAAAAGAAAAAGAAAAAAAGAAGTAAGAGTCACTTTCACAAAGAACAAAAGGGAAAAGCAAGGTAAAGATTAAAAGAAAATAAAATTAGTCCATAAGAGATAATGAAAGAGATACGACACTTATCCGTAATGACAAAGAGGGTAAAAAGTCAATAAATGTAACCCTATGTACCATACCTGACCCTGAGCCTATGTTACAAGCCAAGAAAGTCCTATCGTGATCCTAAGAGTCTAATGTGGTGAACTTAAGTAGTGGAAATAAGGGCAAGCCTATGGCGACAAGTAGTAAATATGTGTGAATTCATTTTGAGCGTGCATGTTGAATAATGATCCTTATACTCAAAGTAAAAATCACTATGCGAAAAAGGAGGATATCTTTTGAAGTGATAGCACTAGTTGCAATATCATAAAGTTGGTACCTTGGCGAGAGATAAAAGAGTAGAGGTGTCGGTGCATGGTAAGTTTATGTCATAGTTTGATCCACATAAGTGAGATTATCAAGCCTAAGAGTAAAAGCATGCACTAATATGCGGAAGCTCAAAAGAGGATAGTTTTGTACAAATTATTGTGTTGAGTCATAGTGTGTCGGTTGAGGACAAACAAAAAATTTAAGTTGAGAATGTTGATGTACCGTGGTTTCACGATACTTCCAATACTTTTTGCTTAAGACTGGTGTGTGTCTAGACCCTTTTTGTAGTAGTTTTAATATATGTTTAACTTTGTTTTGTAGGAAAGGTGTCAAAAATTAAAATGCAGAAGGTTGTGGAGATTTACTGCAGAGGTGACCCACGAAGGCCATCGATGTCCCGTCATCCCATTGACGGGTCATAGATGGTGACGATCGACTCAAGGTGTAGGAATCTGAAAGCACCTCGGGGAATTATGAACAAGTGTGGGGCTGCAAAAGGATAGACGGTCCGTCGATCGATGGAGCGTCCTTGTAAGTCATCAATTTGATTAGAGAATGTACTAGTACCCGAAGATGAAGAAAATCTAAGTATGGAATGACGGAAAGCATTGACAGATTGTAGGTCCATCGAAAGACCGTGTTGCTTGTCCATCAAATGGATTAGAGAAGATACTAGTTAAAGGCTAAAAAAGATGCTAAGTTTGCACTTACAGAGGAAGTCGATGGTCCGTCGATAAATCGACGAACCGTCTGTGGGGGTCGTCGATTGAAGCCATGCTTTTTGGACAACTTTCCTCATTTGTATTCCTTTTAATTTAGGAAAATGTTTTATAAATATGGTGTAAAACCTTGTTTTTGGGGTTGGATTATATTACTATTTTTCATAGTTTGTTCTTGGATATTTATTTTTTGCAACTTTAGCATTAATTCAAATTTCAAGATTTGGTTTTCAAGTGATTTTTGTAGTTTCAATTTGAATTTCTGGATTTTCTTTGAATTTTCAAAGTAAGTTCATGATTTATTGTTTATCAACCATGAATGGTTTTCTTCTATGCATGGATAACTAAATCCACAACTAGGTTTGTGGGAACCATGGGTGATAACAAAGTAAACCTAGCTTAATAACAATTCTCAAATAGGTTATTGAATGAAATGATAATTCTTTCGCTTTGAAGTCTTTTTAACGAGTGCACGCATTAGATTTTGCTTTATTTCTACTTTCCGGACCAAGGAGGTAGTTAATAGGAAAAGAATTATCAACATAGATTTAGTAAGATACTATCTAATAGGCTAGTCTCGATTGGTGCGAAGTAATAACTAAGACATACATCAAATACGATGCTTAATATGAAGAAAAGGTAATGGTTAGTAACTTAGACACTCGTAGCCGACCAAGGTACGAGGTGACTAAATGCTGGACCAAGGATTTAGAGATACCTAAATTATCACTTTGCTTGCAAAACACTAAGGAAGAACTGTTATAGCTCGTAATATGGAGTTATGAATCTATGGGGAACACTTACACCCTAGTTTCTCTCACAACATGATAAACACCAAAGATTTACTCATGTTACTTGTTTGGTTTAGAAATGTTAAAAGACTTTTGTTTCATAAACCCCCCGCCCACACACACACTTAATTACTCATTTTCGAAAAGGACTTGACTAAATAGAAGTAATTGTACATTGAAGTTACGTCTAAACCATTTTCCCCGTGGGATCGACCCCAACCTCATAGTTCAGTTCTTTACTTGATACGACCACTTATACTTCTTTAGGGAAGTGTAATTTGAGCGTATCACTATGCCGGTTATTGTGTGTAATTCTTGTGATGGCTGTTGCACGATAGTGAAAATAGTAATGGTAAAGTGTTTGATAATTGTGTTGAATGTCGTTTGTGGTGATGTTGTATTAAAAATGCATACTAGATAATACCTAGAAGTTGCCCCGCTGGTCTTATTGGCTTGTGTAAGCAAATGAAAGAGATGCTCTTAGACACAGTTTGTGGAGAGAGAGCCAATATTGCCATTATACCTCTTTGTGACAACTAGGTGAGAGTGTGAACCTAATTTGGACCATTTAAGCCTATTCATTTCCTGGGAAGAACCTTGAACACAAATGACCCTTTTATTTCCCATATAAAATCTTCATGGAGCATCTGTTGTGTTGACTAGCAAAATAAGGCCAAAAGCCTAAGTAGGGGTGCAGTAAAAAGAGGAATATTGAAAATCTTGAGAAATTCAACCTTGAAAGATCATGTTGAAAAATAGGTAACCTCTCCATGTAATAAAAAAAGAGAAATGAAAAGAAGAAAAAGATTGGAAAAAAAGAATTGTTGAAATAAAGTGTGACCAAGAGAAAATGAAAAGGGTATCCAATGAGGTTTGATTGTTAATTTTGAGAATCAAAAGTGTGATAGAAAAGGTGAAAGAATGAAGTGCAGTCCATGCGCCATGAAGGTACTAGTCAGTAAGCCTAAATGACCTTACCCTAACCCTCAGCCCCGATATAAAACTTGAAAGACGTTTGAGATCTTGATTGAGTTTAATATCATATTGATTGAAAAATAAGGGCAAGCCTATGGGATTAATCTTCAATATGTTTATTTTTGAGTGAGTGAGAGTTGTTTGCGATTCGTACATTTTGAAAAATTGATGATCTTTGTGTTAAGTTGAAATAGTTTTTGTTGTGAGGGCATTCAAATTCTTTTATTGATCTTGAACTTGCATTTGAAGAAAACATTGTGATCTTGAGTACAATTGATAATGGTTAGCCATCGTTTGAAACTTAGCGACACAACTGAACATTGCATGAGTAGTTTCAACCTCTTGTGTTCATTCATATTGAGTCTTGAGTAGCATTTCTTGTAGACATCCTTGTTGAACTAATTGATCTTGAGTTTTACTTGAGAACAAGCAAAATTTTAAGTTAGGGGTGTTGATGAGTCTGAGATTTCAACTCATTTAGGACTTTTTTCATAGTTTTATTGTCCTCAATGCCTAATTTATGCTCTAAATGATGTTAAAACATTAAGTTGCAGAAATGAAGACAAAATGAGCAAGGTACGGACAGTACTAGGCAAAAGAAAAGAAAAAGTTGAAGAAGTTTAAGAAAGGAAATCCTGGTGATCGCCAATACCACTAAATGACCCATGGAGTGGCTCTTCAGCTTGCCTAAATTTCCTGCATGCTAGCCCTAGGGAACAATCCAACTTTGCAATGGAAATGAACAGTCGGTGAACCACCAAATGGATGACGTCATTAAAGGCACAACTTTTAATGCAAGTGTCGACGATCATATTGTAATATAGTAACCTAACCAAGGTTTGAGGTCACAAGGAGTGGTTGTGGGAATTTATAGAAAAGTAAGACTACATTCTAACTAGTCATAGCTAAAGACATTATCGAATAAAAATATTATAAATTAAAGATGGGGTGACACAAGCATCAAATATCAAAGGGTGTTTTTGTCACTAGTAGTAAAAACAAAGAATTTAACAAGGGAGTCTAAGAAACGAGAGGGGAAATTTTTGGGAAATGATCATGAATATGGGTTAAGATGAATAGTTGGGTATGTGATTTAGATAGTATATTTATAGAATAATTGTGACGAGGCTAAGCTTTAAGGGAGATAAGCTCTCTCTTGAGCAACTTACCCCGTTTCGAATGGGTTCATTTCAAACACCCACTTGTTGCATACAGACAAACTTACACCTTAACCCACTCAATCTCTCTAGCTCAGTGTGTGGGAATGAGACTAGATCTTACTCTCTCAACTTGAGCCTCACGACCCACTCCCACCGACCATCAATTTTAGTAGTCTTAGTTTCATGACTTCTCTCTTGAGCAAGACGAAAACACATAAATAAACTTGTATCTGAAACTACAAATTCATTAAATCCATCCACAATCTATCATCTAGCAATACCCAACAACAATCCTAACCACTAATTCACACCCCAAGAATTGGGGTTTTCAGCCAAACATCAAGAGATAAATATTTATACCTAAATGAGCTTGCATTCAAATGGATACAAAAATTTAAGTCTTGTTACAAGCCAAGAATGAAGAATCAAAGATACCCACGTCCAAATCCTTGGATATGAAACCCTTTTGGTATTAAAGTTCTTCTCCCAAAATCCTCTCAATTTAGAGCTGAAAAACTAATAAAACTTATTAAAAGTTTGTGAATATTCGATGCTAAGCTAAAACACTCCACAAATATTTATAGTATTTACAAATTTGTGTTGCAACGCATAATTTCACATAGTAAGTCGAAATCTCCCAACAAATTTAGCAATTCTCCCTCTAGCAGTGTTATAGTCATCTTCCGATTAATCAAAGCATATCCATTTTCTATATCAATGAGGATAAGGTATTGCTTCGTGGAACTTCTCGATGATGCGTCGACAGCTTCTTTTCTCTGGTGATTTGATCTTTTCCTTTGGGGCTCAGTACATTGTAACAAAGGGACATAGTCAGACCTATCAGCGAGTCACCAAGTGGACTCGACGGTCCTCAAGCCTTGACTTATTCGTTCTTTTCATCCGTTTTGCTAAGTAGTGTCCATACCTTCCCTCAAACTCAAAATACCTAAAACTCAAGGTTATTTATTACGACATAAAAGGAATTTAAGGACACTATTTTTATCAAAATATAGGAGTAATTGAGTTTTATTTGTGGACTACTCAATGACAAAAACCTCATTCATGGGGTGTGAACATGTGATTATTTGCTAATTAGCTTATGTGTGTTGTTGGTTCGTGATTTCAATGTTGTTTGAAGTGAGTTTGATTTGTAGGTATATAGTAACATATGAATTGTAGTTGAAAATGCAATTCTAATTTAGTATTTTGGGTTTTCTTGAGGAAAATGTAATAGTACTAAGGTTATGGATAGATAATTGTATTGATTGAGTTGTTGTGGCTCCAACTCTATATTTTAACATTTCGTAAAGGAAAATTTATTTCATATAAGTTTCTGACCTTTTTAGAGTTGCCACTTAATTTTTATAGGAAAATAAAGAAAACTTTAGTTTCAAAAAATTTAAACAGGAAACCTAGTGAAAACCTTTAAAGGGGGTTCGGGGGTTCTTACTTATATTTTAGGAAAGCTCTGACGACACCTAAAATATTTTCTAACTTGTAATTATTCAAAAACTAACCTATTTGGCTAAAAACGTCTAACTTAAATTTAATTTGAAAATTCTGGAAATGCGAAAATAAAATACTAGCCTATTATATAAGTGAGTTATTTTTATCTCACAAAATTATTTCAATAATTTTCTAAAGTCTTTTCTTAAAGTCGATCGATTTAGTTTAAACCGTTAGAACATAGTAACGCCTTGTGGGGTTTTGAAAATTTCTAACCCTAAAATTAGCGACAATCCACAGAAAATAAACATACGGTAAAGTAAAAAGAGAGAGAGAGGGAGGGTTGGGTCCAAATCCAGTTTCCATCTGCCTTGAACGGTATTTGGACCCATATTAGTTTTGGGTTTTCGGTCAAATTTTTGTCACCTTATGTACCTGTCCTAAACTAAAAATAATAAAAGATAAATGAAGAAAAGATAAAAAGAGGGCTTAGGCCCAAAAGAACAAAATACAAGAGTTACAAAATAAATTTGGGCTTCTCGGCCCAAAATCTTCAAGTTCTCGGCCTCTTTTGAATTTTTCAGACTTCTGGACCTGTACGCCGATTTTGATGGGCTTAGTCTTCAACTTTTAAAGGACAGATTGACTCAAAGTAAGGATTTAGGCCTCCGTGGCCCAATGAAAAATGCAAGGAGATGATCCATGAAGACCCAAGCATATTTTACATGCAAAACGATAAACTCATTATCGAATAAATACTCAATGGTAGGAAATGAAGTGAGTGGATAAAAGCAAATAAATTAAAATGATATGTGCTAGTTAATCAATACAACTCAACATTTAAACAATAGATTAAAGGGAAATTGATGAAGAGCATAAGATATTTGTATCTATGACAATAGACGATAATGAGATAGAGGATTAAAAGTGAATTAATAAACTCTCCCAAAATTAATAATTTAAGAAAACAAAAGAACCAAGTTCAATGGTTTCAAACTATTGAGATCGAACATGCTAGCTTAGTTAGAAGATTATTCTCATGGCATAAAAAAATACAAAGTGATATAGTCTCATGAAATGACTAATCTAAACGAAATTAAGCAAACAAAATAAACTGGTTTTAAGCAACCATCAAATACATTGAAGACCAACTAATTTATCAAGAAAATATCATGGAATAACCCAAGTAAGGCTATTATTATATCCATTATTCATGGAAAAGAGTAACTAAACTAATGAAATGAATTTGTCATCCAACTGCTTATACTATTTGATATAGCAACAAGCTTGTCTTTTGACCAAATTAAATCCACCGAATCGATAACAAAATTAACACACCAACAAACATAAGTTAAACATAAGCCTAACCTCCTAAACTCAATACTTCCAAAGCGAGATAAGACATGTTGAAAAGAAGAAAGGAAAGACTTCAGGAAAAATAATAAAAAAAAGAGACAGTGATGAAAGAAACAAGCTAAGAGAGCTCGTACTTGAACTGTAAGTAACCTGTTGAATGCCTTGAATCGGACCCGCTACAAACAGAAAGGACGGGAAACCCTATTCTGTAATTCTGTTTTTGCCTCTCCATAATAAAACTGCTCCCTCTCTTCCCGTGGACGTAGCCAATTTATTGGTGAACCACGTAAATATGTTGTCTTGTTTTTCGCGTTTATATTTTCTCGTATTATCTCAAATTCCGCACAACATAACCATCTAACCAGCATTTCCGTTAGAACTAGAAAAATACATGAACACAACTCAATTTAAACACACATTGCCAGATAGTGTGTGTGTATATATATATATATATAATAAAAAATAAATAGATCCAACGAGTAAATAGAATACAAGTAAAAAGAACTGCTCCTTATGCTAAAAGAAGATGGTATTGACAGACCAAAACATAGTCAAACTAAGACCTAATATAAAAAACTGGCGTTCTCCACCTAAAGCTTTCGAATTTAGATTCGCACGAAGAATGCTTTCCATAAATCATAACAAAACACCATGGACAAACCTTAGACAACAATGAAAAGCCCAAACAGAGAAACAAATACATTCCGAAAGAGAAGAAAAAAAATCTAGCAGAAAAGACACCTTCATTCAAAATCAATAGCAGACTAAACGAGTTAGAATGAAAAGGAATTTTACCTTTTTTGGAGCGGCGAACTGAAGTGATAATCGAGCTAGCGAGGACAAGATTTCACCACCAATCAACCTTGAGCGCAAACAGCAAGCTAAGAAAACTGGGCAGAACTCTCGCGAGGAAACCCCCTTAAATCCCCAAGAAGCCTACGAAAGGAATGCAGAGAAGAAAACACAGATCCTAGAAGAGATAATATCCCTCTTTTGGAATGTTATCAAACAAACTTGTACTTAAGTTCTATCTGTAATCTATATATATTTTCAGTGTCTCCTTAACTCTTTCTCAAATATATTCTTCCAACTTTCCGTAACTCTCTTTGTGACTGTTTTTCCAATTTCAAAAAAATTATCTCCCCTCTTTCAACCATGAATAACCAACAATTATATAAAAGGAAGAATGGGATTTGAAAAAGAGGGGGAAACGGGTGAATTTCAATAGGATGAGGGATCATTTTGAATTTGAAATTCCAAACTTTCACAATTTAAGGGAGGCATCATTTTTCTGAAATTTTTGACCAATTCCAGAAAAGGAAATGGTGCATCAATGGCTCAGATCAATTTGTTTGTCCTTGCAGTGCTATGTGGTGCGATCTTATGTAGGGGAGGATGGATCTCGTGGCTGGTAGTACAAAATTTGTAGGTGTCTTACCTGCTTTACTGTACGAGCAAAAGGGATAAAAAGACGTTAGGTACTTTCTATCCCTCTACGTCTGCTTTGCGGGCGTTTTAGCCGTTCTCTGTCCACTCGCTCTCTCGTGAGGAGGAGTAAAGCGCGTGCAGGAGTCCGATGGCCGCCCACGCGCAGAGTTGCTGGAAAACTGTGAAGACGCCATACGAATCGCTATAAGCGTATATTGGGAATAATGTTGCTAGGTTCCTTTTTTGCTCAAGGGGAGAAGGATGGGTCGGGTTTGATAAAAGGGATATTTGAAGTGGGCTGGGTCGAATTAAAATTTTAATCGAATGAGTAAGTAAGTGATTCAGCTAAAAATTGATTATTGAGATTCCTAATATTAACGAAATAAAATAATTAACTTATTTGTAAAATAATTAATTTAAATATAAGATAATTATTTGAAGTCACAACCATAATTTGAACTAAACTAAACTAACAAAATATTTGGCTAAAATGGAATCTTTATAGACTCCTTCGGATATTCTTAAGATATACTAATTATACACAAAATTATGTAAAACAAATTTATCATCTAAATTATTTGAAATTACTAAAATTTCTTTAAAATAACTTGAAAAAAAAATTGAATTTTATTAAACTAATTATTTTAATTCGTTGGAAAATTAAGAAGCTTCACGGGTCAATTTTTTATCGGGGAGGGTCAAAATTACCTTAAAATAACTTGAAAAAAAATTGAAGTTTATAAAACTAATCATTTTAATTCGTTTGAAAATTAAAAAGCTTCGTGAGTCAATTTTTATCGGGGAGAGTCAAAATTAGGTATCAACAATTGTCCCTTTTACTTGGATTGATGCAAGAAATTCTAGGAAAAAGTAATTGACCAAACCAATTTTGACCGACCATATATTCATTTTTAGAAAAAGGTAATTGGCACGAACTTTAAGAATTCTAACCAATCCCTGAAAAAAAGGCTTCCTACATATCTCAGGCTATATGAGAATTTAGGCCTTTTGTAGTTCCACACGCTTGATTTGATGCACGATTTTGAAAGAATTTAAAATCCATCCCGATACAGAATCATAAAGGGACAAAAATGCTTGAGAATTACTAACCATAATTCTCAAAAAGATGAGGGTAACGGGACTTCATGTCGGCCTCGGTCTCCCATGCTGCACCCTAAATTAGATGATTTTTCCATAACACCTTTGCGAAAACCACTTTTTTACTCCTCAACTTCTTGACTTGCCTATCAAGAATTTTAACCGGAACTTCCTCATAAGAGAGGTTATCTTTGACTCCAAGACCCTCAATAGGAAGAATGTACTCGAGATCACCGATACACTTTTTCAACATAGAAACATGGAAAACCGGATGAATCGGAGCCAATTTATTAGGAAGTTTCAATTCATAGGCAATCTTACCAATCCTTTGCAAGATTTCATAGGGACATACATAACAAGGACTCAATTTACCTTTCTTGCTAAATCTAACCACCCCTGTCATTTGTGAAATTTTCAAATACACTTTATCACTTTCTTCAAACTCCAAATCCCTTTTCCTATGATCGGCATAAGACTTTTTCCGACTAAAGGCTATTTGAAACCGGTTCCTTATAATATGAACCTCTTCCAAAATCTTATAAATAAACTTGGGACCAAGAAGATATGGCTCACCCCCTTCATACTATCCAATAGGAGACCTACACCTTCTACCATACAAGGCTTCATAAGGAGCCATGGAAATTGATGAATGAAAACTATTGTTGTAGGCAAACTCCACCAAAGGTAAATACCTATCCCAACTCCCTTTAGAATCAATAATGCACACTCTAACAATATATTCAAGGATTTGTACCGTACGGTCAGCTTGACCATCCGTTTGGGGATGAAAAGCGGTGTTCAACTTCACCGTAGTACCTAATTCTTTTTGGAACGACCTCCAAAATCTAGGAAGATTTTTTCATAACCCTCCGCCGAATATGAAGATTTGATGGGAATAAAATGAGTGGACTTAGTCAATCGATCCACAACCACGCATATGGAATCATAAGACTTTTGTGTACGAGGGAAACCTACTATAAAGTCCATATTGATGTCTTCGCACTTCCAAGTAGGAATTTGGATTTATTGTAGTAAGACACCCGGCTTTAGGTGTTAGGCCTTTACTTCTTGGAAATTTGGACACTTAGCGACAAATTCCGCTATGTCCCATTTTAGACCTTCCCACCAATATATCTCCCTTAGGTCATGGTACATTTTCATCGACCCTAGATGAATTGAGTAGCGGATCTATCTGCTTGTTCTAAGATCCGATCCCTTAACCCATCTACATCGGGAACACATAATATCCCTTGGTACCTTAACACACCATTCCCCCCTAAGGAGAATGATTCATTCATCTTGCCAAGAACCGATTATTTCAACTCCATTAAGGCTAAATCAAGGTGTTGTTTAGACTTCAACTCAACCACTAAAGATGACTCGGATTTATGATGAACTATGGCACCCCCATCCGGAGACCTCTCCAACCTCACACCCAACCTAGCCAACCTATGTACTTCACTTGCTAGGTCCTTTTTGGCTTCGTCAAGATAGGATAAACTATCCATAGTCATCTGACTTAGGGCATCTGCAACTACATTATCCTTGTCGGGGTGATAAAGAACACTCATACCATAATCTTTCAACAACTCTATCAACCTTTCTTTGTTAGAGATTCAACTCCTTTTCTGTAAACACATCTTGGAGACTCCTATGATCGGTAAAAACATCAACATGAACCTCATACAACTAATGCCTCCGAATTTTCAATGTGAACACCACGGCCGCTAATTCAAGGTCATGAGTGGGATAGTTTCTCTCATGTACTTTTAGTTTCCTAGAGGCATAAGATATCACCTTCCCGTGTTGCATAAGCACACACCCCAAACCCTCTCGGAATGTGTCACAATACACCACAAAAACCTTCGTACCCTCCGACAAGGTCAACACCAGAGCGGAAGTAAACCTATCTTTCAACAATTGGAAGATCTTCTCACATGACTCCCACCACTCAAACTTTTTACTCTTTAGGGTCAAAGTAGTCAAAAGAGACGCAATGGAAACTAAACCATCCACGAACCTCCAAAGTAACCCTCTAAACCCAAGAAACTTCTAATGTTAGTCGGACTCAATAATCTGGCCATGTTTTTCACCGCTTCCATTTTCCTTGGGTCTACCTCAACTCCCTAACTAGAGATGATGTGCACAAGAAAAATCACTGACCTCAATAAAAACTGACACTTACAATATTTGGCATACAATTGATGTTCTTTAAGGGTTTGTAATATTACCTTCTAATGACCCATATGATCATCCTTATTCTTCGAATATACCAAGACATTGTAAATGAAGATGACAAACGAATCTAGGTAATTTCAAAATACTCTATTCATTAGGTCTATAAATGTCGTCGGAGGATTAGTGATACCGAAAGACACGACCAAGAAATCATAATGCCCATACCTATTCTGAAAGGTCGTCTTTGGTATATCCTCCCCTCTCAACCTAAGTTGACGATACCCCGACCTCAAATCTATCTTTGAAAAGTAACTTGCCCCTTGGAGTTGGTCAAATAAGTCATCAATCTGAGGAAGAGGGTACTTATTCTTACTGGTAACCTTGTTGAGTTGGCGGTAATCAATACATATTCTCAAGGAACCATCTTTCTTCTTCACAAACAAAACTGGAGCACCCCATGGAGAAATACTAGAACTTATATAACCCTGATCTTCTAAATCCTTGAGTTGAGATTTCAAGTCTTTTAACTCAGTCGGAGCCATCCGATAAGGAAGAATTGATTTGGCATTTGTATCCAGTAGAAAATCAACGCCAAAGTCAATTTCCCGTTCGGGAGGAATACCAGGAAGGTCATTAGGAATGACCTTCGGAAACTAACTCACTATGAGTACCGAAACAATGGGAGGATTTTTGGAGTCTAGATATTGGTCTCTTAGTATATGATAAATACAACCTTTTGACATCATTTTGCATGCTTTTAGACAAGAAATAATATGACCTCTAGGAATAGAATTTAGCCTCTTCCACTCAACAACGGGTTCATTTGGGAAGTTAAACCTCACCACTCTTGTCCTACAATCAATGGATTCAAAACATGCATGCAACCAATCCATTCCAAATATAATATCAAAATCAAGCATATCGAGTTCTACTAGATCAACCTAAGAAACTGTATTGGGAAATATTTTAGGACAACTTCTGCACACCCTTTTTGCAACAACCGACTTACCCAATGGAGTAGACACTATAAAAGGTTCATGCAAAATATGGGGTAAAATTTCAAACTATTTAGCTACTAGAGGTGTAACAAATGATAAAGTAGTGCCTAGTCAAGTAACGCATATACATCAAGAGAGAAAACTTTTAACATACCGGTTACCACATCGGGAGAGGTCTCTTGCTCACCCCTAGAGCGGAGAGAATAGAAGTGATTCTTTTTTGGAGCATCAATAGAACCACTTGCTTGAGCTTGGCCACTACCCTTGTATTGACTCTTCAAGTTTGGACAATCTTGTGACCACTCTTTCCACAACTAAATCAATTATTTGTCCCCTTAAGGCAATCGCCATACTGCTTTTTTCACACTTTCCACAAGTTGGCGTCTTATTTGGTGAATTAGTACCTTTTTCGTTCTTAAATTCAGGGTTAGACACCCTATCACCACTAGATCTTGGGAATTTGGAAGGGACTTTATTAGAAACCCACTTCTTAAATTTAGGCTTGTCTTTAATCAAACCTATTCTTTGAAATACCTCCATCAAATGACCTTGCCCTCTTGGCATCTCTAATTTTTTGTTTAGCCCTTTCCTCTTCAACCCTTCTTGCATGAACCATAAGACGGGAAATGTTCATGTTGTCATGTAGCATGGCTGATTGGAACTTCTCTTGTAAGTCCTCCGACACCACCGTCGCAAAATGGCTCATTTGATCTCTAGGATCAGAGACCAAAGAAGGAGCATATTTGGACAACTTAATAAATTCCAAAGAGTACTCATCTTTGGAGAAGATTGATGAAATCCGTCACTTTCTCCTCCATCATCTCTATAGGTAAGAATCAATCTAGAAAATTTGCCTTAAAGATCTTCTAAGTCACCGCACTACCCCTCAAAGGCCTATTATCTCTCCATTGCACATATTAAGTTTGAGCCACATCCTTGAGTTGATATGTGGACAACTCGGCCTTCTCACTTGAAGACATCCCCATAGTATATAGTATATTGTAGACCTCATTAATGAATTCTTGGGGTTCTTCATCAACCTTAGACCCATAGAAAGTAAGAGGGTTCATCAGAGATAAGACCCTTAGACAGGAAGCCATAGTAGTGACTTGTTGATGAGGACGGGGATCTATATCTCGATTTCCTTGGATCATCATAGCTTAAGCTTGAATCATCTCGGCTTGTTATTGAGAAGTCATGGCTTGGGCTATTTGATCTAGAATAGCTCTTATCTCCGCCTCCGTCATAAGTAGAGGGTTTGTCGGCGCTTGATCTACATTAGCATTTTTCTCAAGCGGAGGAACTTGTTCATCATGGTGAGGTGATACGCTCAAATTTACTTTTCGAAACAAAGTAAAAGCGGTTGCATCAAGTAAAGAACCGAACTAGTGAGATTGTGATCGTTCCCATGAGGAAAATGGTTCAGACTTAACTTTATTCTACTATTACTTCTATTTAGTCAATTATTTCCCAAAAACAAAAAACTAAAAGGTGGTTTTGATTAATGAAAGCAATTATCTAAATTAAAGTAAACAAATGACAGGTTCAAGTATTGGAGTTTAATCAGGTAATGGGAGTAACTAGGGTGTAAGTGTTCCCCACAGGCTCCTAACTCAGTAATTCTAGCTATAACAATCATTTCCTAGTATCTTGCATGCAACGTGATAAGTTAGGTATCTCTAAATCCTTGGTCCGACTATCTGTGTTGATTTACTAAACCTTATCTTTACCTCATATTAAGCATCATATTTGACATTTGACTAAGTTGTTACTTCGTACCAACCAACACTAGACTATTAGATAGTATACACTAAATCTACGTTAATAATTCATTTCCTATTATGTACCTCCTTGGTCCATCAAGTAGCAATAAGGCTAGTTCTAATAGTGTCCATCCGTTAAAAAGACTTCTAAGCGAAAGAATTATCAATACATGGAAGAGACTATTCTAGAAACATTATTTTAGCTAGGTTTTACCTTAATATTTACCCATGGTTCCCACAATCCTAGTTATGGAGTTTAGTTACCCATGCTAATAATCACACAATTCATAATAATAATGTAAGAATTCATGCACTTACTTTGATGAGAATGAACAAAATCCAGAAATTCAGTTGAATAAATCACAAAACACCAATAATTGATTCCAGAAAAGTAATATATCAAATCCCAAAACTAAAAGTTCAATACTAATACAATAAGACTGAGAATTATCCAAGAGTCTAACCCCAAAATGAAATTTGTCAGACTAATTATAAGAAACCAAACCTAATAAAAGGGGGAAATCTATTTAAGAAAAAATCTTCCCAAAATACGTCGAAGTCGACGACCCTCGTGATGGACCGTCGTGGTCAAACTTCGCTCCTTACTTCACTCTTTTTCTGCTGCTTTTCTTCATTAACTCTCTGTTACCCTCGATGGACAGGTGTGACGGACCATTACAAGCACGATGGTCCATCGAGGGGATTTGTTCCACGACACTTAGAATCTTCTGAAGTTGGGTACTAGGACTACTCTCTGTTAGCATGACAAATGTGCAGGACAAACCATCGTGGGTATGATGATCTATCGTGAGCTTCCGTAGTATCACACTTGGTAAGAATTGCCCAACTTACTTCACCAGTCATTATCTTCTCACGACAGTTGACACCTATGGACCGTCATAATCACAGCGGATCATCGTGAGGTCCTTAGCTGGTCACTTCTTCAATTTCAGCGCAAAATCTCTGTGTTCTCCTTTGGACAGATTTCCTTGAAATAAATAGAAAACTACATCAAAAATTAATACAAAAAGGCTTTAGACACACACTAAACTTAAGGAAAAGGCATTTAAAGTACTGTGAAACTACGATAAATCAACACCCTCAACTTAAATACGTTGTTTGTCCTCAAGCGATGCACTATGACTCACTACAAAATCTTTGTACAAGAGTATCCATTTTTTAGCTCTCTTAATCACTTGGATATCAATCCTTATTATTCTCATTTTTTCATGCATGCTATCACCATTAGGATTGAATTACGTGGATCAGACCATGACATAGACTCACCACAAACTGACACCTATCCTCTTCGATATCTCACTTAGGTGCTAAATTTTCCGGTATTTCGACTAGTGTCCTCACTTCAAAATAAAATCCTAATGTTTCACATAATGATTACAGTTTGAGTATAAGGGTTACTTTTCAACACTCTCTCAGCACAACATCACAACTCATTTACACATATTGCCATAGGCATGCCCTTATTTTCACTGCTTTACGTTTGTCATAACAACTCTTATGATCACGATAGGACTTTGTTAGCTTTTAACATAGGCTCAAGGTCATGTATGGTATATTTAGGTATATTTTTGTGACTTGTGTCCCTCCTTGACATATCCGCTAAGCGTCCTACCTTTTTATCGTTTTATTTTGCCCTATTTCTCAATTTTGTTTCACCTTGATATTCTCACTTTCTTCTCCTTATGTGTAAGTGACTCTTCTCTTTTCTTATGTTTATTTTGTTTTTACTCTTGAGTTACTGTTGTTTTGTTCTTTCTTCCTCTTCATTATTTCAACCCCACTTTGCAGAGTATTCCTGATAATAGCCACCCTCAACTCATGACTTTGCCATGAGTCAAGGTTCACAATACGCAAGATTGGGTCAAGGCCACAACAAAGTTGTTTCCTGCATTAGCCACCCTTCATTTATGCTTTTGGCATAAGTTGAGGTACACATGTTTAAGGAGGGACCAGGGCCAACACATTGTACAAATGGTGGAATATTCAAATTTTCCTCACTCTCACTTGACATCTCATTACTCTACCAGATTATCAGACACCTAGTTCGAATCTTAGATTTAGGGACATGCCGTAGTGTATCTCTATCTCATGCTTAGAGCCACACATTAATCAGTTACTATGCCTAGTCATGCATCATTTTCATTACATTAGGATATCATTTCTATTTAAGTTGTCATGCTTCAGAGTTATAGTATGTACATAAGATATAGAAATGCCGGGTTAACAAATAAAATAATCAGTCTATTGGGGGAAAAGAACACAGGCAAGAAAACCCCAAAAGAGGATCGTGAATTGGGCTACCCAACAAAAATATATGCAATTGTCCCCAATGCATAAAAGAATCTAAAATAATAGAGTGGTAGGTGAAGCAAACATGAGGCGCAAAGCGCCGGCGATCAACAAGATGGTGGTTCCGGTGTCCCGGAACCCATTCTGTCTGTAGTTTGGACCGTCATGGGGATCCTTCAAACGTGCCTTAACTTTGAAAAATTTGAAAAACATACCTGGGCACGCCGGATGCTTGCGACGTCCGTCGCAAGCGTGACGGTCCGTCGATGGGTCCGTCATAGGGTGTTGCAGACCAATTTTTTTGAAGATTTTCTAGTGATGTGATACCTGCAAATTTAACACCATTAAGCTATTATTTTTGTATTTTTTGGACATTTTTTTGGACACGAACCCTAAACTATGCTCTAGCCAACACTTCTAACAAAAAGAAAATAAATATTTAGAGGGGACGTTTAAGGAAATAAAAGCAAAGAAACATGCAACTATAACTAGAAAATCACAAAAAACGTCTAGTTGGATAGAGGATACATGTTGGGTTGCCTCCCAACCAGCACTTGATTTAACGTCACGGCATGACGTAAGATGATATACCGTGGTTTCACGATATTATTAATACTTTTTCCTTAAGTTTAATGTTTCCAAAAGCCTTTTTGTGCTAATTTTCATATAAGTTTCTTTTTATTTTTCAAGAAATCTGTCTAAAGCTGAATGTGGAGATTTTGAGCGAAAAATGCAGAAGAGACCACCTACGGAGCTTATGACGGTCCATAGGTGGCAGCGTAGTGCAGCTGCTGAAGGAAAATCGGAAAGTTTGACCAAATGTAGGGTTACGAAGCTTGTGACGGTCCATCTTGTCTATGATGGTCCGTCCTGCAGGTTCGTCATGAAGTTCAGAGAAGTGATCCCAGTACCCATATTACAAGAGTTGAAGTGTTTTGAAACGAAGGCCCTCGACGGACCATTGTGCCTATGACGGTCCGTCATACTTGCCGTCGAGGGTAATAAAGAAGAGCAGCAGAAGAAATTGCATAAGCATGGGACGACGGAGTCCATGACGGTCCATCGTGACCACGACGATACGTCGCGAGGTCCGTCGACCCACCCGCGTTTTGGCAGATTTCCAGCAAATAGAGTCCTTGTTTAATTAGGTTTTTATTTTTTATAAATAGTTCGAAAAACCTCGTTTTTGAGGTTAGACTGTGGATCATCGTTAGACTCTGGATTGTTAGACATCATATTATTAGACTTTGTGTATTAGTGTGAGATTCTTCATAATTATTAGACTTTTTGTGAAATTATTGATTACTTTGAGGTTCTTGCAAGTGATTATTGGTGATTAATAAAGCAAACATTTGGATTTTACTCTTTATCATTCAAGTAAGTACATGAATTCTTATTTATTATATTTGAATATTGTGATTATGACTATGAGTAACTAAACTCCATAACTAGGGTTGTGGGAACCATAGGCAAATATAGAGATAAAACCTAACTAAAATAACAATTCTAGAATAGTGTCTTGCATGTATTAATAATTCTTTCTCTTAGAAGTCTTTTTAACGGATGACCAACGTAAGAACTCGCCTTAATGCTACTTGCCGGACCAAGGAGGTAGATAATAGGAAAAGAATTATCAACATAGATTTAGTATATACTATCTAATAGGCTAGTATTGATTGGTACGAGGTAATAACTTAGTCAAATATTGAATACGATGCTTAATATGAAGTAAAGATAAGGGTTAGGAAAGCAACACACGTAGCCGGACCAAGGTGCGGAGTGAGATTTTCTAGATGCCGGACCAAGGATTTAGAAAAACATAACTTATCACTTTGCATGCAAGATACTACGAAAGAATTGTTATAGTAAGAATTATCAAGTTATGAACCTGTGGGGAACACGTAAACCCTAGTTACTTTGATTAATTGATTAAAATCCAACATTCAAAGCTGTTAAGTGTCTCTTTAAATTGCGTTAGTTATTTTCATTCATTTAGAATTAGAAACCCCCCTTTTATTGTTTTAACTTTCCAAGGAAGTCATTGACCAAACAATAGTAATAACAGGTTGAAGTTAACTCTAGACTATTTTCCTCGTGGAAATGATCCCAACCTCACTAATTGGGTTATTTACTTGACACGGCCGTTTTACTTTTTATTTGAGAAGTAAGTTTGAGCGTATCATAGGACACTTGATTACTCATACTTCATCATTATGGTATGCCTCGATTACTTCATTCACCATTTAAGCGTGCCGCAGATAGATTTTGATTCGTTGTCCATTCACCTTAAATCGAGCACCCTCTCTATTCTCCAACTCAACTGCTCCGTGAGGGAATAGTCGGGCGATCAAGTAAGGACCGGTCCATTTGGACTTGAGTTTGCCCGGAAACAAACAACATAAAATTAAATAAAAGCACCAAATCCGCAACCATAAAATCATGTTTCTCAATCTTTTGGTCATGGTACTTCTTAATCTTTTCTTTGTAGAGGGCTGAACTTTCACAAGCTTTTAGGTGAAATTAATCAACCTCATTCAACCCATTTAACCTCTATTTAGCATCATTATTCCAATCCATTTTCAACTTTTTCATTGCCCACAAGGCTTTATGCTCTAATTCAACCGGTAAGTAATAAGCCTTACTACATACAAGTTTGTATGGGGTCATACCTATGGGAGTCTTTCATGTTGTCTGGTAGTTCAAAAGAGCATTATCAAGCCTCTGTGACCAATCCGTTCTACTAGCATTCACCTTTTCGACGAAATCTTCTTAATCTCCCTATTTGACACCTCAACTTGTCCACTAGTTTGAGGATGGTAAGGAGTGTCCACATTATGGCAAATGCCATATTTCTCTAATAATCCCTTAAACAATTTGTTGCAAAAGTGGGATCCCACATCACTAATAATAGCCATTGGGGTGCCAAATCCAGAAATTATATTCATTTTCAATAACACAGTGACACTCTTTCCTTCATTATTTGCGAGTGCGATAGGTTCCACCCATTTAAACACATAATTGACCGCTACTAGAATGTACTTCATCCCATTACAACTCACAAAAGGGACCATAAAGTCAATACCCACACATCAAATAGCTCAATAACAAGAATGGGATTTAAAGGGATCTCTTGTTTTCTCGATATGCCAACATCTATTTGGCATCTATCACATGCCATAGCGAACTCATGAGCATCTTGGTCGATAGTGTGCCAATAGTAGCCACATTTCAAGATCTTGTCAGCGGTCTGGATACCACTATGATCTCCACCTACGGGTGAAGAATGGCATCCTCCAAACCACTCAACATTTCAACTTTGGGCGCACAATGCCGAATAAGCCCATTGGCGCAACTCTTATACAAGTATGGATCATCCCAAAAGAAATTTTTCACATCATACATGAACTTTTTGCTTTTATGAAAGGACAAGTCCGGTGGACGATATCGCAAGACAGATAATTCACAAAATCTACGAACCATGGAATCAAGTCTTGAGAGGAAGCCAATACATGCTCATTGGGGAACGTATCATCAATTTCACTCTTATCCCCCAACTCTCTCATTGCTTCATCTTCTAAATGAGATAAATGATCAACAACTTGATTTTCGGTCCCTTTTCTATCAATTACCTCAAATCAAATTCTTGCAATAGTAATACCCAACAAATAAACCTCGGTTTTGCATCCTTCTTTGCCATCAAATATTTCAAAGCAGAATGATTAGTATGCACTATAACCCTAGTGCCAAGCAAATAGGAGCAACATTTCTCAAAAGCAAAGACTACTGCAAGGAGCTCTTGCTCAGTCATGGTGTAGTTCTTTTGGGCTTCTTTTAGGGCTTTTCTAGAATAGTAAATGGGTGAAGGATTTTGTCCCTTCTTTGCCCCAATACCACTACAAGAGCAACCCCACTAGCATCACACATTACCTCAAATGGCTTGCTCCAATCCGGCAAAATAATGATAGGTGCAGACACCAGCTTTTCTTTCAACTCACCAAATGCCTTAAGACAGGATTCATCAAAATAAAATTTACGCTCTTTCTCAAGCAACTTGCACAAAGGATGGGAAATTTTTGAAAAATTCTAAATGAACCTTCAGTAAAAACATGCATGCCTAAGAAATCTTCTCACACCTTTTCTACAGAGATAGGTGGGGGAAGTCTCTTTATTACCTCGACTTTAGCTCGATAAACCTCTATACCCCTCTATGAAATGTGATGACCCAATAAAACACCCTCATTCACCATAAAGTGACATTTTTCCCAATTTAGTACTAGATTGCAGTCTTCACACCTCTTAAGAACCTCAGACAAATGACTCAAACACGCTCAAAGAAGTCACCAACCACTGAAAAATCATCCATAAACACCTCAATAGTGGCCTCCACCATATCGGAGAATATTGACATCATACATCTCTGAAATTTGGCGGGCTCATTGCACAACCCAAACGACATTCTCTTGAATGCAAAGTTCCCATATGTACAAGTAAAGGTGATTTTTTCTTGATCTTCCGGTGCAATAGAAATCTGATTATACCCCAAATAACCATCAAGAAAACAGTACCACCCATTTTCGACAAATCTATCCAACATCTGAACCATGAAGGGCATAGGAAAATGGTCTTTTTCGGTCCATGCATTTAATTTCTGCTAATCCATACACACCCACCAATCACTGGTCTCATTAGAATAAGCTCAATTTTCTCATTGGGGACCACAGTCATTCCCCCTTTCTTAGGTACATACTGAACAGGGCATACCCAACTACTATCAGCGATTGGATATATATATCACTCTGGCATCCAACCACTTAATAATTTCCTTCTTCAATAACTCTTGAAAAGTTGGATTTAGACGTCTCTAATGCTCAATACTTTTGCATATGATCAGGCATGAGTTGGTTTTTATGAGAACAAGTACCGGGAGGGATCCCAATAATATCCACAATAGTCCACCCAATAGCTCTTTTGAACCTTTTTAACACTTTAACCAAACTCTCAACTTGATGCACATTCAAATCTGATGCAATAATGACCGACAAAGTGTCATCTTTTCCCAAGAATACATACCTCAGAAGAGGTGGTAGAGGCTTAAGTTCTAATTTTGGAGCCTCCTCAATAGACGGTTTCGCGGGTAGAGATTAGCGATATTGCATATCTAACTCAAATTTCTTTGGTTTAAAATGAATATTACCTTGATGAAGTGCTGCAACTAATGACCTATACTCTTCAATTCCATCACTATCAAAATTCATGATCACTGCCGCCAATGCTTTTACACCCAGACGCTCTTCAATTTGTACCTCAGATGACTTTTTAACTTTGTAGGATATAACAAATACCGATCAAAGCTCACCACTCTGCCTCATGGACCTACAAATGTTGAAGATCACTTCTTCATTGTTCAATTGGAATTTCATCTGCCCCTTTTCCATATCAACCAAGACTCTACACGTAGCAAGGAATGGCCTCCCAAGAATAATAGGCATCTCAAAATCGACCTCACAATCAAGAATCACAAAATTGGCTAGAAATATGAACAATTTTACATTTACTAGCACATCGTGGAGTATATAATTGGGCCTTTTTACCATTTGATCGGCCATCAGTAGCCGCATCGCAGTGGGCTTTAGGTCACCCAAACCCAAATTCTTGTAAATCAAGAGGGGCATGAGATTTATGCTTTCCCCAAGATCACATAATGTTTTCGCAAAATGTAATAACCCGACTGTACAAGGAATAGTGAAAGCACCCTCTTCTTTATTTTGCACTAGAGATCTTGTAGCAATAGCACTATAGTGTTGCATTCTATCATCATCCTCAAAAGTGACTGATCTTTTCTTCGTAACCAAATCTTTCATGAACTTGGCATAACCGGACATTTTTTCAAGAGCGTTTACCAAAGGGACATTGATAGAAAGTTGTTTCAACATCATTATAAAACACCGATATTTACTATCCTAGGTCTTTTTTACTAACCTTTTTGGGAAATGATGTGGTGGTCTAGGCATGGTGGTCACCTTTTGAGGAACCTCAACATCCCTCCACCACCGTATCATCACCTCTTATCACCTTTTCTACGCAATAAGACATAGGTGGGTCAATGGTTTGCTTACAACCCCGAGTGGTGATTGTCATACAAGGCCCATCATTTTTTTTATTTTGGACAGTGTTTCTAGGAAGAGTGCCCGGTTGCCATGTGTTCACAATTGTAGACAATTGGTCCATTCGCAAATCAAGATGCTTAATCGAGATTGCATGTGTATCAACTTTCTGCCATATACCCCCTAAGTCATTCCTTAACTCATTAGTGTTCTCATCACTAGCATCGAACCTCCTCATCATATCCAAAACTCGTGCCATACTACCTCCACCATACCTAAGAGCAACTTCACAATTTTGAGGTGGAACATAGGGCCCACTCTTATCATTTCTATTACCATAGTTACACAGTTGAAGTTATTGTCGCAGTTGTAATTCCATATCGGACATAATGACCCTCGTGGTTATAATTAACATAGTTCCTACCTTTGCTTCCTTGACCTTGGTGCCAATTCTCCTGATTGGAGCCTTGGGCGTTCGGTCAGAAACCCCCCATCTGATCATTCACCGCATAGGAGTCCTCCTCATAGTAATATTCATCATTTGGCGGTGGTGGTTTAGAGTTCATTGCATTTACCTTTTCCTAACCCCTAGCAACACGTTTCAACACCAACCCAAGCTCAGTTCTCATTTGAGCCATCTCATCACAAAGATCATTTGTGATTGAGTTGTGTGCAGATTGGAGTGCGAAGGTATTTCTCCCAGTATCTGACTTACTAAAACTCCAAGTTTTATTATTTCGGGAGATTTTCTCTAACTTTTCAGCAATCTCGTCATAAGGACACTCCCCATAAGAACCACCCGCTATCGTATCCAACACCACTTTATTATTATCATCTTGTCCCCGATAGAAATACTCTTTTAGAGACTCATCATCTATGCGGTGATTTAGGACACTTAGCAAGAATGAAGTGAACCTATTCCAAGAACTGCTAACTGACTCTCACGGTAGTGCCACAAAGTTGTTCACTCTGTCTTTGTGGTTTAGTTTCTTAGACATTGTGTAGTAGCGTGCTAAGAAAGCATCCCTCAGTTGATTCTAAGTGAAGATTGAGTTATAGGGGAGCTTAGTAAACTAGATAGCAGCCTCTACCGTCAGTGAGAGAGGAAAAACTCTAAGCCAAATTACATCCATATTCAAATCGGGCCTCCGTACATAACTTTTGCACACTGTCTTGCCGTAGAGATGTGGGCATGTGTATCCTCAAAAGGTAGCCTTGAAAACAAACCACTGGCAGTGAGCACTTGCATCAGACTACTAGTTACCACAAAAGTGTGGCCGTGCCGTAGAGGGAGCAAGACGAGTGGCCCATCAGAGTCTGCGATATTTTCATAGACCCTATAGTACTACTGAGGGCGTGGAGAGGAAGGTTGTCTCCGTATTTCACCTTTCCCATGAATATCATGTAATACAGGGTCATGAGCGTCGACCAATGGTGGCATTTGCGGGTCGACCTCATCACCTTGGATGCCCATATTTTGATTCATTCTTCCTAAAGTATGCTCTAGTTCGGGGTCAGGTTCAATTACGGGTATTCCTCTACTCCATGTGTTTGTCATATAAGGAAGTTTGACTTGCAGCAGACAAAAACAAAAATAAAAAGTAAAATTAGGAAAATATTTACTAAACTTCGCTAATAAGCTTAAAGTTAATCTAAAAGACACTTTCCCTAATAGCGACGCTAAAATTTGATACGCTCAAATTTACTTCTCAAAACGAAGTAAAAGCGGTCGCATCAAGTAAAGAACCCAACTAGTGAGGTTGGGATCGTTCCCACGAGGAAAATGGTTCAGACTTAACTTTATTCTATTATTACTTTTATTCAGTCAATTATTTCCCAAAAACAAATAAGTAAAGGGGGGTTTTGATTGATTAAATTAATTAGCTAAAATAAAAAAGTGACAGGTTTAAGTGTTGGAGTTTAATCAATAATGAGAGTAACTAGGGTGTAAGTGTTCCCCACAGGCTTCTAACTTAGTATTTCTAACTATAACAATCCTTTTCTAGTATCTTGCATGCAAAGTGATAAGTTAGGTATCTCTATATCCTTGGTCTGCCATCTAGAGAATTTCCCTATGCACCTTTGTCCAGCTACGTGTGTTTCTTTAATAAACCTCATCTTTACCTCATATTAAATAGCATATTCGATATTTGACTAAGTTGTTGCTTCGTACCAACCGACACTAGCCTATTACATAGTATACACTTAATCTATTTTGATAATTCTTTTCCTATTATCTACCTCCTTGGTCCGGCAAGTAGCAATAAGGCAAGTTATAGCGTTGGCCAACCATTAAAAAGGCTTCTAAGCGAAAGAATTATTAATACATGCAAGACACTATTATAGAATCTCTTATTTTAGCTAGGTTTTACCTTATTATTTACCCATGGTTCTCACAACCCTAGTTATGGAGTTTAGTTACCCATGCTAATAATCACATAATTCATAATAATAATGTAAGAATTCATGCACTTACTTTGATGAGAATGAACAAAATCCAGAAATTTACTTGAGTAAATGACTAAAACACCAATAATCGATTCTAGAAATGTAATATCAAATCCCAAAATTGAAAGTTTTCAATACTAAGACAATAAAACTGAAAATTATCCAAGAGTCTAACCCAAAAAACAAGTTTTTTTGGACTATTTATAAGAAACAAAACCTAATAAAAGAGGGAAATCTATTTAAGGAAAGATCTTCCCAAAACGCGTGTATGTCGACGACTATCATTACGGACCGTCAAGGACATGAAGAAGCATCGTGATCTTCCATCGCTCCATACTTAGATCTTTTTCTGTTGCTTTCATCAACTCCTGTTACCCTCGACAAAATGTTTTGACGGACCGTTGCAAGCACGAAGGTGCATCGAGGGGCATAGTTCCATGACACTTAGAATCTTCTAATGTTGGGTACTCGGACTACTCTCTGTTAGCATTATGTGCAGGATAGACCGTAGTGGATATGACGGTCCATCGTGAGCTTCCGTAGTCCCACACTTGGTTAGAATTCCCCAACTTCTTTCAGCAACTATTATCTTCTCACAATGGTTGACCCCTTCGGACCGTCACCACCGCGTTCTCCTTTGGACATATTTCCTGGAAATAAATAGAAAATTACATCAAAAATCAATATAAAAAGGATTTAGACATACACTAAACTTAAGGATTCGGCATTGAAAGTATCATGAAACCACGGTACATCAGGAAGAGCTCCTACATTAGTAACTTCATCCTCAAGTCCTCGAGCCGCATTCCTTCGAGTGTTAATGCTTCCTATAAGTACAACAATAGGATTAGATGCGAAAGCACACCACATGTATACTCCATTGGTATGATATAAAATTTCCAAGAAAGAAATTAATTCCTAAGCATCATATAAATTCCTAGTCATAAGTGTGGCGTGCTTCACAATTATGAATACAAACCTACATAGACGTGGTAGAGAGAGAGACCTAACTCAATGATTTTCAACCTCAGGCTCTGATACCAAGTTTGTCACATCCGGGTTTATCCTCTAGACATAACCGGCATCGTCGTCCCTCTCAAGGACTAAGACTAGCCTCTTCGTCTCATGTCATTACATTCATAGATTGAAAATGCGGAAAAATTTAAAATTTTCATTATCACTACTTTGAGGTTTACATAGACCTCTACATACACATAATATACATTCATATCGAGTATACATAGACCCTTCATATAGGAAGGTTACATAGTCTTCTACTTTTATTGCACATACATATATAAAAATATAGAAATAGTCTCAACGATTGTCTCATCTCATACCATCTAAATGAATATCACAATATGGGCATATCCCTTACATCAATTCAACAAAACCATATATAGGTCATACGAAAGTACAATATTCAATTAAAAAGGAAAGGAATGATAGAGTCAATAAGCTCATAATAAAAATCCAAAGCTAGAGGATGGAATTTCCCTTGAGAGTTGAGGACCTACCCTACTTGGATGAAAAGAAGAATCCAAGCCTTCAATAATAATGCCTCCCAAACTCTTAAATGACCGGAACCTAAAATATTTGGGAAAAGGGAAGAAAATGGGGTTAGTACTCCACATGTGCTAAGTATAAGATCTTATGCACATACACAAGTAAAACATGCTAAAAAGGACTTTTAAGTCAAAACATGTCATTTTACCCCTTTAGAGACTTAATGCAAAGTCAAGTAAGTCATATCATTCAACCAACATGCTTACTATCATACAAGTAATACTTATCCCCAACATACTTGAAACCATGATTTATTACAACCCTAACATCAAGGAATAATATCACAAGAATAAATAAGAGTTAAACATATCATAATAAGCAAGACAACTACTCCCAAGTCCTTAACAAGTCAACAAGTGCAATGACCAAGCAAAGCCCCCCATAACCTTACTCAATCAAGTATCCTCAACAAGAAAACATGATCAATGTCCAACTTTACATATCATGGCATTTAGGCTTGCATTTCATCAATATTATCATTATAATCAAAGGCATATTCATAAATGAACTAAACAACATATAGTATCAATAATGTGTCATGGTCATTATATATACATCATATATTATCATAACATAAACATATATAAGAACCTTCTCCTAAGACTCCCCTCAAGGCTAGCTAGTGCAATGTCTAGGTAAAGTCCCATACCCCTACCTAGAGTAAGCTTGACCCTTTAGTTTATCCAAGTTAGAGTTCAATTCCTTTAATTTGTTTTACCTTTTGGGCACATCTTGCCCTAACCGACATAGAACACATGAGATAGTGTGGAATCCGGTGTCATAAAATCCTACACCGAAAGAAATTGAATTATTTGCAAAGGTAGTACCAAAATATGAAACATAGCAACTACGTGGATCCACTAGCTAGTATTCCTATAGGGGCAACATAGTTCAAGAATTAGGAGATTTAGTTGGGACCATCTTTATGTGACATACATTATAATCTCCAATCTCGAGAGTAATGTAGTGTTCCACCTTCCTTATGTGGGAAAGGACACTTCTCTATCTAGTTCACTCAGTGCTAAGCTTGAGTCCCTTTTTTAAATGTCTTTAAACCTTTAATTATCAATCATAGCTTAATTTAGGTCATAGGTTTCACCCATTGTATAATCTTCATCATCAATAGATCAATAAGAATTGTATGAGTATAAGTCCTTTCATCACAATTCATATAAGTGAGATTAACACATTAGCATTTCATAGCATATTAAGGCACATTGATAGTTTTCACCATCCTTATATCACATACACCTTAATCAACCTCACAACACAGTCAAGACATTTCAATTAAACATCATACCACCCTATAATCCTAGTATAAGGCATACTCCAACGTAATATCATGACTTAATAACAATTAATAACAGTGGAAAGTAAAGATAGAGATTCTAAGACTTACCAAGTCTTTCTTATAGTCTATCATCAAGGTCTTACCACTAACCCATAATCAACCCAACATGGGGAGTAAAATCATCACACAATGCTAACCAATACATGAACAAGGTTAATTGAATCTCTATAACAGTATCTTTAGATCACAACTTGAGACAAGGTACATAGGCTAATTTCACATTATAATTCATAACCTAAATCACATCTCAAGAACTAGCATGATAGGACTATAATTAATCTTAATTTTATCATAATAGCACCATAAGAGAGTAATCAAATCAACAACCAACTCAATTGAATGATCAAAATACAACATAGGTCAAGATCACTACCTAGGGTTAGAGATAGAGGATCATATTCCTCAATTTATACCAAACCATCAACAATTACCATAAATAAGTTGAATTACATGTTAATATAATCAATATAACCCTTAAGAATTCATTAGCAACTCAATCCATAACTTTAATTTCATAATTGAATGAAACCCATAAGAAAACGCAACTCTATGAAATCTATTTTAGAGGAACATTTTGACTAAATAATGTCAAAGGTGAATATAATCCATACCTTAATTATTTTGTTGAGAATTGAACATGAATCCACCATTTATCAGCCCCCAATTCACGTGCCAAGCTAAGCTTCTATGGAGTCTTCCAATTAGAGAAAGAAAGAAGAGAGAAGGAAGAGAGTATATTTTGAGAATTATCTTTAAGTTAATGTGGTTTGAGGGTATTTATATTGGGACTAAATCAACTTATTTAGTCTCCATTTAATCCCCAACTAACCCCTCAACCACGTAATTAATTAAATGAAATCATTTAAAATTTAACAGCGAAACTCGACCCTCACAGACGAGACCCTAATCGACGGTCCGTTAGTGAGTCAACGAAAAAACCCCCCTCCGTCCTGCACTCTATATTCTCGATAAGAGACATTACAGGCGAGGGATCCCTTCAATTTGTCTAAGTATGGGATAACGGTGGCATTGATGCCCCGTCGATCCATACACGAACCGTAGCCTGCACCTCTGCACTCCATCGATGAGTCCAGAGATTGTGCAGGGGAGTCGTACCCGGACGTCTCAACCATGGAACAAATTAAACACCTATTAGTTACCTTTCCTCTAATTTTCGTACATTTCTGACACCTAAAAGTTAGTCAAAAAGGTTAAGGCATACTAATATCCCTTTGAACTAACTTCTCGGACGTTTTGGATGTTTTGGTTCTTAAACCTCCTAAATGACCTATATTCATTAAAAATAGACTAAAAACAGTGTTTAGAATTTATGACACTTATTTTAGGCTTTACAATGAGTCTTGGATTTTCAACGAGTTACATGCAGTGTGCTCGTATTTATCTTGATGTCGTCTTCGACGATTCTCTTGATGTCTACTCTTTCCAAATAAAAGATGCAGTTGATGTTGGTGGGATACACAATTTCCTTCTCCCTTTTTTGCGATGCATGAATTCTTTTCCGCTATGCATGAGTTTCCGTGATCCTTGAATTTTTTTTTTCTCTTGTAATGCATGACTTCTTTCGCGATGCATGACTTTGCGTTATGCATGAATATCAACTCACGATGCATGATTTTCTGCGATGAATTAACATCTTCTCGATGCTTGAATATCAACTCGCGATGCATGATTTTCTGCGAGGCATGAATCTCTTCCCGCGATGCCTGATTTTTGTGGGGCATGATTTTTCTGTGGGACATGAATATCTTCCCATGATGCCTGATTTTTTTGTGGGGCATGAATATCTTCCCGCGATACATGATTTTCTGTGAGACATGAATATCTTCTCGTGATACATGATTTTCTTTGAGGCACGAATATTTTTTCGCTTTGCATGCTTTCTTGTGGGGCATGAATATCTTACCGTTATGCGTAATTTCTGCAGGGCATGAATATCTTCTCGAGATGCATGAATACTTACGCGATGCATGAATATCAACTCGTGGTGCATGAATATTTACTCAGGATGCATGAATTTTTTTTGCGATGCATGATTTTCCATGATGCATTAATATTAACTTGCGATGTATGATTTTTCCGCAATGCATGAATATCTTCTTGTGGTGCATGACATTTTCTGCAAGGTATGAATATCAACTTTGCGATGTATGATTATCATGATGCGTGATTATCAACTCGCGATGCATGAATATTTACTCACAATGAATGATTTTTCCTCTTGATGCCATCCTTGGTACCAAATGAATATAATGCTTCAATCGAGCTACATAGTGATCTTCTGGGCGCCTTCTGGATAATGATATCGTCTCAAATGGACAATATAGTAAAATGACCCTCCAGATAGTGCATCGTCTCAATTGACAATACAAATATAATGTCCCTCTGGGTAGTAATACTATCATATCTTATGATGATGCAAATGACGTCCTTGACAAAAATTTGTATAACGTCTTTCTCAAGATTTTCATTTGATTCATCTTTGAACATAGTTATGTCTTCATTATAGATTTCATGTTGTTGGGAATTGAATGAAACAATATTGTTCACACTCCCAAGACTTCGATATAAGCAGTATAAAATATTTCGTGCATCCACAGAAAACTTGTAAATTTTGGGAAGCTCTTTGCCCCTTGACTTTTCCAAATTAATTTGGAAGAATTTGTTGATTTTAGAGTAAACCTATAAACCTGCATTCACAGAAAAATTATTGTTGATTTCAGAGTAAACCTATAAACATGCATTCACAGAAAAATTGTTAGTTTTAAAACGAACTGATCTGTGTCGATTTCTTCAGTTGTCTGCTCCTCGTCCTGTTATCTCCGATTAACTTTCTGATCTTCTGACTCTTAATAGATAAGAAAAAAATTTTATTCCAAAAAAATGAAATATGGAAGGGAAAAATTAAGAAAAATAAATTTTTGAAAAATAGTATTTTGAAAGAAAAAAAAAATAGGTTGCTGCCAAGTATCATGTCACGTCAGGCTTAATGAACTTCTTTGAGTCTGACGTCTGGATATCTATCTGATTATTTGCTGGGGAGTATTCCAAGTTACTCTAGACTATTGATAAACATATGTTCAAATTTTGAGGCCATCCTCAAAATTTATGTCTCGGTTAACTATCTTAGTTTATCTTTAACCGTCGGTGAGCAAATCACGGAATTTTTGAGATCCTCTCAAAAATTCTGTCCCAGTTGCAAACTTCAAACTAAGTTCAATCTTTACTTGTTGAGAAAATTCTTCTTCTCGAGAATTTTTGAGTCCCTCTCAAAAATTTTGTCCCATTGTAAAGAGGAATCGAAATCATATGAAAAATATGATCGGACCCTTGTGGCGTCTACGTATGCCAATGAGGAAGGAAACAGATCAACATAGTTCCTCCTCGAAGGTTTAACAACAGTAAAATAAATTACAAAGAAAATCAACCGAGGCCGACATAGGCCGCCTACGTATCTCATTCTTTAGAATTCATGTCGAACATAGTTCAAATACAAAGAAATATTAAATGGGGATAAATGAGGTGACCGAGGGCGATATAGGCCGCCTACGTATCTCATTCTTGAGAATTCAGTTCAGACGTAGTTCATTACAAAGGGGATAAAATCTTAAGCAAACCAAATACAAGCAAATAGAATGATTACAAGTAAATGAAAGAAATGCAAATTGAAACTTCACGCATAGTATATCTTGACAGCATCTGAGTTGATCGTCTTCGGCCATATGGAGCCATCCATCTCCAATAGGACCAAAGCATCTCCAGATAATACTTTACGGACCATGTAGGTTCCTTGCCAATTTGATGCGAATTTTTCCTTTGTACTCATCTTGATGAGGAAAATGTGATTACGGACTAACTGATCGATTTCAAAAATTCTGGCTCTAACTCTTTTGTGGAAAGCACGAATCATTCTCTGTGGATATAGATGGTCATGACAAATGAAAACCATTCGATTCTCACCAATCAATGTCAATTGACCAATCCGCTTGCCGACCCATTCAGCGTTGCTCAATTCAGCTTCTTGGATGATTCTCAAAAATGGTATTTTAACTTCAGCAGGTATAATTGCCTCTGTTTCATACACTAGTAAGTATGGGGTAGATTCGGTCGATGTTCTGACAATCGTTCGGTATCCCAACAAAGAGTATGGTAGAATCTCACGCGAACCTCGGTGATTGTCTATCATTTTCCTCAAAATCTTCTTGATGTTCTTATTGGCGGCCTCTATAGCTCCATTCATCTGAGGAAGATAAGTGGTTGAATTTCGGTGGGTAATCTTAAATTGTGCACATACATGTCTCATCAAGTGACTGTTGAGATTTGCACCATTATCCATAATGATGGATTCTGGTACTCCAAACCTGCATATATCATATTGTTGCAAACAAAATCAACTACAAATTTTTTAGTTAAAGACTTGCATGAAACTTCTTCCACCCACTAGGTGAAGTGGTCAATGGAAACCAAAATAAATCTGTGTCCATTAGAAGCGGCTTGCTCTATTAGACCGATGTCATCCATGCCCCAAGCTATAACTGGACAAGGTGAACTCATTGCATTGAGTTCGTGAGGCGGCACTCGGATTAAATCAGCATACACTTGACATTTATGACATTTATGCACAAACATGCAGCAATCGTGCTCCATAATCATCCAGAAATAGCCAGCTCGAAGGATCTTCCTCGCTAAAGTGAGTCCAATCATGTGCATACCATAAACTCTAACATGTATCTGTTCAATAAGCTTTGCAGCTTCAACACCATCGATACACCTGAGAAGATCTAAATCTGGAGCCCTCCTATTTAGGATTTCTCCGATTAGAAAAAAGTTGAGGTCCATACGGTGTATCGACTTATTCTGGTTCAATGTCACACTTTAAGGATAAATCCTAGACTCCAAATACTTCTTTATACCAAAATACCATGGCAAACCGTCTAGTTCTTCTTCAACATGTGAATAATGGACCGGATGTTCTTTCAGCTCTATATCCAGAAGATCAATATCATAATTATCCTTATGCTTAATCATTGAGGTAATGGTGGCAAGAGCATCAGACAACTCATTTTGTGTTCTGGAAGTATGTCTGAATCCAATCTTACGACATCTTCTACACGACTTCTGTATATATATTGCACATATGGTGTGATCTTCGGGTTCTTCACGACCTATTCTCCTTGAACCTGATCAATTAATAAATTTGAATCTCCAATGAATAAAAGCTAATGTACATTCATGTCAATGGCTATCTTCAAACCAATGATACAAGCTTCATATTCAGCCATGTTGTTTGTGCAATTAAACTGGAGTTTAGCTACCATAGGATAGTGCTGACCGAATTCTGACACTAAGACCGCTCTGATACCTTTTCCTTGGTTATTTTCTGCTCCATTAAAAAATAATCTCCAGTCAGGATATGTTTCAGAAATATCTTCACCCATAAACAATACTTCTTCATCGTGAAAATAAGTCTTGAGCGATTCATATTCTTCACCGACAGGATTTTCTGCAAGATGATCAGCCAAGACCTATGCGCTTATCGCCTTATGGGTCACATACACAATATCAAATTCACTCAAAAGCATCTTCCATTTGGCCAACATTCCGGTCAACATCACTTTCTGGAAATGTACTTCAATGGGTCCATCCTGGTGATAAGGTATGTTGTATAAGAAGACAAATAATGTCTCAACTTCTGAGTGATCCAAGTCAAAGTACAATATGTACTCTCCAAAAGAGTATAACGAGACTCATATGGCGTGAACTTATTGCTTATATAATAAATAGCTCGCTCCTTCTCCCCGTTTCATTATGCGGCCCAAGCACGCATTTAAATGCATTATCTAAGACGGACAAATACAGCAACAATGGAATCCTTTCTTGTGGAGGAATCAATACCGGTAGATTGTACAAATAGTTCTTGATACCATCAAAATCATCCTGACACTCTTTAGTCCACTTTGTCAAAGCGTCTTTCTTCAATAGCTTGAAGATAGGCTCGCACACCACAATTGATTGAGCTATGAATCGACTGATGTAGTTCAACCTCCCTAAGAAACTCATCACTTCTTTCTTAGTCTTCAGAGGAGATAACTCTTGAATTGCCTAAATATTGGAATGGTCAAGTTCAATACCTCTTCTGTTGACTATAAATCCCAACAACTTGCCGGTTGGCACTCCAAAAGCATATTTAGCGGGATTTAATTTTAAGTTATAACGACGCATGCGATCAAAGAACTTCCTTAAATGTGTCAAGTGGTCCAAACTCTCGTGGGACTTGATTATGATGTCATATGCATACACCTCGATCTCCTTATGAATCATGCCATGAAATATGGTTATCATAGCCCTCATATAAGTAGCGCCAGGATTTTTGAGGCCAAATGGAATCACCCTGTAATAATATACACCCCAAGGAGTGATAAAAGTTGTCTTTTCTGCATCTTCTTCGTCCATAGGGATTTGATGATAACCTGCGTAACAATTTAAAAATGACTGCATTTTATGTTTAATACAGTTATCGATCAGAATATGAATGTTCAGCAACCAAAAATTATCCTTTGGGCTTGCTTTGTTGAGATAACTATAGTCGACACATATTCTGATCTTTCAATATTTTTTGGAGACCGAAAAAACATTATCCAACCATGTCGGGTATTGTGTCACTTCCACTAATCGAGACTCGATCTTTTTGGTGATATCTTCTTCAATCTATAAACTTTACTCAGTCTTAAACTTCCGAGCTTTATGTTTCACTAGACTGAACCCTGGATTAATCAGCAACTTGTGAGATACCACATTGGTACTCAGACCTAGAATGTCACTGACCTCCTAAACGAACACATCAATGTATTCAGTAAGCAAATGAATCAGGTCCTTTATTTGAGGTTCATTTAAGTTGAAACTAATTTTGACATCTTTGACACACTCTTGGTCTCCTAGATTCACGGTTTCAGTTTCTTCCAAATTTGGCTTATGCTGATTTTCAAACTACAGGAATTCTTCAACAACATATTCCGGTACTTTATTTTCTTTTTTGTACGCTTTACCCTTTTCATCACTTTCCTCATTCTATTCTTTCAGCTTGTGAGATGACATCACATTGGTAGGTTTAAAATTAATGCTACGGAAACTATAAATAGACAAAGTTAAGAAGGTAAAACATAGCAGATAAGTAAATAAACAAGTTTCAATAAAAAAGGCTTTCATTCAAATCGGAAAACAATGCAAACTTTAGCCACGGCAAGGGCCATGTTGCCTTTTTTTAAACATCACGACGGAATTTTAAAATTTAAGCAATTAAGGAAGATGCAAAATGGTGGGTCACGGGCCTCTTCCGGACCACCACCAAATTTCAAAATATGCATAAATAATTTCCTTTTACCAAGATATCAGGGAATCAAGATTGGCGTAGAAGTCCGATTCTGCAGTTGTTCGCCAAGCTCAACATCACGCGTACCAGCTAGCTGGATCTCGTCATCTATGACAACATCGTTCTCTTCAAAAAGGTCACAGATTCCTTCCCCGAGGCTATCACGATTGGCGTACTCACGAACAAGAAATGATTGATACAAATATGGGATCGGCTTGGCCAATGCTTGATCACTATTCCTCTTCATCTCATCATTTGTGGGTACGTACCCCAAACCATATTTTGCTACTTTGACGAGGACTGGAATAGTCTCAATAATTCCTTAGGAAGTTCTTCCCAATATGAAACCTTGTTTAAACCCATTCTGCAGCATCACAGTGGTGATCATCTTGTACACGGGAGGCATAGGAGGTTGTGGAGCCAAATCCTCACTGGTGGCATTTACCAGCTCCTATGTGTAGAAATCGTTACTTCACAAAACATCATCAATAATGGGCGTCTGCATACTGTAGTGACTCCCTTCGCCGTGAATAACTAGTTCTTCATGCTTCTAATCGAGCTTCATCATCTAGTTAAGAGTAAAAGGCACAGCTCTAGCCATATGGATGAAAGGCCTTCCTTAAAAAAGGTTATAGCTTGTGTCAAAGTCCAAGACCTGAAACTGTACACTGCTCCCAATGTGTCTCTCTACAACCCATCAAAGGGTCTTACATTGACTTGGTTTTGTTCCAACTTTCCCAAGTCAAACCTTAACTGCCTCAAAGTCGACAGTGGGAAAATGTTGAGACCAAACCCATCATTCACCAAGACACGGATTATGACCCTTCCTCGGCATATGACAGTGATATGCAACGCCTTGTTGTGGGACCTCCCTTCAAAGGGCAGATCTTCATCACTAATTCTAATCTGATGCCCTCGATTAACTTGGTTGATCATAGCCGCTACATTATCGCTGCTTGTGCCGACGGGCACATACGTGTCGTCCAGGGCCTCCATCATGTCCTGCCTATGCCGCTGGTAGCTCATCAACAAGGCCCATACAAAAATCTGAGCCGGGGTTTTCTCCAAATGCTTAACAATCGAGTAGTGCTTTTGGCTGCATCTTATCCCAGAATTCCTCCACTTCACCCTCAATTATCGGCCTTTTCCCTTGATCATTCTTTTGTCCTCCAAGATCCAACCCTTCAGGACTATAACACCTCCGATTTCGGGTCATACCCTGAGCGGCAGCGGTGTGAATCACAAACTTTGACCTAATAGGATTTTTTATGGCATCAAAGAAACAACCTTTGCAGGTGTCAGGATCACGAACTTCTTTTTCTCTTTAACGCTCAGCGATGCCATAGCCTTTTATAAGTCATGATGGACAATCGAAGTTATCACCTTAGTCACGCACCAGTTATCATCCATCTCTATCATGTTGATATTGACTTCTCCACGATTCGGCAAAGAATTAGTGTTGACATTGGGTGTGGTTGTTTAACGAGACACCACTTCTTGGTCGATCAGATCCTGAATCTTATTTTTGAGGTTTAGAAAGTCCTAAGTATCATGTCCAATGTTGTTGGAGTGATATGCACACCTTTGATCGGGTCTGTAGAATTTGGAACTAGTATCCACCGACTTGGGCCCTACAGGATGAATGTATCCAGTCATAGCCAGTCGCTCGTATAGTTTTATTCATCTTTAGTGAGCACAGTAAAGTTTCTGGGGGCTTCTTCTCAAATATGGGTCGAGGGGGATTATAGCTTCCTTATTGGGGAGGAGGCATCTGTTGGTAATTTTGGGTATTTTGACAGGGAGTTTGGTTTCTTAGATAAGGATTTGTTTGGTAATTTAATGATGGACTTTGCTAGTTTATGGGGGCATTTTGGTATAATGGAGCTTGGACTTGATATACTGGTGGGGTTGCTCTGTAATTTGACTACATATTGGCACAGTTAGGAGCAATACTTTGGTAAATGGGGGATGGAATTTTGTTAAGTGGGGAGAGAATTTTGGTAAATGGGAGATGAATTTTGGTAATTTAAAGGGGGGCATTTGGGTATGTGGAGGAAGCATTCTGGTAGACAAGAGGAGGAGTATTTGGATAACTAGCTTGAGTTTAACAAGCCTGATAAGAATTCTGGGAAGGTCGAGGACGACCTTGGTTGGATGATGATCTTCTGGGGTCTTCCTCCCTCATAAGAGATAGCAGAAACATCTTCCCTTTTCTTCTTCAACAAACTCGATGATCCGGCCGACGCAGTAACACGGCAAATCTTCTCGGTTTTCAACCCATCTTTGATAGACTCACCAACCTTGACTATCTCAGAAAATTTTGCTCCAACGAGCAATATGATTCTATCATAGCATTTGGGCTCTTGCACCCACACAAACACTTCAACTATTTCTTTTTCAGACATTGGAGGCTGAACCTAGCTGTTTCTTTTCTCCACCTGTATCCAAACTCTCTGCAGCTTTTAGTGCACTTTTGCTTCATCTTTTCCAGGGAGTAGCGATCGGGAATGATTTCCACATTATAATCAAATTGATCGATAAAATCCTTCTCTGGGGCATTCCAACTGGGCCATTGTTTGGTCTTATGGGAAATGAACCATTCTAAAACCTCCCTGTATAGACTTCGGCTAAAGAGCCGCATCAGCAAAGTTTCATCTCTACCAACCCCGACAAGATGGTTGCAGTAGGCTCTCATATGGGCCATAGGATTCCCTACTCCTTCGAAAGTATCAGATTTTGGAATCTTGAACCATTATGGGAGGTCCTGATTCAGATGAATGCACATATCCTCATAGTTCAGACCAGCAATGCCGGGGATGCGTTTGAACTCCTTTACTGCTTTCCTGATCTATTCCTTTATATCCACATTTGCCTCTTCCTTTTCCCTCCACTCTCTTTTCTGCTCCTCATAATGGTATAGCTTAGAATTATCATCGTGCTTAATTGGTACGAGGATCTGGAAAGTTGTTCTTTTAGGTAGGGGTGGATCTACGGAAGGACTTTGGGTATTCTGGGTAGTTTGGTAGTTTTGAGGATAGGTTTGGGGATTAGTATTTTTGTTTTGGTGGTGATGAGGAGTTTGGGGGTCGAATGTGTTTTTGTTTTGGCTTTGGTTCTGGTTTTGCACTGGTCGAATGGTATGGTGGTGGGTATTTTGAGGATGAGGTTGTATTTGGGAATGGTTGTTTTGAGAAGGTGGTGGAATCTGGTAGGATGCAGAGGCATGCTGAGGATTTTGCATTGTCAAGTCTATTACTGAGGGATTTTGAGTAGGAGTAGACAGCAGAATCTAAGCTAGATCCATGTTTGAAGAGGGAAAGTATAGAGGAGGCCTTCCATCAGCGGCATTGGTAGTAAAACTTGGTAGAGGTAGATCCTGTCTCCTTTGCACCTCCATTGTCATCGTAGCGATTTGTTGCATTAACTGCATAATTTGCTCATTCTAATCCTCTATGGTGGATTGAGACACCAAATGTCAGTAAGACTAATTTCTTTGTTGTTTTCACTCATTACTGCTTTTCCTTTGTCTGAACTTTGGCCGGGAAAGGAATCTGCAGGCCCTTTAGATCTAGTGAATTATGGATTATCATCCACTTTAATCGACACAGACCAGTTCATAAGTACGTGTGGAGAAAAACAACTCAAAGGCAAATTTGTTGAATTGAGTTAAGAATATTTGATGCAAGATATCACACAGAGAACAAATAAACATACAAAAATTGTTTGAGCACATGTTAACCCACGAGTAAAGGGGTTATTGATTTTTTGAACAAACGGGACTTTGCTTGTTTTAGTTTGACACTATTTCAGAAAGGTTAGATCATGTTGAGACAAGGTCTTCTTGCTGCTGTTCTTTGACGTCCGTTGATCTAGTCTTCATATCTTCTTGTAATTTGAAGGGGGGAGAGTGAAAATTTGAAAGATAAGGGTTGGACCTTGAAAGGCTGCCTACGTATCTCACAAGGAGAAGTCAGCCCCTACGTAGGTCGAATAAAGGAAATACTTTTTTTCATTCATTAATTCATTATGATTACAAGGAAATTGAAAAATAACAACAAAGCTTTATAAGGATAAATGATGGCCCCATCTCAGTCGTTCTTCTTCTTCTTGTAGAATCAGCCATCAGGAATAGGCTCGACTTGAATATTTCCTATACTGATGAGATATTCCACATTGTGGCAAAAGGCAAGACACTTTTCAATGTTGTGGTCTATGGCATTGTGATAGGGACAACGTTTTCGAGCTTCGAACCAAAGGGAATACAATGCTTCCACCTCCTTGTAGAAAGGGTTGAAGGCTCCATTTTGAACAAATTCTAAATAGACCTCCAACATTGTTTTCTTGAAAGGAGTAAATGAGCAACTATAAAATATTCTCAGTGACCAGTATCTCAAGTCGCGGTTTATCACATGCAATGATGACGCCATCACCCCAGTTGTTCGCAAAACTGTCCATATCGAGCAAAAACGGGCACATCCTTAAACTCTATGCACTGCTCTATCATGTGCCCTTTTTTGTTGGGATGACCCTTAGAAGTCCTGCGGAGATCCCCTGATCCCACTTGGGAAGATACTCTTTCGATGGTCCTCAACATACGTCTGGACGATAATGCTCGAAAATAAGGGCGCACAAGATGGCTTCCATCCTTGTTTGGTGTTCTTGTGGATATGCTTCAAGAGTGATTTTCTTGCACTACAACAAAAATCACTTTTAACGAAAGGAAATCTGGTTGCTAAAGGTGATATTTTGGTCGTTATTAATCTATAACGACCAGGGAAAAATAGTCGTCACCGGTCACTAAAAGTCCCGTCATTAAAAGTTAACGACTGGATTTGAAATTCGATCGTTGAAAACCTTTAGCGACAGTAAAAAATTAAGTCATTAATGAACTTTTGCATTTCCTTTCGCTAATTATTATTCTGGTCGTTAATAACATTAAATTATTCGGATAAATTTATTCATCATCAACTCTTATTACATTATTATTGTAATAATATATAAAATAAAATCAAAATCTTAAAAGAAATATAATATATTCATATAAAATTTCATAGTAAATTACAATTAACTAAATTATAAATATTATGAAAGGTATATCTATCCACACTATAGCATTTATTCAAAATCTAACAAAATATAAAATTGTGTAGCAATGAAAACATCTTTAAACAACTTCTAAGAAAATATATGCTTAGTCTCTGTGTTCTTCAACTTGTTCATAAATACCCTTAGCTGTTGATAGTTGATTTGCAATTTGTTCGCCGAGAGGTTCTTAGACTCCAAATTCTTGACCTGTTAAAAAAGAAGTTCATGCTAGTTTAGTATTGGAAGAAAAAAATTTACAAAATCAACCAATAAGAAGAAAATACAACATATAAGAAATGGTCAACATTTATTTGACAAGGGAACTTAATTTAAATGAATGGAATTTCCTAGAGAAAAGTATTCTCTTCTTACCTTTGGAATGTATAGATAACACATAACCACAATCTACATAACAATACATATGAGAACATTTTAACCACATTGCTATGCATACCAAAAAGTAGTAGAATATTACTTTATGACCAATGTAAGTGGTATAAGAATTAAGACTAAATGTCGATGGCGCCTTAAATGGACCTAATACTGAATGTTGATGGCGCCTTCAACAACTTAACAAATAATAGAGGGGTTAGTTAAGTAATAAGAGATCAATACGGTAATTGCAAAATAGTATTCAACACACACATCATGACTTTTAGTTTTCTTTAATTTAGCCATTTTTTATGGATTAAAATTAGCAGATGCTATGGAAATGAATGATATTCAAATTGTTTCTGATTCTAAAGAGGTCATAGATCTACTTCATAATAAAATGAGAGCTTTATTAACATATTATTGAATGTTGGGACTAGCAGTTGCTCCATAGGATGAAGAATCCGCTCATATTGCACAATCTTAGTAAGCAAAAATAGGTGGTTGATCTACTAATAAAGAAAGGCTTAAAGATGAATCTTGAAAAAGATTTGTGCAATGGTCTGTTCCACCCCTGTTTTCAAGACGTGTATTGAAGTAGATATCGGAAGAACTATAACTATTTTTTAGAGTATATATGCCTAATGAGCCCCCTTTTGTTACGAATTGCAATTGTAATATAAATATTATGAATAGCAGCATTGCTAGAAGTACTATCAGACCCCTGAATTGTTTAAATTCATAATATAAATAAATAAATAATATCTGGGTTTTAATTCAAAAAATATCAATTGATGTTTTCACATCATTGTTATGCACTATTTATTTCAAAATATAATCAGTTGTTGCCCCCTTAATGGCACCACTTGCTTGAACTTGAACACATCGACTACCATGGTCTACCTCTACAAAAGCATTTGTAATTTTATCTGTCCATATCGCAACAGATCTTTCGATCCAAACTTGGTATCTGTATATTTATAATTCCAAACAAATCATTCTGAAACGTAACTAAGTGTAAGTAAAAGTGTATCCTATCGATTGACTTTAGATATAAATCAGCACACAATTTAAAAACTAACACCTTGTCATTATTTGTTAATGCAAGGATTCAAAAATACAAATAAATGGTTGATCATCTTACTTTATATCCTTCATGACTAAGGATTGACAATAATCCTTGAAGAATGAAAAGATGCCAAGCTCTTCACTGTTATGAGTTGGATTAAAAAATTATTTTTGTTGTGGTAGAACAATTTCAATAACTGAGCTGATTTTTACAAGGAACTGTTTTATCATTTGAATCCAGTTTTAGCAACTCAATGTTGATGCTCTCATTAGGCACTATAAACATTTCTTCTTTTTTCACTTGTTTTTGGTTAATTATGAGACTAAATGTTTCATATATCAAGAGTGTGAACCACGGTAGAAGTTTGAACTTTAAAACTCACTATGTTCTCATTAGCCTATTATTTTATCATTACCTTTTACTCTTCCTAGAAGGTAGATGGACGGACTTGTAGCAAAGATATGAGTTGTTTGTATTCTATCTATTTTTTATTTGATTTTTTTAAGTACAACTCTTCAACCAAGCAGCACAGATTTGGATAAACCCATTCAACAATCGTATCTCTGCCTCTCTAGTGCAAACTTTCTTTCTTTCTAATATCAAACGAACACTCAATATCAATTCAAGATAAATTCAACATTGACCTAACAACATATAGCAAATAGTTCTAGGTTATGACAGAAAGTAATTAACCCAATTAAACTTGGAGATTTTCGAATCTTAAAAGAATGTCGATTCAATAATGAATAGTTATTACAAATTTAGAGATTGATGAAAACTTACCTCTAAAGAAGAAACTATAAAAATTCTTCATGTTTTTCAAACGGAGGCACAAGTAGAGTTATTGTTTAAGAATAGTGATATATTTCCTTCAACTTGGTTAATGTTTCTGGGAAATCCAGCTTTTGAGCACAAAATAGAGGAAGAGTTAATGGGATTTTAGGGGTGGATACGTGGGGATGGGTAGAAATGGTAGGTTGGGGGAAATGGGAGAATTTGTTGGGGGTCTTTTCATTCTAATATCCAAATATTCTAATTTTTCTGTGTTCAATATTATTTCCAGTTAATATTGAACTAAAATTTGTCTTTTAGCGACTGTAAAAAAGATTGGTCGCGAAATATACACTTTTAACGACTGAATTTATATCCTTTCGTTAAGAATTGGTCGTTAAAAGTATAATTTATTGTAGTGTGGTCCCCTTCTGCCAGACGTCCTTCAAGAGAAGGTTTGCGGGCGACCACCTCCTCATAACTTTCTTCAATGCTCTCTAACTCGAGGTTCTCAAGAGGAAACAATAGATTATATAGGCTCTTTCTGCGCTGCTTCTGTATGTCAACCATCTACTCTTCGGTTGGCTCAGTCTAGATACCATTTCCATTGTCCATAACTTTGATCTCACCTTTCGAGAGATGGTAGAGTAATGTTTTAAGATTTGGTGATAATAATTGCTTTTGTTTGGGAAACCTAAGATTCAGAAAATTTGGTCGGACTTTGTAGTAGTGACTTGTATATTTTGGGGATTTCTGACAGGGAGTGAGTTTGCGATGTTCTCATTCAAAGCAACATATCACATAAACAGTTAAAAACACATATATCGCATCCTAAACATACAGGGGACCCTTTTGTGCCAAGGGTAGGCCTAGCGCATTTGAACGATGTACGCGTGGGATAAAACCAGTTAATTACCCCCAAGTAAATTTCGTATATAAATAGTTAATATTCATAAGGGGAATAAACAGGGAAAAGTAAAGAACAAAATACAAAAGCGACAGACCCACGTAGGGACCATTTAAATGTACAAAAATGACATAAATACATATAGAAAAACCCTCGCAGGGGCTAAGTCCATTATGTTGTCCCTGATGGCCCTGCTTCTCCGCTGCTTTCCTGAGTCTTGTACAGCTGAAACATGCACCGTAGTATCAACAGTTAACCCTCGCTCAGGCGTCTTTTTTCTTCCAGTCCTCATATTGCATTCCCTCTATCTTCTCTTTGACCCATGAGTCAAATTCATTGAAACCGCGTCTTAGCCTTTCCAACTCTGAGTTGTCTTCTCGAGAGCATCTTGATTTTCAATAAACTTGGCATAATTTCTCGGGCTTCCCGTTTTACCTCTTGTAACTCGATCACAGCTTTGGACCCTTTGTCTTCCACACTACGACAACTGTTCGGGACTGGAGAGGAGATACTTTGTATGTTATTTTTCAGCCATGCTTTATAAATTTCATCATACCCAGCATCAAACCGATCTGGGGCAACGGTGTCTTTCTTCATTCGCTTTGCCCTTTTCCATTCCCTCAGCATTTCTAAAGTGTCATCCACTCTGTCATCCCCAATGTCATAAACATAAGCAACATAGTATGCCTCTCGAGGTGCGGTTTGCCTCTTCCCAAACTGTCATAGGACTCGGAAGGGTACATAGGGATGGATCCCCGAATTCTTGGTAGTGGAAGTATGAATTTTCTGCGGCCCCCTACGATGACCTCTTTCGAGATGAAGCGATCAAGTATCCATAGGAGATCTTCTCTTAGTTCGGAAAGAATCTGAGCCCATCTTTCCCTAGTACTTCGATTCTCCAGATTTTCCCAAAACAACATATCGTTCAAATCTCTAAAACTGTTTATATTATCCAGGGTATGCAACTAATAAGTCTCATGCCCTTTAGATAGATGAATCAAAATACACCATTGAAGGAGCAGGTTGCCCCCTTGGAAGTAGCGATGTCCCTTTTTGCACTTTCCTAGGGCTCGATACATGTCGGACAATATGATCGGAGATATGGGAGAATATTTCACTTGTCCTTGATTATCAAACCCAGTGAACAAAGTGTGTGCAAGTTTTATCACTCGAGTGTTGATGCTCAAGCTTGAGCCATGTGGAAAGACCATTGTTCCCAATAATGCGACAGCAAATTCCAAAAGTCGGATCTCGTTCCATTCTGTGTCGGTGATTTTGAACTCTTGGTTATAATTTGCATAGAAGCTCGCATGTTCAAATCTGACGTAGAGATCGCTGAATGATACGCTAGATTCTTGGCAGCAGTAAGTGTAATCTTTTCCTAACCTGAACCAGTCTGCGATATCTTCAACAAAAGGCTTGTTGGAGATTAGGATGTCTTCTTGTTTTCTTACTCTTCTGTCTAGCCTTGTATCCACTATGTTAATACAGTCCCGAAGTTCCTCGATTGTCAGGGTGATTTCCAAAGTTCCAAATTGGAACACCATTTTTTAGTTGTCCCAATAACCTATAAGGACTTCGATCATCTCAGGCTAACCATTCATGTTGATTAACTCGATCAAGGCGCCTATATACTTGTTGAGGGCTCTTTAGTGATCTCTGTCAAGGTCGTTATACCACATTTTGAGTAGAGGCGGTTATTCTACAACCATGTTGAACCTTGAGAAAAGATTCATACCTACAAAAAAAAACCCATTAAGTTTACCCACCCCACATTTGGTTTCCACATGTACATCATTAAAATGTCAAGCAAAATGATATGTCGTGAGGTCGGAGACCTTGGACATGATTTTGGCAGTTTTAACTAATAGACTTAATACGTCTTGGGTATTAAGTCGTCTTAGGCTAATGCTTAAGTTAGATTTTGGTTTCACTATCTTAGGATTACTAGATTAATTAAAAAATGATGGTTACCCGAGTCGAACAGATGACGGGGTCAAGCTAACAAGCGATGTTGGATGCTCGCAATCTAACTATTTGTTTGTTACTTCCAAATGAAGACTTGTGTGTTTCTAAAAGAGTCGTGGTAAGCCATGTAACTCCCTTTATCCTAATGCAACTATTTGCCATTTGGAGGAAATATGCCATGAAAAATGTAACATATTTAATAACACAATAAAGGAACAAGTAATTAATTATTTTACGTAGCCAAGTAAGTTTAGTTTTAAGGTTAGAATCCTCCAAATCCCTAGCGGAGTATCCATTCTGTTTAAATGTTTTGGAAAGCAAAATATATTTCTTTTTCTTGACCTTTTTAAAGTCGCCACTTAATTTTTAAAGAAAAATCAAGAAAACTTTGCTTTCAAAAGATTTAAACAGGAAACCTAGTGAACATCTTTAAAAGGGGTTCAGGATTCTTATTTATATTTTAGGAAGGTTCTTACGGCACCTAAAATATTCGCTAACTTGCTATTACCCGACAACTAACCTATTTGGCTAAAAACGTCTAACTTAAATTTAATTTGAAAATTTTAGAAATGCGAAAATAAATACCATCCTATTATCTAAGTGAGTTATTTTTAACTCGCAAAATTATTTAAGTCATTCTTTAAAGTCTTGTTTTAGAAAGTCGATCGATTTAGTTTTAACCGTTAGAACATACCAAAGCCTTGTGGTGCTTTGCGAATTTCTAATCCTAAAACTAGCGACAATCCACAACAAATAAACATACATGAAAGTAAAAAGAGAGAGGGAGGGAGGGTTGGGTCCAAATCCGATTTCTGTCCGTCTGGACCAGTATTTGGACCCATTTTAGTTTTGGCTTTTCGGCCCAATTTTTGTCACCTTATGTACCTGTCCTAAACTAAAAATAATAAAAGATAAATAAAGAAGAGCTACAAAGAGGGTTTAGGCCCAAAAGACACAAAATACAAGACTTAGAAAATAAATTTGGGCTTCTCGACCCAAAATCTTCAAGTTCTCGGCCTCTTTTGAATTTTTTCGACTTCAGGACATGCACGTCGATTTCGATGGACTTAATCTTCAACTTTTAGAGGACATCCTAACTCAGAATAAGTATTTAGGCCTCCGTGTCCCAATGGAGAATTCAAGGAGATGATCTATGAGGACCCAAGCATATTTCACATGCAAAACAATAAACAAATTATAGAATTAGTATTCAATGGTAAGAAATGAAGTGAGTGGATAAAAGCAAATAAATTAAAATGATATGCTCTAGTTAATCAATAACAACTCAACATTTAAAGAATAGCTTAAAGGGAAATTGATGAAGAGTTTAGGATATTCGTATCTATGACAATCGACGGTGATGAGCTAGACGATCAAAAGTGAATTAATAAACTCTCCCAAAATTAATAATGCAAGAAAACAAAAGAACCAAGTTCAATGATTTCAAAGTATTGAGATTGAACATGCTAGCTTAGTTGGAAGATTATTTTGATGGCATAAAATAATACACAGTGATATAGTCTCATGAAATGACTAATCTAAGACAAAATTAAGCAAAGAAAATAAACGGGTTTTAAGCAACAATCAAATGCATTGAAGACCAACTAATTTATCAAGAAAATATCATGGAATAAGCCAAGTAAAGCTACTATTATATCCATTATAATTCATGGAAAAGAGTAAGTAGACTAATGAGATGCAATTGTCATCAAACTGCTTATACTCTTTGATATAGCAACAAGCTTGTCTTTTGACCAAACCAAATCCACCGAATCGGTATCAAAATAAAACACCAACAAATATAATCTAAACTTAAGCCTAACCTCCTAAACTCAATACTTCCAAAGCGAGATAAAACATGTTGAAAAGAAGCAAAAACAGACTTCATGAAAAATAATTAATAAAAAAAAAGAGACAGTGATGAACGAAACAAGCTAAGAGAGCTCGTACTTGGACTATAAGTAACCAGTATTTCCGTTAGAACTAAACAAATACATGAACACAACTCGATTTAAACACACATTGTGAGATAGTAGATATATCATAGGATTTGCCAAACATGAAATAATATATATATATATATATTATATATATATATATATGTATATGTATATGTATATGTATATATGTATAATGGAAATAAAATACCCAACGAGTCGCGCAAAAACAACATACAAGTAAAAAAATCTGCTCCTTATGCTAAAAGAAGATGGTATTGACAGACCAAAACATAGTCCCACTAACAACTAATACAAAAAAAACTGGTGTTCTCAACCCAAAGCTTTCAAATTTAGATTCACACGAAGAATGCTTTCCATTATTCAAACCAAAACACCTTGGTCAAACCTTAGACAACAATGATAAGCCCAAACAGAGAAACAGATACATTCCGAAAGAGAAGATAAAAAATCTAACAAAAAGAAACCTTCATTCACAAACAACAGCATACTAAATGAGTTAAAATCAAAAGGAATTTTACCTTTCCTGGAGCGGCGAATTGAGACAAGAATCGAGCTAGCGATGACAAGATTTCACCACCAATCGACCTTGAGCACAGACAACAAGCTAAGAAAACTGGGCAGAACTCTAGAGGGAAACCCCCTTCAATCCCCAAGAAACTTATTAAAGAGACGCAGAGAAGAAAACACAGATCCTAGATGAGCTAATCTCCCTCTTTTTGAATGTTATCAAATTAACTTTTACTCAAGTTCTCTCTGTAATCTATATATATTTTCAGTGTCTCCTTAAATCTTTCTCAAATATTTTCTTTCAACTTTCTGCAACTCTCTTTGAGACTGTTTTTCCATTTAAAAAAAATTCTCTCCCCCCTTTCAAATGTGAATAACCAACAATTATATAGAAGGAAGACTGGGATCTGAAAAAGAGGGGGAAACTGGTGAATTTCAATAGGATGAGGGACCACTTTGAATTTGAAATTCCAAACTTTCACCATTCAAGGGAGGCATCCTTTTTCTGAAATTTTTGACCCATTCTGGAAGAGGAAAGAGTGCATCCATGGCTCGGATCAATTTGTTTGTCCTTGTAGTGCTATGTGGCGCGATGTTACATAGGGAAGGATGGATCTCGTGGCTGGCAGTATGAAACTTACAGGCGCCTTACCTGCTCTACTATATGATCAAAAAGGAGAAAAAGATGTTGGGTACTTTCCATCCCTCTCCGTCTGCTTTGCGGGCGTTTGAGCAGTTGTTCGTCCACTCGCGCTCGCATGAAGAGGAATAAAGGGCGTGCAGGAGTCCAGTGCCGCTCACACGCAGAGTTGCTAGAACGCTGTGAAGAAGCCATTCGAATCGCTATTAGCGTATTCCGGGAATAATGTTGTTGGGCTCCTTTTTTGCTGAAGGGGAGAAGGATGGGTCGGGTTTTATTCACGGAATATTTGAAGTGGGCTAGGTCAAGTTGTGTTGTTGTTTCGGGCTAGAAAATATTTACATGTGGAATTGTTGTTGACGCATTGAAGTGGGCCACTATTAATTACAAAATGAATATCCCAACTCATTGATCTTAAAATTAAGCTAAAAGACTAAGCTGCGGTTTAAGAAATGATCAAACGAGATTCAAACGTAGACAAATCGTATTAAAATTTTAATCGAATGAGTAAGTCAGTGATTCAACTAAAAATTGATTAATGAGCTTCTTAATCTTAACGAAATAAAATAATTAACTTAGTCATAAAATAATTAATTTAAATATAAGCTAATTATTTAAAGTTATAACCATAATTTGAACTTAACTAAAGCAACAAAATATCTGGCTAAAACAAAATCTTTATAGACAGGTATTCTTAGGATATAACAATTATACACAAAATTATACAAAAACAAATTTATTATCTAAATCTTTTAAAGTGACTACAATTACTTTAAAATAACTTGAAAAAAATTGAATTTTTTAAAACTAAATATTTTAATTCATTTGAAAATTAACAAGCTTTGTGAGTCAATTTTTTATCGGGGAGGGTCAAAATTACTTTAAAATAACTTGAAAAAGATTTGAATTTTATAGAACTAATTATTTTAATTCATTTGAAAATTAAGAAGCTTCGTGAGTCAATTTTTATCGGGGATGGTCAAAATTAGGTGTCAACACTCGAGAGAGTGAAAATCTTAATTCGATCCTACTTATCTAGCTCGAGAGAGTGGATAAATTGAGGTGTTGGGCTGCTTATGTTGTTATGCTTGTAGAGGTTCAAGAGAATTCACTTGAATTTTAATAGTTGTTCAAGGGAAAGTTATTACATCTATAGTCTAGCCTACCCACTGAGATCCAGTTATTATTAAACGATATTTGCCCATATAGAGAATGAGCATTTTATCAATCACATCCCCAAGAATCTTTCTCTACTTATCTACTCCCCTATTTTCATAATTGTTGTAGTTTTTAATTGACAAACCTTATCCCGTATCTGACACTTGTTGTCAAATCCCTTAAATTTACCTTGTTTTAATTCAATAATGTTTACTTTTACAAATGACTAGAGCACATTCTTCACTTCTTAATTGAATTGCATATCATACCAATCCATGTGGGTTCGACCCTAACCCTTGTTGGGTTTATACTAGATTACAATTGCCTACACCTAGAATTGGATGAAGTGTACCTGAGAGTTATCACAATCTAGAGTATGAAAGAATAGTAAACATTTACTAAATATCTTGAAGCCTCCTTATGATAAGTGTGGTGCACACATAAGCAAACTCTGCTAGATACGGGTTCAAAGACAACCCAAAACAGTTAACTCTGTGCTTGGATACCAAGTTTTTCATGACTAGAGCCTAAACCCTGCACGTGCCTAACACTTAAGAACCATTGTTGCTCACCAAGCGAACCTTCATCCTTGCTGACAACAAGAGAAAGACTAACTCAAGCATCAAACTGAAAGAAACATTTAACAACAACTTACTGAATCTCTTTTTAATATATTGAGTATGAAACTACGTTTTCTATAAGACATTTCAAACTAAAGACTCTCCAGGACTGTCTGTTGGGTATGTAGCAAGAATTGATGGGAAACAGAGGGAAGGAGAGGAATTTGAAGAGTTTAGAACTTGAAAGGTTGGGAACTTGAAAAGTCCTCTAATGCTTTAATAAAAAAGGCAATAGTCCCTCATCGTTAATGGAAATGAAAATAGGAGAGTTTAAATAAATAAACACTCCTATTAATTATTAAAAGGATTGGAAAGAGGGACCCCCCTCACGCCGTCGTCGTCGTTGCTCGCTTGCTTCGGCTTCGGCTTTGGTTATGGCTACGGCTTCAGCTTTGGCTTTGGCTTTGGCCAAAAATTATTTTCAATAATTAGTTGATAATAGAAGTTAACCGAAATGTTTTCAACTTTTTAGTTAACCCGACCCGACTCGGATCCGCGCGCGTGACCCGTTTTAAATTCCGTTATATTTAAAAATTCCCGCCACTGTTCTGAAAGGTTGCAACTTTCAGGAACAGTCAATACCATTTGAAAGTTTCCAACCTTTTCAGAATATATTATTCTTGCCTATAAGTACCATTCAGTCTTCAGAATATTTCCTAACGAATTTTCTGATCTTCCTTCTTCTTAAAAAAACACATTTTTATTCGTGTACTTTCCTGCTGTGGATTGATTCGCTGACAGTAGAGTTTTTGGTATCTATACTCTACTGATTAAGATCATTTTACACTGGGAGGTTATATTCCAAATCAAACCTTGGATACTAGAGGGGAATAATTTCCTTAAGGGGACACTGTGAATTCAGTGGACTTGATTTTCTTCCTAAATTATCAAAATAAAATAGTATTCAAGATTCTGGTAAGTTTTACAGATTAAATTATTTTTTACAAATAAATTTCTATTCATCTTATTTTACTGGTTCTAAAAATCTCAGTTACTTCGTGTTTCAGAATAATTTATTACAACCAGTAATTTCTGATTTTCTTAACACAGATTGGCAACAATCTTCAGGAAATTATTTAAATCTGTGTTTCTGGTGGAGACAAAAATCTTGGTGATTTTATACTCCTTTAAGTCTGCAATTATAATTTATTGGTTACTTATATTGTATCAATTTTGTTTATCAGAAATGGAAAACACTGGTGTTACAGTGGCTGTTGCTGCACCAACCCGAACTATTGTATCACAAGCAGAGAAACCGGGTAAATTCACAGGTGTGAATTTCAAAGGATGGCAGCAACGAGTATTTTTCTGGCTTACCACTCTTGGTCTGCAGAAATTTACAAGTGAAGATACTCCAGTACCTGCTGATGATATGCCAGACAGGGAAAAATTTATGATTGTTGAAGCATGGAAACAATCAGACTTCCTATATAAAGGTTACATTTTGAGTGCTTTAGAGGATGACTTATATAATGTCTATAGTTCAATAACAACTTCAAAAGAGTTGTGGAATGCACTTGAGAAGAAATATAAGACAGAAGATGCATGCTTGAAAAAATTTATGGTCGCAAAGTTTTTAGACTATAAAATGGTAGATAGTAAAACTGTTGGATCACAAGTGCAGGAACTTCAACTTATTCTCCATGATATGATTACTGAAAATATGGTAGTAAATGAATCTTTTCAAGTGGCTGCAATGATCGAGAAGTTGCCTCGTTCGTGGAATGATTTCAAGAATTATCTAAAGCACAAGCGTAAAGAAATGAAGCTTGAAGATCTTGTGATTCGTCTCAAGATTGAGGAAGATAACAGAAATGCCGAAAAGAAGCCGCGTAAGAGTTCAACAATCATTGGAGTTAATATTGTTGAGGAAGCTCCTACCAAAGACAAAAAGAGAAAGAAGTCCAATGGGCAGAAGTCAGAACAGGCCAAGAATAAATTCATAGGCAACTGTTATAATTGTGGCAAGGCTGGTCATAGATCTTCTGATTGTCATGCTCCAAGAAAGGACAAAAACAAAGACAAAGGCAAAAGTCAAGCAAACATCGTGGAAAATATGGAAGATGCAGATGACTTGTGTGCAATGATATCAGAGTGTAACTTAGTTGGAAATTCCAAGGAGTGGTTTCTCAACTCAGGTGCTACTAGACATATTTGCTCTGCAAAAGAATCCTTTGAAACGTACACTACTGCTGAGTACGATAAAGATTTATTCATAGGAAACACAGCAACAACAAGGATTGCAGGAACTGGGAAAGTAATGCTGAAAATGACTTCCGGCAAAGTGTTGACTTTAAACAATGTTCTGCATGTCCTTACTATTAGGAAGATTTTAGTTTCTGCTGCACTACTCGTTAAGAACGGGTTTAAGTGTGTCCTAGTTAGTGATAAAGCTGTAATAAGTAAGAATGAAATGTTTATAGGAAAGGGCTACCTCAATGAGGGTCTTTTCAAACTAAATGTAATGGTTATTGACAGTATTAATAAAAATTCTGCTTCTGTTTACTTATTGGAGTTAAGTGATTTATGGCATGCCCGTTTGGGACATGTAAATTACAAAGCCTTGTGAAAATTGGTTAATTTAGAAGTATTGCCTGATTTTAAATGCGATAAGTCGAAATGTGAAATTTGTGTGGAAAGTAAGTTTGTTAAACATCCTTACAAGTCTGTTGAAAGAAATTCTAAAACTTTAGACTTAATTCACACAGATATATGCGATATGAAGTCAACACCATCTCGTGGTGGGAAAAAGTATTTTATAACTTTTATTGATGACTGCACTCGATTTTGTTATGTATATTTGCATAATAGTAAGGATGAAGCAATTGATGCATTTAAGCAATACAAAATGAAGTGGAAAACCAATTGAATCTAAAGATAAAAATGATTCGGAGTGATAGGGGTGGAGAATATGAATCTCCTTTTGCAGAGATATGTTTGGAATATGGTATTATTCATCAAACTACTGCACCTTATACACCACAGTCAAATGGTTTGGCAGAACAGAAGAACAGAACATTAAAGGAAATTATGAATGCCTTAATGATCAATTCTGGTTCACCGCGAAATCTTTGGGGGGAAGCCATCCTTACAGCTAATAAAATACTCAATAGAGTACTCCATCGAAAAACACAATCAATTCCATATGAGTTGTGGAAAGGAAGAAAACTCAACTTGAAATATTTCAAAGTGTGGGGGTGTTTAGCCAAGGTAGAGGTTCCTTTACCTAAGAGGGTTAAAATTGGACCCAAAACAATAGATTGTGTCTTTATTGGATATGCTGTGAATAGTAAAGCCTGTCCATTTTTGGTTCACAAATCTGATAATCCTGAGACTCATGTTAATACGATAATTGAATCAGATAATGCAGAGTTTTTTGAAAACATTTATCCGTATAAAACTGAAAGTGAGTCAACAAGTGAAAGACCTAAACGACCACGAGAAGAATCAATAGAAAATATTCTAACTAGTGAGGAACCTAGGCGAAGTACTCGACAACGAAAATTTGTTTCTTTCGGACCAGATTTTGTAGCACTATTGTTTGAAAATGAGCCTCAAACATTTAAAGCAGCTATGTCTTCGTCAGAGTCAACTTATTGGAAAGAACCAGTCAATAGTGACATTGAATCATTTTTAAGCAATCACACTTGGGAATTGACTGATCTTCCTCCAGGAAATAAACCTTTAGGATCAAAATGGATCTTTAAAAGGAAAATGAAACCTGATGTAACTATTGACAAATATAAGGCTAGACTGGTAGTCAAAGGGTACAGACAAAAGGAAGGTCTGGACTACTTTGACACATACTCTCCAGTAACAAGGATAACATCAATTAGGATGTTAATAGCACTAGCAGAAGTGCATGATCTTAAAATCCACCAAATGGATGTAAAGACAGCCTTCTTAAATGAGAGTTAGAGGAAGAAATTTACATGGAACAACATGAAGGGTTTATAGTTCCTGGTAAAGAAAAGAAAGTGTGCAGACTTGTGAAGTCACTTTATGGACTCAAGCAATCACCCAAACAATGGCATGCTAAATTTGATTTTATTGATGACACTGTCTAGAAGTATCTACTATATAAAAATGAGTATCTGGACAAGACCCACAATGCTTAAAAATCTATTACTAACAACTCATAAAAGTTGAAGTCCTCCGTAAGCGAGATCTCAATTATATGCTAACAAGTGGATGAAAGGATCTCAATGAAACTCTTGTTGAGGATCCTAAGTATCTGAATCTACATCATAAAATGATTCAGGTCGAATGAAACCACTACATTAAATGTACGAGTATGTAATTGGGCTAAATAAAATAAATAAGTAAATTGAAAGACTAAAGGTATGTCAACTAAAAATCAGCTTAGCTTTAAACATAAAAAAGGCAACAATTGAAATGCTGAACTGAAATATATAAATAGAAGTATACTTTATTTACTTGAGAGTTTCTCTAACTGACAATCATGACTAATGTTCCTTATGATGATACAATGTATTATCCACATGACTAGAGCCGCACTATATCATACTAAAGCATAGATACAACTAACTGATGGATTCACTAAAAACCTTCATCAGACAGGTGAGAAATCGCTCGTCTTTGGTACAATGCTATGTATATTGGCTACGTACATTATGGAGTTTTGAGTTTTATTGACTCGTACCCAGAATCATTGCTCAATACTACTCCCCAAATATAACTGTAACATCATGTAGAAGTACTCTCTGAGTTGAGATAATTTCTCAAAAGACATCTTTACGAGGTAATTGAAGTTGTACTAAGTCTTTATAAAATACTCTGAAAACTCTTTATAGTTTTCTAAAAGAGTGCTCTCCTTTTCAATGTACAAATGATACATTCGAAATTACTAAAGTTTTCTTAAACTCTTTTTGAAAATATTACTTTAAACTTTTCTCTTAAACTCAGTTTAGTTTTCAAAATCAATGTAAGAAAATTTAACTGGCTCGAAATACATTTAGTAAAACTAGATATATAGGATTCATGTGGAACTACAATCATGAACAGTAATTTGAAAGTATCAATGCTTAAAGTATCACAATTTCATAATATAGTAATTTAATAAAACTGAGGATAGAACCCTATATTCAACTTCCTACTAACTGAATTATGATATAGGGTGTAAGGACGAACTGGTTCAATACTATGAATAACCTTGCACACTAAATTTCTAATATTAGAAAATATTAATTCATAATCTTAATGAGGTCATGAAGTTAAAAGTAATAATTCACAAAATTTAAGAATATTTTCATTAGTTATATCAACTACTTTCGTCGTCCAACAATAATTGTCGACTATACTAAAAATAGTTTTCAAACAATAATTGTTCAATTTAGAAAATAACAAGAAATTTTGCCTTTTGTATCTATTTTATTCTTCCTATTAAATACTCTCTTCGTTTAAAAATATGGTCTAGTTTGACTTAACACGAAGTTTAAGAAAGTAAAGAAGACTTTTGAATCTTGTGGTCCAAACTTAATGTTATGTCAAATGTACAAAAGTGCATTTTAATCTTGTGGCCTTAAACATGTCACGTGAAAAACTGAATTTAAAATGTTATCAAGAAAAAGAAAGAGCTCATTCTTTTTTAAACTGACCAAAAAAGAAATGAGATCATTTTTTTTGAAACAGAAGGAATGTTATTTATCATGTAACACATTTTTCAATATATTAAATTTACTAAAGTTAAAAATATATTGTCATTATTATTTATTGTTTCCTAAGTCAAAATTGAACAAATATTATTGGACAAAAGAGTACATTTGAATGTTTTGAGAGTTTAGAGAGCAACAAGCCAACAAACCAAAAGAGGGCAACGACCGGTATGGCCCACTGTCTTCTTCTTCTTCCTCCTTCCCGTACCGTTTCTTCCTCTTGCGATAAAAAACACACACATCGCTTTTCTCTTTACACATCACAATAATATTCCATACCTTTTCCCACTTACACCAAATGTCCACCACCATCGCAACTCCGCCGCAGCGTCACCACACTTTTTGGTGCCACGAATGCGACATGAGCGTCTTCCTCCTTCACCCACCCCCGAATAATCCTCGCTGCCCTCACTGCCATTCCGATTTCCTCGAACATATGGACTCTTTTACCCCTACCATTCTTCCCCAATTTCCGAATCACCCTAACCCTACCTCTGACATTGAAACCCCCACCACTTTTACTCCCTCTGACGACAACTTCCTCCTCAATAGTCCTTATCTCCACCGTCTAATTCGCCATCTCACCACCACTAATGACGCTCCTACCCCCAATCTTCACAACAATTCCGCGTCCAGATCAGCTGTGGCGGCACTTGAACTACTTCAAATTACCTCTTCCATGCTTGAGAATGATCCGGTTATTCTTTGTGCGGTCTGCAAAGACCAGTTTTTACTCGACATGCAAGTTAAAATGTTGCCTTGCAAACACATGTATCATTCTGATTGTATTTTACCATGGTTAGAAATGAATAATTCATGTCCAGTTTGTAGGTTCCAGTTACCTACGGAGGAAGACGAGGTTTGCCGTAGACGTCAGGATTTTGTTGCAGCAATGAGATTGGAAGAGTTTCTGGGTGAGCAAGAGGATTTGTTTGGGTTTAGGCGCACACTTAGACGTGTTGCCAGGAGGCATCAGCTTGACAGGGAGGATACCACTAGGGGTGACAGTTTGGAGTTTCTGCTCTCCCCTACTCAGATTGGCCAGACCGGTCAAGGAGATGGAGTTGTTGCGAGAGCTAATAGTGTGGAGACCGTATCAAGTTGGCCGAATTGGCCACTCGAAAGTGGTAGTGAAGATGAAGTAGGTGGAAGTGGTAACACATTTGGTAATTAATGAGATCCGGTTGTCAGGTCTTTAAGCAGTGTTAAGGTATGCTATTGTTTTTTTCAGACTTATTACTTATGTGGCTTCACTGTGCAATGTTGCTCTAAGTTCTATGTCAGTTTTTCTTATTGTGAACTTGATTTATGTGGATTCTCTTTGTTTTCTTATTGGTTATGATTACTATATCTTGCAATCAATCTGCCGTAAATGACTTCTAGCCTATGTGGACAGATGAAGTACTTGCATTTTCTGCTTCTTAATATGGGCATCTTTTGGCCCATTTGGCGCACATAGGTAAGTGAGACATATTTTTACGATGTTCCAATTGTGCGTCAACTCTACATCTATGGTTGATTATATTTATAGTATTCGAGGATGCAACATTTCTATCCTTTGATGAAGAGGACCTATGAATAATGGAAGCGACAGAAAGTTGGTATATGGGCGATAACATGTAATTTGAAACTAACCTACCAAAGGTGAGTAGCGTGGCATGTATAATCAGGAAACCAAAGGAAGTGGTTAAGTACCATTTTTTTGTTCAGATAAATTTACCTTCATCCATGTAGGGGATATAAATGGATTATAGTTAGGACTGCATGCATTTCAAATTTTCTCTAGGCAACATGTTTTCTTGAAGTAAATACAGGTGCAATAGGGACTTACAATAGCTATGGGTTGTAAATTCATAAGCTGTCGTTTTGTAAGTTGTGGAAATATCCATTTCCTACTCTCTTAAGTATGTAGTGCTCTTACTTTGTGAGAGCTTGTATTTTGAAATACTAATTCAACCTTAAGTACAGTAATAAGTGTTGAAATTCAAGATAACTATTGTTTTTAGTGTTAGAATATATTTATGTTAGTAATACATTCTTATGTTTGTAGCATAAAAAGGAGTTGTGGTAATTAGGGAAGTTTCATTAGTCTAATCTTTCCTTACTCTCTATAGTCTGAAATTTCCTTATATTCATACAGTTAAGCCATTATATAAGAAGCCATGTTATATGTTATCATTTCAATTTAAACAAGAGTTTCTCTCTTTTTTTATTGGTAGAAGTATTGAATTAAAGTGCAGCAAACTGCTGCAAAGTATATACATTGGAAAGCCTCATTACAGAATGCCTCTACATCATTTGCAATTGCCATGTTACACCAATAAAACAGTAAATAAATGCATCTGTTCTTAATGCCGATGACAGATTCCTTTCTGCTCTAAAAAATTCTTGTGTTCCTTTGTTTACGGATGATCCATGAGATGGTGACAGACTTCATATTCCATATCTTTTGCTTTTCCTTCCCATCCCTTTTAAGCCCCAAGATTTTAGGAGCTAAGTAGTTGTAATAAGCATTAATTAGCTAACCACTCTAATGTTCAGAATGTAATGCCAGAAGATGCTTGATATCCTCATTCTGCCTTCGATATAAAGGACATCTGTTGCTGATATTGATCCCCTTTTCTGAAGGTTGTTTTTAGTAAGGCAAGTGTGCCACCAACCATGTCAAACAGTCCACCTTTAGGCGTGCTCTGTTTTCCCAGATGGTTTTCCATGGCCAATTAGAAAAGCTATCAGTTTACATTTTTTAATTGCTGGGAATATATTCCAACTTTTCTGGTCTATATCAGTGTCTATGATATGGGAAAAGACCTTAAAGCCTCCATGTGACACTGCTTGTCAAGTCAAACATTTGTTTCATGTCATAATATTACTTTTCATGCCTCTCAGGTGTCCATTCTAGCAGCAATATTATTCTGTACATAATATGGTCTATTAAGTCAACTTCATTTTCAAGAATCTCTTTCTGCACAACTTCTTTGTTAATTTTGCTTTTTCATGGTATTAGATTTTTGGGTATTGATCCCCTCCTTAACATTTGAATTTTCAGTAACTGTTCCGGAAATGTCTTATTCTCTGGTCTGTCATAATGGGTGTATTTCCAGTTATTGTTTGGACTCAATTTTCAATTACTCTTCAAACACCAATTCAAGTTCCTACAAACAGTTGCATCTCTATACTTATTTTGATGCCTGAGATTGAGAATAGGGTCCACTCTTTGTGGTGCTGTGAAAAATACTTTTTTTTAATGTACCCACCTCCCTAAAGCTCATAGCTGATGCTGAGCTATAGCAGGTAGAATTCTTTTGCATCCTATCCTAGATCTAATCCAAATTCATTTTTTGCTCCTTTACAAGAACAAAAGAATATTACTTGAGGGTCGTTTTGTAACTCGTTAGACTTTTGCAAGCATTAATAATATATGGATTAGTTATGAGAAAATTAATGTATTATTTTATGCTAGAGTTATAGGATTGAGTTATTCATTAATTAGTTATTCCACCTTCTCTTCGGCATAAAATAATATGTAAATTCCCTCCTAATCAATGTTATCAAAGGCGAGCTCTAAGTTTCGTGGGGGCTTTGATCGCAAAGCGCAAATAAAGTGCGGGCTTTATGAAAAAAGACGCAAAGGCAGAAAAGAACACAAATATATATGTTTAGTCCAAGACTAATAATTATAAACATGAATGACAAATATATAACCAAAAAAAATAGAAAAAAAATTATTATAAAGTGAAATATCAATTATTTAGTTTTAGTTCTTCATAAGAGGCTCATGAAATATCAATTATTTAGTTTTAGTTCTTCATAGGAGGCTCATTGGGAAGAAAATGTTTGCCTTGTAACCTTGATGACGACACTGAAATGCTCAACCCGTTTTGAGCCTCGCTTCAGAGCTTAAGCACGCTTTAAGTGTCCCTTTGATATCACTACTCACAACTTATACATGTATTAGTTATGCAGGTTTCTAAATTGTAAGCCAAAAATCATATTAATTTTTATATAAATAACTTACCTCCTTACTAACAACCAACCATGGTATTATTTTTGCTGGATTTAACACCTTCATAAATCACCTCTTTAACCAGTTATCAAACGACCCCTTAGTGTTGAAAGCTAAACTTTTCATAAAGAGTTACGTCTTCACGAGTATAAATGCACCAAGGGGGTGTTACATTTTCTTAACACAAAGTGTTATCAAAGAAGTCCACGAAACTCAAGGATCTTCTAATCCATTTACATTACCTGGTCAGTGTTATTAGAAGTCATTGTTTTATCGCTTGAAGCGATACAAAGCGAGGGTAATCATTTCATTGGTGGAGATATGCGCTTCAGTCAAGTGTGTGCTTCAAACGATGTCTCATGAAGAACTCTAAACATAAAATGCTTATTTCATTGGGTCTGCGCATTGAGTTTGATAAATGGCTTTATTGAATATTGGATGTAATTAGTTATTTAAATTGCAATTTGATTATTATAGTACTAAATTCATATGCACTTTCATAGGAGTTGGGGTTATCTCTGTGCGTATCCAAAGGGTAGCGGTTGCGGGCTTCTCTTGTCATAATAAAATTAAATTCATTTGTGCTTTTTTTTTCCCAATTGTGCGCTTCACTTCTCTTTTTTCTCTTCAAGTCTAAGGACCTTATCTCTTATGCTTTTTACTTTTTAACGACACTCTATTTACCAAAAAAAGAAAAAAAGAATACGACTCTTGAAAAGCTGTGTTTAACTCAATGGATTAGAAATCATGAAATGGTGACCAATTATAATTGAGGATCACATATAAATTATAATTTTGCACTTTTTAAAATAAACTAGATATGATTTCTAGATACGTTATTAAGTCAAAAGATTAATTAGGTTTGTGAGAAATATCGAAAAAAAATATTATTGAATTGTTGTTGTGTCTACATTATTACATTGAGACCCTATTTATAGACGCTACAATAGAATCTTTACCAAGTAGGATACTATTTGCTGATCCTTTTTCTATTTCTCCTATTCTAAATAGGTTTGTATAAACCTCTTCCTATTCTAATAAGATCGTATAAACCTATTCTTATTCTAATAGATTGTATATACCTATTCATGTTCTAACATTTCCCACAAGCTAGTGTATACAATTTAAGTACTTAGCTTGTTACATATGTAATTAATACGAGGACCGATAAGGGGCTGGGTGAGATTCTTGTAAGTTGATCAGTCGACTTCAAAAAATTGACAATCAATCTCAATGTGCTTGTCTTCTCATTCAATATTGGATATATGCATATTGCCAGTCAATCTCAGTGTGCTTAATTTTCTCATGACATACTAAGTTTGATGCATAATGTTGATAAACCACATAGTGATAAGATTACAGTGTTGAACTTCCCAAACCAAACTTGCAAAGACTGTTTCAAAGCATAGAGTGACTTATGTTGCGCCCAAATGCACACACAAGCGTATGAAGTCGTGCAAGTATTAAAGTAGCTCTTTTGAAGAGTCGGGTTTCGTATCCACAAGGACTTAAGATTAGACGTATTCAATTCTTCCAACAATCAAAATTTAAAGCAAGTGTTATCAAGAAAAGTGATGGGATTTCGAATGATTTATTTATCCAATTATTGAAGTAAACTTCTAGGATATGATTTCAATTGGATTTCAAACAATGACTTTAGGCATTTTAGGATTGCAACCTGTTATGGATTCATGCAAATTATTTCATTTAGTAGATGTCAATAGATTATTGAATAATTATTTCAGAGTTAAATGTATGATCATGGTATCATGGTCTCTCGATCTCTATTCGCCTACGATAATTAGCAGCCTAACTACATCATTGAGCAGAGATAAATTATTGAACCAATTATTGAGCATTATGATTTTGTCCGTCTATTAACCAAGCGAGGTTTCTAGGTATATCCCTATCCTAGATACAAATCAACCCTTAACTTAGAGAAGATCATGCACCTTTTGCCCCACGTTTAATCCCTTTATTCCTCTCTCGAGTTTCAATCGGACAAGAATTTCTTTCAATGGTGGCCAATCACAAAATATTTATGTAAGAACAAAAGAGAGATTCATATAATAATCATAATCAATCCATTAAAATCAATAAAATACAATTATCCTATAGCCACAACCCTAGAGCTAGGGAATTTGCTACTCATAATATGATTCTCAATTTCACAATGTTCAATTAACATAAAAGAGATTGAATGGAGTATAATTTAGGAATAAACCCTAAGAACAAATGAAACATCTCCCATAGTCTTGGTTCTTCCAAACCCAGAAGAAGAATAACTACTAAAATACAATCTGAGTCTCTTTATAATTTAGGGAAAAAGCCAAAAACAAATTGGACCTCTTCCCTGTGTGGAGACGCCTTTTAGTTTCACCTTTAAATGACAATATGGGGAAAATAAATAGTTCTCTCTACGCGATGCGGAGAAGGTGCACTGTCTCATTTTTTGCTTCATAATGGTCTCCACTTCTATGTGGCACCTTCTTACTAATGCTCTCGTGCTTGGACCTACTCTTCGCTTCATGATTTCCACTTTTTTTGCATGTTTTCTCCTTGTTTCCCAATCTATAATCACTAATCACAATGGTTAGTCCAAATAAAATGTATGACTTAAATCCTACCCAATCACCAAAATTTGTCCTTGAACATAGCTAAAATGAGGTCGTTATTGACGCCTAAGCATATAAATATGCCTAAGATCACCTTACATAATCAACATACAATGCTACTAAACTCCCCTTAAGCAACGAAGTGCTCAAAATCTAGTATAAAGTATATGGATCGTGTCAGAATAAATAGATCAGTCGATATCAAACAAGAAAGTCACCAAAAATTTGTCAGAATATGTAGGGTCAGAATAATGGCACGACCTAATTAGAAAATAGAAATTATATAAGAAAGGTTGAATTGATGGCACGACCCTATTGGAAAAGAAAAATAATGTTTGTAGGGTCGGAATGATGGCTACAACCCTTATGAAAAAGAGAAATTATATGGGTAAGGTCGGAATGATGGCACAACCCTGCACAAATTAGATTTGAGGAGTCACCAGAAACACGAATGGAAATATGCAAATTAAGTTTGAGGAGTCACAATAAAGACGCACGATGTTATGCAACTCAGATATGAGAAAGTAGTTTGGAAAAATTCATGGTATTACCCAAATTAAATACGAAAAGTAGTCCGGAGAGATACACGGTGCTACACAAATCAGATTTGCAAAAAAAGGTAGTCACCAAAAGGATGACAGTGTTACACAAATTAAATATCAAAAAGTAGTTACCAGAAAGAAGGCACGGTGCTACGCAAATCAGATATAAGAAAGTAATCACCGAAATAATGGCACGGCGCTACATAAATCGTATACAAGAAAGTAGTCACTAGAATGATGGCATAGATAAACAATGAGGGATACATGGTTGACACAAAAAAACTCTAGAAAGTCATCAGAAATTGATGTATGGTGACCTCTCTATCTAAGTTTTCTTCCCCTTAATATGGGGTTCATGCATATCTCATTTGCCCTACTTTTGTTAACATAGTCATTGGCCAGACTGGTGGCAAATATAGGTAATAGCCACCCACTAATAGTGAAAGCTCTTTGATTGTCCAAGATCGTAGAGGCTCTGATACCATGTGAGAAATATGGGGAAAATATATAATTAAACTGTTGTGTCTACATTATTACATTGAGAGCTTATTTATAGACACTACACTACAATCCTTTTCTATTCGTATTGCTATTCTAAATTGGATTGTATAAATCTATTCCTATTCTAATAGAATTATATAAACCTATTACTATTCAATAGGATTGTGTAAATCTATTCATGTTCTAACAAGGTTCATAGCAACTTTCGTGCTGCTTCTTTGGATACTCTATAATTCATTTCATCCTAGGAAAGCTTAAATAAGTGGGACAACGTCAAATATTCTGGAGTAGTCATTAAAATACAATAATCAGTCAATTATTCAACTAGGTTTCAATTTTGAGATTAGCTGGTCACTTTATTAATCCTTTACATTTCTGCCCTGTATTTATAGGATTCATTCTATTTAGACTATCTTTACAGAGAATGTCCACGTGCCAGAAACCTCCTCTGTTTATTTTTTTGAAGTTTCTGGAACCCTCCTTTTTTGCCCACTTGGGATCGGCTATGCTTTACTAAGCTCATGAATTGATATTTAATTTCAATATCTGATGTTAAACGATGAAATTTTAAGTCACTAGATAAAGAATATCATCTTCAACATTGAGCATCCCTTCAAATTTCTTTTACTGGATATTCATCTGAAAAGCTTCATCATCCTTCCTTGGAGAAAACTTAACTACAGATTTCTCACGTGTTAGAAGAGGCTAATTCAAAAGGTCATAAGTAGACTTCTTGGCTTCATGTCAAAAACATACAATTGGAGGAAGTTTCTTCTTGTATTTGACACACTTGTAAGAAAATTATCCTTGTCAGTGTGCTTTATATCATTGACATTCCTAGGGATGACACATTTGATTTTATTAATAATTAAGCATTCAAAAACTCTTTGCGGATCCTAAGTTAGAACATTTTTTAATAAGCACCTCCACTTCAGTTTTCACTATTATGATATTTTATTTTCTTCTTGTGTTAGAAACCTATCAATTCAATTATAAAATGTTTTTTTTTACCAATATTCATCTTTCTGTGCCATCTTGATAAGCCGATAGTCAAAGAAGATACACAAATTGACCAGATACCTAAGGTGTCTGGCAATAGAATCTTCTAAAATCTGTATCAATCTATTCGATTCTCCATCCACAAAAGCTTGCCTAAGTCGTCAATGGTAGTGAAACTGGCATGTTTTCCGAGTTTATTTAAGAGCCCGTTTGACCATGGATACTTTTCACTTTTTCTGGAATATTATTCTGGCCAAAAACTATTTGGACATAGAATTGTTATAGTTTGCTATTGCATAGGAGCGGGGTTTTACCTTGTGCGCACCCAAAAAGGGTAAAAAACATTGTTATAATTTTGATGAATTCATCTTTGTTAGAGTAGGTAAAAGTCTCATATTGGTGGGAGAATAAACTGGTGGTCTCCTTCTTTGGACTTGGACAATCCTCCCCTCATGAGCTACCTTTTGGGGTTGAGTTAGGCCCAGGTGCCATATCTCTACATGGTATCATAGCTAGGTCCATTCCATTTGGGCTCCTGGTCCACAATCTAGTTGGGCCTGGGCGTGAAGGGGTGTGTTAGAGTGGGTAAAGTACCCACATTGGTTGGGAATGGACTAGTGGTATCCTTATATGGACCTGGGCAATTCTCCCCTCATGGGCTAACTTTTGCTGTTGAGTTAGGCCTAAGTGCCATATCTTTACAATCTTCAAGTTGAATTACAGAATTCAAAATACTCCAATAAGTTGTTTTCACAATTTTCACTTCAACTCACTCACAATATCAAAAACAACTCCAACTAGTATTGATGTTCAAACACAATTCCAATTTTCAAATATCATAACATGAAACAAATACTACTTTTTTCCAAATTTCACAGTTCTTATGTTTGTATGGTCACTTATGTATTTCTCCATGCCCTGCTTGTTAGGAAGTGCAGCGTAGTAGTTGTTCTTATATCCAAGTATTTCTCCTTGTCACATAGTTTAATGGAAATAATTTGTGGGGTAAATAATTGTTATTGTATCCAAGTGTTTCTCCATCCTCTACTCAGAAAAACCCAGGACATATTCCTCCTATTCCTTATGAAAGATAAAAAAAGTTCTCGATTCTTTATTAAAGATACGAAAGCTTAACTCTGAAAGAAGCACTTCATGAAGTCACTCCATGAGATCCTTATTACCTTTTTTTAATTCTAAAGCAAACATTAACTTCACCATTAATTTCACCAATTCTACATTTCCTATTTTTTTTTTTTTAGAAAAGAACCTATGGGGAGGGCTGATTAGCAGTAGGAACTCGAATTTTGTTTAGGAAATTCAAAAAGAAACATTTTATAACTCAAAAAAGTTTTAAATAGAAAGTAGAAATCCAATTTCAAAAATTCAGAAGCGGAATTTGTGTTTTTGGAAATCTTTAAGTAGTCAAATATGAATCGAAGGTACTAAATTTTGTGCACAATGTGGACTTCAATGTTTTGATTCTCATTTTGATTGAACCTGTCATGCCCCAAAATGGGGAGATATGTAGGATGACACCCAATGCCTGTCATGGCACCGAGTGAATCGAGTTAGTGTATTGACTACCCACCTCATATCCGTATAACACAATTCAATTAATTAACTTCAAGTTACCATGTTTGGCACGCTTTAAAATGGGAGAAAGTGTTGCATGACACCCGTATGCTTGCAACTTGCACTGAGCGAACATATTTAGTGTAGTGACTACCCACTTCATACCCATATACGCAATTCAATTAACTAACCTCAATATTATGTTCTCTCAAAAAAATTAACCTCAATAGTATGTAGTGTTTCTAAGTATAATATTAAATCAACATGCTCGTTACCAAGTCAAAATGTTATTTGCAAATACAAACAGGAACCCATAACCCAAATACAATACAAGTTCATCTATAAAGCCTCTATAAAACTAAAAATGAAATATTAATGTTACGAGACTAGTTCGTCCTTTACAACATGAAAATTTAACAATGTGAATCCCACGACGACACAATCTTAAATTGGGATCCCCAAAAGTATGAAACTGCAGGAATCCTAACCCATATACAAACCGCTTTGCACTTGATTGTTGCCTAGACCTTACATCATATAAACAAATGATTCATGAAATTTGGCATACTTTTTTTAAGACAAGGGAAACTCGCAGCCACTTTCCTTTGGGTACGCACAAGGTAAAACCTCCACTCCTATGCAATACCTCGCAAACCACATAGGAGAGGTAATCGACACTTGGCAAGCCTGATGCGACGAGCGCGACCCAGAAGGGAAACCCCTTGTTTTCGTTGGGGTTTCGAACTTGAGACGTCCAACATGAAAGTCCCAAGCTCAAACCACTTGGTCATCCCGAAGGGTACAATTTTAGCATACTTAGATATGCAAAACCGTTATCTTCTCCAAAAAAGGAAGAATACTTGGTCATGCATCATATCTTCCACTTGTGATAGGGCAAGAGTTATAAATATATATAAAAAAATGAGAGATGGATTATATACACAATTTAGTTCATCAAAGTATATAACATGAACACTTTTTATAAATACATTAGAGGTAAACCAAATCAAATTTTGATTTATCAAACCATGGAAGAAGCACCAATCACGTAAACCCTATTTAGATCTTTTTGAAGCTCATCAAGTGTCATATTATTCCAAGATTTTAACGTCTATATCTTAAGTCTTGTATCCATATGCATGTATACGCTCAGGATGCTATTTCTGAGGCTCCACATACTCTCCCACCACAAAAGCTATGGTACACCGGGCTATAAAGTTGGGCCTGGTCATCCCCTCAATTAGATACCAAAGCTACTTTGGGGTGTAGAACCCACTGGTCCCTTTGATTGAATGAGCAATAGTACACCGGGGTGTTGAACCCACGAGTGTGGTCATCTCCTTGATCACATGAGGAAATCAATATCAAAGAATTGTAAAGATATTGTTACTATCATTTTCTCAAGTCATGGCCTTCGCCCCAGTCCCTTTACTAAATGAAGTTTACTGTTTCACTTATACTGCAAATTAAGAGTGATTCCAACAAGTTCATCAAAAGTATGTTATGGATTGTAATCTACAAGTAACAAAAAGTTAAGTACATGATAAAGTACTGCGTAATAACTCCAAGAAATCATTTAAAAAGCTTTAAATGATTTTATAACTTCCAAACTTGGTTGTATAAGCATATTATAAATCTTAATCCCGACTAAGGAGTAAACCATGCTAACTTGTCCTGCATGTGCATGAGATCTCCTTAACATTATCATTAATTTAATGAAGTAGTTTTTGAAAACATACTATTAGCTAGAAGCTCGGCTACCTGAAAATCGCTTAATTAAGCTAAAAGTCACTCCAACCATTTCAATTAACTCCAACTTCATTCTACATAACTGAACTTATGACTATTAAGTCATGCAACAATATCAATTTATTCAACTAATATTTCACGCTTGATCTGAATTTTCGAAAATTCCATATTCGTTCATTATAGACGGTGTTTGATTAATCACCTTAAATAATTTCAATTATGCGTTAATACATTCATTCAAGCCATATACGTCAACTATTTACAACCCATAGGCACTATTCATCATGTCATTCGCCATTTCACAACTTTCATTAATATTGATTAAGAGTTTTTCCTTATGGTCTGAGTTGTGCGGACTCTTCAGTTTTGATGATGGACCCGTATTGGATTCTCTAAAAATATACTCCCTCCGTTTCAAAAAGAGTGGCCTAGCTTTACCGAGCCGAATATTACAAAATAAAGAAGATTTTTGAATCTTGTGGTCCTAAATTAAAGTTATGTCAAATGTACTAAATTTTCCTTTAATCTTTTGGCCTTAAACATGCCACGTGGAAAACTGAAATTAAAATGTTACCAAAAAGGAAAGAGGTCATTCTTTTTTAAGTTGACTAAAAAAGAAAGAAGGTCATTCTTTTTTAAACAGGGGGATTACTACTTTTGGAAATCCGGCACGCATCCGTTGACATTTTTGAAGTGTTCGAGCAACATATCTTATGGTTACTCGAACAATATCCCAACTCAAATAATAACTTTCACAACCATAAATACTCATAACTAACTCACACTTATTGTTCAAAAAGTGTAGAAATTACCGTCTTGAAAAAAATCCAAAATTTCAACTTAAGTGATTTATTAAAGATACTACTTGTTCTTGATATTATCTAGTCAATGCATAAGTGTAATGACATTAATACAAATGTTAACTCCAACCAACACAAATATAGGACCAAACTTACCTTGGTGGCATTGAAATGAATTCTTTGACAACGACCAATGGTTATTGCTAGGCACAAGAGTTGCGGGTTTGGTTGCTCGTTGCAAGGATGAAAAGACTTTTCTTTTAATGCCAATAGTTACTCCCGTTGTCTTGGACCCACTTAGTGGGAAATTTTTAAATTCAGAATTTTTGTGCCATGGAATATTTTAGCATAGGATAGCAATACTTGCTCTTTAGCTGCTATGTATATTCATGGCAGCTGCTTCTATTTCATCCCTTTCCTCTTTTGTTTTTAGATTTCATCATCCACTTTAAACATAAAAATATTCACACTCTTCATGCACTTCCGAATCATGTTATATAAGTATTTACATGTTTGAATAATATTTTCTTTATTCCGTCGTCGTCGTTGATACAAAAACAAATTTTTTCTAGAATTGTAGGCAATGTCTAGTTACGGATTCATCGGCTGGAATCCTAGAAATTTGGCTAAAATAAACTGTGGAGGAGGTTACACCGGCTTGAGGGTTGTCGTAACAGTTTTAGGACACAATTTCCTGTTACTAGGAGTGTAGAATTTCTTAGTTGCATATGCATTCTTAGAGGAATTTCGTCTGTAATGCCAAAATAAATTATTGGTTGAAGTGTCCCATTTCCATATTTATTTAGCAAAAAAAGAAAGAATAAACTAGCCAGGTTGTGCAAGTCAATAAGATTCTGTAAGAAATTTCCTTTCGACGGTAGTTTATGATGGGTATGGAATGAGATTTTTATCCCCAAACAGGAGTTTTGATTTCTCTTCATAGTTGTCGAAAATTTATGTCTCTAAAAGTTTGTGAGCTAGATTCCCAGGCGTGCACGCTTCCCAGATTAACCAAGTTAATTCATTTCATCAGAAGGATACCTAATCTCAAAAACGAATGAGAAACTTGAATACAGTTCTTTTCCTTGAGTGGCTACGGGAATTTGTGCGTGTAACTTTGTTGTTTGGCAGGGTAGAGTTCAACAGGTTTGCTTCTTCGCAGTGGTTTGTCATAGGCAAGAACAATTCAGTATCCTTGTTAGTGTCTTTGCCATTCTTTTTCCTCTTACAGAAAAAAACTAGCATTGCTCCTTTGACTCGGTTCCTTCTTGCAAACCATCATGAACGCCTTTTCTGATCAGTTGGTTAAATGATGTCATCACATTGGATCTAAGGAAGCTAAATTATCCGCGAGTGAATGCTTTCTCTTCTGTGGTTTACTCCTTAAGTGTCTCTGAAGGAGCATTCTGCCTATGTTGAGGACTGGTTGGGAGAGTGAGGTGATGGTTGTTAGTCTTGTCACATCTTTCCGAAATTTGAATTATTCCATGTTACAACAGTTTTCTTGAGTTGTCTCTGATGTATTCACAATGTCTTTACTCTCTCAGTCTCTTTCTTTGATGTTCTTGTTCACTGATTGCATGGATCAGCCTGGTCAAAATTAAATAAATTACTCATGGCAATTTTGATCTAGCATACTGGGTAGACATTGTTAATGTTGGATTCCAAACAGAATTGGCATCTGGGGACATTTAAATTATCTTTTCATTTTTTCTGTTCATAATTATATTATACCAAGTTGGGGCTTGGCTGGGACAATTGAATTGCACTTCACTTCTACGCCTGTATTAGGTTTGAGACATTGATTTCTGCATGGCTGCATACTTCAGCAGCTGTAATGACTCGGACAAGTAACACGTTAAACTTATGTAGGTAAGTTGCAAACTTTTGACTTCTCCTTTCCAACAATATCCTTGGAGGTGATACATATTCATTCAGTGATTGGTGGATTTTAAAGAATAATAGCATCTTACTGTTTTTTATTGCCTAGAGGTATAAAGGATAGAATAATAAAATCAAAGTGAATATTACTTATTAGTATTATTATGCATTAATTGCGTGGATAATCCTTTGAAGGGTTAGATCTTTTAGACTTTTGCCTGTTTTACCTTCTGTAAGATCATGGTAGGACGGGATTTTATGGGCTACTAGTGGGACTTTGGAAAATTGAATATGGAAGTCTTTGTCGGGTCTGTTTATTTTGATCTTTTAAGTGACATTTTGTATGAGCTGAAATGCATACCCGAGATTTCTGTATCATTGATGCACTGATTTTGTTGATTTTGACTCCTTTTATAAATCGTTTTGCAGGTACTGTATAGTTGTTGTTACTACTAATTAGGAACATCCAAGAGAATAATTTTGCCATAGATCTGCTGGAGAATTGTAAATCATGATGCATAATCACGCTTCTGCCAATAATCAAACAAGCAAGTGTTAAAATCCTGTAATTTTTGTTATGGCAATTTCATGTGTTGCTTGTCGTAATAGTAGTCTATTGTGATTGATACCCGTACAAGCAATAATAACATTCTCTAATTTTGGTTGAAGCTGGATATTGTCTATTTGTGTACTTTCTGCTCATTTATGCTGACTTGCTTTTGTACACAAAAAGATAATGCATTGCTCTCTTCGGGTGTATTTGGTATGGAGAATTTTTTTTTAATTTTCTCATGTTTAGTTGACATAAATGATTTGAAAATATTTTTCAAATCAACTCAATGTCCTTAAACTTAAGAAAAATAATTTCCCTTTCAAAAAAATAATTTTTCAAAACTCTACTTCATCTTCTTAATCTACCTGTTCCCGACTCTCCCCATTCAAAAAGAAATTTAAATTGTTAAATTTTCTTATTATTTAAATTTCAATATTTTGAAAATGTTCCAAATTTTATTTTTGAAATTTACCTCAAGCAACCCCTAGCACCTCTACTCTCCACCCCTCCCCCCAAAGGAAAATAGCATTTTATTTTATTTTTATTTTTACGCTACTACACCAACTCCCCCCCCCCCCCCCCCCCCCAACCAATACTGCCCCTGTCAACTTTTCTCTTACAAAAATTGTTTTTGGAAAATATTTGACGAAATTGTTTAGTGGATCCTTGTACTTGTATAGGATTGTATTCTACATACTTCTACTTACCCTTTTGTCATCTAGACGCCTGAACCAATCCAAAATCAACATTTTAAACACTTTTTTTTATGTGACATCCTATGTGGAAAGAACCCACATGGAGCGTGTGATTCACTCGAAGGAAGAGCGTGAGACACCTTAAAAGGCACTAACAGTTAGATTTTGACCTTTAAAGGCCATTTCTTCTTCTTTAATTCACTCACCACCATTATTAGTGCCTTTTTGAGATTTTTTTTCTCAATCCTGTCTCTGCAAAAAATTTCTCTTTTATTTTTGGCTCCTTTTATTTTTTTCTTCAATCTACTCGTCTCTTTTTTTTGTGTTTGATTCTATTGTATTTTTGTTGGTCTTCACGATGACAATTCGATGTTGCTACTGTGGAATATATGCTGAACTAAAGACATCAAGAACACCAACTAATCCTGGAAGAATGTTTTGGGGCTGCCAAAAATATTCATTTGGTAATGGGTGTGGATTCTTTCGATAGACTGATGCAAATGATCCAACATGCTAAGAACAATACAAATCAACAATTCTCAACCAGTTCAGGGCAAGGAAGACAAAGAGCACATAGAAGACAACGAAGACAAGGAAGACAAGGATCAAACACTAGTATTAATATCATTGTTTATGTGGTTGTTGTTACTTGGTTTGTAGTTTTTATTTTTAAAATACATTGATTTGTACTATGTGTTATTTGATAATGACTGCATTTACTTCAAAAATCTGAATAACAACTTCATTCAAGCATAAATTCATACAAGAAAAACAAAGTCTCCCCAATAGCAATTTAACACAAATTGATATACAAAACAGTACAACCAAAACAGTTCGGATCAAGTCATTAATCAGAATAAAGTTAGTTGGAATCATGTCATTAAGCTAAATAAAGTGAAATCTAATGTGTGCATTGATTGTTTGGTATGCCTTGAGTGCTTAGTGTGCCTTGAGTGCTGATACGCTCAAATTACACTTTCCTAAAGAAGTATAAGCGGATGTATCAAGTAAAGAACCAACTATTAGGTTGGGGTCGATCCCACGAGGAAAATGGTTTAGACTTAAATTTAATGCACAATTACCTCTCTTTGGTCAAGTTCCTTCCATAAGAAGTAATTAAAGGGGGATTTTATAAAACAAAGCGTTCCAATGCTATGAAATTAAACAAGCAGCAAAAGTAAATTATTAGTGTTTATCAAGTTGTGAGAGAAACTAGGGTATAAGTGTTCCCCATAGGTTCATAACGCTATAATTCTAGCTATAACAACTCTTTCCTAGTGTTTTGCATGCAAATAGATAAGTTATGTATCTCTAAATCCTTGGTCCAACATTTAGAGAATTTCACCCCGTACCTTCGTCCGGCTACGTGTGTCTAAGTTACTAAGCCTTACCTTTACTTTATATTAAGCATCATATTTAATATTTGACTTAGTTATTAACTTTGCACCAATCGAAACTAGCCTATTAGATAGTATCCACTAAATCTATGTAGATAATTTTCCAATTAACTACTTCCTTGATTCGGCAAGTAGCAATAAGGCGAGTTCTAACACGTGCACTCGTTAAAAAGAGTTCACGACAAAAGAATTATCGATGCATGCAATAACCTATTCAAGAATTGTTATTTAGATAGGGTAATTTTGTTAATCACCCATGGTTCCCACAACCCTAGTTGTGGATTTAGTTACCCATGCTTAGAAGAACACAATTCATAATTGATAAATAAGAAATCATGAAATTACTTTGACAAATTCAAATAAAATCCAGAAATTCAACTTGAAATCACACAATTATCTTAAACATCAAATCCGGAAATTTGAATTGATGGCAAAACAAATCTCCAAGAACAAAAGTTCGAAATTAGTAATAGAATCCAACCCCAAAAATGAGTTTTTCACCCTATTTATAATCAAAAGAGTCCTAAGTTAAAAGGGATTCAAAATATGGAAAATTTTGTCCAAAACGCGACTTCAATCGACGACCCCATAGACGATCCATCGATCAAATGACGGACGGCGAATGCCTCCGTCGGTCCATACTTAGCATCTTTTTAAAGCCTATCCTTTGCATCTTCTCGAATCCAATCGATGAACCAACAACACGGTCCGTCGATGCTCTCGTCGTTCCATACTTAGCTTTTTCTTCAACACCGGGTACTGAGACATTCTCTGATCACATCAAAGATTTGCCAGGACGGTCCATAGATATCCGTCTGTAGCCCCACACTTGGTAAGATTTCCCCGAATTGCTTCCAGATGCTTGAACCTCCAATCGACGATCACTACCTACGGTCCGTCGATGGCTTCGTAGGTTGAATCTGCACTTAATTTCCACAGCCTTCTGCGTTTCAGTTTTGGACAACTTTCCTGCAAAACAAAGACAAAATCATATTAAAATTACTATAAAAAGTCTCTAGACACACACTAATCTTAAGGAAAATGCACTGAAAGTGCCGTGAAACCATGATACATCAACACCCTCAATTTAAATTCGTTGTTTGTCTTCAAGCGACACACTATGACTCAACACAACACTTTGTACACAAGTATCCTTTTTTTAAGCTCCCGCAATCATATGTCTATCAATCTCAACTTTTTTGTTACTTTAGTGCATGTTTCTTTTCTTAGGCTTGATGGGCTTACTCTTGTGGATCAGACCATGACACAGACTCAGCATGCACTGACACCTCAACTCTTTTGTCTCTCACCAAGGTACTAACTCACCAATATTGCAATTAGTGTCCTCACTTCAAAAAATATCCTCCCTTTTCGCACAGTGATTTCAACTTTGAATATAAGGATCATTATTCAACACTCACGCTCAGAACAAATTCACACCTAGTTGGTACTTGTCCCCAGTCTTACCCTTATTTTCACTGGTTAAGTTCACCATATTAGACTCTTAGGATCACAATAGGACTTTCTTGACTTGTAACGTAGGCTCAGGGTCAGGTATGGTTCATATGGGTACATTTTAGTGACTTGTTGCCCTTCTTGACAGTATTGCTAAACGTTCTACCTCTTTCATTATTTATTATGCCCTACTTTTCTTGTCATCTTTGCCTTATTTTCTCCTTTTTTGTAGAACTGACTCTTATTTCCTTTTGTTCAACAATCTTTTTTTTATATTCAACTGACAATTTTGACCGAGTCACATCTCTTGTTCATTGTACCTTTACTTTTCCACATTACTCTTTGTCATACCCACTTTTTGGGTCATCACTCATAATAGCCACCCTCAACTTATGGCTTTGCCTTAAGTCGAGGTACACATTACCCAAGGTTTGGTCTAGCCAAGACGAGGTCAGTTTCTGCATTAGCCACCCTCAACTTATGCTTTTGGCCTAAGTTGAGGTGACATGTCAAAGGAGGGACCAGGGTCAACACATTACACCCAGGGAGGTTGAGTTGGTGAAGAAAAGAAAGGTCTATTATAGGCTCAAACTATTTGAATCAAAACGGATAACGATTTCATTCGGTTCACTTTACTTTAGGCTAAAATGTTTTATAATTTGAACAAGGGCCTATGGTCTTTTCCTAATCGTCTAACACATATTCCTTTTTGCAAGACTAACCGAGCAAGTTCTAGCTGGGTACCAACAAGGGAACAATCAAATCTCCTCACACTCTCTTGAAACCACATTACGAAAAAACCCTAGAATCTACTCGAATTCACGAAGCATGCCATTGAAGTCAGTTAAAGTCATTAATCAACTAAGAAAGCATGTAACACTAACATTACACCCTAACCAAAGTAAAATCCCCAAAAAATTTCAGAAAATCAAATGAGAATCGATCCTATAATCAAATAGATACACACAAGAAAGTGAAAAAATAGAAAACTAACAAAAATGCAAGAACTTACAATGATAATCGGAGTGGAACTGAGCTTCAACTAAGAAAATCTATGGCAAATCACAAACGATTCTTAGTGGAGAAATCACAGAGAGGAGAAGAGGAGAAGAGGAAAAGTCGCGAAAGTTTTGAAAATTTCGCTGAGGCTGGAATATTCTTAGTTGGCGGATTTACCACGTGGATTTTAATATCATACGTGGATTATTATTTTCGTTTTTGGCCAACATGTACGTGGTTTGTGCAACACGAACATGCCACAATAAAAAAACTGTTTAAAATGTTGGTTTTGGATAGGTTCATGGGTCCAAATGACAAAAGGGTAAGTAGGAGTATCCAGAATACAATACTATACAAGTACAAGGGCCCACTAGATCATTGTGCCAAAATATTTGAAATATAATATTCTATTTTCATTTTTACGCCGCTGACTCGTACCGCTACTCCGCCACCTCCATCCCAAGTCATTCCCATAAAAAAATAATTTAAAGAAAAAATTGTTTTTCAGAAATATCTCAAATTTAATTTTTTACTTATTACGTCACAACCACCCAGGACACCTCGGTCAATTTTTTTTGTGTATCTTAAAAGCACTGATTTTGAAAAATATTTTAAAATTTGAAACTTTTCTTGTTTTGTGCACCCTCCCCCCACCAAAGTCCATCCTAGCCATTTATTTTTTTTAAGAAGTTTTGGAAAATATGCCACCCCATCCCCACTCTACCCAACCTCCAGCCGCCACCCCCACCCACCAACGATAAAACTGTCATTTTGTTAAAATTGTTTATTGAAAAATATTTATTTTCATTTTTACTTTTTCATTTTTACCCACTTCCTGTGCCTAATCCTATCCCTAACCCACCACCTTCACTCCCCCCGATAACCTAGGTCATCTCGACCATTTTTTTCTTAACAAAAAAAACTGTTTTCAAAAAATATTTCTAATTTTAAAAAATTAAATTTTATGCCACCCCCACTTAGGTCATCCCAATCAATTTTTTTATTTTTTATTTGAAAAATATTCCACACACCTCTAACCTGGCACAACCGCCACCCCAACCTCATCTAGGTCATTCCTGTCAATTTTATTTTTTTAAAAAAATTATTTTTGGAAGTAGTTCAAATCTTTTTAAAATTTTTTTCATGAAAACCCCACCCTTACACTTTATTCCCCCTCATACCATCCCATAAAAAATTAAACAAAAAATGAAAAATATTTCAATTTTTTAAAGAAAATCGTGTGATCTTGTCAAAATTTTTATTTAGTGTTGTTGAAACAAATTTTCCTGGGTAAAATCTTAGGTTGGATTTCGGAATGGTCGTTGAAATCTCTTCCTAGTTTTGGTGTCAGAGTCGGGTCCTAGATCAATTATCGAGGGTGATTTTCATATGAAAAATTACTTTCCAAAAATATGATATCTCTTGATAGAATTTGAGTAATATTTCCATTCTCTAGTTCATCCATGATTATATATCCCTTGGAGCTCTAGAGTACATCATAAAGATACATTTCTTTCCTTTTGCACTTACTTTATAAAACTCATCAAAACATTCATTAATATATGTTGCTCAACTTTGTGGTTATAGATTATTCATGTTTGTTTTATGACCAGTCCAAAGTTTATAAGGAGTGGAAGACATTGATTTAAAAGGATCTTTATTCAATATGTAAGCCTCAGTCGATAATGCATCTCCTCAAAAAGGGTGAAAAATTTGCCTATGCCATCATTGATCTTGTCATTTCCAATAATGTTCTATTCCTCTTTCAGCTACACAATATTTTTATGGTGTATAAGGAATAGTTAACTCTATGATAATATCTTTTTCAATAGGGAAAAGAGTCTGATTTACCCCTGAACTTTATGATTTGAATCTAATAACCCTTCATTTGAAAAATGGCTCATATATGCCCCACCGTCATAGAAATGACCCATACATGCCCTTTTACTTAACAAACCCATATTTAATAAAATTAAAAATTCATTTTTTTGTCTTTAATTTGAGAAAATGCCATGTGGTGTTTTAGAATACCTACTGAACAACTTTTTATCATGCCCATCCGACCCAATTAGAAATAAAAGGCCCACCCATTAAAATAAACCAAACCTATTTCATTCCATTTCTTGATGTAAATCTAACGAAGACTAGAAAGCTTGGCACTTGGCAATATCATGAGCTCCATTGACAAGGAAAGTTCCAGTTTTTTCATGAAAAATTTGTAGTGTAAAATGTTGGCTTTAGCTAGAGTTTTGACAATACCTATAGAAGACATCATAACTATTGGCGACTCTAAAATATTTCAAAACCCATTTTTGACACACGCCAATAGGAAAGACAGAGGAAGATAGGTGAGATCACACACACAACAATGCTTTTGAATTCAATTTACACAATTATAATAATTTATCTCCATTAAAAATCAGTTTAGTATATGCTTGTTTGTTCACCAATTTCTCTGAAACGATCAACAAAATTGAGCAATTTATACAAAAAGGTACAAATTTCTTAAAAAAATTTAGAAAGCTAATAGATCAAAATACTATCTATTGTAAGCTTTAAATAGGTGGGGTTTTTATTTCCGATTAGGGAGACAATGGTATGAAATGGGCTTGGTTTATAATGGGTGGGGTGTATATTTTCGATTGGGTCGGTTGGCATGGTGAAAATTATTAAGTGGATATTTAAAAGGGAAAATTGTATATAATAACAAACTAAAAACCTAAAATAAATGGAGTAGCTAGGGTTTGATTTAATTGTGCTCCATAGCAAACGTTAGCCAAAGTTTGCCAGGCGCCTCTCTCCCAAAAATCTCGCTCGCCACTCTCCGATTCTCGCTCACCACTCTTCCTGTGCTCGCCTCTCTCGCTTTATACACAAAAGTGTATAAATTTTGTTTCTATTTTGTATAAATCGAGAGAAAATTGTATATACACATGCAAAAACATATATCATGTGTTATACACTTAATTATACAATTAACAAATATTTTACATCAATTAAATTGTAGATAAATGCAATTTTTATACAAATATTGCAGATAAAAAGGCCAACGAATTATACAATTGTGAATTATACAATTGTAGTGAAATACAATTTTCTCTAGCTTTATACAACAGAAGTGTATATATTGTGTTTCTGTTTTGTATAAAGCGAGAGAAAAACATATATCTTCTTGCTATACACTTGTAATTATGCAATATACATACATTCTAATTCGATTCAATTGTATGCAAAGAAAATTTTATAAAAAAATTTGTAGCGAAATAGGCAGCGAATTATATAATTGCAATGAAATAGGATAGCGAATTATACAATTGCAGCGAAATAGGCCAGCGAATTATATAATTTAGGCCAGCGAATTATACAATTATATCTGTATAGTGAAATATACAGTTTTATGTTTGCTATGGAGCACAATTATGCAAACTTTGCTATACCATACAAATATGAATTTTTTGTTTCCTATATGTGAAAGTTGCCCTATTTAAAAAGCCACATGACATTTTCTCAAAATTAAAGACAAAAAAATGATTTTTTTATTTTATTAAATATTAATTTGTAAAGTAAAAGGGCATATATGAGTCATTTCTATAACGACAAGGGCATATATGAGCTACTTTTTAAACAGAGGGTATATCAACTCCCAATCAAAAGTTCAGGGGGAAATCATACCCTTTTCCCTTTTCAATATATAATTCTTCAAATTGTTTTGACAAATATTCACCTCCTCGATCAGTTCTTAAATCCTTTATAAATTTATCTAATTGGTTTTTAATTTTATTCATATATATTTTAAATCACTCAAATGCTATTTATGAGAAATCAAATAGACATGACTAAAACACGTGAAATCATCAATAAATCTTATAATGAAGTATGTAGCACCATATCTTTCCCCACATTCATTGGACCACAAATATTAGAAAAACTGGTTGAAGTGGGAGCTTAACTCTCTTAGCCTTCCCATGTGGTTTATGAATAAACTTTCCATCAAGTTAATTTTCACAAGTTGGCATATCAGTTTTTGTTAAAGAACCCAAATGTCCTTTTTTGCCAACCTATTTATTCGATATACTATGTGACTTAATCTTTCATGCCATGTAATGACATCAATGTCATTATCACTTGAATAACATGACATTACACAACAATCAACATAATATTTATAAGTTGCATGATTACAATATAAAATGTTAAAATGGTAATAACGATGTCCAAAACCATATAAAACATTGCTTAGAGTTATTCTATTGCCATTATGACTAAAAAAATATAAAAAACATATAAAAGAACAAACACATATACTAAGTCTCATAGAATCTTTGGAGCATATAGAACGTCATGCAACATCAAAGAACGACCACCACACAAGTCCGCTTTAAAAGTTCTTATCCCTTTCACTTCTAGTTTAACATTATTTCCCATGTAGATCCAACTTGATTTATATGAAACACTATGATCCACAAACGCTTCTTGATCTCAACTCATGTGGTTTGTGGATCCTGAGTCTTCAATCCAAATAGGATAAGATTCTGCCAGTAAAGAAGTGTTAGAAACATATGTAGCACTTAGAGATGCATTCAGAAATGCTACCTATTTTGACTCAGTACATTCACGAGCATAATTACCTAGCACTTGGCTATTGTATCACTTAATTTTGCTCATCTTTATTCTTGAAAAACCTTCTTCCTTTCATGGAATTTGGCTTCTTCTTTTTGTTAGAGGGTCCTTCTTTAGTCTCTTTATCTTTTCCATCTCTTTTCTAATTTATCTTGAGCTTGAAGTCTGGAGATTTTGTATCACTTGACACAAAGGAATTACAAGTAGTTTTAGCAGCACCATGACACTCATCTTCAAGTTCAACATAGCGGGCAAAATTAGAAAATGTTTTGATGCTATTATTATGAGTCAAGTTAACTTGCAACTGTTTTCAATTAGTGGGATACGATTGAATAATTACCCGGATTTGTTGCTCATCATACAGGACATGACCAATACTCTTGAGTTGAGTTATCATGTTTGAAATCACCCTTAGGTGTTTTTTTGACATTTTGATCATGCCGCTTCTTATAAGTGTCAAATGTGATAGTTTACTATCGAAGGCGGGTTATAGGCATACGCCCATACGTTCCTTTTAGGTTTTAAGAAATAACACGAGCAATAAAGAATTACTCATATTCATGTATGAGATCATTAAGCATAGAACTAACTATTATTCCACTGTGTAGTGGATTTGGCTTTTTTCCAAGCGTTGTCAGCTTCAAGATCCCTTCTATCTTCTGAAGAGTTACCCTCTTTTAGTTTATTCAAAACATGATTTAATACCTTCTAAAGGATTTTCCCTTCTAGTACATACCATATTTTATGACCCCAACATCGTAATTGTCACCTTTAATTTTTTCACTTTTTTTTGAAATCAACATGTGTGTTTCGAGATATATAGGGCATTTAATCAATTGTTTATGTGACATAAACATTCAAATAAATAAATTCTCATAATGATTTTGATATTTAATGTAAAATTGAAAAAACATGTAAGCATCCAAGCAATATCGACTAACTAAATATTTAAACCAAATTTAAATATATTTTCCTATTGTGCATATATATACTACTAATATATTTAAGAATTTCATAACATGGATTTTTTAGTCTAATGAAATATACTAACAAAACAAATTATATAATTTGTTTAATAGAAAGAAATTAAGCAAAAACAATTACAAGTCTTTAAATGACTAAAATCCTCCCATAAGTCTTCAAGACAACAAATATACACCCAATAAGGCTGACTGGGTCAAATTTAATGATAAGAATCAAGTTAATCTATGACCGCAAGATTCATGGAGAGTGTCTTTTGAATAGGCTAATGATCTCTAATTCAAAATTTCAATAAAATCAGCCATTTCAGTCCATTTTAATTTGAAAAGGTGAATAAAATCAATAGTTGGTATATTACGGGACATCTTTACGGACTTTAACTCCTTAATATCCTTTTCTCCTTTCCTTCATATATCTCTAGCATTCCTTCAAAAATTTTATGTTTCCCTTTGAAGATTAATCTATAAGATTTCACGCCATCAGAAACTTGTTCTACGCTGACATGATGTTCTTAATTATCCTTTTCCTCGACTTTGAGAACTTTCACTTGGAGTAATTCGATCTTGTTTTTGTTCAACTATTTATGAAATAGAAACACGAAAACAATAAGAATGGTTGAACCATTCATTGTGACAACATGTGTCACATTCATTTATAGAAGACAAAAACATTATTTAAGGAACATAAAGACTACGAATCAAAAGATTATTTAAATAAACCATAATGCATGTACACAAATTATCAACATATGGTTATTAAAAATAATATCAAAGTCAACCACGGTCAGATTTGACCACTTAACTAACCTCGGTTAAAATAAATAAGTATGTATTTTATTAGCATAAAGAAGTAATACACATCCATTGTTTGTTTTCAAAAAATAATAATAGTATTACATCATTTTAAAGAAAAAGGTACAAGTACTTTATTAAAATTAAATATGAATACACTTTATTAAAAAAAAGTGGGACCATATTATTTTGTTTTTCCTTTAATCCTTAACTTAAAAGGACAAAATAAAAAAATGGCATAAAGTGCCTGATACTTATCGTGATCAACAACACTAATCTACGATTTGAGTATCTACGATCGTTAATAGTTTAGTAACCTAACCAAGGGTTAGTGTTGTGTCCCAAGGAAGTAATTTTCAGAAGATGTAGTCAATTATAATTTCATTCTAATTAGTTGCATCTAAAGAGATTAATGAACAAAATATTGTAAATAAAAGGGGTGACACAGAAGTGTCAATATCGATTGGGCTTTTGTAACAAGTAAAATTAAAATAGTAAAAATAAGGAAAATCAAGTATGGGGAGAAGTTCTTGGGGTGTGACCGCAATACAAGTTGAGATAAATAGTTGGGTACATGCTTCCAATAGGAAATTTGCAAGATAATTCGGACTAGGCTAAAGTTTAGATTGAAATAAGTTTTCTCTCGGCCAACATACCCCGTTTCAAATGCGTTCCTCTCGGACACCCATTTGACGCATAAAGATCAACATAAGGCCTTACCCCACTAACTCTATCTAGATGAGTGTTAGAATATGGGACTAGGTTTCACCCTCTCAGGTTGAACCTCATATCGACCCATTCCTTATGCCATCAATCTAGTGGTCTTGGTTTCACGACATTCCTCTCAGAAAAGTCAAAAACACATGGGTGAATTTGTATTTTCAAGTACAAACCCATTAAGTTGAACCACAACCACAAGGTTAAATAACCATTAGAACATATCTAACCTATCAATAAGCAAGACCCAACAAGAATATCAACTCATATTTGCTAAATCACACCCTAAGAATGGGAGTTTTTAGACACACATTAAGCAATAATAAAGTACACCTAAAATGATAATGAAATCAAATGTGTATAAGAAATTAAACCTTGATTAAGCAAAGGAAGAAGGATAGAGAAGACCTACTCCTAACTTGGGAAAGATGAACTCCTTTCTTCAAGTCTCCCCGAAACCCTCTCCTAACTTGACAGAAACTACACAAAAAATAATATTCTAAGGCAAAAATATTGGAAAATTTTTCCTCTTATTTTCAAACTAAGACTAGTACTTATAACTTTTAGATTTAGTGCTGTGGTGGACCTTTCGGCTAGGTTAATCGCGATCACTGAATGACTCAGAGAATCACCCTTCTCTTGTCTCATCATTTTATCGTGTTTGCCTTCAACATCTTCATATTCTAGACGATTGGGAGGTATAGTATTGCTTTGTGAAATTGATCTGCGAAGAGCCAAGTACTCCTTTTATCGACTTTTTGATCTTTTTCCTTCAGGGCTTCGCGTGCTAGAACAAAAGGCGGAGTACTTCCCCTCGGCGAATCGGCTAAATCACTTGGCGATGGTTAGGCTTCTACTTTTACGTTCTTTTCAGCGTTATTGTTTCCTTTTATGCGTAAGTGTCCATGCTTGCCCTAAAACTTCAAATAGTTGAAACTGAAGAGCTTTCATAAGATATTATGACTAAATAAGCATTTGAAAACACTATTTTTACCAAAACAAAGACCTACATGAATCTAATTGGTGGACTCATCAACACCCGAACTTAAACTTTTCCTTGTTCTCAAGTAAAATTCATGTTCAACAGTTCAAATAGAATTTATAAAATAGTGCTACACAAGACTCAATCAGGAACATACATCAAGACTCAAACTACTCATGTAAAGATCAATTGTGTACTCAAAGATTAAAGTTGTGACACACTATTACCAAAGGTTCTCATGCTCACGATACTTGATACTATTGCAAGTTCAAGTTCAACAATAGTATTAGAATGCCCTCACACCAAGAATGATTCCATATTCAGACACATTAGTTAATCAATTTAAGATCAGGAATCAGATACAACACTCACACTAAAAAAGAGTATCACAATTCATGTTTTCACCCAAAGGTTTTCCCTTATATTCCGATCAACTTCGTGTGACTTACTCAAGATCAAAAAGGTCTTTCTAAGTCTTGTAATGGGGCTGAGTGCAAAGATATGTTAATTTAGGCTTAGTGACTAAAAATCCTCATGAAATTTGAAGTTCACAACACTCCCATTTCTTCACCTTCTTTTATCAATTTTTATTTTTCTGCTTCTAAGTCATCCTATTTTTTCACTTGATGCATTGCTTGGAAACCCAAATTTCATTTGGACTTGTATTCCATATTCTTTCTTTCTCTTTTCTTTCCTTTTATTTATATGGAGGGTTTCCATTTCTTTGCAACACTGGTTCAATGAAATTTTTCTTGCACTTCTTGACTTCTCCTTTTCGTTTCCACCATACCCCAACTTAAGCTTTTGGCCTAAGTTGGGTATTGTTTCAATCAAAAGTCATGAGGATTATAGTTGGTGGTTGAATAAAGGTCTAGGTTTTCACAAGTTATCTTCCAAAGAAGGGTAAAATTGAAGGAGTATTAAAAAGAAATTCACACGCTCTTGGGTAGGTCGCAAAAGAGGTATATATCAAATTGGCTCACACTATCTAAAGTTGACTAAGATTTTCTCAAGAGCACACCTTACCAAATCAATGAGACTAACGCTGAAAATTCTAGGTTTATTCGTGAATGCATCAAAGTAAGCTCATCACAGAAGGTATTGATATTAAAGTCAAACAATACTACACACTTTCCCTAGTGTGCACTGATCATCACAAGAGAGATCATTTCGATACATGGCTAGTCACAACGAGATGCCAAGAGTTCACATATTGTCTATGCAACTTCATTTGATCTCATTTTTGCCACATATTCATGTTTGTTCGATTGAGAGCACTATTTAAGTCATTGATATTGATCGAAATTGAGGTTTAAATTGTACGAGAAAATCCACATTCAACAAAAGAGGTGGAAAATTTTTTTAGAAAATGAATCTTTTGGAAGGATCAAAATTATTTTCGTAATTTAAAAAAAACTAAAGGAGACATTAGCTCAAACAATCGCACACGCAATATAAAACATGATGTAAAACAGACAACCAACATGTACATATAACACCAATATCAACACGTAAATATCACGTAAAAGGAGGCCTCACCCCGCCACAATTAAAAATATTTGTCCTAAAATATGTAACAACAGTATCTAGAATTGACGAAAGATGTCTATGCAACCTTTGTATTTGTTGAGGCATCATTAAGTGAAACATAACCCTGGAATGAAGCAATAATTCCCGAGTATTATTGTATTGATTCTTGTCGTGTCTCTTTGCCTTAGACTCTCTAGAAAGATTAGCTCCAATCATCTGATCTACCTCATAAGCTTCTCCAAAGTCCAATGCTGCATTAACAAAACCTCCAGCCCATGGAGGCACAATAGGGTCAATGACATTCGTCTTTTGGCCCTGGCTTCCTTGGTGTATTTCCTTTGTTTGGATAGCTCCGCTTTCTTTTCCTCGTCTTTTAAATTTCATGCTCTTATGTGCCAGGTTGGATCATTTCTCCCTGCGACTTTTGGTCTAGCCATTGCTTCAAAAACATCGATAGCAAGTTAGTCTGTAATTTAAGAAGGGGAAAGAGAGGTTGTGAATGTAGAATAACTTCGCCAAGATAATTTGCAACGTGCTAATCGTGTTAGGTTCTTTTCTAAAATGATGCACAAATGATATAAGGGTGCAGACAAAGGACGAACAAGGAGTTTTTTGGCGAGTTGCTGAGTGCAATTTGCAAAAATCTGAAAGCCGAAAGTTACAGAGCAGCCAATACATAAAGCATACATTTTAAGGCAAAATGGTAGCGGTAGGCGAACCACCAAGCAGTTTGGCGAGCTTTCCTCAGCTCGCCAATTAACCCAACATGCATATTTTCAATCCATTCTTTCAAATTCGACCTCATAACCCCTGATAATGCAACTTAAGACTTTTCCACATAAATTTTAATAAAGACCCATAGTATTTCCAAAATCCCAACACATAAAAGTATAGCTCAAAGAACATTTGAGTTGGATGTTACCAATTACGCAGGAAATAGTGAATATAATTAACAATATATGCTATCTCGTCAACTCAGAGACTTAGGAATGATTTGATAATATAATCATTATCAAAATGAGTACAAATTCGATAAATTAATTGAGGGGCTCAATTACTAACCTTTGGTGCCAAATAAGATTGTAATGACGTGCTAGGAAGAAATGCAATTTAAATCCGAGCACAACCATACACTTAAAATACTCTAAAATGCAAGAAATATAACTACTTGAGTGCGAGTAAGAGTTTGTGAAAATAGACAAACTGAAAGAAAGTGAATGAAATAAAACTTTTAATCCCGTGGCTTGTGACCGTCCAACTTCTACTTATTTGGCGACGTTAGTCATGGTCGCCCAACCATTCGGCAAAGCACTGAATCAGTGCTTACCTCACAGAATTTTACATTGTTCCTATTCAATGTTGGAAATCAAAATTGGGTGTAGGTTATGATCGCCGATCCGTCGGGCGACTCGCCAATAGTTCTTGGGATCTCCGAGTGTTACACACTCAAGCTTAGAATTACCTTGAGTCTAACGGATAACTAGATCGGGGTCGCCTAAATATTTAGCGAACACTGAATTGTACTTTTTCTTATAAAACTCCTTTTTTCCTGCAACTTGATAGATTTCATCATGCACAACCGACATACTATTATTTTATCAAAATACCTATAAAAGAAAGTATAGGGTTTTTGGTTCCCTCCCAAATAACGCTTTAGTTAACGTCGTGGCATGATGCAAGATCAATTTCAAATCTCATTCTTGGGGTTAGCCATGGTATCCTTAGGAAAACCCCCTAGCTGTCTTTGATTTAGGTGAGACGAGATGTGGACCATCAGAGTTTCCAAATGTTTGGTCTAAATTGAATGGGAGGTGATGGTCAGACTAAAGGTGGACACATCCTCCTTCATGCCTTTTAGCATCTTGTTTGACCCTTCAACTTTTTTGAGGATACGCGAGAGCATATCTTTAGACCTTCCACCTGTCGTATCTTTGGGGTTCCGACGCTTAAGGGGAGAAAATATCAATCTTTGTCCCTATCTTTCCATTTCAGATTATGATCCCTCCATTTATGATCTATATTTTCAATCCTTCATCTCTTCCTCAACATTATATTTCCTCCCTCTCTAGGGTAGTTTGAATAATAGCCACCACCTTGGTTGGATAAAAAGTTCACCTTCCTTTATACAGAGCTTCAAACTTCATTTGATCAGGACTAGTTCTTCAAACTCCCACATCATTGACAGCATGGGCACCAACCCCCTTGACATTTCTTTGATAGAATATCAAGTTATGTCATAATCTGAGCCATGTTTTGGTTTTTCTCATTGTCCTATTCAAGTTGCTCCTCGCAAGTTACCATGTGCTGATGATGGTTGTCATACCATCAAGATGTTGATCTTCTACTGCATATGGTAGTTGCATTAATACTCCGGTTTAGAGTTTATCTATGACACCCTTGTTTACCATCCAAACTCCGGTAGAATTATCGCAAGAGCACATTATGAGGTATACCAACTTTTAAAACCCTAGCCAAGTTACATGCAGAGTCTCTCCATTCAGGCGCTTAATGTTTTGGATGGTATCCCTAATAGTCATCATATTCGAGGGAGGAAAAAATCGTACATTGAATGTGGTGACCAACTCCTCTCATGAAGTGATCGAATATCGTGGAAATTGAGCTAACAACTTACAAGCCTTTTCCATCAGAGAAAATAGGAATAATTGCAGCGTGACTGATTCTTGAGAGATACTTTTGAAAGATAATTGCCCACAAACATCTACGACGTTTTGAAGATGCTCATGGGGATCCTCATGAGACAGTCTGCTGTAAAGTCCTTTTAGTTGCAAGAGTTTCAACATAGTGCTCATCATATAGAACATTCTATTCCCCTCGGCTGGGGGTAATCGAATGGATCCAACACCTCCCATAAGATGGGGATCATTAACATCCCACAAACAATGTCATCTTGATTGCCCACCTGGCTACTATGACTGTCATTTACAGTCATGGCTCCTTCTTTTAGCACAAACATTTCAAAACAAAACTAAAATTTAAGTAAATTACGACTAATAAGAATAATAATTCAATTAAACTATAACTTCACATGTAAAACTACTCCCCGACACTGGTGCCATTTTGATGCATATCGTGACAAAAAACAAACCTACGGTTTGAGTATCTATGATCGTTGATAGTTTAGTAACCCAACAAAGGATTGGGGTCGTGTCTTTAGGGTGCGATTTCGAGAAGATGTAGTCAACTAGAATTTCATTCTAATTAGTCATAGCTAAAGAGATTAACGAATAAAAACATTGTCAATCAAAGGGGTGAAGCAAAAGTATCAAATATCGATTGGGGTTTGTCACAAGTAAAATGAAAATAGAAAAAAAAGCAAAATAAACTATGGGAAGAAGTTCTTGGGGTGTGACCACAATACAATTTAGATAAATAGTTGGGCACATGCTTTCGTTAAAAAAATTACAAGATAATGGTTAGTAGGCTATGATTAGATGGAAATAAGTTCCCTCTCAGGTAAGTTACTCCGTTTCAAATCTCAGACACCCATTTGCTGCATCAATACAAGCCTATGACTTACCCCACTCACTTTATCGAGCTGAGTGTTAGGATATGAGAATAGGGCTTACCCTCTCGGGTGGAACCTAATGTTGACCCACTCGTTAGGCCATCAGTCTAGTGGTGTTGGTTTTGCACCTCCTTCCAGGGAAAGCTAAAAACACATGGGTGAGTTTGTATTTTTAAGTACAAACACATTAAGTTGAACCACAACCAATAGGTGAAATCACCATTAAAACACATCTAACTAATTAGCAAGCAAGACCCAATAAAAATATCAACTCATGTTTGCTAAATCATACCCCAAGAATGGTGTTATTAGCCACACATCAAGCAATAAAAAAATACACCTAAAATTATTATGAAATCAAATGGGTATATGAAATTAAACCTTGATTAAACAAAGGAAGACGAATAGAGAAGACCACATCCAACTTGGGGAAGATGAACTCCTTTTTTCAAGTCTCCCAAAAACCCTCTCCAAACATGAGAGAAAATATAGAGAAAATAATATTCTATGACAAAAACAAGGGAAAAGTTCTCCTCTTATTTCTAACTAAGACTAGTATTTATAGCTTTCAGACTTAGTGTTGCGGCGGACCGTTCGGCGAGGTTAGTCGCAATTACAGAGTGACTTGACAAATCGTCCTTCTTCTGTCTTATCGTCATTTTGTTCTTGCCTTCCACATCTTCATGTTCTTGACCATTTGACAGTATAACATTACTTCACGAAACTGTTCGGTGAAGCGCCGATTGCTCCTTTCATCGCCTTTTTGATCTATTTCCTTTAGGGCTTCGCGTGCTGGAACAAAAGGCGGAGTACTTCCCTTTGGCTACTCGCCAAATTCACTTAACGAAGCTCAAGCTTCAGCTTTAGCATTCATTTTAGCCTTTTTGTTCTCTTTTGTGCATAAGTGTCCATGCTTGCACTAAAACATCAAATACCTTAAACTTAAGAGTTTTAATTAGATATTGCGACTAAATAAGCATTTGAGGACGCTATTTCTATCAAATTAAATCCATAAATGAGTCCAAATGTTGGGCTCATCGGTGGCTACCATTTTGGGCACACATTTCTATACACCCTTTTACTTTTTTTTTTTTTAATTTTGTAACTAGTGGGAGCATTTTACTTTTTTTCTCTTAATCCTTTTCAGGATAAAACCAAAGAAAGGCCATAAAGTTCCCACCATTCCACGCACACGTTTCTATACCCTATATTCTCTTCCTATTTTTTTGTTTACTCTTAAAAACGAACTTGACCTGTTCAAGTGCCCATCAAACTGAAATTCTATATTGGTGACTAGCGACCCAAAAACTTACACTCAATATTGTAGATCGAGCGCAAAATAGATTTTACAAAATATGTAACTAATTCAAAAAATATTTTGTTGTTAGAAAAATAAGATTATATCCTTAAAGTAGGAACTTGAAAAAGCTTGACAAGATAAAAATCTAAAAAGTTTGAATTTTGGCAAGAGTCTATCGAAATTGAATAAATTAACTTAGAAAAATATAAACGGGCAAAATACTATATCGATTGATGACGAATTATGCCAATTAAAGTAAGAGGAAAATTCTTAAAGTGAGTTTCAGACACAGTATTGAAAAACTCAAACGAAGAAATTCATAAATAATGACAGCTCAATTTTTTTTAAAAAAAAATTAACGGAAGAAATTGGGCACACAAAAAGTATGCACAAGCTTAGAATAATTATGAGCCTAACTGATTCTCTTGAATTAGTAAAATGCACTAAGCGTTGAAAGGTTATTATAAAAATAAAAAACTATGAACATAATATAAGAATTTATCGAGATGCAGTAGGTATCAAATAAAGAAATAGATAAAGACAAAATAATTTACTGTTCTAAAAATTAGAAAAAAAGACGAAGTTAGTTATAACAAATTAAAACCATGTTTAAATTGAGTACATCATACAGCAAGTAAATATTGACAAAGACATAAAATAAGTATATTGTTGTTCAGTTTTGTATTGCTAAGATACTTAAAGCAAAACTTTGAAGAACTTGATTAGACACGATAAAGTTTAAGAACATATTCACAATTAGAAAATTAAAACTAGTAGAGAAACTAGATTTGAAACAAATTAGAAAAAATATACGAAATATTCTTTCTTAATGAAGAATTATTGTTAATATGTGTTTAAAGAATCTTACCGATTCCAACAAACCTGGCAGAAACACGAAGTTACCAAAATTAAATGAACCACTGGAGAACAGAAGAACAGAAGAACAAAAACTGATTCACAAATCTAAAATCGGTAACACATACCAGAATCTGGAAAAACAGAAAGAAGATCAAACCCACTGAATAAACAATGCGCGATTATTCCCCTCTAGCACAATCCAATTGTGAGTTACTTTCACTTTCACTCTTTTGAAATGCAAAGCTCACATTTATTGGAGACTTGACAATATTTATAACCAACTATTTGAACTAGTCATGTGCCTTTTCAATGCAATTAAACCGTGAAAATGCTAAACATTATGGAGTTCTAAGGATTCTTATACCTAAGATCGCATGAACAACTCTAAGATTTTTTCATTCTAAACTTGCTTTCTATCATACGTTTAGTAGCATTTATGTCATTTGTGTCTCTATTGATAATCAACAAATCACCAATATACAAACAAACAGTGACCTTGTGATTTAAAGTGCACACATTTATCACTTCCATCATTCTTAAGTTTATTTGGCAACATGGTTTGGTCAAATTTCTTACGTCATTGTTTAAGTGTTTGTTTTAGTCCATAGTTTTAATGAATAAGTTCACACATTTTTTTATTTACCAGGAACCATAAAATCCTCGGGTTGTTCCATGTTAATTTCTTTCTCCAATTCTCCATTTAAGATAAATATTTTCACTTATTTGATGAATTTGGAGGTCATAAATCAAAACTAATAATACTAGCATCCGAATGGATGTAATATTAGTTACTGACGAGTATAGATATCAATAAGATCAAAACCTTGTTTTTGTTTAAAGCCTTTAACACAAACTCTTGTTCTATATTTGTCAATAGTTCCATTGACTTTCATTTTCCCTTAGAGGATTCGTTTTTGAACCCAAAAGTTTATTTCCTTGAGGAAGATCAACCAACTTCCAATAGGATGCTCAAGATTGAGTTCGAAAAACTCTTCGCGAGATACCTTTTTCTCACTAATATTTTGTTCCTATTTCTAACAATCTTGTGTGATACAAATATTATTTTGAGTCATAACCTTCTCAATGTCCTTTCAAAAGGACCTTTCCATAACTTTTAATTTGATTCTTATATAGCTACCGATGAACAAAATTTCATCAGGTCCAATAAAGGTTAATCCAAATGATTGTTTTACAAAACATTACAAATGACTATTCACCAATATTCATGTATATACAAATAGTTATATTTAATAGACATATTTTTTCACCAAAAATTATATGGATTCAAGTGACACTTTTTCGTAAAAGAAAATAATTATTCTGAACAAGTATACATAAAATTTGGTAGTTTCATACTAGTCATACCATATACTAGTAAATGATAAACTCAACAACCAAATATAAAATATACTCTAATAATTTTGTGGGTCTAACATAATAAAAAAGTATCCTAGAAAAATCTATCTTGTGCTCCAAATTTAAATTAGACACCAAGTCCAATTGTAAATTTATCGTACAGAAAGAACCCCCACATTTTATATGTGATCTCAAAAATATTTTCATGTATTTAAAAAAAAATTTCTACGTATTTTAATATGAACTTCTTTTGGAAACATTATACTACGAAAGAATTATAGTGCTGCAATTCTCTTTGACAATGTTGACACAAAATCAAAGTTCATTCCATAGAGACAAAAAATCACAAACTCTAAGTCACTAGCAGTTTTCCTCAATCACAAATAGGCATACCTACTTAGTATTTAGAATACTAACACTAAGGACAAAAAATTTGTACAATTTATTTCTATACAATATTGAAGTTTATTAGGAAAATCAAAATACAATACTAACTTATTATGTGAAGTTTTAATATACACCAATTGCGAAGTCTGATTTATCCAGAGTAGAAACTACAAAAGTTTTTTCATTTAGTCAACTAAAATCAGATACAATTAAAGTTCACATGGAGTACAAAACTACAAAAGTTTTTAGTCTCCAAACATAATTAAACATTTTCTTTATCACATAGAAATGTTATTTTTTTGAATAGTTTTCAAACTATAACATTTGACATACTATTTTATCAAATAAATAATGCATATCTCATTTTGAAAACTAAATAATTTTAAAGGCAACACTATTTGCCAAGCAAAATTCATTCCACAACATAGAGTTTGCCAATCTTTTTCAAATGATACATATGATAAAAATCAAAACTGTTAACTCTTAGAAACTATTTTCCTCCTTAGACAAAATAATAAGAAGATTACTTGGTGTAATCTTCAACCGGAATACCACTAATTATTTTTCTGCACATTCTCACTTCGACATTGATAAGCAAAGCACCGAATTGTAGAGAAGTAATGCACTAATCTTCTACTTCCATGATTAGATTCTTAGAATTGGTAGAGTAAAAATACAAACATTATAATAATTTTCTTGAGATTGTTGTTTAGTTTGTTATTCCTAAGATACTTAAAACAAAACCTTGAAGAACTTGATAAGACACGTCAAAGTTTAAGGATATTTTTAATCTAGAAAATTAAAAATAGTAGACAAAATAAGATTTGAAACAAATTAGAAAAATATATGAAATATTCTTTCGTAATGAAGAATTATTGTTAATCTGTGTTTAAAGAATCTTACTGATTCCAACAAACATTGCAGAAACACGAAGTTACAAAAGTTTAATTAACTAGTGAAGAACTGAAGAATATAAGAACAAAAATTAATTCACAAATCTAAAATCTGTAGCACATACCAGAATCTGGAAAAACAGAAAGAAGATCAAGCCCACTAAATGCATAGTGCCCCCTTAAGGAAATTTTTCCCCTCTAGTATCCGAGGTTTGATTTGGAATATGTCCTCCTAGGATAGAAAGATCTCAATCAGTAAGAATAAGTCTAGAAAAATAACCTCCTTTTTAAAATGAGAGGAATTTTATCAATTTATAAAAAACAAAGGGTAGTGCGAAAATGTTCTTTTGTGCCTTACCGAAAAGGTCAAGAGCCTTTGGAAAAGTCACAATCATTTGGAAAGGTCGTCACCTTTCATAAAAGTCACAACTTTTTATAAAACTTGAAACTTTTCATAATAATCGCAACTTTTCATAAAAGTCGCAACCTTTAATAAAAGTGATGGCTCTTCATTTCCCATTCACACCTAACATATATTAAATCATGTGCCCTAATATGTGTGTGTGTGGTGTGAGTGTGTGAGACCTGTTATAGTAGAGGTAGGCCTTACACATATTCAAAAAATAAATGTGCCAAAAAATGTCATTCCATTTCTCTTTAATTAATTAAAAAACACTATTTCCAAAATCAAGTACAAAGATACCCGTAAACTTTATTACATATCGAAAGGAAAAGAACAATATATAACAAAAATCTTGTCATAGCCTCTAAGCTGGTTTAAAGTGACTAATGAACTCCTATGTTTGTATGATGCATATACCTTAATTTTTTTTAGTTTAGTTCTATCTTGAATAAATTAAGATTGGTTTCTAGACACAAGATTTCCAAGTTGACAACTCAAATGACAAGGCAAAGCAGTCAAAAAAATCCGGACACCCCATACATACACCAACTCTCCTAAATTATTTTTTTACGGGCTCGTGAAACACAACTCACGTGTACATTTGATAGTGTCAATTTTTTAGAATTTGAGATATATGAATAGAATGACATTTATATTAAATAATATCAAATACACGATTTATATGAAACAATAATTAATAAATAAATTATATAAAAAATAAGAAATAAATAATTTATATCACATAAACATAATCAATATAACATTAAAAGATAAAGGTAGTAAATCAAGCAAATATATATATAAGAAACCCTTAAATATTAACCTAAACTAACAATGGTTTAGAAAATAATTGTAACACCTCATAATTTTAATAAAGTAAGAATTTTTTTTGGGTTGCATACTATTTTTACGGGTCCCATCTACGAAGTAGAAGCTTCCACGGGTCGTAGATGACAACCATAGGCAGAGAGAGTAATTTTTAAAATCAAGTCTCAGTACCCCTTTTTATGGTTCACCAGAAAAACCCATCAATCTTCATACGACTCATAGATAGGTCCCGTAGATGAGTCCTAGACGTAGTGAGATTTTTAGGGTTAAGTTGATTTCTACCTTTGGTGTCTAAGGACCGTAGGAAGACCTACGAGTCGTATATAGGTTCCGTCAAAATTAGTCTAGATTCAAAAGTTTTTTTAACTTTTCTACATTTGACCAGTCCAAACCTCGAAAGGGCGTGACATCTATTTAAAAGGGCTTGTATGTATTTTCCCAAACGATTTATGCCGAAACTAGGTTTTATTGGTCATAATATTAAGCCCTATATAAGTCCTTTAAGCCTAAAAACTATCCATTCTAAATCATTTTCTAAATTCCTAAATTTCCTCCAAGATCACCCGAAAATCAGCTCAATAGCTAAGGAAGGAGTAAGCTAGGATATGGGTTAAAAACTCCAATTCACCATTGATTGTGGATTTTGATTGCTAATGTATGCTAGTATTCACCTGTGGAGTCATTTCCTCAATACTGTTGCTAAATTCTCAAATTTTAGAAGTTAGATTCTCAATCAAAGTTAGGGTTTTATACAATATTTATGGGTTCTTATCAAATACAATTCAATTAATTGATTTCTATATTTTTATATAAGAGTTGAAGTAATGTCATGATTTTAAGTTGAGCTGATATGAGTACATGCATGATTCATAATTTTTAGACTATGATCACATTATTAAGTTTCTGAACTATGAATTATGAATTTATGAAGATTTGTATATATGTTTTCATGAAATTGAAGTAAATTTTTGGAGGATGCTTTAAGACTATAGTATCAGTGTTATTGTGAAAGGATTTCTCACATAAAGGACTCATAAGGTTGACATATCTTCTCACCTAAGTTAAATAAATATTTAGTAGCTATTATAACTGAACTTTATCTTGGATTACGTTCTTAATTGGGTCTTTCAATGGATGATGAAATCCTGTGGGATTTTTGCTTCTCACAGGGAGGATATTGAGAGTGAGACTCTTCTTTTGGTAGAGTTTGGGTCTATAGTAGCAATATCCTCCTCCAATAAGTATGTTTTACAATAGGATTATTATCTTAGATATACATTAGCTAGTGGATCCACTTTAGCTCAAATTTATGGTTCTTACCTTGGCAAGTAAGGACATCCCTTTTTGGTGTGGAGTAGACACTAGATTCCATGTTATAGCTTAAATGATATATATTGGTTACATGGTAAAATTCTCTCAATAATTAAATAAGGTTACTTCTAAAATATATCTGAAGTGTTTTAAGTATGCTTAGCTTGCATTGACCAAATCTATGGTTTATGTTTTCTAACCCCTTGTATCTTATGATTTAGCTTGTTCATTGCTTGTCATGAAATGTCTAGTCTAACATGATTTCATAACTTTTATTCATTTGTATCGTACTTATTACATTCCATGTACTAATGCATACTTGTTCCTACATTATTTCACTAATGAAGGGTAAGGAAATCCTGTCTCTCACACTCGCGCCTAGTTGATTATTTTGGGATTAACAAGATTGGTGAGCCCTCATGTTCTCAGAACCAAGAGTCATTGAAATCTTCATGTCATTTTCATTTTTCATACTTCTATGTGATGTATGAGTTACATTCTAATCACTCTTTTGATGTATTAAATTACTTATTAAGACTTATGTTAGAATTCCCCTTTTGTCAAACTCCTTACATGGATTATGACTATTTTCTTAAATTCTTTATTTCTATTATATTGTATGATGTATGCTAACTAACTTGTGTAGGGTCTTTCGGGTTCCTATACTCTATTTTATGCCTAGTGTATACTTTGGGTCATGACAAACTTTGTTTTCAAAGCAAAAGTTTTAAAAGTTCGTGTGATAGATCATAATCTAGCCCGAGTAGAATCTTGTTAACTAGTATGAAGTGTGCCACATTTATGAATAAGAGGCTATAAGATGTCTAGGAAACTCCACTTTATTTATTACTCAAAAGTTGTGGGATATTATGCAAATTTATATGTCTCTCTCTTAATCCTTATTCAATGCTTTAAGAACACATGTTAGAAGAAATGCGGGGGATAATGTGGTACAAGAAGCTCCTAAATTTCCGGTCGATCCTTTGGCTGAGCAAGTGACTAGTGCAGAACTATATGCTACTTTTCAAGTGTTGGCTCAACCTATGATGGCTCAATCCAATACGAAATTTGTGGTCCCCATGAAACCAATTGTGAATATGGTGACAACGAGAGTAAAGGACTTTACTTAAGTGAATCTTGTTATGGTTTCAAGGTTGAGGAAGACTCTCAAGAGTTCATTGGTTCAGTGTATAAGATTTTGATGATCGTAGGTGTGTCGTCGGTGTAAAAGTTGTAATTGGCCACATATCAACTTTAGGGTGTTGCTCGAGTTTGGTTTGATCAATGGAAGAAAGAGTGGTTGTAGATGCGAGTTCTTTTAATTGGAAAAGTTTAAGTCTGTTGTTTTTAAAGGTTATTTCCCCCTTGAGAGTGAGGTAGGCAAAATAACTTAAATTTCTTTATCAAGGAAATATGAGTGTGAAAGAGTATGCCTTGAAATTCACTTAATTTTCAAAATATTTTTCTTCTATGGTTTCCAACACTAGGGCATGAATAAGTAAGTTTGTTTTGGGTGTGTCCTAAATGGTGGATAAGGAATTTCAAACCACCATTCTCATTAAGAAAATGGACATTTCTTGCATAATCATATACACTCAATAAAAAGAAGAGTAGAAGCGTAAGGAAAGATATAAGGAGGCATAAAGAGCAATGACCGGTGATTGTGACTTTTCACAATTGAGGTCCAATTACATGGTTATTCTGAATTCTGACAAAGGTTCTTGGGTCAAGGTTTCTCTAACGCCCCGATTAAAATTTTTGACAAACATAGGGAGCCTAACCGTGAGACTTAAGTAGGAAATAGTAGTAGATCTTCATTGTCTACTTGTGCTATGCGTAGAAGGAAGCATGAGGGAAAATTATTATCCAGTACAAATGGTTTCTTTGGTTAAGGTAAGAGTGGTCACAAACTAAGGGATATTCCATCACTTTATACTAAGGGAAGAAATTATAGGCAAGCTTCGCCTAGTGGTTATTTAAAGTGCTCCAAAGCAAAACATATTTTATGCACTTGAAACTTTACATGGGCAAGAGGGTTCTCCCAAGTGGTTACTGATATACTGTGGTTTCTTGGTATTTTTAATGCTTTTTCCATATATTTAGTGTGTGTGCAAAAGCCTTTTTGTATTAATTTTTATGTAAGTTTCTCTTTATTTGCAGAAAGTGTTTCTAAAGATGAATGCAAAAGTTTTTTAACAAGAAATGCAGAAAAGTACCACCTACGGAGCTTGTGATTGTCTGTTGTGCCTGTGATGGTCCGTCGTTCTTGTGACAGTCCGTAGGTGGCATCGTAGTGAAGCTGCAGAAGGAAGATGGGGAAGTCTTACCAAGTATGGGGTTATGAAGTGCGTGACGGACCATCATATCCATGACAGTCCGTCCTGCTGGTTCGTCGTGAAGATCAAAGAAGTAGTCCTAGTACCCAAATTCCAAGTGTTTAAGTGTTATGGAATGGAGACCCTCAACGGACCGTTGTGCCTGTGACGATCCCTCATAGCTGCCATCGAAGGTAATGAAGAGAGCTGCAGAAGAATTTACAAAGTATGGGACGAGGGATTCCATGATACCCCGTTTTGACAGATTTCCAGCAATTAGAGCCTTCTTTGATTAGGTTTTTATTTTTTTTAATAAATAGTTCAAAAAACCTCGTTTTTGGGGTTAGACTCTTTGGTGATTAGACTCTCTTATATTTAGACTCTTGGTTATTAGACAATTTAATGTTATATTCTTTGTGAGGAGATTATTTTGATTATTACACTTTGGATTGTTACACTTTCCTTTAGAGTTGATTGTTTGTGATTTTGTTGATTGATCAAGTAAATTTCTTGATATTGTTCTTTCTCATTGAAGAAAGTGCATGAATTCTTATATCATATATATGAATATTGTAATTATGACTGTGGGTAACTAAAATCCATAACTAGGGTTGTGGGAAGCATAGGCAAATAATGAGGTAAAACCTAACTACAATAACAATTCTAGAATAGCGTCTAGCATGTATTGATAATTCTTTCGCTTAGAAGTCTTTTTAACGGATGGTTAACGTTAGAACTCGCCTTACTGCTACTTGCCAGACCAAGGAGGTAGATAATAGGAAAACAATTATCTACATAGATTTAGTGTATACTATCTAATAGGCTAGTGTTGATTGGTACTATGTAATAACTTAGTCAAATATCAAATACGATGCTTAATATGAGGTATAGGTAAGGGTTAGTATAGCAACACACGTAGCCGGACCAAGGTGCGGAGTGAAATTTTCTAGATGCCAGACCAAGGATTTAGAAATACATAGCTTATCACTTTGTATGCAAGATACTAGGAAAAAATTTTTATAGTTAGAATTATTAAATTAGGAACCTTTGGGGAACACGTAAACCCTAGTTACTTTTATTAATTTATTAAACTCAAACATTTGAATCTGTTAGTTGTCTCCTTTAATTTAGCTAGTTATTTTCATTGATTTTGAAATAAAAATCCCCATTTTTATTGTCTATATTTTTCAAGGAAATAGTTGACTAAATAGTAGTAATAATAGATCGAAGTTAAGTCTGAAAGATTTTCCTCGTGAGAACGATCCTAACATTATTAGTTGGATTCTTTACTTGATACAACCGCTTTACTTCTTTTTTGAGAAGTAAGTTTGAGCATATTAAATTTTGGTGACGCTGCCGGGGAACAATGCAGTAAATAACCTTTTTATGGTCCTCACCCAACTTTGGGTATTGTGTACTTTGACTCATGGCAAAGCCATGAGTTGAGGGTGGCTATTATGAGGAATGCTCTAGAAAGTGGGGTTGAAAGAACAAAGAGAGACAAAGAACAAAAGTAAAGTGACTCAAGAACCAGTTTAAAAAAAAGTGAAATAAAAAAAATACAATAAATACAAGCAAGAAAAGAGGAGAACCACTTACACAAATGAAGAAAGAAGGAAAAATAGCAAGGTAAAAGACTATGAGAAACTGGGCGAAGTAAAATGATAAAAAGTGGTATGTTTAGCCGATATTTCAAGGAGGGAAAAAAGTCACTAAAGTATACCTGAATATACCCTACCTGACCGTGAGCCTATGTTACAAGCTTAGAAAGTCCCATCGTGATCCTAAAAATTGTATAGTGAACTTAAAGAAGTGAAAATAAGGGCAAGCTTATAGAAATATGTATGAATGAGTTGTGAATTTTTTCTGAGAGTGAGTGTAGAAAAGTAATCCTTATACTCAAACTGAAATCATTGTGTGAAAAATGAGGATGTTGTTTTGAAGTGAGGACACTAGTTACAATTCCTGAAATATTAGTACCTCGGTGAGAAATTGAAGAGGATAGGTGTTAGCGTGTGGTGAGTCTGTGTCATGGTCTGATTCTACATAATTCAAGCCTAATAGTGATAATATGCATAAATATGATGAGAATGATTTAAATTGATAGACAAATTATTGTGAAAGATAAAACATGGATACTATTGTACAAAGATTTTGTAGTGAGTTATAGTGCGTCGCTTGAGGACAAACAACGAATTTAAGTTGAGGGTGTTGATATACCGTGGTTTCACGGTATTTTTAATGCTTTTTCCTTAAGTTCAGTGTGTGTCCAAAAGCCTTTTTGTATTAATTTTTATGTAAGTTTCTCTTTATTTGCAGGAAATCTGTCTAAAGATTAACAGGGAAGTCTTTGAGCAAGAAATGCAGAAAAGTACAACGTACGGTGCCTATGACGGTCCGTTGTGCCTGTGACGGTCCGTAGGTGGCATCGTAGTGAAGCTGCTGAACGAAGATGGAGAAGTCTGACCGAGTGTGGGTTTACGAAGTGCGTGACGGACCATCGTATCCATGACAGTCCGTCCTGCTGGTTTGCATGGAAATCAAAGAAGTAGTCCCAGTACCCAAATTCCAAGAGTTTAAGTGGTATGTAATAGAGACCCTGAACGGACCGTTGTGCCTATGACGATCCGTCACACCTGTCATCGAGGGTAATGAAAAGTGCAGGAAAAAAATTTACAAAGTATGAGACGACGGATTCCATGATGGCGCGTCGTGACCACTACGACCCGTCGCGAGGTCCATCAACCCAGCCGCATTTTGGCATATTTCCGACAATTAGAGTCCTTCTTTGATTATGTTTTTCTTTTTTATAAATAGTTTTAAAAACCTCATTTTTGGGGTTAGACTCTTTGGTGATTAGACTCTCTTATAGTTAGACTCTTGGTTATTGGACACTTTAATGTTATATTCTTTATGAGGAGATTATTTTGATTATTACACTTTCGATTGTTAAAATTTCCTCTAGAGTTAATTGTTGGTGATTTTGTCAATAATCAAGTAAATTTCTTGATTTTATTCATTCTCATTGAAGTAAGTGCATGAATTCTTATGTCATATATATGAGTAGTGTGATTATGACTGTGGGTAACTAAAATCCATAACTAGGGTTGTGGGAACCATAAGCGAATAATGAGGTAAAACCTAACTAAAATGAAAATTGTAGAATAGTTTCTAGCATGTATTGATAATTCTTTCTCTTAGAAGTCTCTTTAACGGATGGCCAACGTTAGAACTCGCCTTAATGCTACTTGCTGGACCAAGGAGGTAGATAATAGAAAAAGAATTATCAACATAGATTTAGTGTATACTATCTAATAGGCTAGTATTGATTGGTACGAGGTAATAACTTAGTCAAATATCGAATACGATGCTTAATATGAGGTAAAGGTAAGGGTTAGTATAGCAGCACACGTGGCCGGACCAAGGTATGGAGTGAAATTTTTTAGATGTCGGACCAAGGACTTAGAAATACATAACTTATCACTTTGCAGACAAGATTTTAGGAAAGAATTGTTATAGTTAAAATTATCTAATTAGGAACTTGCGGGGAACATATAAACCCTAGTTACTTTTATTAATTGATTAAACTCCAACATTTGAATCTGTTAGTTGTCTTTTTTAATTTAGCTAGTTATTTTCATTCATTTAGATATAAAAATCCCCCTTTTTATTGTCTATGTTTTCCAAGGAAATAGTTGACTAAATAGTAGTAATAAATGATTGAAGTTAAGTCTGAAATATTTTCCTCGTGGGAACGACACTAACCTCATTAGTTGGGTTCTTTACTTGTTACGACCGCTTTACTTCTGTTTTGAGAGGTAAGTTTGAGCATATAAAATTTTGGCGACGCTGCCGGGGAACAATGCAGTAAACAACCTTTTTATGGCCCTCACCCAACTTTGGGTATTGTGTACTTTGACTCATCGCAAAGCCATGAGTTGAGGGTGGCTATTATGAGGAATGCTCTAGAAAGTCGGGTTGAAAGAACAAAGAGAGACAAAGAACAAAAGTAAAGTGACTCAAGAACCAGTTTAAACAAAAGTGAAATAAAAAAATACAATAAATACAAGCAAGCAAAGAAGAGAGTCACTTACACAAATGAAGAAAGAAGGAAAATAGCAAGGTGAAAGAATATGAGATGCTGGGCGAAGTAAAATGATAAAAAATGGTATGTTTAGCCGATATTTCAAGGAGGGTAAAAAGTCAGTAAAGTATACCTGAATATACCCTACCTGACTGTGAGCCTATGTTACAAACTTAGAATGTCCTATCGTGATCCTAAAAATTGTATAGCGATCTTAAAGAAGTGAAAATAAGGGCAAGCTTATAGAAATATGTATGAATTAGTTGTGAATTTTTTCTGAGAGTGAGTGTTGAAAAGTAATCCCTATACTCAAACTGAAATCATTGTGTGAAAAATGAGGATGTTGTTTTGAAGTGAGGACACTAGTTACAATTCCGGAAATATTAGTACCTCGGTTAGAAATTTAAGAGGATAGGTGTTAGTGTGTGGTGAGTCTGTGTCATAGTTTGATTCAACATAATTCAAGCCTAATAGTGATAACATGTATAAATATGATGAGAATGATTTGGATTGATAGCAAAATTATTGCGAAAGGTAAAACATGGATACTATTGTACAAAGATTTTGTAGTGAGTTATAGTGCGTTACTTGAGGACAAACATCGAATTTAAGTTGAGGGTGTTGATATACCGTGGTTTTACGGTATTTTTAATGCTTTTTCCTTAAGTTTAGTGTGTGTCCAAAAGCCTTTTTGTATTAATTTTTATGTAAGTTTCTCTTTATTTGTAGGAAATCTGTCTAAAGATTAACGCGAAAGTTTTTAAGCAATAAATACAGAAAAGTACAACGTACGGTGCCTGTGATGGTCCATTGTGCCTGTGACGGTCCGTAGGTTGCATTGTAGTGAAGCTACTGAACGAAGATGGAGAATTCTGACCAAGTGTGGTTTTACGACGTGCGTGACGGAACATCTTATCCATGACAGTCCGTCCTGCTTGTTCGTCATGGATATCAAAGAAGTAGTCCCAAAACCCAAATTCAAAGAGTTTAAGTGTTATGGAATATAGACTCTCAACGGACCGTTGTGCCTGTGACGATCCGTCACACCTGCCGTCGAGGGTAATGAAGAGAGAAGGAAAAAAATTTACAAAGTATGAGACGACAGAGTCCATGATGGCCCGTTGTGACCACGACGACCCTTCGCGAGGTCCATCGACCCAGCCGCATTTTGACATATTTCCGGCAATTAGAGTCCTTCTTTGATTAGGTTTTTTCTTTTTTATAAATAGTTTGAAAAACCTCATTTTTGGGGTTAGACTCTTTGGTGATTAGACTCTCTTATAGTTAGACTCTTGGTTATTAGACACTTTAATGTTATATTCTTTGTGAGGAGATTATTTTGATTATTACACTTTTGATTGTTAAAATTTCCTCTAGAGTTGATTGTTGGTGATTTTGTCAATTAATCAAGTAAATTTCATGATTTTTTTCATTCTCATTAAAGTAAGTGCATGAATTCTTATATCATATATATGAGTAGTGTGATTATGACTGTGGGTAACTAAAATCCATAACTAGGGTTGTGGGAACCATAAGCGAATAATGAGGTAAAACCTATCTAAAATAAAAATTGTAGAATAGTTTCTAACATGTATTGATAATTCTTTCTCTTAGAAGTCTTTTTAACGGATGGAAAACGTTAGAACTCGCCTTAATGCTACTTGCCGGACCAAGGAGGTAGATAATAGGAAAAGAATTATCAACATAGATTTAGTGTATACTATCTAATAGACTAGTATTGATTAGTACGAGGTAATAATTTAGTCAAATATCAAATATGATGCTTAATATGAGGTATAGGTAAGGGTTAGTATAGCAACACAGGTAGCCGGACCAAGGTGTGGAGTGAAATTTTTTAGATGTCGGACCAAGGATTTAGAAATACATAACTTATCACTTTGCATGCAAAATTTTAGGAAAGAATTGTTATAGTTAGAATTATCTAATTATGAATCTACGGGGAACATATAAACCCTAGTTAATTTTATTAATTTATTAAACTCCAACATTTGAATCTGTTAGTTGTCTTTTTTAATTTAGCTAGTTATTTTCATTCATTTAGAAATAAAAATCCCCCTTTTTATTGTCTATGTTTTCCAAGGAAATAGTTGACTAAATATTAGTAATAATAGGTTGAAGTTTAGTCTATAATATTTTCCTCGTGGGAACGACACTAACCTCATTAGTTGGGTTCTTTACTTAATACGACCGCTTTACTTCTTATTTGAGAAGTAAGTTTGAGCATATCAAATTTTGGCGACGCTGCCGGGGAACAATGCAGTAAACAACCTTTTTATGGCCCTCACCCAACTTTAGGTATTGTATACTTTGACTCATGGCAAAGCCATGAGTTGAGGGTGGCTATTATGAGGAATGCTCTAGAAAGTGTGGTTGAAAGAACAAAGAGAGACAAAGAACAAAAATAAAGTGACTCAAGAACTAGTTTAAAGAAAAGTGAAATAAAAAAAATAACAATAAATACAAGCAAGAAAAGAAGAGAGTCATTTACACAAATGAATAAAGAAGGAAAAATAGCAAGGTGAATGAATATCAGAAACTGGGTGAAGTAAAATGATAAAAAGTAGTATGTTTAGCCGATATTTCAAGGAGGTCAAAAAGTCACTAAAGTATACTTGAATATACCCTACCTGACCGTGAGCCTATGTTACAAATAAGAAAGTCCTATCGTGATCCTAAAAATTGTATAGCGAACTTAAAGAAGTGAAAATAAGGGCAAGCTTATAGAAATATGTTTGAATGAGTTGTGAATTTTTTCTGAGAGTGAGTGTTGAAAAGTAATCCTTATACTCAAACTAAAATCATTGTCTGAAAAATGAGGATGTTGTTTTGAAGTGGGGACACTAGTTACGATTCCGAAAATATTAGTACGTCGTTGAGAAATTGAAGAGGATAGGTGTTAGTGTGTGGTGAGTCTGTGTCATGGTCTGATTCAACATAATTCAAGCCTAATAGTGATAACATGCATAAATATGATGACAATGATTTGGATTGATAGACAAATTATTGCGAAAGATAAAACATGGATACTATTGTACAAAGATTTTGTAGTGAGTTATAGTGCGTCGCTTGAGGACAAACAACGAATTTAAGTTGAGGGTGTTGATATACCGTGGTTTCACGGTATTCTTTATGCTTTTTCCTTAAGTTTAGTGTGTGTCCAAAAGCCTTTTTGTATTATTTTCTATGTAAGTTTCTCTTTATTTGCAGGAAATCTATCTAAAGATGAACGCTAAAGTTTTTGAGCAAGAAATGTAGAAAAGTACCACCTATGGAGCTTTTGATGGTCCGTCAAGCCTGTGACGGTCCGTAGGTGCCATTGTAGTGCAGCTTGTGAAGGAAGAGGGGAAAGTCTAGCAAAGTGTGGGGTTAAGAAGTTGTGACGTGACGGTCTGTCCTGCTGGTTCGTCATGAAGATCAGAGAATTAGTCCTAGTACCCAAATTCCAAGAGTTTAAGTGTTATAGAACGGAGACCTCGACAGACCGTTGTGCCTGTGATGATCTGTCATACCTGCTGTCGAGGGTAATGAAGAGAGTAGAAGAAGAATTTGCAAAGTATGGGATGACAGAGTCCATAACGGCCAGTCGTGACAACGACGACCCGTCGCAAGGTCTGTCGACCCAACCGTGTTTTGACAGATTTCAAGCAATTAGAGTCCTTGTTTGATTAAGTTTTGGTTTTTTATAAATAGTTCAAAAAACCTCGTTTTTGGGGTTAGAATCTTTGGTGATTACACTCTCTTATAGTTATACTCTTGGTTATTAGACACTTTTATGTTATATTCTTTGTGAGGAGATTATTTTGATTATTATACTTTGGATTGTTACACTTCTCTTTGGAGTTGATTGTTGGTGATTTTGTCAATTAATCAAGTAAATTTCTGGATTTGATTCTTTCTCATTGAAGTAAGTGCATGAATTCTTATATCATATATATGACTATTGTGATTATGATTGTGGGTAACTAAAATCCATAACTAGGGTTGTGGGAACCATAGGCGAATAATGAGGTAAAACCTAACTAAAATAAAAATTCTAGAATTGTGTCTTGCATGAATTATTAATTCTTTTTCTTAGAAGTCTTTTTAACGGATGACCAGCGTTAGAACTCACCTTAGTGCTACTTGCCGGACCAAGGAGTTATATAATAGGAAAAGAATTATCAACATAGATTTAGTGTATACTATCTTATAGGCTAGTATTGATTGGTACGAGGTAATAACATAGTCAAATATTGAAAACGATGCTTAATATGAGTTAAAGGTAAGGGTTAGTAAAGCAACACACGTAGTCAGGCCAAGGTGCGGAGTGAAATTTCTGGATGCCGGACCAAGGATTTAGAAATACATAACTTATCACTTTGCATGCAAGATATACTAGAAAAGAATTGTTATAGTTAGGATTATCAAATTAGGAACCTGTGGGGAACACGTAAACCCTAGTTACTTTTATTAATTGATTAAGATCCAACATTTGAATCTATTAGTTGTCTCATTTAATTTAGCCAGTTATTTTCACTCATTTTGAAATAAAAATCTCCATTTTTATTGTCTATGTTTTCCAAGGAAATAATTGACTAAATAGTAGTAATAATAGATTGAAGTTAAGTCTGAACTATTTTCCTCGTGTGAACGATCCTAACCTTATTAGTTGGGTTCTTTACTTAATACAGCCGCTTGACTTCGTATTTGAAAAGTAAATTTGAATGTATCTAATTTTGGCGCCGCTACCGAGGAAAGTAGCTTTTTGATTTACTTAAACTTATTACTATAATTTAGTCGATATTTTCTTAATTTTACTTTGTTTATTGTTTTTGGTCCTTGCAGAACTATCTTCCTTTTATGCCAAATACACGAGGGGAAAGAGAATTCTTGTTTCCGTACAATCACGAATTAGAGAGTACTCTACGCAACATCAATCGAAACTTGGGTATTAATGATGATGATCAAACCAGAATATCCCTGCTCCGGTTAATGTTCATGGTCAGTTATTACCCGATGCTCTAGGTGAAAATCAGCAGAGGGGATAAAATCACGCTCCATGTCCTCAAGAATACTACAGAGGCTATGATAATATAGCAGACTCCGATGGGCCACTTGTCTTGCCCCTTCTACCACCAGGACACACCTTTGTGGTAACTATTTTCCTGATGCAAATGCTCATTGCCAGAGGTTTGTTTTAAGGGCTACCTTCTGAGGATCCACATGCCCATATAGATAAGGCAAGGGCAATGTGTAAAGCTGTGTAGTGAGTCCTGATTTGGATTTGTATGTAATAGGTCTAAGAGTATTTCCTCTCTCACTGACGGGAGATCTACTATTTGGTTCACTGTGCTCCCTTATAACTCAATTTTCACTTGGAACCAACTAAGGGACATTTCCTTAGCACGTTAATACCCGGTCTCGAAGAAACTAAACCACAAAGACAGAGTGAACAACTTTGTGGCACTGCCAGGAGAGTTAGTTAGTAGTTCTTGGGATTAATTCACCTCATTTTTGAGATGCGTCTCCAATCACCGCAAAGATAATGAGTCATTGAAGGAATACTTCTATCAGGGGTAGGATGATAATAATAAAACGGTGTTGGATACTATAGCGGGTGGTTCTTATAGGGAGTTTCCTTATGCTGAGATTGCCGAAAAGTTAGAGAAAATCTCTCGGAATAATAAAGCTTGGAGTACTAGGAAGTCAGATACTGGAGAGATACCTTCGCAGTGCAATCCACTCACAGCCCAGCCACAGATGAGATTCGTGAAAAGATGGCTCAGATGAGAACTGAGCTTGGGTTGGTATTAAAACATATCACTGGGGTGCAGAAAAGATAAATGCAGTGAACTACTTGTCTAAACCACCACCACCAAATGATGAATGCTATTACGAGGAGAATTCCTATGCAGGAAATGAACAGTCGGGGGGGGGGGGGGGGAGGGGGGGTCCCGACCGAGTGACCAAGGCGTAAATAAGGAGAATTGGTTGCACGGTCAAGGAAACCAAGGTCGGATCTATGGTAACTATAATCGGAAGGGTCATTATGTCCGAGTTGAAAACTACAACCGAGACAACAACTTCAACATGGGTAACTATGGTAACAGAAATGATAGGAATGGTCTCTATGTCCCTCCTCAAAATTGTGAAGTTACTCCTAAAGATGGTGGAGATAGTATGGCTCTAGTTGAGGATATGTTGCACAAAATGATGAGAAGGTTCGATGCTAATTATGAGCACATTAAAGAGTTAAGGAGTGATTTAGCGGGTATTGGGCAGAAAGTCGATACACATAAAATATCGATTAAGCAGATCGAGTTGCTACTAGCCCAATTATATGCGACTTTGAACAGACGGCAACTGGGCACTATTCCTAGCAACACTGTCCAAAATCCAAAAAAAGATGCACATTGTATGGCAATCACTACTCGGGGTGGTAAGAAAACCTTTGACCCACCTATGCCGTCTAATGAGGAAAATGTGAGAAAAGATAATGATAAGGTGGTAGAGGGTAGTGGTGAAGCAGAATATAGCACTGGAAAAGATGCAGAAGTACCTATAAAGGTAATTTCTATGCCTAGACCACCCCCCCTTCCTCAAAGATTAGTGAAAAAGACCGAGGATGGTAAATATTGGCGTTTTATAACAATGTTGAAGCAGCTTTCTATCAATGTCCCTTTGGTAGAAGCTCTAGAACAAATGCTCGGTTAGGCAAAGTTTATGTAAGATCTGGTTACAAAGAAAAGATCGGTCACTTTCGAGGATGATGATAGAATGCAGAATTGTAGTGCTATTGCTGCAAGATCTCTCATACAAAAGAAAGAAGATCCCGATTCATTCACTATTCCTTGTACAGTCGGGTCATTTCATTTTGCGAAAGCATTATGTGATCTGGGGGCAAGCATAAATATCATTCCCCTCTCGATTTACAAAAAGTTGGGTTTGGGTGACCCAAAGCCCACTGCGATGCGGATACTAATGGCCGATCGAAACGTGAAAAGGACTATAAGGATACTCTACGATGTGCTAGTAAAAGTGGAGTCGTTCATATTTCTAGATGATTTTGTTATTCTTGAGTGTGAAGTCAATTTTGAAGTGCCTATTATTCTTGGGAGGCTATTCCTTGCTAAGGGTAGAGCTTAGTTGATATGGAAAAGGGGCTGATGAAATTTTTGTTGAATAATGAAAAAGCGACCTTCAAAATTTGTAGGTCCATGAGGCAGAGTGGTGAGATCCAATTGGTATCTGCTATATCCTACAAAGAAAATATGAAGAAACACCATGACCTACAATGTGAAAAAGGAGAGTTTACGATTGGGGATTGGGTGCTTTTTTACAATTCTATGTTGCGTTGGTTTCCAGGCAAGCTCAAGTCCAAATGGACTGGTCCTTACTTGGTTACCCAACTTTTACCCAAATCTATTTAGGGCGTGCTGAATCGGCGAATGAAGTGATCGAGGCATACCATCATGATGAAGTCTAAGTAATCAAGTGCCCTCAGTCATGCCGCGACGTTAAATCAGGCACTTGTTGGGAGGAAACCCAATACTTATAGTTTTTATTTCTAATAATGGTAGCATTTTCTACTAATGGGTTTTTAAATTTGCAGGCATACCACCAGAAAATTCTGCAGAAAATCACTCTACAACAGTCACTGACGGACCCATCGACGGCCCGTCACGAACGCGAAGGACTGTCACATGAATCCATCATACCAGTTACGTCTTTCAGTTATTTTCAAAACTAGGTCACACACGACGGAACCAATGATGGATCATCACAATTGCGACGGACCATCGTCGGGGACTCATCGCATCATAAATGAAGCGTACCCGACCCGACCCGGCTGGTTTTTTAAAAAAAATTCTTAACAATTAAAAAATCCACCCTTTCAATTAACCCATTTCCTTCCCTCTTCCTCCCATTTTCCTCCTTCTTAAACTTCCCACTTCCTACCTCTCTTTCAACCGATCATTTCCCCAAATTTTCCAATTCCTAGAATTCACTATTTACTAGTCGGAGTCTTGTGGTGTGGTTCTCTTCTTGATCACCAAGTACATTCCTCACTTGTTTTTCTCAAATTCTCAGGTATGTGTCTCTGATTTCTACCCATTTACATTGAATTTTTGTTTATCAATTTGTATTATCCTATTTCTTATTGAAGGGTTCATTCTTTAATATATGTTCTGTCTGACCTAGGTTGAGAATCCTCAAATTGCCTTGTTAAAATTCTAGAAATAGGTTCTTTAGTATTGCTAGTTTACTAGGTATTTGGGTTAGACACATGTAGGTTAAAACACTAAAAAATCCATTTGTGTTATACGAAATGATTATGGCATCCCAAATTCTATCACTGAATGACACAACGAGACCCCGATGATGGATCGTCGTACCCACAAGAGACCGTCATAGGGTCCGTCCCAACATCCCTAACACCCCAGTGTCCAAATTTCTCCAAGTGTCCACCAAAGGACACATATTATGGATCGTAGTTCCCATGACGGTCCGTCCTGCATAGCCGTTCTGGTTGTCAGATATCCTATTCCTAAGGGTCTCTAACTTTTTCTAAGTGTCCTCCAACGGACACATGCGACGGACCGTCGCTCCCCCGACGGTCCGTCCTGCACAACCGTTCTGGTTTTTAGATACCCTATTCCTAAGGGTCTCTCACTTTTTCTAAGTGTCCTTTTACATCCATATACGACGGACCGTCATACCCTCGACGGTCGGTCATGCACAACCGTTCAGGTTGTCAGAGACCCTGTTCCTAAGGGTCTCCAACTTTTTCCAAGTGTCCTCTGACAAACACCTACGATGGACCGTCATACCCTCGATGGTGCATCCAGCATAAACCGTCATGACGGTCAGAGTCCCCTCTCCTAAGGGTCCCCATACTTGTTCTAAGTGTCTCACGACGGACATCGACGACGGACCATCATCATCACAACGGTCCGTCCTGCTTATATGTCATAACTGAAAGAGACTTTCCTTCAGGGGTCTTCACATAAACATAGTTCAAGTAAGACATGACGGACCCTATGACGGTCCGTCGTACTCACGACAAGCTTTCACCTGGTTCGTCGTGTTTCACTGTTACTATAGAAATATCATTATATCTTAACTCTTTTATTTATTTTGTGTCATTTTGCTTGTCTTCTTTGCTCGTTATAGTACTAATATTAATTCCTTACAGGTACTATCTCTAATGGCACCAAAACAAGATCGAGTCTACGCACGTGGGCGATCAAAGTCTGTTGCCACATCTGCCCGCCTTGTCATTGGCTCTGATGATGAGCGTGAACCTGAGTATGTACCCCCACACACTTCCACCCCATCCCAAGCTGCACGTTTTACCAGAGCCACACCCAAAAAGGTAACGTCCGACGTAGTCACTGCCTCCAGTCTGATGAGAAGCGCACACTGACCGGCACCCCTTCTGGGTCAGCTACTCATGAAGAAGGAGCGTCTGGCTCCTTAGGAGTTTTGTGGTTGGAGGAAGCCTCCAGATCTGCTAAAGTCCCTGCACCCGCCACAGCTGCACAGTCTACCTCATCCGATGAGGCTGACATTTCTAATTCCACACCCGGCTCACCGACTCGTGCTCTCACCCTGATTCCCGACCAGCCCAACCGGTAGTGTGTCGATGGGCAGTATAGAGTTAATTGAGACGCTAAGTTTTTCAATGATAAAGGAGTCATGACACGGACCCTTACATTATAGAGGTGGGTCCTTACGACAAGTCTCCCGACTATGCCATGGATCCACAACCTCTTCACCAGACACCGACTGGAGTGGACAGAGCGTTCGTTGGGCTGTTATAGTGAAGAGTTTGTCCTAGAGTTCTACGCCTCCTACGTGGGTACTCTCAGATCACAGATTGATAGGCGGGCTGCCCCCGCCAAACAGGCCCCACTGGAGCATGTCCGAGTACGTGGCATTCAGGTTGATATCTCCCTGCCTGCCATCCGCTGGTATCTATACAGAGAGGATGTTCATGCCAACCATACCCCTCTCACCACCGAGTTTTACTACCGGTGGAAAATTCTCAAAGATGGACAGTTCTTGCATGAGCCATCGCTGAGAGAGACCACACAGAGGTGGATGGACCTGCACTTGTCTGTTGAAGGAGAGGGTGCTGACTGGGTTACCGAGCTGAAGGGACCCATTAAGAAGGCTAACCTGACCTTCACTGCTAAGTTCTTATGGTTTATTATCCGCCACTACCTTTCCCCCACAACCGCTGATAATATAGTCACATGGGATCATGCAAGTCTGATGGTGGCAATGATAGCCGGATTTGAAGTGGACTTTGCTTGGATTCTACAGGCGGTCATGCACGAAGGGCTTTTAAGGTCACGACTACTTACCTTTTCTCGTGCATGATATTTTCTTTATGCAGGTGTGCCCATCTAGCACATTGATCTGCTCAAGACCCCGTTGGGCACTGTTGATATCGGCCTCATCAGGGATGAGGCCAAAGAGTTGGCTCCATGTAGAGGGTCCTGTCCAGAGTTGCCTCCACTTGGTGACAATCTGGCTGATATTGTAGCACAGGCTCACACGGCTACGCAGGCTGCTTCTGAAACCACTATCACTACCCCGGTCGAGTCTATCCTGGGTAGCAGCATTGCCCCGAGCTCCTCTAGCTCAGCCCCTTTCCCCGCTCTAGTACCGCTTGCTAGGGTCCAGAAATTATAGGCACAAATGGCTAAACTTCTTCATCACATCCAGCCTTGGATGCAGAGGTCTATTGCTGAGGTAGAAGAGCACTTGGAGAGGAGAATGGTCCAGCACACACAACAGAAGATCGCTGAGGTTCATCAGCGCTTAGACATTTTTGAGTTGCGGGTGCTATCCCGGACAACCCCTTAGGTGGATGTGTTGACCCTTCAAGCTGCATTCGAGAGTCTTTGCGCAAACATTGATATGATCCTAGAGGCTATGGTGTGTGAGTCTGAGGCCCCTCTTGCAGAGCCTGCTGAGGACACAGTGATGGCGACCTTATTCACCACTTCTGAGATTCCACCACCTCCCCCTCGAGAGCATTCCAAGAGGCGTAGGGTTCGAGAGGAGGATGAGGCTAGAGCACGAAAGAACGAGCGCCGTGAGATGGAGGATGTGAGTAGAGCCTCTCTTGCTGATGAGGAGGCGCGTCGGATGAGGGCCATAGGGTCAACTGCTGGGGAATCTAGCTCCTGAAATGTGGAGATAACGGGACGCACTGCTGATAGTGCTTTCGCGGCCGAGGACACTATTGAGGGTGTTTAGATTATAAAGGTAGTGGGTTCCGGGGAATCGGACCCACCAACTTGCTGATCATCGGCGCTTTGTGCCCCAGGTTTGCTTCACCTACAACTCTCGTATTTCAATTTTTTATGCATCGGGGACAATTGCACGTCTTTTTGTTAGGGGTGGGTTAAATGGAAAGTGAGTGGTAGAGTGAAGTCTGAGTAGCCCAATTCACTATCCTCTTTTGGGGTTTTCTTGCCTGTGTTGATTTTCCCCAAGAGACTGATTATTTTTACTGTTTAACCGACATGTCTATATCTTGGGTACATAGTTTAATTTTGAAGCATGATGGCTAAAATGATATCCTTATGAAATGAAAATGATGCATGACTAGGCATAGTAATTAATAAATGTGTGGCTCTAAGAATGACATAGAGATACACCACTGGATGACCCTAAGTCTAAAATTCGAACTAGGTGTCTAATAATGTGGTAGAATAATGAGATGTCAAGTGAGTGTGAGGAAAATTTGAATAGTCCATTATTTGTACTGAGCTAGAAATTGCCTTGTTAGTCCTGCTAAAAGTAAGTTTTAATAGACAATTAGGAAAGCATCATAGGCCATTGTTCAATATAGCCCATTTTTAGCCTAAATAAAAAAATTGAAATTAATCCTTCTTTGATCCAAATAATTTGAGCTTAAACTAGACCTTTCTTTTTCACCCCAACTGATCTTTTTTGGGAATAATGTGTTGGTTCTTGTCCCTTCTTGGACATGTCCGCCTCAGCTTATGACAAAAATACAAGTTGAGGGTGGGTAGTGCAGTAAACAACCTTTTTATGGCCCTGACCTAACTTTGGGTATTGTGTACTATGACTCATGGCAAATCAATGAATTGAGGGCGGCTATTATGAGGAATGCTCTGGAAAGTGGGGTTGAAAGAACAAAGTGAGAGAAAGAACAAGAGTAAAGTGACACAAAAACCAATTGAAAGAAAAGTGATTTTTTTTAAAAAATACAATAAATACAAGCAAGAAAAAATAGAGTCACTTACAAAAATGAAGAAAGAAGGGAAAATAGCAAGGCGAAAGAATATGAGAAAATAGGCAAAATAAAATGATAAAAAGTGGTATGCCTAGCTGATATGTCAAGGAGGGCAAAAAGTCACTTAAGTATACCTAAATATACCCTACCTGACCCTGAGCCTATGTTACAAGATAAGAAAGTCCTATCGTGATCATAAAAGTTGTATAGTGAACTTAAAGCAGTGAAAATAAGGGCAAGCTTATGGCAATATGTATGAATGAGTTGGTAATTTGTTCTAAGAGTGAGTGTGTAAAAGTAATCCTTAAACTCAACCTGAAATCATTGTGTGAAAAATGAGGATGTTGTTTTGAATTGAGGACGCTAGTTGCAATATCAGAAATATTAGCACCTCAGTGAGAAATTGAAGAGGATAGGTGTTAGTGCGTGTTGAGTCTGTGTCATAGTCTTATTCCACATAATTGAAGCCTAATGGTGATAACATGCATTAATATGACGAGACTAATTGGGATTGATAGCCAAATGACTGTGAAGGATAAAACAAGGATACTATTGTACAATGATTTTGTAGTGAGTCATAGTGCGTCGCTTGAGGACAAACAATGAATTTATGTTGAGGGTGTTGATAAACCGTGGTTTCACGATATTTTTAATGTTTTTTCCTTAATTTTAGTGTGTGTCCAAAAGACTTATTTTTATTAATTTTCATGTAAGTTTCTCTTTATTTCCTTGAAATTTGTGTAAAGATGAATGCGAAAGTTTTTGAGCAATAAATGTAGAAAAGTACCACCTATGGAGCTTCTGATAGTCCGTCGTGCCTGTGATGGTCCGTCGGTGGCATTGTAGTGAAGCTGCTGAAGGAAGATGGAAAGTATGACCAAGTGTGGGGTTACGAAGTGCGTGAAGGACCGTCGTAGCCATGACGGTCCGTCCTGCTGGTTCGTCGTGAAGATCAGAGAAGTAGTCCCAGTACCCAAATTCCAAGAGTTTAAGTTTTATGGAACGGAGACCCTCGATGGACCATTGTGCCTGTGACGAACCGTCATACCTCCCGTCGAGGGTAATGAAGAGGGCAGCAGAAGAATTCGCAAATTATGGGACGACAAAGTCCATGACGACCGATCGTGAGAAGGACGACCCGTCTCGAGGTCCGTCAACCCAGCCGCATTTTGACAGATTTCCAACATTTAGAGTCCTTATTTGATTAGGTTTTTGTTTTTCATAAATAGTTCGAAAAACCTCATTTTTGGGGTTAGACTCTTTGGTGATTAGACGCTCTTATAGTTAGACTCTTGGTTATTAGAAACTTTTATGTTATATTCTTTTTGAGGAGATTATTTTGCTTATTACACTTTGGATTGTTACACTTTTCTCTAGAGTTGATAGTTGGTGGTTTTGTCGATTAATCAAGTAAATTTTTGGATTTTATTCTTTCTCATTGAAGTAAGTGCATGAATTCTTATATCATATATATGAATATTATGATTATGACTATGGGTAACTAAACTTCATAACTAGGGTCGTGGGAACCATAGGCGAATAATGAGGTAAGACCTAACTAAAATAACAATTCTAGAATAGTGTCTTGCATGTATTGATAATTCTTTCGCTTAGAAGTCTTTTTAACAGATGTCCAATGTTAGAACTGGCCTTAATGCTACTTGCCGGACCAAGGAGGTATATAATAAGAAAAGAATTATCAACATATATTTAGTGTATAGTATCTAATAGGCTAGTATTGATTGGTACGAGGTAATTATTTAGTCAAATATCAAATACGATGCTTAATATGAGGTAAAGGTAAGGGTTAGTATAGAAACACATGTAGCCGGACCAAGGTGCGGAATGAAATTTTCTAGATGCCGGACCAAGGATTTTGAAATACATATTTTATCACTTTGCATGCAAGATACTAGAAAAGAATTATTATAGTTAGAATTATCAAATTAGGAACTTGTGGGGAACACATAAACCGTAGTTACTTTTATTTATTGATTGAACTTCAACATTTGAATCTGTTAGTTGTCTCCTTTAAATTAGCTAGTTATTTTCATTCATTTAGAAATAGAACCCCCCTTTTTATTGTCTATGCTTTCTAAGGAAATAATTGACTAAATAGTAGTAATAATAGATTGAAGTTATGTTTGAACTATTTTCCTCGTGGGAACCATCCTAACCTCCTTAGTTGGGTTCTTTACTTGATACGACCGCTTTACTTCTTATTTGAGAAGTAAGTTTGAGCGTATCAGTTACCGATATGTTGAATGTCCTTAATCTTGATGTTCATGATTTGCTTGATCCCAGTGTTATCTTCTCTTTTATGATTTCATATCTCTAGATGTGTTGTTAGACACATTTTTATATCATAACTCCCATTAGTGAATCTATTATGGCTATGAGATTCTATAAAAATTGTCGCATCACCTTACTCCATAAAGTCACTGATCTTTATTTTGTACAACTTGATATGTTAGATTTTGATGTTATTCTTAGTATGGATGACTCTATTCTCATTTGCTTATGTTTATTGTAAAACCTGAGCTGTCAGGTTTCAATTTCAAAATGAACATGTCCAAGAGTATAAACGGGGGAGTTCTATGCCTATATGTCAGTTTGTTTTTTTTGTCTTATATCTAGAAAGATCATTTTTAAGGGTTGCATGTCATGAAGTTCAGGTTAGGAATATAAATTCTGAAGCCCTTGTTCTTGAGTTTGACCCTATTCCGAACGAGTTTCTGAAAGTGCATCTAGATGATCTACAAGTAGTCCTTCTTAAAGGGATATAGGCTTTGATATCGATCATCTCTTAGATACACAAAATTTTCTATTCCTCCTTATGGGATGTTTTCAAAATAACTTAAGGAATTGAAGGAATAATTTAAAGGATTTATTAGATAAGGGTTTCATCTAACAGAGTATCTCTCCATAGAGTGCTCTAGTTTTTTTTGTACATAAGAAAGATGGCTTACTTTGTATGTCTATTGATTACCGTCAATTGAGCAAAGTTACCATTAATTATAATTATCCTCTCTCCAAGATAAATGACATGTCTGATCAACTCCAATGAGTGAGTTATTTCTCTAAGATTGACCTCCGATCAGGTTATCTAATGTAGCATGAGCTTACTATATTTTTGATGCATTTTGCTTAGAAGTTGTGTGTAACTATGGGAATATTATAGTATAAATTATGTGTTTTGTCTTATATTTGCATGAAATAATCTTGGAATGCAGTTGATGATGATGAAAGCTTAAATTACGCAGAAGGATCCTTCCACGGAGTGATCCACACATCATAGGTTCTTTGACAGACTATCATTGGGAAGGAGTAGATAGAGAATTAGGGAATTTTGACTAAGTGAGGAATTACAGAGAAATTTATGGACCATAGGTCAAATCACGGGCCGTTCTTCACTTCCGTCGATTGGTTCAGAGAGTTGAAGTTCCACTACCGGAGAAAAACACAAAGTATGGAGACACAAAAAGGTAGCAGGGGATTGTAGGTCGACCCACTATCCGTAGGTGGAGCAATCAACTGATGCCGCATTTCAAACAACTTTCTTTTTATAAATTAGAGTTATAAACCTCATTTTGGGGGGTTAGACAACATTGTTAGCTTTTAGTTCTTTGTTTTTTGTGGAGTTAAATTACAAACTTTAGCAATGCAATTTCCGGATTTTATTAGTTAGGATTTTCACTATGAAATACAGTTAGAGATTTTGGGTTTCATATACTCTAATTGTAAGTTCATGACTTTTCTTAGTCAAAATATGAATTGTGTTCTTTCAAGCATCAATACCTAAATCAATAACTAGGGCTGTGGGAATCATGAACAATTAGCATTATATGTATAGCAATAAAGTAATTCTTAAATAATGTTTATTCACGTTTTCGTAATTCTTTTGCTTAGAAGTTCTTTTTAATGTTGACAAAGTTATAGCTCTCCTCGTTCCTTCTTGACGGAGCTCGAAGGTAATGAATGAGAAGAGAATTAATAATAGAGATTTAGTTCATGCTATCTAATATTTCTAATATCAATTGGTGCGAGGGTGAAAACTAAGCCATACACTGATGTGATTTAGTGGATGCTATCTAATAGTCTAATATCAAAGATAAGTGTTTTTGCCCTAGTTCCTTCTTGGACATATGCACTTTACATAGGCCAAAAACCTAAGTTGAGGGTGACTAATTCAAAAGTTACCTTGATCTTTGCTTTGGTCCAACATCGGATATGATGTACCTAAGCTCATGCTAAACTCATAAGTTTGGGGTGGCTGTGAAAAACGAACATGAAAAAAGGCTATGAAAATTAAAAAAAATGATACTTTCTGCAAAAGAAGCAAAAAGATGAAAAACAAAACCGCTGAAAGAAATAAAAGAAAACTTAAGTTCAAGAAAAAAGAAGTAAGTGAAAAATAAGCTCTATTAAAGAGAGAAGTTAAATCTGTATTGAACAGAGTCAAAAGACAAAAAATAAAATGAAACAATGTCAAGAATAGGTTGAGAAAAGAGGTAAAAAACCAATGTAATGTCAAGCAGGGTAGATAGTCACTAAAAATTACCCAAATGTACCATACCTGATCTTGAGCCTAGGTTGCAAGCTAAGACAGTCCTATAGTTATCCTAACTACAAATTGGAGAGTCTAAGTAGTGAAAATAAGGGAAACCCTATGGTATTGAGCACTAAATGTACTTGAAGTCACTTCTGAGCCTAAGTGTTAAAGGAATCCTAAAACATGAAAGGCCTATCAATTGTGTGTTAAAAAGGATTTTTTTGAAGTGAGGGCACTAGTTACACTGTTGGAGAATTGATACCTTGGTGATTGTGAACGGTGTTTTTTGCGACGTCCGTTGGTTGATCTATGTCATGCTTTCATTCGTATGAGTTATCTTGTTGAGTCTAAAATGAAAAGATTTGCACTTAGGAAATGGAATGTATTAAAAAGTCCATGTTATTGCTTGAGTTTGTATGTCTACTTATACATAAGTGTCATTTAGAGTTTTAGTGTGTCTCTTGAGGACAACCAACAAGTTTATGTTGAGGGTGTTTATATACTGTGAGTTTATGATATTTATGAAGCATCTTAGAAGTTGTGTGTGTACAAGGCTATATTTATTTTATGTTTAGAGGAAATAAGCTTGAAATGTAGTTGATGGAGATGAAAGATGAAATTATACAGAAAGAGCCACTTACGGAGTAATCCACGAACTGTCGTTGGGCAGGCTATATGGAGCATCGAGAATTATGACAATGTCTGGAAACTATGGAGAAACTGATAGACCGTAGGTCGACCCGTGGGTCGTCTTTCACATTTGTCAATGGGTTCAGAGAGTTGAAGTTCCAATACCTAATGAAAAATCCTAAGTATGGAAATAGAAGGGATCTACAGACCGTAGGTCCGCCACGGGCCGTAGGTCTAGTCGTCAGCTGAGGTCGCATTTTAGACAATTTATTTTTTTATTTTATTTCCTTTTTATTTAGGACTTGTTTTCTATAAATTGGACATATAACCTCACTTTTTGGAGTTGGAAAACATTATTTACTTTAAGTTCTTGGTGTTTTGTTGAATTTAATTGCAAACTTTAACAATTTGATTTCCTGATTTCTTTTTATAACATTTTCACTTTGAATTTTTTTTTGGAGATTTTGAGTTTCATCTACTCTAATCATAAGTTCATGACTTTTTTTTAATCAAAATATGAATTGGGTTCTTTCAAGCATGAGTATCTAAATCCACAAGATGTGGAACCATAAGCAATTAACAACATATAATTAATAACTAAATAATTCTTGAATAGTGTTTATGCATGAATTGGTAATTATTTCTCTTAGGAGTCTTTTAACGGTTCCAAACATTAAAATTCACCTTGTTCCTACTTGCCAGACCAGAGAGGTAATGAATGAGAAAAGAATTAACAACACAGATTTAGTATATGCTATCAAATAGTCTAATTTCAATTTGTGCAAGGGTGTAAACTAAGTGATAGATTAATGTGATGTCTATTTTAAGGTAAAGGTAAAGGTTAGTAAAGTATACAATCGTAGTCGGACCAAGGTGAGTGAAATCCTTATTTAGAGGACGAATCACTTACGGATACCTATATTACCAGCTTTGCATGTAGAACACATACACCCTAGTTTCTCTCTCATATTCATAAATTAAAGTTTGCATCCTGCTTACATGTTTCTCTTAATCAACAACCTACTACTTGCTTACAAAAACACACCTTTTATATACTTATATTGAAAATAACTTGACTAAACAGATTTAATAGTGGGTTAAGTTAAAGTCTTAACCATCGTCCTCGTGGGATCAACTCCAACCTATAAGTGGAGTTCTTTATTTGACAATGATCACTTATACATCTTTATGGATTTTTAATTTGAGCATATAATTATCACTAATTGAGGGTAAAGAAGTATGACATCAAAAAGATAGATTTTCAAACTATGTATGATCATTATGAATTTTTGCTACTATTATTTGGTTTTACTAATGTTCCTGTCTCATTTATGGAAATGATTAATGAAATGTTTTTATAGTATCTAGATATGTTTGTGATTGTATTAAGTGATGATATCCTAACTTATTGATATCCTGAGGATGAACATGCTAGTCATTTAACGATTCTGTCGAGTCTTGGCAAAGTTTTTTAAATTAGAGTTTTGGTTGAGATCGATGGCTTTCCTCAGTCACACCATTTCTTGTTAGGGAATCGAGGTAGATACTAAGAAAATAGATGCAGTTATGAATTGGCCTAGACCTCAATACCCTAAATATATTTGATTTTTATTGGGTTTTTTTAGGTATTATAGAATGTTTGTTGATGGTTTTCTTTGATCGCCTCTCTATTGACTACATTGACACAAAGAAAGTTAAGTTCTTATAGTCAGAAGCGTGATAGAATCACTTCGTCTCCTATCTCGACTATACTGGAAGGATCCAATAGGTTTGTTATGGTTAAAAAATTGGATTAGAGTATGATCTTATGAAAAAATAAAAATTTATTGCTTATTATTAAAATTCCTAAAAATTAACTATCCTACACATGATCTGGAGCTAGCGTAAGATGTCTTTGCCGTAAAGATCTGAATATACTATTTCGTGTGGTGTCCATGTTCATATCTTTACCGACCATAAGAGTTTATAATATGTGTTCTAGAAAAAAGATCTAAATCTTTGCCAAAGTAGATTGTTAGAACTCTTGAAGGACTATGACATTAATGTCTTCATCACCGGATATCTAATGTGATGAGCGAGGCCTTAAGTCGGTTGTCCATGAATTTTGTGCATGAATAGGGTGTCCAGAAAGAATTGGTTTGTGATGTTTATATACTAGATCAACTAGGTATTCCACTGGTTAAGTTAAGAATTACATGTGTCATTATTAAAAATAATTTTGAATATTCATATGTCCTGAATGTTAAAACTAAGCATGGTCTTCATATGATTTTTGTTGAGTTGAAAGAAACGGTTCTTAAAAAGTCCATTGAGGGTTTTCCCGAAAAGGATATAGTGTTCTTATGTATTGAGGTTTGTTATGTGTTCCTAATGTTAATGACTTGAGAAAATTTTATCGAAGGCCAATTGTAGGAACCACCAAGATGTACTGTGACTTGTGTGTGGTCTACCGGTAGAATGAAATGAAGAAGTACATTAATGAATTTGTGGCTATTTATGCTATTTGTAAAAAAGCAAAAGTTGAGCATCACAATTTAAGAGTTTTATCCCACGATATTAGCATTCCTACTTGGAATTGGGAAGATCTTAATATGGACTTTATTATTGGTTTACCCTACACTCGGTTACAACATTACTCAATTTGGTTTGTAGTAGATCGTATGATGTACAAATTAAACTCATTCCATTCCCGTCAAGGTTTCTTATCCAGAGGAAGATTATGCTAGGAAAATGGTTAGTGTAACACTCCGAAAGTCAAAAATGTAATATAGAGCCTCATATGAGTATCCAAGGGTTGTAACATTTTTTTAAGTTAATATTAATAAATAAAAGTCATTCAGAAAGTTTTAGAGACAAAATGTCAAGGAACTTCCATGATGTCCGAAGACTAGTGTAAGAGGTGCTAGCATGCCTTAGCCTTTTTGACGAGGTTTTAGGAGCTGGAATTTAATTAAATTTGGTGTGAATGTTTTAAATATATGAGAGTTGTTTGAGGGTCGAAACGTCCGAGTAAGACTCCCAAAGGACCAACCTAGGGTTTTTTGAAGAGGACCCTTCCAATTTGGCCAAAGCTATTTTGAGACTGTGTCTACCAACGAAGGCAGACGACGCGGTGTGGTCCAAACGACAGGGCGTCGATTCCCTCTAGTTATGGTCACTTATAAATTTCTCTAAAAAGCCATTTTTGCAACTCTCTGGCCAAACGAGGGACCTGTAGGACGGTTGGTCCCAAGGCCCGTCGATTGACCTATGAACCGTAGGTCGGTGTCTCGTAGGTCAGGCCTGCTATTTTCTAGTCAATTTTAAGTTACTTTATTTAATTAATTAGTTATTTAATTACTTATATAAATTACTAATCCTAATTAAACTAACCTAACTCTTATAATTCCAAAACTCAAAGTGCTCCTCCTTTTCTCTACATTCTCTCTCCCACAGAAAGTCGATAGAAGACCAAATTCATAGAGGGTTCTAGCGAAGCAGGAAGACTAATTTTCTCCATTGATCTTCATCAATTAGCAAGTTATTATATCCTTTCACCTTCTGGATTCCTTTTCCCAAAGGGTTCCTTCAAAATTGGTTTCCAAAAAAAATGAGTTCTTATGGGTTTCTTTCTATTACGAATTTGATCTTCTAAATTGTATTGTTTTTTATTTAATTTGATTATTATTCTTATAGTATGATTTATAATGATTCATTATTCTAGTTCTTGATGTATTGACCTAGTTTATGGAAGATGACCTTTCCCCTTTTAATCCTAGGTTATGAAGTAGTGATGAATTGATGTGTAGTGATTCAATTGAGTTCATTTTTGTGTTAATTACTATTTCTTGATGATATTACACCCATTGTATGGTTTAATTGGATGTTTGATAGTAATGCCTTGGATGATGGATTGTGAATGAGATTGGGTAAGTCTTATGCTCTCAAACCTTTACATCAATTATGATTACTTGTGTTTAGTGATGAAGATGTATTGAAATATAACTTATGATTAGATTTATAAGAGTTGGTATAATGCTGAATTGAAATGTCTTGATTATGTGATTATGAGATTCTGATAAAGATTTAATGATATAAGGTCGGTGATGAAGTACTTATGTGACTTACTATGATATAATGATGTTAATGTGTGAATCCCACACATCAGGGTTGTAATAAAAGATGTTCTCATGAAATTCCTATTGAGATATGACTATGGATATATAAGGGGTAGACCCTATGACCTAAAAAAAGTTATGTTTGTTAATGAAGGACATTTCGAAAGGGACTCTAGCTTAGCACCGAGTGAAGTAGAAGTGAGGAGTCTCCTTTCGCACATAGGGAAGGTAGGTTAAATAATGTACTCATGATATTGGATAATATAATCCATGTAGCATAAAGAGGGTCCCAAACACATCTCCTAGTTCTTGAACTATGTTGCCTCCATAGGAATACTAGCTAGTGGATCCACATAGATGTTATTTTCATGTTTTGGTACTACCTTGGAAAGTAGTTCACCTTCTTTTGGTGTAGGCTTCCATGAAACCAGATTCCACATTGGCTCATGTGACCTTTGTCGGTTAAGGCAAGATGTTCGCAAAAGTAAAATGAAGTAATAGTGTGAACTCTAACTAGGGCGACCTAGGGGGTTTGACTTAGTGTAGGTAGGGGTATAAGACTCTACCTATATATTGAACTAGTTGAACTTGAGGGAAGTATTGGGAGGTTGTTCTTATGTGTAATAAAGTAGATGATATGAATATGTTGACTTTACATGTTAATGACCTTATATTATGTTAGTTTCATTTATGAACATGCTATTGCCCTATGTTTATAGATATGATGATTATTCCTCTTAATGCTATGTTATATCATGTTAGACTTTGCTTATGGTCTTTTGTTGGGTTTACTTGGTTGAGTAAGGTTATGGGGTTTTACTTAGTCATTTCACTTGTGGACTTGATGTTGGGTTATGAGTAATGGTCGTGTATGTATGATAATATTATGAACTCTTCTACATTATTGGTTGTTATATCTTGATATTGAAGTTGGGTTGATCATGTATTAAATTATGATATTAATCATGTTGACTTGGTTATACCTGATGATATTGGTCTTGTGTAGAATATGATATTGTCTTAATGAATATGTGGTTATTGTCTTACATGAGTACTTGATTATGCATAAGTCTTTTCGAAGTAGCTTGGCATGGTTTTGAACTAATGTCATTTTTAATATTATTTCAAAATTGTGTGTGCATATGATCCTATACTTAGTACAAGTGATATGCTAACCCCATTTTTCCATTTTCCCCCAATATCTTAGGTTTCGGTCATTGAAGGGTTCATGATAACTTTTGAAGGAAGGCTTGGATATTTTTACAAGTGTGGGTATGTCCTCATGTTTCGAGGATTATGGCTTTATAGCATTCTACCTATGTTACATTTTAATTGTCTAAACACAATCATTTAACTCATGTTGTTTCAAGACATTGTTGTAAGCCCTAAGTGACACTTTTACATTTGTGTAAGGGCTATGCCCTTATTATTTTATTATTTTTAGATGGTTTAATATAAGTCGTCCCTTTTAAGACTACATTATGTATGTTGTCTATATGTGTCATTAAAGTAGAAGACCATGTAATCTTCTTATGCGAGGAGTGTATGTATACTCATTATAAATATATTATGTGTAAGTGAGAGGTCTAAGTTTTCATATCTGGAAGCACCCCGTAGACGTAATCACCGTCGTTGTCCTCTTTGAGGACTAAGACTAGCCTCTTAGTTTAAAGCATTACATTCATAGGTTAAAATGCAGAAATTTTAAAAACATTACTTCTATAATAATGTTTACATAAATCTCTACATACACATAACATTTATATCGAGTATATGTAGACCCTTCGTATAGAAAGATTACTTAGTCTTCTACTTTTATTGCACATAGATATATATATGAAATATAATATAGTCTCAAAAGCGTGTCTCGTCTCATAACCATCAAACAAAAGTATAATAATTTAGGTCGAGACCATACATCAATATAACAAGAACACGGATGGGTCGTATAATGTTTATTATCCAAATGAAAAGGAAAGAACATAAGAGTGTTAATACTAAAACAACTTTATAAGCTTGATAGTGGCATTGCCCTCGGAAAGTGAGGACCTACCCAACTTGGATGATTGAGAATTCCAAGTCTTCTTCAAAGTCGTGTCAAAATCCCTTCAATGACCGGAGCCTAAAATGTTGGGGAAAAGAAAGAAATAGGGTTAGTACACCACTTGTACTAAGTATGAGACCATATGCGCATATATCATGCAATCATGCCAAAATTGGACAATAAACTAAACTATGCAATTTACTTTGAAAACATTTATGCACATTCAACAAGATCATACCATCATACTAATCAATAAGACATATTTTATAAGTCATAGACATGCACATCACAAGACAAACGATTCAAAGTATAGTCAAGTCAATGAACATATCAACATACTTGCATATATAATCAAGACCACTCTATCATCAAGTCGTAATATAAACAAGCATGAATTGGAGTATATTTCAACATAACCTAAGAAAGAACATTACTCATGAACCTCTTTAAGTCCACTTTTGCAATAACTAAGCAAAGCACCATAACCTTACATAATCAAGTAAACCTAGCAAGAATCATAACCAATGTCCAATTTCACATAATATGACATTAAGAGTACATACTATCATACTTTCGGAATATAGACCAAATACATGTTCATAAGTGTAATCAACATCACATAATGTCATTAACATGTAAGATCATCATATACATATCATTTATTTATAAGCATATACATACATAAGAACAACCTCCTAACGCTTCCATCAAGGCAAACAATGCAAGCCATAGGTAGAGTCCATATACCTACCTAGGCTAAGTCAAACCTATTAATTCACCTTTATTGGTTTATACTTCATTACTTCATTTTAATTAAGGGAACACTTGCCTTAACCGACATAGACAACAAAAGCTAAGTGTGGAATTTGGAGTTGTAAAACCTTACAACGATGGAAGGTTGTCTACCGACCAAAGTAAAATCAAACATAAACGTAGCTTTCTAGGGGGATGCACTAGCTAGTCTTCCTATTGGGGAAACATAGTTCAAGAACTAAGAGATTAGCACATAGAAGTACTTGATAATGGGACTTTCCAAAAGAACTTAATTAGCACATAGAAGTCCCATTATCAAGTTCGTATTATATCTTTATTAATAATCATAGTTTAATGTAATCACCAGCATCATCATAGCTTAATAAGAATTTCATGAGCATAATCCTTTATTTACAATTCATACATGTGAGATTAGCACATTTACATAGTAACATCATATTAAGGCGCATTGGTAAATCAACACCATCCTTATAACATTTACATCTCAGCCAACACCTCACAACCATAGTCAAGACATTTCAATTCAACCTCATACCAACCCTGTCAATCCTAATACAAGGCATAATTCAATACAACATCATTACTTAACCACAAGTGACCATAATTGAAGTAAGGAATAGGGATCACAAGACTTACCAAGTCTCATTCATAATCCATCATTAAGGACATACCATCAAACCTTAAATAAACCTAATAAGGGTGTAATATAATCATACAACAATAAACAACATGATAACAAGGCTAATTGAAGTACGACATCACAATCCATTACTTGTTCATAGCTTAAGATAAAAGACTTAGGTCAAAGTCATAATCTATATCAATTACTCAAGAACTAGAATAATAGAACTATATTTCACCCTAATATATTCATAATTATTACAATATCATCTTCTAGTAGTAATTAAACCAATAACCAATTCAATTGAACCAACATTACATAATTCATAAAAGATCATAACCTAGGATTAAGGGGAATATGACCCATCCTCTACAAACTAGACCATTCCATCAACAAATAACACATTGAGTTAAAATACATGTTAATATATTCATAATATCCAAAATAAATCATAAAAGATTCAATTCACAAGATCAATTTCGAGATTCGGATAGATCCACATGGAAACAAAACTTTTGAAATAAATTTGATGGAACCCTTTGAGAAAATAGGTCTCAAAGGTGAAAGAAATCCCATACCTCAATGATTGATGAATATTTATGGAGAAACATGACACTTTGAAACCCTTTAACCCACCGCTATCTTGGTATTCAATGGGGTTTCTTTGGGGTAGAGAAAGAAGAGAGAAGGAAAATAGTTTTTGGGTTTGGGAACAATGAGAGCTTAAGTTACTCTAATTAGGTTAGAGGTTTTATATAGGTTGTTAACTAACTTAACTATACATCACTTAACCCCCAATTAATTAATTAACCCCTTAATTAATTGAAATCAACTTAAAATGTATAGCAACTCAGGCCCTCACTAACAAGACCCCGATTAACTATCCATCGGTGAGACGATGGCAGTAGGACACTCTATCTTGTTAATTAGTCGTTTTGGTCAGAGACTGGTCAAAAACCAGTCTCGATGAAAATGACTAAGTTTTCATAGACAAGGAAGTTGATGCCCCGTCTATTGACACACTGATCATCGATTACAAGTAATGGGTCACACTGCCTTGGGCTGTCCTTTGACCCCATAAGTTAGCGTCCTCCTTAAGAGCCCTTGTTTTTTCCTTGAGGAGTCATGCCCGAACATTTCGACTATGAATTAACTATGATACGTTTTAGACACCCTTCCACAAAAATTCATCATTTTCCGTCTCCTAAAAACTAATCAAAAACACTAAGGCACGCTAGTACCTAATTGAACTATTTTCTGGACGTCATGGACTTTCTTGGACGTTTTGAATTTTAAACTTCCTAAATGACTTATATTGATTAAAATATAATATAAAATAGTGTCTAGACTTCTTGACACTTATGTTAGGCTCTAGAACATGTCTACGATTTGTGAAGTGTTATATTATTCCCCCCTTTAGGAACATTCGTCCTCGAATGACAGAAAAATCTTTTGAAAGGAAGGAATAGACTCAAGACTAGCAACCCAACCAACAAAAATACATTGAATAATTAATTAAAACATCAATCATGACATTTACACAAGTAAATTTAATAACTTAAATTAGATCACATAGGGCTCAAAATCAAATTATGAGGAATTTTTTTGTCACAGCAACTACATGAGCTCAACATATCATATACGAGTCAATTATTAAGAAAAACTTAATTTACCAATATGATACATATCATTTCATAAAGACTCATAATATAAAAATCCACAACATAACTCAAAACAAGAAGGATTGTAATTTTCAAGTCAATATGCACAATTTCACTGTGATTTCACTATAATGACCACCAAAAATGCACATTTTGCAGAACTTTACCAAAAATCAAGAAACTTCAATTTTTAGTCATTATTTTTATTATTAATAGGAATAATTAACCTTAGTTATCAAATATATGAGGGTAACGGGACTTCATATCAGCCTCAGCCTCCCATATCGCACCCTTAACAAGGTGATTCTTCCATAACACCTTTACGGAAGCCACCTCCTTGTTCCTTAACTACTTCACTTGCCTATCAAAGATTTGAACTGGAACTTCCTCATAAGAGAGGTTATTCTTTACCCCATTACCCTCAATAGCAAAGATCTACTCGGGATAACCGATACACTTCTTAAGCATAAAATATGGAACAACGTATAAATCGAAATCAATTCATTAGGGAGTTTAAATTCATAGTCAACCTTTCCAACTCTTTGAAAGATTTCATAGGGGCCCACATAATGCGGACTTAAATTCCCTTTCTTGCCAAATCTAACCACCTATTTGATAGGCGATATTTTCTAATACACTTTATCATCTTCTTCAAACTCTAATTCCCTTCTCCAATGATTGGCATTAGACTTTTGCGGAACATAGGTTCTTTGCAACCAGTTCCTCATGATATGAACCTTCTCTAAGGTCTTATAAATAAATTCGGGACCTAAAAGTGAATACTCACCCATTTCAAACCATCTAATTGGAGATATACATATCCTAACATACAAGGTTCCATAAGGAGCCATAGATATAGATGAATGGTAGCTATTGTTGTAAGCAAACTCCACCAAAGGCAAATGTTTATCCCAATTTTCCTTGAAATCAATTATACAAGATCTAATAATATCCTCAAGAGTTTGAAATCAATTATACAAGATCTAATAATATCCTTAAGTGTTTTAATAGTACGCTCTGCTTGACCATCCATTTGAGGGTGAAAACGGTGCTTAACTTCACCTTGGTACCCAACCTGTATTGGAATAACCTCCAAAACCTATATGTGAATTGTGCACCCCTATCCGAAATGATGGATAACACAATACCATGGAGAAACACAATCTCATCAATGAATATTTTTACATAATCCTCTACGGAATACGTAGACTTGACCGGAATAAAGTAAGTGGATTTGGTCAACCTATCCACAACCACCTGTATAGTGTCGTATTGCTTTTGTGTCCGAGGCAATACTAACTCAAAATCCATATTTATCTATTTCCATTTACAAGTAGGAACTTTGATTTCTTGAAGTAAACCATCCATTTTTTGGTGTTCAGCTTTCACTTGTTGGACATTTGGACATTTTGCAACATATTCCGCTATGTCATTTTTCAAATCTTCCCACCAAAACACTTCCCTAAGGTCATGGTATATCGTAGTTAAACAAAAATGAATGGAGTAACAGGACCCATGAGCTTCCTCAAGAATCGGATTCCTCAAACCATCTACACTGGGAACACACAACCTTCCTTGATACCTCAAGACACCATCCCTCCTAAGGAGAATGACTCATTATGTTTGCTAAGAATCGATTCATTCAACTCTATCAATGATTGATCAAGATGTTGTTTGGACTTCACCTCAACTAGAAGTGCTGGCTTGGAGTTATGATGGACCATAAAACCACCATTTAGTGAATCTTCCAAGCTAACACCAAAGCTAGCCAACGTATGAAGATCTTTAACTAGTTCTTTCTTGGATTCCTCTACATGAGACACACTACCCATGGTCATACTACTTAGAGCATCCAACACCATATTGGCCTTGCAAGGATGGTAGAGAACACTCATGTCGTAATCATTCAACAATTCCAACCACCTTCTTTGTCGGAGATTCAACTCTTTTTGAGTAAACACATATTGTAGACTCTTGTGGTCGATATACACATCAACATGAACACCAATCAATCAAACATAATTATCCACTCAAACAAGTAATATGTATACCAACATACTTGAACCAATGATTTACTACAACTCTATCATCAAGGAATAATATCACAAGCATGGCTTAGACTTAATATATCATAATAAGCAAGACAAGTACTCATGAATCCTTATCAAGTCAACAAGTGCAATGACCAATCAAAGATCCATAACCTTACTCAATCAAGTAACCCCAACAAGAAACCATACTCAATGTCCAACTCCAAAAAGTATAACAATTAGATATACATTTCATCGTATTTTAACCATATAACCCAACACATACCCATAAGTGAACTAATCAACATATAGTATCAACAATGTGCAATTTCATTATGTACATATCATATATTATCATAATATAATGATATATAAGAACATCCTCGTAAGACTCCCTTCAAGGCTAACTAGTGCAATGCTTAGGTAGAGTCCCATACCCCTACCTAGACTAATCTAGACACGTTAGATTATCCAAGTTAGAGTTCAAGTCCTTTAATTCATTTTACCTTTTGGGAACATCTTGCCCTAATCGACATAGACCACATGAGCTAGTGTGGAATCCGGTGTCATGAAACCCTATAACCAAAGAAGGCGGACTACTTTTCAAGGTAGTATCAAAATATAAAACATAGCAACTACATTGATCTACTACTTAGTATTCCTATAGGGCCAACATAGTTCAAGAACTAGGAGATATAGTTGGGATCCTCTTTATGCCACATACATTATAGTCTCCAATATCAATAGTAATGTAGTACTCCTACCTTCCCTAAGTGGAAAAGGACACTCCTCAATCTAGTTCACTCGGTGCAAAGCTAGAGTCCCTTTTTGAAATGTCTTTAAGCCTGTAATTATCAACCATAGCTTAGTTTAGGTCATAGGGTCTACCCCTTGTATAATCATCATCATCAATAGCTCAATATGAACTGTATGAGTATAATCCTTTCACCACAATTCATATAGGTGTGGTTACACATTACATATAAATTCATAATAAGAAACATTGGTATACATAACCATCCTTATAACATTTACATCTTAATCAACCTCACAACCATAATCAAGATATTTCAATTCAACATCATACCACCCTATCATTCTAATATAAGTCATACTCCAATATAACATCATGACTTAACCACCATTAATCACAATTGGAAGTAAAGATAGAGATTCTAAGACTTACCAAGTCTTCCTCATAGTTCATTATTTAGGCCTTACCATAAAACCACAATTCAATCCAATTAAGATGTTCAACATCATAATGAAATATTTAATTAATATATGACAGTAGATCAAGTATTAATTAGGCTCCACAACCTAACATTCACAACATCAATTTCGTAATTGGATGAAACCCACATGAAAACTCAATTTTTGAAATCCATTTTTAAGGAACCCTTTGAGGAAAGGTCTCAAAGGTGAATTAGATCACATACCTTAACGTTTGATGAAGATTTTATGGTGAAATCATCCCTTCCATTCCCCAAAACCTCCCCCTAGCTTGTCTTCAATGGTTGCTTCCAAATATATAGACAAAGAATAGAGAAGGGAGAGAGTTTATTTTGGTGAGTCGTGTTTAGATTAATGATAGTTGAGGTCTTTATAGAGGAAGTTAATTAACTTAGTTAGACTCACTTAAACCCCTAATTAACCTCCTAAACCCTTAAATAATTAAATGAACCAACATTGAAACATGCAGGAAAACTTTGACAAACCATCACTGATGGAACACTGTCAACGGGCCGTGTGTGAGTCGGCGGGTGGTTCCCCCTCCATCCTGCACAACCATCATCTTGGTCAGAGACTTGAGCAGGCGGAGGCTTCCTTCATTTTTTAAGTATTTATTGACGGTTGTAAATGATGCCCCGTGAATCCATACACGGATCGTTGCCTTCATCTCGTCGATGCACACTGCCTAGGTAGTGTTGACATCAACTTGCAAGGGTCTCCACAAGGGCCATTGGTTGGTCGTTGGGGAGTCATACCGTGACGTTTCGACCATGAATCACCTTAAACACAGATTGTTCACCCTTCCACCTAATTTCATGGATATTTCGACTCCTAAAATGTAGTCAAATAGGCTTAGGCACGGTAGTACCCCTTAGACCTAGTTTCTGAACGTCACAGGCATTCTTGGATGTTTTGGTTCTTACACTTCCTAAATTACCTATATTCACTAAAATAGGACATAAAACAACTATTATACCCCATCTAACCTTCGTTAGTCTCTAAGACTCGTCATGGATTTTCAAAATTCATTATTCTAAAATCAAAACCCAAAACCTCTAAAGAGCTTTCTAGAACTCCATTGAAGCTTGAAGGTTGATTTCTCCAAAAAATTGTATCAATTATCGAGGATTAATATCAGTTAAGGTATGATTTTTCATCCTTGGAACTCTTTTCTTCAATGATCCAATCTTCAAAGAATTTTTCACTCAAAAGATGAGTTTTGTAAATTGAAATCTATCCATGGGTTCTTGCATTAAAGGTTTTGAATCATTTAATATTGATTGAATTATTGTTAATTAGATGATTTTAAATTAAAATCTTTATGAACCCATGCAAAACCTATATTTTTCAAATTGTCTATATTATGGGTGTCATGATGATGTCTCAATGCTTATGAATTCTCTAGTGTAGTTTTCCTTGGGTTATTGAATGATGTAAGAATTTTATTAGATTAATGTATAGTTTGTATTATATTGATAAATATATATTTAATTAATGTAGATTTATTGAGTATTATGATTTTTGTATTGAATTGATGATCATGGCCATGGGTAAGGGCCTTTTGGTATCGTATTGGATGATTTAGCTGTGGATTGAAGTGGAGAGAATGAATTGGTGGTACTATGCCCTAATTCTCATTATATTATGTAAATTAGGTTTTTATTGGTATGGTCCACTTATGGTAGCGATTCTATGTGCTTTACTTTTAAATTATGTGGCCTCGTCGGCATTACTTTATAAATTATGATGATAATGTCCTTGTCGACATTAATTGATATATTAGGATGATTTGTGTAGTTTATTTATGTGAAGTATGATCATAACCATCTACTAGTCAGTAATGTGAAAGTATGTGTTTCTTCTATTGATATTAGGTGATCATGTTAGACTATGACTATGTCCTTATGTGTGTAGTCTTATAGTTGATGCATGATTTTTCTTAATTTGATATATGATTCGTGTGATGGTTATGTTGATGATCCTATTGTAGGGTATAGTGTGACCCAAAGTTGGCTTGATTGTTCTTATGTTCTACTTGAAAGATATGTTATATGTGATAAGGTAAAGTATTGATGTATCTTGGTTAGGTAGACTTAAGTACATCTTATTAAAGCATGAATTATATGTGAATATGTCATCTCTTGACTAGGTAAGCTTAGTGCACCCTTGTCTTGTATATGAGATCTTGAACTATGTAAAGAAGGTTATTATGCGGAACCTTTTTGAAGGAAGGTTATGATATCCTAAAGTTGAAATTCGTAACGGTATCCTTCTTGTGTTAATGATGGACTTACGGATTGATTGGATGGAACGACATGAGATCATCCTTAGGAACTCCTTTGAGCTATTTTCTTGACCATTGTAAGGAAACCCTAGGGGACCTCTTTGGTAAGGTGATTGTGATTGGGTTATGAACTAGATATGGAACCTCATGTGATTCTTTATTGAAATACTCTATGAGAACAAAGGCTAGCACTGAGCGAGTATGGTTTGGGATGTAGCTCTAGTGAAGGATTAAACTAGAGTACAAAGAAACCCTTCATATTCCTTAACCATGAGCCTACATAGGAGGTGTCCAAGTTCTACCATTGTCAAGTGGAACACCCTCATCATAGTATGTCACAAATCAATATTCAATGCCTAACTACCATGGCATGTGTCAGTTATTTCCTATTATCATCATATGGAATACCTACTAGCATTGGAGAAGTTCTATGAAGTTTAGGTGGTGGTATGGGACGCCATCTTGACATTGCACAATAGGCTTTGAAGATATTAGAGAGTGAGTCCCTAGGTATTTTCCAAGACTATTACTTGAATCTCCTTATGTGATGAGTATCTCTTAATGAACTAATGAAGATAATGACTTAAGATGGAAATCATTTAAAGGAATACGTACTTACATAGAGTAGTTAAGGGTTGTCTAGTTAAGGTGTGAAGGGGGCATATGAATGGTCACTTTATGTCTTACCTAGGTATGTCTTAAGAATGACTTTATATATGAAAGTTGGTTGATACATTAGACATGATCTAAACATAGGTAGTCTTGAGGATTATTTAGGTAATCTTGGAGAGGTCAAGTATGGGCATTCTCTTCTTGATTTACTTAAGTAAGTCTTTTGTAACCTTTGGGAAGAGGGCGTCACATTATATATATGTTATGTTTTGAAATGAGAATGATTCTATCTTAGGTAGTCTAAAAGATCTCTTTGGTATGTGTGAAGGAATTCTATGGGTGGTCTCTTCACAACTCACTCAAGTGAACCTTAGAATCACCTTTGGTAGAAGGATCTCATGTTATGTGTTCTTGTGTATTGTGAGAGTATTTGTCTCAATAAGGGTAATCTTAAGGATCATTTAGGTGTGCAAAGAGTCAGTGCATGGGCAGTCTCTCTTTGTCTTACATAGGTAAGTCTTAGGTAACTTTTGGTGAGAGGATTGCATACTAAATTTGTTCACTGGAAAGTTGAGCTTAGTTCACTGTAATGTAGAATTAGTTCACTGTAACATGGCTTGGCGTACTATAATATTCCTTAATGTTTGAGAAAAATTTTACGTGATATCTTATGTGTTTCTAAGGTGTTAAATTTTGTCCTGATGCTTAGGATATGAAGTTTTAAATAGAAATAGCATATTTCCATTAATTGTCCTTTTTCATAATTATATGCATTATTTCATACTTAGTATAAGTGTTTGTACTAATTCCATATGTTTTGTTATATCTAAAGGTGAGGTGGAAGGTGAGAAGGGTCTTGAAGATAATCTTGGAATCTAGTTATCGTTCAAGCAAATTTGAAGTATGCCCTCAGTTGACTCGAGGGTAGAGTGATCTTTAGACTTCTTATTTCAAAGTATTGTAGTAGACATTAGATTGTTTGTTATATTTGTATTATATGGGTGTTGTCCCAAGTGTTCTTGAGTCTAAGATTTACATATGTTGAGACTTAATTTTTTTCTATGATTTTAATATGAAGAGATATTTTAAGACATTTCGTGTGAAAAGTTTTAATACCGCACTAATTTTCATAAATGTATGCAATGAGTGATGTCAAAGGCTTATACAAGACCTCATAGAGGTCAAGTACGTTGTGCCATAATCTAAGAATACCCTAACTTCTAGGGTATACATGCGGGTCATGACAAATGGTGTGGGGGCTAGTTCAGATACCTTAAGTTTCCTTAACTCATGTAGCCAATGTAGATAGAAATTTCATAAGTTTTAGATTATTCCTTAAGGTGTTTTAGCATAGACTAGTATATATACTTAGTTGATAGATTAAATACATCGGCAAAGTATAGGACAATTTTGGCAACGATGGGAGACATTGTATCATCACACAGTTCATAGTAATAGTTGTAGGTTAGAGAAACTCCCACATATATATTTTGTATTCTTATGTACACACAATTTACTTTGTATTTTCATATACAAGTAGAGTTTATCAGGTATCCTTGCATACAAACTGAGTTACATGGTATTGATTTAAAAGCTTTCGATATATAGCATATGTATTTTTCTTTATATTGATTATCCAGAGTTGAGTACTCAGAGTCAACTATCTTATTACTGACTTGAGCCTTATTTCAGTGAGTTGAATATATTATCATTGAGTTGAACTATATTTTTTTTATACTTGAGGTGAGTATAAGATGAGTGAGTTGAGTTGAGGTGAGTATATTTCCTTTTTATCACGTTCAACCTTATGTTTATGCTTTAGAATTCCCCATACATGCTCGTAATTCCCCATACATGCTCGTACAATCCACGTAAAGAGTCATTTAGCTGGCATCGTTTCATGATGCAGATTCATATATTCAGAGTCTTCAGCATAAGTTTCATTGATATCATATGGAGTTCGAGTTATCTGTGTTGAGCCTCCATTATATTGGAGAATTTTCTTTACTCTTTAGTTTTGTTAGGACGTCATGGGCCTTGTCCCGACTTCCATCTTTGTCATTTAGAAGCTTCATAGATTGACGCTAGAGTTTGAGAAGTTTGTTTCATTTTTCTTTATAATGTTTTCAAGACTTGTGTTGCCGAGTTTTGGCTAGTTTGATATACAATTATATTATGAGTTAATTATTAGAGTTCCAATGAATTATATTATATTTAAGATTTGAATACTTGAGTTATCGTTATGTTGATCGTCACTTAGGATCTGAGTTTACTTGGGGAGCAACAATGGTTCTCGAGTGCCGGCCACGTCTAAGGTAAAAGCTTGGTTTGTGAAAAATTTGGTAGCAGAGCATAGAGTTCAAGTGTCCTAGGTTTCTACTCAGCCATGTCATGTAGGATCTAATTAATGGTTGTGATGGACCCACTTATATATATATGATAGACTACAAACATTTAAGAAAAGTTTCATACTCTGAATAGTGTAATAGGGCTATGTGATAAAGGCATATTTTAACTTGTGCATTAGTATATCCATTCGACTAACGATAATACTAGAGGTTGTTGAAAAGAAAAGTCAGTCCATTATCAAGGATATTGTTCATCGAGAAAATCTTGAGGAAGTTATTTGACTGTAAAGGGGATTGAGAGAAGCCCATATGCGCAACAGTGTTTATTTTCAAAGGACTGCACCCATTTTCTTATGAATTCTGTCTTTGACCTAAAAGCAAGTTGTATTATCTTCTCTAATACCGATTTCAAATAAGATCCTTATGAGGAAGTATTTTTAGATAATGGGTAGTTTTTTTTCCCTAAAAGATTGTATGAGTTACAAGATCATGAGAAATAGCCGTGAAAGTGCCCAGATTAAGGGAAAGTATGTGGAGGTATAGAGACCTATGAAAGGGAGTTGGTAATGGGGCATATTATGTTATTATAGTCATGCACACAATAAGTTATTGTTGAGTAGTTTTGCCTTATGGGTGGACTAAGAAGAGACAAGTTGTGAAGATCTCATGATAGGAGGTAGAGTAAGAATTACTAGTCAAGATGAGATATAATATATATACTTTTAACTAGAATATAGTTAAGGCCTAGGTTCCATCTTGTTAGATGCGGCTAAATATATGTGTTAACTAGAAGCACAAAGTATTGATGAAGTGATAGACTTATGATTTGCTTGAGAGGGTCATGATGTTTTGAAGTTTATAGAATTGATTAAGTAATGAGGTGTAGTCTAGTCGGAGAGAAATCATAATTATATTTGGTTTTGATAATGATTAGTAAGCTTGATTTGACATAATTGTCATGATCTACACAATCGAAACACGAGGGTGATGATGTTGGTGAGATATGATCTCGTAGACTTGACACTGAGTAGGTGAGGAATTGAGATGTTAGCTGCAATAAATGTGAGTGGTACAAGTGAAACACCATAACCTTTAGATAAGGATAGTGAATTTTGGCTAAGTTACAAGAGTAAAAAGAGCATTGTACTGAGAGGGCATGCAATTAGAAAGAGATGTTACTACCTACTTATACAGAGTTCGACAACCATGAGATAAGCCTCTCTCTATTCTTAGAGTAAAAGAAGATGTAGACCATTTCATGATAACGACATATGTCTATACTTTTCAAGAGTCCTCTTTAGACCTAAATGGGAGATGATGAGATAATAAATCAAGTCAAGTTCTTTAGAATAAGACAGTAATGAGCTTTAAAGAGTATGGGAGATAACTTTTCAAAGGTCTTGTAGTAGTGAAGTTATGTTAAAAGGATAAGGGTAATGATCTATTCATGAAGATGATGGTGTGAGAATTCCATCTAAGGTTTTAAAAAAGAAGGATGAGGTTTTACTATGAGGAATAGTTAAATGAGAGCCCTTATATGGTTTCGAGGGAGATGGTTAGTAGGATTCCATGGATTTATCGGAGTACTAATCTCTAATATAGTAAGATCATACCATTATTAAGATCATACCATTATACTTAGACCTAAGTAAGAGTAACCCGTTCCATACCATGTCCAGTCGTAATTCGAGGACAAATGATCCCAAAGAGGAGATATTGTAACACCTTGAAATATTTTTGAGCTAAGACAATCCTTCATAGGATTATGTTTTTACCAACAAATATAAATTTTTCTTAAATGTTAAGGTTACTAGATGTAGCACGTTGATTTCAAAAAAAATTAAAGGGAATTCGTTAAAATAATTCGTAAGTTCTTTTATGGTTTAAGTAAACATTAAACAACCGTACATCTCAGAATAAGATGATTTGTGTGTTCCATTAGATGAAAAATGAAAGGTTTTTGAATTATCTTTCCAACAGAACTAAGTTTCATAAATTTTAAGCTCGTATAAGGGAGATATGCCCATTTGAAGTGGGGTTATCCATATAAGAAAAGTTACCCGAAAATTGTAAGGGGGTATTTTGGTCTTTTCCTTACCCATTCTGAATTAATTTGTTTTTAGTAAGAGTAAAGGTATAAATCTAAGAGTTTCAGTTTTATAATCCTAATATACGTCTAGGGTTTTCATTGAGAATTCAAGCAGAGAAAAGATATAAGGATTGAGGCGTTCGTCGGGGTTCTTGAGATTTTTTGAGGATTTTCAATAGGTTTGATCCCTAAGAGATATCTAATCTTCCATAGAGTTGGGTTCGTTCATACATGTGTAACGTGTTTTTCATATTCAAATTCGTCCATAAATATTGCAAGATTTATGTTCTTGAAAGTCTTCTTGAAGTTTCATTCTAAATCTTGTTTTGTTGGGATTTTGATGAATTCTTGAGATGACAGTGAGTGTTTTGAGGGATATATTGATTAAATTAGATGGTAATTATGTTGAGTAATCAAATACAAGTGATTGGGGAAGAAACCATTTGATTCTAAGCAAATTAGGATCGAAGACGAGTAAAAAAAGATCGGGCAGAAAAGAAGGATGTGAAATTTTCTATCCAAGTCGTTGAGAGAAGTGGACTGCACTATCTGAAATCGTGATAAAATATTATACATCATCTCCACATAGAGGAAATGCTCTCCAGAAAATGTTTTTCAACAATTTCTTTTGATTAACCATCTAAAATACTTTTATCAACTCAATATCTTTCCTATCTCAAATCATAAGCTTGAATTCATAATTCAAATTCAAGGTAGAGTTAAGAGTTAAGACTCGAGAGTTTTTCCCAGCATTTGACATAGTCAATTTGAGTCATTTGATGAGTCTCCTACAAATTAAATAACATGTTACAAGACTTTAGCAAGTGATTGTTAGAATGAGGAGAATTTATTCTTGAGTCGAATTTTTCATCGCAATATCCTTCATATCATGAACACAACTGTGGAATTCATGATTCACATTCAAGGAAGAGTTAAACGTACTGTTCGAAAAAGTCTTCAAGTTCAATTATGGATCCTTTGATATCAACTGCCGATTTGAGCTATTTTGAGGAAGTAAGTATGAGAATGAGAAGAGTTGTATACATGAGTTCCATATTGTTATTCATACCCTTAAGTTGCGTCATTCATTCCCAATAATCCGCATAAACTCAATAAGTTGAGCACCTTCGAGAGGACTAGTATGTTAAATATTTTATGTCTTGAGTATTAAGCTCCTAATTCTTTTTGAGATTTTATTTATATCATTGGACTATTACTGTCACGACCTAAGAGAACCCCCTAGTCGTAACCTTCGTCTTCGTCCTCGGAGAATCCTTAGACAAGCCTTTGAATACATCATTATATCATAGATAGAACAAAAAGTGAAAATTAAAACTTTTCATTTGAAGTTCTACTTCACTTCGCATATACCAAAAATAGAATCCTTGTCTCACATATCAATCTAAACATAAGAGTATGAGAATTGGTAGTTAGCCCTTACATCAAAATAAGTCTTATAATAGGAGTGAAAATATAGTCTCTGAATAAGTAAAATGAAACAAGAATTGATCATCTCCATCCCTGTACATGAGGACTCACCGACTTGGGGATAACAATTTAAGTTCTTCAAGAAAGGACTAGAAACTCTTCAATGGCCCGAACCTACACTTTGTGTAGAAAATAGGAGAAATATGAGTTAGTACAAACCACATGTACTAAGTATGGATACATATGCAAGAAAAAAACATTTGGAATCTTGAACAAAGGAACAATTTTGTTTATAAGTATGTTAAGTTCACTTTAAAAGCCTTTATGCACAACCCCAGAACATACACAAGTTCATATCACAACAAGAATAACAAGAAATATTTGTATTCATTTTAAGAAAAACATCATAATAAAGTTGTAATTAACATTTTATGTTTAGATTCCATTTCATCGATACATCACAATACCGTACTCACAACCCTAATTCAACTCTAATAGTGCAATGTGTATGTGAAGCCCCATAACCCCAAAAAAACAAAGTAAACTAATAGAAAGATCATAAGCATTGTATTTTACCTCATACCTCATCATAACAAGTGTAGTCAATATCATGCACAAAATTTTTGACCAACATCATGTATATTAAGTGAAACCAACATCATAAATTTCATATATACATAAAAAACCTACCCTAGAATTCCCTTCAAGGTTAACGTGTGCAATGTATATGTAAAGTCCCATACCCTCACCTACACTAAGTAACACCTTTTAAGTCGTCCTATATAGTGTTCATCTTCTTACATTCATTCATTCATTTTAAAATAGGGGAAACTTCGCCATAAATGAAATAGACCATCTGAGCTAACATGGAACCCGATGTCAACCCCTAACACAAAAAGGAGGATGTCCTACTATCCAAGATATGGCATATATTTTTCATATAGCATCGAGGTGGATCCACTAGATATGGTTCATATGGGGGAACATAGTTAAGGAACTCAGAGGTTGTTACTAGAAACCCTCTTTATGCTAAGAGAACATAGTGTGAACATCCCTTCCTTTGTGAAAGAACACCTCTCAATGTCAAATTCACTCGGTGCGAAGCTAAATTCTCTTTTTGAAGTATTTTTAAGTCTTGCTTAACATAAAATCATAATATAGCTCTTTGGAGTTTAACCCCTCATATAACATGTTCATAGCTTGTAGGTTATAGGATAAGAAAGCCCTTTTAGCACAAATAACATCATGTGAGATCATTACATCGTAGAATAGTCATAAGTTGTACATGTGAATTATCTTCAACCCCTAATAATAGTTTATCTTGAATCATATAAAAACCATCATATTCATATCATTATCATACATTCATAACTTCTTCATTAATACTCCAATTAACCAATATTACCAAAGATAAGACAACAATAATACAATAGCATGTTCATGACCTTGAAGATCTTACCAATGGCTTCCCCAAAACCATTTGAAGACATAATCCCAAATCAATGATACCCATAAAATCAATTATCATCATCATACAATAGTAAATTATACAAGAATGTATTCAATTGCATCACCTCTATCATTAATCAACACAATTCAAGAGTTAGGGTTGCTAGAACAGAACCTTCATGGGTTCTTAAGAAATTAGGTCAAACCCAAACAATAGATAATATAAGGCAGGTCATACAATAATAACACAATTAACACCAATATAACAATTGATACATGCATCATCTTCAACCAATTCACCAAATAAGATACAAGATTTATGAAATTGAGGAAGAACATGGGTCCAAGGGATTTTCAAGTTAACAACAACAATTACCTATAATCATACACTTAAAAAACCCTAATTGATCATATTTCATCATAAATGATTCTACAATTTCGATTTTGAAAGAAGACCTATGTGTAGAGAAAAACTCTTGATTTTGGGGGATTATGAAAAAATATTTGAATGGAACTCTTGGGAAAAGGAATACCAAGAAAGAAACAATCCATACCTTTGTGAAGAATTAGACATAAAATTGAGTAGAATACTTGGATAATTGATCTTCTTCTTAGAGCTTCAATGTTCTTCAATAGAGGTTTGGGTAGAGAGTGAAGTGGACCAACTAGGTTTTCAATTTCTTTATTTGTTTTGGATGGGTAAAAGTGAAGTAAAAATGACTTAAAATCAACATATACCCATCAAAATCAACATATACCCATCCTCTAAAATAACCAAAACACCTCGCTTAGTTTGGTTTTTTTAAAGTCAAACTTGACTGTAATTTTCAGAATTTTCATCACGGAGATGTTCCCCAAGTTTTTTTTGAAATAAACTTTGGGAAAGTAGAGTTCGCGATACGTCAACGATTAGGATCTAAAATTTTTCATTGGTGGAGCTAGTCCATGACGCAGACATTCTCCCTCTATATAGAAAGATGGCTGCCTTAGGCAGCTTGTGGCCACATGTTGGGTCCTCCTCACGGACCCCTAGGGTGGTCCTTGGAGGGTCTAAGTTGGAAGTTTTGATCTTAATAATATTATTTTACCTATTTAAAGAATTGTTGCAAGTATTACTCTTCATAGGACACTCCTAAACCTTCAAAAGACTTAAGGACACGTACTAGTTCAATTTCACTAGTTTTCGGAGATCATGGTCATTCCTTGATGTTCAGGCTCTAATACTTGCAAATAAAGTTAATTACATTAGTTTAGGTCTGTAAAAAACATTTTAATCATTATTCATTAGGTGAGACCATAACATACGGGAACTACCCCCTAGACGGAGTAGACATCGTCGTCCTAGGAAAGGACTAAGACTAGCCTCTTAAAAAGTGTGGAAAATTTTAAAAAAAAATTATACATATACTTCATGAGGTTTTCTTAGACCAATCTCTTTCACATAATATATTTTTAGCGAGTACACGTAGACTCCTTATATAAGAACATTACATAGTCTTCTACTTTTATACCAGATATACATAATATAGTCTTAAAAGGGATGTCTCATATTAAACCAACTAAATGGAATAGAACAATACGGGCATAGTCCTTACACAAATGTAAAAGTGCAACTTAGGGCTTACAACAATATCTTGAAACAACATGAGTGAAATGAGTGTCTTTAGACAATAACAATGTAACATAGGTAGAGTGATAGTAATTCATCATCCTTGGAACATTAGGAAATACCCACACTTGGAGAAATGATCCAAGACTTCCTTTAAAATTCATCACGAACCCTTCAACGATCGGAACCTAAAATGTTAGGGAAAAAGGGAGAAATGAGTTTAGCTTATCACGTGTACAAAGTATGGAATCATATGCACACACAATATCAAAATAATTCTAAATGGACATTTGCTCAAAACCATGGCAAGCTACTTTGAAAAGCCTTATGCACAATCATAACTCATATAGTACAATAAACGTATATTCATTAAGACAATAAATGTAACACCTCTAAAACGACTTAGGTTTGACAAGAGCCCATTGATTTGAGCCCATTGATTTTTTGTTGATGTTTTAAAGTCTTTAAATTGTTTATAATGATGTTATGAGAGTTCGGAGGTCAAACTTCCAAGAACGTCCATGACGTTTGAAAGGTTTGCCTTGAAATGACCTTGTGAGTCTTAGTGTGTCTCGTCGATTTTTACGTGTTCATTTTGGATGAAATTTATTTGAGAGGTCCTTAACATTTATAAGAAAATATTCAGGTTATAAACGTCTATGAAAACATCCTCAAGGACCAACAAAGGGTCCTTGAGGAAGGACCCATCATTTGATCTAAAAGTTGTCAAACCAGCCCAAACTACGAAAGGTAATTGAAGCCCCGTAAGTGAGGGGCATAGGTTTAAACTTAAGTGTGAGAGGTTTTCCTCCATTTTTAACAGCCTCATACACAAACCATGGACCAACAAGATAGTTCGTTGGTTGGGTGACGGTCCGAAGGTGAGGAAGGCGTTGATGGGCATTATAAATTGAAGGGGTGAATTGGTAAATTCACCCCACATCCAAATCATTAAAAGGGCGGTTTCCTAAGGGTATTTTGATTATTATAAATAGTTTATATGTCTTAAACGACTAGATGAATTCACTATTCAAAATCAAAACCCAAATTCTCTAAGAAATTATCTAAAACTCCGTTGGAGCCAAAACTAAAGATAGAACTTGGATTAAAGATTTCTTTGTGATTATTCATCAAATTCGCGGTCTAGAATCAATTAAGGTATGGTATTCATCCTTGAATGTCTTTTCTTCGAGGAGTCAATCTTCAATGTGATTTACTAAATTCTTTCAAAGATGAACTTGTGCAATTTTGTAATCTATCCATGGGTTCTTGCATTAAATGTTTTGAATCATTGTATATTGATTGCATTGTTGTTAATTAGATTATTTTAACTCAAACACTCTATGAACCTATGTAATTTATGTAACCCTAAATTTGACTACTTTATGGGTGACTTGATTATATTTATGAATGTTATTAAATTGTTTTGTAGTTTGATTAAAACTATTGAATTATGATAGAATCATGATAGATTTGTTAGTGTTCTTCCATAAATTAATAAATTAATGTTGTATTATCCTTGATTCATTGTGTATTGTGAATACTGGGTTGAATTGATGATTATGGTCATTGCGAAAGGCCTTGATATATTGTTTTGGATGAATTGGATATGCATTGAAGTCGTGAGGTTTGAATCATGGTATGTTGATCTAACCTTGTTTATATTATGTATTCTAGTTCTTAGATGATGATGATATTTGGTATGGTCCACTTATTCTAGCGGTGCTATGTTCTTTACATGTGAATTATATGGCCTCGTCGGCGTTAGTTTATGATCATGTCCTTGTTAGCGTTACTTGATACATTATGATGATTTGTGAAGTGATTTATGTGAAGTATGATCATATATTTGTACATATGAGTAATGTGAAAGTATGTGTTTCTTCTAATAACATTAAGCGATCATGTTAGACTATGACTATGTCCTTACGTGTGTAGTCTTAGGATTTATGTATGATTCTTTCTACTTGGTTATGTGAGTCTTACGATAGTTGCATTGATGATATTACAATAGTGAATAGAGTGACCTATAGATGATGTTGCTTATGCGTATGTTCTCTAGAATGATATGATATATGTGAAGTATGTGTGCATCTTGCTTTGAAAGACTTGTGTCTTTTACTTGATACATGTACAATGTGAATATGAATTCTTGGCTTAGGATGCTAAAGCTTCTTAGTCTTGTATGTGTATTGACATGTGACCTTGAACATTGTTATGAAGGTCTTTATGTGGAAACTTCAATCTGGTTTAAGGTTATAATATCGTTAAAGTTGAAAGTCGTAATGGTATCCTTCTTGTGTGAATGGTGGAATTAAGGTTGATTAGCTGGAATAACGTGAAATTATTCTTAGAAAAGTCATTGATCTATCCTCTCAACCATTTTAAGGCAACCTAGGGGACCTCTTTGGTAAGGTGTAATGTTTTGGGGTTGTGAACTAGATATTGAACCTTTTCATGTACCCCTTTGTGTGAATTACTCTTTGAGAACAAAGTCTAGTACCAAGTTAGTATGGTTTGGGAAGTAGATTTAATTAAGGATGAGGTTTGAGTACCAAGAAACCTTTCATATTCCTTAACCATGTGCCTAGATGGGATGTGCCCAAGTTCTACCATTGGCAAGTAGAACACCTTTTATCAGAGTAGGGTTGACTCTAGATTCCATGCTTAGCTACCAAGGTCTATTTGGATTATTTCCTATTCTCATCATAAGGGATCCCTAATAGTATTGGAGAAGTTCTATGAACTTAGGTGGTGGTACGAGAAGCTATCTAGACATTGCACAATTAGGCTTTGAAGATGTTAACGAGCGAGTCCATAGGTATTATCCAAGACCATTACCTTGATGTCCTTATATGTGATGACTGTTAAGTAAAATAATGAAGATAATGGCTTAAGGTAGAAAAGCATGTTATTGATTAAGTACTTACCTAAAGAAGTTTTAAGGATTGCTTAGTTAGGGTATGAAGGGGGCATAGGAATGGCCACTTCATGTCATACCCAAGGAAGTCTTAACAATGAATCTAAATAGGAAAAGTAAATTGAATAATGTAGGAATGATCTAAACTGAGGTAGTCTTAAGAATTACTTAGGTATGCTTGGAGAGGGTGTATGGGTGTTGTCTTCTTGCAGTACTTAAGTAAGTCTTTTGATAACCTTTGGGAAGAGAATGTTTTTATATATATAAATGTGTGTGTGTGTGTGTGTGTGTGCGCACGTGCGTGTGCGTGTGGGTGTGTGTGTGTGTGTGTGTGCGCGCGCTATTATGTGAAGCGAGAATGATCTTATCCTAGGTAGTCTAAAGGATCTCTTAGGTGTGTTTGAAAGGATTGTACGAAATATCACTTCATAACTCATTCAAGTGAACCTTAGAATCACCTTTTGTAGGAGGATCTCATGTTTATGTTTTTGTTAGGGGTTATTGATTTTATCTTGCGATGTGTTAATTATTAGTGAAGTTAGAGTGAAGTCACTGTAAGCTCACTCTGAGTTCCCTATGACTTTACTTTAATGTGCAAATAAATTGAGTATAAGTTGTAATGTGTTCTAAATGTGATGTTTCGAGCTTAAATATGATTCTTATACTTTTAGTATGATGTTTTAATAAAAAGAGCATATTTCTCAAAAATGTATGTTCTCATGATTTTATGCCATATATCATACTTAGTACATGCGTTTGTACTAATTCCATACATTTTGTTCTATCTAAAGGTGAAGGTGGAAGGTGAGAAGTGTCTTGAAGCAAAAGTTGGAATCTAGATATCGTTCAAGCAAAGTTGAAGTATGTCCTCACTTGACTCGAGGGCATAATCGTCTTTGGATTTCTCTTAATTCGAAGTATTGTAATTTACTAAGTATTTCTATATTCGTATTGTATGGGTTGTGTCCCAAGTATTCTTGAGTATAAGATTGGCATATGTTGAGACTTAGTGTTTTCTATGATTTTAATATGAAATGTCTTAAGATATTTTGTGTGAAATGTTTTAATTCTACACTACTTTTCATACATGTATGCAATGAATTTTGTTAAAGGGCTTGTACAAGACCTTCGAGAGGTCAAGTACACCGAGTCGCACTTTGAGAGTGCCATATTTTCTAGGGTGTGCTCTAGGAATGTGACAATACCATATACAACACAAGAGCAAAATCATCAAGTATAACCAAGTCAACGTGATTAATACCATATTTGAATACATAACCAACCCAACTCCAACATCAAGATATAACAACCAAACATACAGAAGAGTTCATAACATTGCCATACATATACGACCAGTACTTATAACCCAACATCATGTCCACAAGTGCAATTACCAAATAAAGCCTCATAACATTAGTTAACCAAGTAAACCCAACAAAAGATCATAATCAATGTCTAACATGATATACCATAACATTGAGAGGAATCATCATAATATCTAGCAACATAGACCAATAGCATGTTTATAAATGAAACTAACATAGTATAAGGTCACTAACATGTAAAGTCAACAAACTCATATGATTTACTGTATAACACATAAGAACAACTCCTAAGACTTCCCACAAGGTCAACTAGTGCAATGTATATGTAAAGTCCTATACCCTTACCTTAACTAAGTCAAACCCCATAGGTCACTCTAGTTATAGTTCATATTATTACTTCATCTTACTTTCGGGAACATCTTGCCTTACCTAACTTAGACCACATGAGAGAATGTTAAATTCGGTGTCATGGAGCCCTACACCTAAAGAAGGTGGACTACTTTCCAAGGTAGTAATAAAATATGAACATAGCATCCATGTGGATCTACTAGCAGTATTCCTATGAGGGCAACATAGTTCAATAACTAGGAGATGTGTTTGAAACCCTATTTATGATATATATGCATTATACTCTCCAATCTCATGAGTACATTAGTGAACCTATCTTCCCTATGTGGGAAAGGAAACTCCTCACTTCAAGTTCACCTTGTGCTAAGCTAGAGTCCCCTTTGAAATGTCCTTCATTAACAATCATAACTTAGTTTAGGTCATAGGGTGTACCCCTTATATAGTATTAGTAATCGCTCAATAGGAATTACATGAGAACACCTTTCATTACAACCCTCAAATATGAGATTCGCATATTAACATCATTATATCATAGTATGTCACATAAGTACGTCATCACCAAACTTATATCATTACATCTTAAACATAATTTCACAATCACATATTCAAGAAATTTCAATTCAACATCATACAAACTCTAACAAATCTCATCATAAGTTATACTTCAATATAACTTCATCACTAAACACAAGTAGTCCTAATCGAAGTAAAGGTTTTAGATCACAAGACTCACCCAATCTCCTTGACAACCCATCATCAAAGGTTTTGCCATGAAACATTGAATTCAACACAAAAATGGGCGTAATATCATCACACAATAGTAATTAACACAATGATTAAGTCAATTGAATCACTACACATCAATTAATCACTAGTTCATAACCTAGGATTACAGGGGAAAAGGTCATCATCCACAAACTAGGTCAATACATCAAGAAATAGAATTATTTAATAATAATACATAATAATCTAAGCATAATAATCAAAGGAAATAATAAACAATACAATTTAGAAGATCAACTTCGTAGTAGAAAGAAACTCATAAAGTTCACCTTTTGAAAACCAATTTTGAAGAAACCAATTGAGGAAAGGAATCCCTAAGGTGAAAGGATCCCATACCTTGATAAGTGATGAAGATTGATGGAGAAAAGTAACCTTCTTATTGCTCTAGAACCCTCTTTAAATTTGGTCTTCTATCGAGCTTCTTAGGGAGAGAGAAAGTACAAAGAAGGATGAAAACTTTGAGTTTTAGAATTTTGAGAGTTAGGTTAGTTTAATTGGACTTAGTTATTTATATAATTCATTAAATAACTACTTAATTAACTTAAGAAACTTAAAAACTCACCAGAAAATGGGAGGCCTGACCTACGAGACCTCGACCTACAGTCCGTAGGTTAGTCGATAGGCCTTGGGACAAACCTTTCTGCAGGTCCGTCATTTTTGTCAGAGAGTTGCAAAAAATGGAATTTTGGCAAAAATTATAAGTGAACATCATGTGTTATCGATTGGAACCCCCCCATCATCTTCCTTCATTGGCAGACACTGTCTCAAGAAAATTTTTCGCCGAATATAAAGGGTCCTTCTCAAAGACCCTTAGGGTTGTCCTTGGTGAGTCGTACCTTGACGTTTAGACCCTAAATAAACTCTAATACATGTTTAACACCTTCCCACAAAATTTTATCAAATTCCGACTCCTAAAATCTCATCAAATACGCTAAGGCACACTATCAGCTCTTGCCCTTGTCTGCGGACGTCATGGACATTCCTTGATATTTTGACTCTAAAACTTTCTAAATGACTTTTATACATTAATGTTGAGCTTAAGTAATGTTACAACTCTTGTACACTCTATTGAGGCTCTAGATTATGTTTTAAACTTTAGGAGTGTTATAGAGGCTATAGCTCATGTCATTGGATTTCTGAGGTATAACAATTACATATTACCCATGAAATCCTTGAGAGTAATTGTTCATGCTCATAATTCTACATGATCCTTATAATTCCGCATTCTGGAGAAGAGAAGTATATTGAAGTCCTTGAATTCAGTAGTTCCTGCCAATAATTCCGCATGAAACCCGTTATTCATGCATTTTTAAACAATTATTATTATTAAAGTTCTTGAGTTCAGAGTTATTCAGTCTCGAGTGTTGGGTTCTAGTTGTAGTTATTGAAAACCTTTTATTGAGTTTTTAACGTCCATAATTCGGCATGAACTTTATTATGAGAAGTCTTTTAAAAAAATTCTAAAATTATTTCTAGATTTAAGCACTCGATTTGAGAAAGAGAAAAGTCGAGTTCATTTTATTTAACATTATATATGGGAACTAAGTATTCCTAAGAGTAAATGTTTTCATAATAAAATGTTTTCGATAGGCCTTGGGACAAACCTTTCTGCAGGTCCGTCAGTTTGGTCAGAGAGTTGCAAAAATGGAATTTTGGCAAAAAGTATAAGTGAACAACATGCGTTATCGATTGAAACCCCCCACCCCACCCCCCAATCGTCTTCCTTCATTGGCAGACACTGTCTCAAGACAATTTTTCGCCAAATATAAAGGGTCCTTCTCAATGACCCTTAGGGTTGTCCTTGGGGAGTCGTACCTTGACGTTTAGACCCTAAATAAACTCTAATACATGTTTAACACCTTCCCACAAAATTTTATTAAATTTCGACTCCTAAAATCTCATCAAATACGCTAAGGCACACTATCAGCTCTTGCCCTTGTTTGCGGACGTCATGGACGCTCCTTGACATTTTGACTCTAAAACTTTCTAAATGACTTTTATACGTTAATGTTGAGCTTAAGTAATGTTACAACTCTTGTACACTCTATTGAGGCTCTAGATTATGTTTTAAACTTTAGGAGTGTTATAGAGGCTATAGATCATGTCATTGGATTTCTGAGGTATAAAAATTACATATTACCCATGAAATCCTTGAGAGTAATTGTTCATGCTCATAATTCTACATGAGCCTTATAACTCCGTATTCTGGAGAAGAGAAGTATATTGAAGTCCTTGAACTCAGTAGTTCCTGCCAATAATTCCACATGAAACCCTTTATTCATGCATTTTTAAACAAGTATTATCATTAAAGTTCTTGAGTTCAGAGTTATTCAGTCTCGAGTGTTGGCTTCTAGTTGAAGTTATTGAAAACCTTTTATTGAGTTTTTCACGTCCATAATTCGGCATGAACTTTATTATGAGAAGTCTTTTAAAAAAATTCTAAAATTGTTTCTAGATTTGAGCACTCGATTTGAGAAAGAGAAAAGTCGAGTTCATTTTATTTAACATTATATATGGGAACTAAGTATTCCAAAGAGTAAATGTTTTCATAATAAAATGTTTTCGATAGGCCTTGGGACAAACCTTTCTGCAGTTCCGTCATTTTGGTGAGAGAGTTGCAAAAATGGAATTTTGGCAAAAAGTATAAGTGAACATCATGCGTTATCGATTGGAACCCCCCCCCAATCGTCTTCCTTCATTGGCAGACACTGTCTCAAGACAATTTTTCGCCGAATATAAAGGGTCCTTCTCAAAGATCCTTAGGGTTGTCCTTGGGGAGTCGTACCTTGACGTTTAGACCCTAAATAAACTCTAATACATGTTTAACACCTTCCCACAAAATTTTATTAAATTCCGACTCCTAATATCTCATCAAATACGCTAAGGCACACTATCAGCTCTTGCCCTTGTCTGTGGACGTCATGGACGTTCCTTGACATTTTGACTCTAAAACTTTCTAAATGACTTTTATACATTAATGTTGAGCTTATGTAATGTTACAACTCTTGTACACTCTATTGAGTCTCTAGATTATGTTTTAAACTTTAGGAGTGTTATAGAGGCTATAACTCATGTCATTGGATTTCTGAGGTATAACAATTACATATTACCCATGAAATCCTTGAGAGTAATTGTTCATGCTCATAATTCTACATAAGACTTATAATTCCGCATTCTGGAGAAGAGAAGTATATTGAAGTCCTTGAATTCAGTAGTTCCTGCCATTAATTCCACATGAAACCCGTTATTCATGCATTTTTAAAAAAGTATTATCATTAAAGTTCTTGAGTTTAGAGTTATTTAGTCTCGAGTGTTGGGTTCTAGTTGTAGTTATTGAAAACCTTTTATTGAGTTTTTCACGTCCATAATTCGGCATGAACTTTATTATGAGAAGTCTTTTAAAAAAAATTCTAAAACTGTTTCTAGATTTGAGCACTCGAGTTGAGAAAGAGAAAAGTTGAGTTCATTTTATTTAACATTATATATGGGAACTAAGTATTCCCAAGAGTAAATGTTTTCATAATAAAAAGTAATGGAAACGTAGATTTCCCAAAGAATTTTGAGAAGTTTGAATAACATCTCCTTTTATAGAATGATTTTTAGTACTAATCTGAAACCACATAAAGAGTTATGTTTTTTGAACATATTAGCTTTGTATATTGAGCACGAATATGGGGAAAAGTTCTGATAACTAAATTCTCCATCAACCATGTAGTCGACATGGGTAGAAAGGGTCATACATTTTAGATGATTCCTTAAGTCTTTTTAGCATAGACTACTTGATCCACTTAGTTGAGAGGTTTTATACCCGACAAAGTATAGGACAGTTCTGGCAGCATGGGCGAGACGTTGTATCATCACATAACTCATAGTGATGGTTCTAAGTTAGAGAAACTCCCACACATATATTTTGTATTCTTATATTGATGTACTCTGGTTCTCGTTTATTTCAATATTTTTTCCTCAAGATTGGTGTGTGTCTAGAGCCTCTTTGTAGTAATTTTAATATGTTTTGTCTTTGTTTTGCAGGATAGTTGTCCAAAATGAAAATACCCAAGGCTTTGAAGAGTTAGTGGAGAAGTGACCCACGAAGCCATCGACGGACCATAGGTGTTGAACGTCGATCGAAGGTTCAAGCATCTAGAAGAAACTCTAGGAATTCTGACTATGTCTGGGGCTAAGGAAGTATTAACGGTCCGTTGATTTATCGAGGACCATTCTTGTAAAATGTCAATGTGATCAGAGACTTCCCACAACTCGATGTTGAAGAAAATCTAAGTATGGACCGACAGAGGCAGTCGACGGTCCATCGTTTGACCGATGGATCGTCTGTGGGGTTCATCGATTGAAGCCGCATTTTGGACAAATTTTCCTTATTTGAACTCCTGTTAATTTAGGACTCTTTTCATTATAAATAGGGTGAAAAAACTCGTTTTTGGGTTTGGATTATTTTACTATTTTCATACTTTTGTTTTTGGAATTAATTCAAATTTCCGGATTTGGTGTTCAAGATAATTCTTTGATTTCAAGTTAAATTTCTGGATTTTCTTCGAATTTGTCAAAGTAAGTTCATGATTTATTATTGGTATAATAAAGAAGTACCCCCTCAATCTATGCCCAAAATCTCGTAGACACACTTAAAGTATACTAAGGTCCTATTACCCCCCTGAACTTATATTATTAACAATTTTCTACCCCTTTTCAGCCTACGTGGAACTATCTCTATGGGCCAACGTTGGTTGAATTTTTTTTCAAGTTAGTGCCACGTGAGCCTAAAAGGAGTAGAAAATTACATATAAAATAAGTTCAGGGGGTTAATAGGACCTTAGTATAGTATAAGTGTGTTTTTGGGATTTCGGGCATAGCTTGAGGGGGTACTTGTGCATTTTCCCTTTATAGTTTTTATCAATTATGAATTATGTTCCTCTAAGAAGGGGTAACTAAATCCACAACTAGGGTTATCGGAACCATCATTGATTAAAAAAATAAACCTAGCTAAATACCAATTCTCAAATAGGTTATTACATGCATCAATAATTCTTTCGTCTATAAATCTCTTTAACGAGTGCACGCTTATAAATCTCCTTATTGCTATTTTTTGGACCAAGGGCGTAGTTAATAGGAAAATAATTATCAACATAGATTTAGTGCATACTATCTAATAGGCTAGTTTCGATTGGTGCAAAGTAATATTTAAGCCAAACATTGACTATGATGCTCAATATGAAGTAAAGGTAAGGGTTAGTAACTAAGACACACGTAGACGGACCAAGGTATGGGGTGAAATTCTCTAAATGCAACACCAAGGATTATGACATGCATAACTTATCACTTTGCATGCAAAACACTAGGAAATATTTGTTATCGCTAGGATTATGGTGTTATGAACCTATGGGGAACACTTAAACTTTAGTTTCTCTCACAACTCGATAAACATTAATAATTCACTTTTTCTTCTTTTGATTTCAAAACTCTGCAACAATTTTTATTCATAAAACCCCCTTTTAATTACTACTTTTAGAAACGGACTTAACTAAATAGATGTAATCGTATATTAAAGTTAAGTCTACATCATTTTTCTCATCAGATCGACCCCAACCTAATAGTTGGGTTCTTTACTTGATATGATCCCTTATACTTCTTAAGGTAAGTGTAATTTGAGTGTGTCAAATTTTGGCGCTGCTATCGAGGAAAGTGGCTTTTAGATTTACTTTGAGAACAATTACTGAATTTTAGTCAACAATTTCCTAAATATACCTTTCTCTCTTATTTTTGTTCGTCATACGCCTAGATCTAGTGTATGCCAAGTACGCGAAACAAGGAGAAACAATCGTACCATTTGTTCCTGAACTTAACCGGACACTCCACAAAATGAACGACCAACAGTATCTCAAAAATCTAGGTGATGGGATTAAATGTCAACTTCTTCCGCCGGTTGATGCTCATAACCAAGTGATTGTGGAGAACCCTGGCGATGGTTCTTTGAGGAGGCAACCTCATGTTCCACGCCCTCAAGAATTCTACGTGGGCAACATCAACATCACTTATTTTGACAGGCCTTTTGTCCTACCTCCTCTTGCACAGGGTCACACATTCGTTGTAACTAGTATCTTGCTGTAGATGCTCACTGTCTGAGGTTTGTTTTCAGGGCTACCATCTGAGGATTCACATGCTCAGATCGCTAAATTGAGGTCGGTGTGTAAGAGTTGTGTTGGGAGGACAGACTTTGACATGGATGTCATCGGGTTAAGAATGTTCCCTCTCTCACTTATGGGAGAGGCTGCAATTTGGTTCACTTAGTTGCCCTATAATTCGATCTATACTTGGGACCAGTTGAGGGATATGATCCTAGCATTGTACTACCCACTGTCTAAAAAGCTCAACCGCAAAGATAGAGTGAATAACTTTTTGGCATTGCCTGGGGAGTCGGTGAGTAGATCTTGGGATAGATTCACCTCATTCGTGAGAAGTATCCTCAACCACCGCATTTATGATGATCATTTAAAGAGTAATTCTATCGGGGGAAAGATGATAATAATAAGGAAGTGCTAGATACTATTGCAGGTGGTTCTTATGGTGAATTCACGTATGTAGAGATCACGGAGAAGTTGGAGAAAGTATCTTGCTACAATAAGGATTGGAGCACTAGGAAGTCAGACATTGGGAGAAACAGCTTTGCATTGGAAGATACACAATCAGGCCGCAGATGAGATTCCTGAAGAGATTGCTCTAACGAGAACTAAGCTCGGGTTGGTATTGAAACATGTCACTGGGATGGAACGAAACTAAATGTGGTGAATCATTTGACTAAACAACCACTGCCAGCGGATGACTACTACTATTAAGAGGATTCTTATGCAGTGAATGAGCTGATAGGGGGTTTCCGATCGAACTCCCAAGGCTCCAATCAGGCGCCAAGGTCCAGAAAATCAAGTTCGGAACTATGGGAATTACAATATAGAGGGACATTATGTTCGAGATGGAAACTACAACTGTGACAACAACTTCAATCGGGGTAACTATGGTAACAAAAAGGATCGAGGTGGTCCCTATGTTCTGCCTCAAAATAAGGAATTTGATCCTAGGGATGGTGGACGTAGTATGGCACGAGTTGAGGATATGTTACAAAAGATGATGAGAAGGTTTGATGTTAGTGATGAGAATGCCAAGGAGTTGAGAGGTGATTTGGCTAATATTGGGCAAAAGGTTGATGCACACGCAGTCTCAATCAAGCATCTTAAGTTGTAAATGGCCCAATTATCTACGTAGGTGAACTCACGTCAACCGGGTACTCTTCCTGAGAAATTTCATTCAAAATCCGATAAATGATGGACATTGCATGGCGGTCACTACTCGAGGGGGTAAGCAACCTATTGATCCACCCATGCCATCTGTAGTAGAAGATAAGGTGACAAAAGATGATGAGGTAGTGGAAGCTAGTGGAGAGTTGGTAGACAGCGCGGTGAAAGAAAAAGAGATACCCTACAAGGTGATGCCCGTTCCTAGACCACCACAACTATTCCTGCAAATATAGGTGAAGAAGACTAAGGACGATAAATACCGGTGTTTTATTACTATGTTGAAATAGTTTTCCATCAATGTTCCTTTGATAGAAGCTCTTTAACAAATGCTCGTTTATGCCAAGTATATGAAAGATATGGCTACAAAGAAGAGATCAGTAAGTTTTGAGGATGATGACCGAATGCAACATTGTAGTGCTATCGCTACAAGGTTACTTGTGCAAAAGAAAGAAGATTCGGGCGCTTTCACTATTCCATGTACCATCGGGTTGTTACATTTTGTTAAAGCACTGTGTGATCTAGGTGCAAGCATAAATCTCATGCTTCTCTCTATTTACACAAATTTGGGTTTGGGTGACCCAAAGATCACTGCAATGCGAATACTGATGATCGATCGAACGGTGAAGAGGCCTATTGGGATACTCAACAATGTGTTACTGAAGGTGAGTCATTTATATTTCTCGCCGATTTTGTGATTCTTGATTGTGAGGTGGATTTTGAGGTGCCTATTATTCTTGGGAGGTCGTTCCTTGCTACCGGTCGCGCCTTTTGACATGGAAAAAGGGCAGATAAAGTTTTGATTAAACAGTGAAGAAGCAATGTTCAAAATTTGTAGGTCCATGAAGCAGACTAGTGAGCTTCAAACAAGATCTTTTATATCCTATAGGATTGAGAGTATGTCTGAGGTAAAAATCAAAGAGAGCCTTTGTGTTGAGGTACTAGCGGCACTGATCATGAATTTTGAGAGTGATGGTATTGAAGAGTATGGGTCGTTGGTTCCGGCACTTGATCGTGGTGAATGCAGTTCAAACTAAAAAAATTGGAGTTAGATATGAAGCATCGCGAGTCTCCACCAGCGAAACCATCTATTTTGGAGACTCCAAATTTAGAGCTTAAGGCGCTACCACCTTATCTTTGGTATGTATTCTTTGGAAGAGATGACACTTTGTTGGTAATGATTGCATCAGATTTTAATGTGGAACAAGTAGAGTGTTTGGTAGAAGATTTAAAGAGGTTCAAATGAGCCCTTGGTTTGACTATTGCAGACATTATTGGAATTTGACCCGGTATTTGTTCACATAAAATCAAACTCATGCTCGACCACAAACCAAGTATTGAGCACCAAAGACGTTTGAATACACCTATGCAAGAGTTAGTTAATAAGGAGATTATTAAGTGGTTGGATGCCAGAGTCATATATCCTATCACAGATAGTAGTTAGGTATGCCATGTTTAGTGTTTGCCAAAAAAGGGGGGAATGATAGTTGTTCCAAATGAAAAGAATGAGCTTGTGCTAATAAGGACGGTGATCGGATGCAGAGTTTGTATGGATTACTGGAAGTTGAATGCATGGAATGAGTATAAACATTTCCCTATGCCCTTCATGGCTCAAATGTTTGATAGACTTTCAGGAAAAGGATGTTACTCTTTTCTTGATAGTTATTCGGGTTACAATCAAAATCTCTATTGCACAGGAGGATGAAGAGAAAACTACCTTTACTTGCCCTTATGGGACATTCGCATTCAAGAGGATGACTTTTGGGTTGTGTAATGCACCGCATACTTTTCATAGATGTATGATATCGATATTCTCCGATATGGTGGACAACACTATTGAGGTGTTTATGGATTAGTCACTTGTCCGAGGTTCTCAAAATGTGTGAAGATTTCAACCTTGTGCTAAATTGGGAAAAATTTCTTCATGGTATGAAAAATTTCTTTTGGGATGAGCCTTATTTATACGGAGTTGTGTTGATGGGCTTATTCGCTGGTGTGTGCCGGAAGTTGAGATGCTAAGTGTTTTGGAGGCATGTCATTCCTCGCCTGTGAGTGGGCATCATAGTGGTAGCCGGACTGCCCATAATATTTTGCAGTGTGGGTACTATTGTCCAACCATCCACCAAGATGCTCATGAGTTCGCCAAGGCATGTGCTAGGTACAAAAGAGATGGAGGTATTTCGAAGAGTCTAGAACTCCTTTGAAATCCTATTCTAGTGATTGAGCTGTTTGATGTATAGGGCATTGATTTTATGGGACCGTTTGTGAGTTCTCATGGGTTGAAATATATTCTTGTAGCGGTGGATTATGTATCATAATGGGTGGAAGCCATAGCACTTGCAAACAATGAAGGGAAGAGTTTTACCACGTTCTTGAAAAAGAACATCTTCTCCGAATTCGGCACACCTAGGTCCATTATTAGTGATGGGGGATCCCACTTTTGTAAAAAATTGTTCAGAGGGCTATTGGAGAAATATGGGGTTCGCCAAAATATAGTCACTCCATACCATCCATAAACTAGTGGGCAAGTTGATGTGTCCAATAGACAAATCAAGCAGATCCTGTCAAAATAGGTGAATGCTAACAGATTGGATTGGTCAAGGAGGTTTGATGATGCTCTTTGGGCATACCGGACTGCATACAAGACCCCCATAGGTATGTCTCCATACAAACTTGTATATGGGAAATCTTGTGTCATGCCGGTTGAGTTAGAGGACAAGGTAATGTGGACAATGAAGAAATTGAAGATGGATTGGAATGAAGTAGTAGAAAAGAGACGTAATGTGTTGAATGATCTTAATGAGTTTCTCCTAAAAGCATATGAAAGTTCAGCCCTTAAGAAAGAGAATATGAAGATGTACCATGATCAAAAGATTTAGAAGCGCAAATTTGTAGTTGGGGATTTGGTGCTCCTGCTTAACTCTAGGCTACGTTTGTTTCCAGGAAAACTCAAGTCCAAATGGACTAGTCCATTCTTGGTCACTAGAGTGTTCCCACATGGAGAGGTTGAATTGGAGAACAGAGAGGGTGCAGGTTTCACAGTAAATGGGCAAAGAAGAATTAAGATTTACCTAGGGCATGAGAAGAGTGACCATGAAGTGGTTGAGGCATATCACCTTGATGATGTCTGAGTAATCAAGGGTTATGCGTCGTGTCGCGACACGTTAAATCATGTGCGTTTTGTCAAGACCCCATTGTCTATCCTCTAGCCCACAATAGGTTTTTCTTTCCTTTGTAGGAATATTTGCATTCTTTTGTTTCGTTTTGTTCTACTCAAGGTCATGTGTAATTTTTCTTTTATTTTTTAGTATGTTGGCTAGATTGTAGTTTAGGGTCCACGTCGAAAAAGTGTCAAGAAAACAAAAAAAATAATGGCTTAATGGGTTCTCAATGTGCAGGAACTGAACTACAAGAATTCTGCAGAAATTGGTATGGTAAACCGATCTACGGACCAACGATGGGCCTTTGTTTCACCAACAGACCTTCAATGGTGTCCGTAAATCCTGGTATGTGTTAAAAAATTTTGAAATTAGGTCACAACCAGCGGACCAGTCCACGGACCGTCAACTGGCCTACGGACCATTAACAGGGTACCGTTAGTTCACAAAAACCGGTGACCCGACCCGATCGTCTATATTAGATATACCCATTCACTTACCCTTCCACACCTTTTCAAATTCCCTCCCAACCGTTTCCCTCCCCTTATTCCCCTCTTTCTCCCAAAATCCCACATATCCCCAACCCTAACTCCCAAATTTTCTACTTAAAACTCCATTATTTCTCGAACGGTTTTTGTAGGAGGCACGTAGGTCTGTTGTGCAAGATCACCCGCTCGTTTACTCCACTAAAACTTCCATGTATTTCTATTTCCTTTTCTTAATGAAATCTCATTCATCTGCTTGTGGAAACAAATATATTGTATGCCGGTCTTGACTTAGGGACAAAAATTGCATGTTAAACTTGTTAAAATTGGGTTCTATGTCCCTTAGAATGATCGAAAGTAACTGGGTTGGAGGTGGAATTTCTGTAAATTCACTATGCTTATTGTTTTTCCAACTTACGGCTTGATAGTCTCGTAGAATCCATTTTCAAAATTTGCACAATTGCAGCCCTAGGGATGATTAATTGATCTTATGCTTGTTATTGCATGCCGAATAAACTTGTGATGTGCTTGAAATTGTCCATATGTAGGGTTAAAACCATGCCTTCAAAACCTGTCTCTGACTAACAGAACGAGACCTCATCGATGGACCTTTGGTTGATCGACAGACCGTCGATGGGGTCCGTCGATGAATAACCTCAGAATTTGATTTACTTTCTAATGGCAGAAGTGGACGACAGTTCGTCGATAGATCGACGGGGCATTTTGCACGTTTGTCGTTTCTAACTGAAACTATGACTCCTCAAATTTCCTGAATTTCTCTAAGTTTCAAACGACGAAAGTGGACTATGGTTTGTCGATTGATCAATGGGCCATTCTGCACGTTCATCATTTCTAATTGAGATTTTTGCAGAGAGTAGACTCCTACATTTTGCTAAGTGTCCACCGACAGAAACTATCGACGTATCATCGATTCATTGATGGGCCGTCGATAGTGCCCGTCTCCCATTGCTGAAAGTGTGCACTGACCTATGTATTGTGTTTCTAGATTCTGTCTTGATTATGTTGATTGTGTATACTAATTACAATAGAACTAACAAGTTGTTTTTCATGTACTTATGGCCCTAAACACATACGTAGTCTATTCTAGGGGGAGGTCCAAGTCTGTAGCTCTTTCCCGACAGTTGATTGGCAAGTCGGATGATGAGAACGATCCTGAATACATGCCTTCTTGTACCCGGACCCCTACACCAGCTGTTAGAGATACTCGGGGAACCCCCACGAAGGTGGGCCTCAGCTTAATCACTGCCTCCCAATTTGATGAGCAGCGTACACTAACCGGTACACCATCTAGGTTTGCCTCGACTTTTGATAAAACATCTGGCTCCGAGGAGGCTTCCTGTTTGGAGTCGGCCACTCTACACGGTCGAATGAGACCATAACCTCCGGTTACGGATCACATCGAGCCACTCTCCTGGTCGTGCCTTCCTATGGTTTTACATGATGGTAAACTTATATTCTTATTTGAAATTGAAATGCTTAGTGACTACCTATGGAAGCATGCTACCCTAAGAATATGTACTTAAAAGAGTTCAATATTTCCCTTTGTATACATGTGGTCCTTAAAAGTTTCCTAGTATGGATTGGAGTGTTTTGTATAGACTTTATTCTAGGTGTGATGATAGTACACATTCTTATATAGAAGCAGTTGGAAAAGTTTTGTATATCATATTTTCATGCTTTTCTTATCAATTGCCTAAATTTTGCATTTTTGGAATTTTGAAGCATGTTCGCTGTAATGCTTGGCAGCTGTAAGATTTTTTGAAATCAACTAAACTTTTTTTTGATTGGAAGTTGTTGAAATGTGTATAGAATTGATACATATTTGAAATAAAGAATGAGAGTCTTATGGCATGATGAGTTGTAGATTTGCTTGTATCTTCTTATTGTGTTGTGAGTTCCTTGATGTTGTGGGATTGATGTTTCCCCTCGAATTTAGGGTAGTATTCTTATCTTTGTAGGATGATGATGTTGGTTTGATTGACCTAGAGTTACCTTAATTTAATGTTGAAAGAAAAGAAAGAGTCCTTATGGCTAAGTCTCCTTGTTGTCTTTTCCTAATGATGTATGACCTTGGTGTCTATTGTATTGCTGAAGAACTTATGTGGTTAAATAGTATGACCTAACTTGATAATTTGGGATAATTTGCAAAAACTGACAAGGTTTAGAATACCTTGGAGTTCCTATGTTAACTTACTGTAATCCTTTCTAAAGTGGTAATCACTTTTAAGTGATGAAAATGAAGGGTGTTAAGTTAAGGTTGGGATAAGTTGCTATTAATTGGGTCTACCCTATGTGGGGGATGGTGATGGAGTAGTAAAGTTGTATATATTCTTCTACCTTGTCTTTCTATTCTCACTTGAACTTGAATCTAATAATTTTTAGTAAGCTTGTTCATGATAGAAGTCTTGTCTCGAATATGAATTGCATGACCTTCACATGTTTTGTATGTTTTGATTTATACTATAGTAATAGTATTTTGAAGAGTCTAAAGTACTTGGAAAAGAATTTTGATTAACTTCATGGTTTTCTCATGTTGATTGTGTATCTTGATATGCAAATGTGCATTTAACTTCATGAGGTAAGATAAGAAACATGGTTTTAGTCACTTGTGAGGTGTAATATTTATCCTTATAATAGAAAGTTGAGTCTCTTTAAAATGAAAAGTGTAGAGTCTCTTGAAAACTATGTTACTTTTATAATTTGGAAAGCATGATTGTAGGTCTACTATTGAAAATCGAAGGCATGTGTAGCTATTGTCCTTGTGTTTGCCTATAAATTATAAGACTTTCCTAAATGATGCTTACTGTGAAGGCTATTACTATGTTAGAAATTGAAATTTTGTGAAATGAATTCCTAAGTGTTGTGATTTGCTTTGTGTGGCTTACAATTTAGACTTTACTAGGAAGGATGTTTGAGCATGCAATGGTTAAAAGTTGAAAGATTCTGATGTCACAGAAAATATGACATTTGTGCATTTGCTTGGGTATGAACTCATTTTGACCAAGTACGCATCCAAATGCGTTATTTGAGATAGACAAATATAGCAACAAAGGACTCCCTTCTCGCGGAGGAACCAACACGGGTGGATTTGACAAATAATTCTTGATTATGTCAAGAGCAGTCTGACATTCTTTGGTCCACTTTGTCAAAGAACCTTTCTTCAACATCTTGAAACTGATGTAGTTCAACCTCCCCATGAAACTCATCACTTCATTCTTAGTCTTCAAAGGAGGTAACTTTTGAATTTCCTATATTTTAGAAGTGTCGAGAAATTCCGCTTCTGCTGACTATGAATCCCAACAACTTGCAGGATGGCACCCCAAAAGCGCATTTGGTGGGATTTAATTTCAAGTTATAATGATGCAGACGATCAAAAAACTTCTTTAAATAAATCAAGTGGTCAGAACTCTCGCGGGACTTGATTATGATATCATCTACATACACCTCGATCACCTTGTGGATCATGTCACGAAATATGGTCGGCATACCTCTCATATAAGTAGTACTAGCATTTTTGAGACCGAATGACATTACTCTGTAGTGATATACACCCCAAGGCGTTATAAAAGTTTTCTTTTTTCCATCTTCTTCATCCATTAGGATCTTGTTATAATCTTCATAACAATCCACAAATGAGTGCATTTCATGCTTAGCACAATTATCGATCAAAATATGAATGTTTGGATAAGAAAAATTTCCATCTTTCTTGGCAACCAAAACAACATTGGCCAACCAAGTTGGGTATACCGTCACTTCCACTAATCAAGATTCGATCTAATTAGTGATCTCTTCTTTAATCTTTAAAATTAAATCAAGATTGAACTTCTGAGACTTCTGTTTCACCGGACTGAACCCCAGATTAATCGACAACTAGTGAAATACCACATTTGTACGCTGCCCTAGCATGTCGCTGATTTCCCAGATGAATACATTAGTATATTTATAAGCAAATGAATCTGATCCTTTCTTTGAGCTTCATTCAGGTGGACACTCATTTTGACCTTTTTGACATACTCTTGGTCTCCCAGATTCACAATCTCCTTTTCTTCAAAATTTGGCCTATGCAGTTTTTCAAACTGACGAAATTCCTCAGCAACATATTATGGTACCTCATTGTTTTCCTCATACTCTTCACCTTTGTCATCACTGATATCATTTTGTTCGTTGAGCTCGTGGCAATACATGACATTAAAATGTTTTAGATTAAAATTACTAAAACCATAAACAAACAGAGTAAGGAAAGTAAAATAAGCAAATAAGAAAAATAAACAAGTCTTAAAAGAGGCTTTCACTCAAATCGGAAAATAATGCAAACTTTTGCAATGGCAGAGGGCCATGTTGCCTTTTAAAAAATTACGGGGGAATTTCAAAATTCAAGTAATTGAAGAAACTGCAAAATGATTGGTCTCAGGCCTTTTCTGTACTACCACCGATTTTAAAAAAAGACATAAACATTGTCCTTCTACCAATACCGTCAGGAAATCAAGATTGTTCTGGAGGTCCAATTTTGCAGCTGCTCTCCAGTTTTAGCATCACGAATACTAGCTAGCCCGACCTCATCTTCTATGACAGTGTCAATCTTTCAATAGGCGCATATTTCTTCCCCAAGGCCATCTCGATTGGCATACTCTCAAACCGGAAATGACAGGTACAGATGAGGGATCGTCTTAGTCAATGCATGATCACTACTCTTTTTAATCTTAACCTCATCATTTGTGGGGGCGTACTCCAAACCATACTTTGCTCCGTTGGTGGGAATTTGAATAGGCTTGACGATTCATTGGAAATTTCTTCCCAATCCAAAACCTTGCTCAAATCCTCTCTAGTGCATCACTGTTACAATCATCTTATACACAAATGGCATAGGAGGTTGTGGATCCAAGTCATCACCGGTGGCATTAAACAACTCTACCTTATAGAAATCAGTGCCTTGAGAGACTTCATCTATGATTGGCACATGACCACCGAAGTAGCTTCCTTCATCGTGAATAGCCAATTCCTGCTCCTTCTAGACGAACTTCCTCAGCTGGTGAAGGGTGGAAGTCACATCCTAGCCATATGGATGAGCAGCCTTCCCGAAGAAGTTTTAGCTAGTGTCCATGTCCAGGACCGGAAACTTTGAATTGAACTCTGCAGAGCCCATCTAAATGATCAAGTTCACATCTCCAAGTGTGTGTATCTGCACCCCATCAAAGTCTCTCATGTTGAATTGGTTTTGTTCAAACTTTCCCAAATTAAACCTTAATTGCCTTAGAGTCGATAGAGTACAAATATTGAGACCAGATCCATCGTCTACCAAGACACAGTTTATGCCCTTTCTTGATATATTACACTGACATGCAAAGCCTTGTTTTCCATCCTCCCTTCTAAGGGCAACTCTTTATCACAGAAGCAGATCTGATGTCCTCGGATAACCTAGTTGATCATGGCAGCTACATTGTCACTGCTAGTGTCCATGAGTACATATGTATTATCTTGATCCGGGTTTTTATCCAAATGATTAACAATTGAATAGTCCTTTAGCTACATCTTTCCCCAAAATTCTTTAGCTTCAGCGTCACTTATTGGCCTCTTTAATTCGTCCTTCTTTTGTCCTCCATGCGCTAAATCTTCTGGAATATAACATCTGCCAGACTTGGTCATACCCTGAGATGAAGCGGTTTCGATCACAAACCTTGGTCTAGTGGAAATTTCTATTGTCACAAAGGCAATAACCTTTGTGGGTGTTAGAATCACGAACTCCTTCTTCTATTTGATGCTCAGTGAAGCCACGACTCTTTCCAGCTCGTTATGAACAATCAGTACTATTGCTTTGGTCATGCACGAAGCATCGTCCTTCTTTATCATATTGATATTGACACCCTTAAGATTTGGCAAAGGATTACTGTTGAAGTTCGGTGCGGCTATCTGGAGGGAGACCACGTTCTGTTTGATTAGATCTTGGATTTTGTGGTAGAGGTTAATACAGTCCTCAGTGTCATGTCCAATTCTATTGCAGTGATATGACACTTCTGATAAGGTCTGTAAAATTGGGAACTAGTATCCACTAGCTTGGGTCCCACTAGATGGATATAACCTTCCGCAATTAATAGCTCATACAACATTATTCGGCTTTCGACAAGAGTTATAAAAGTTCTGACGGGCTCTTTCTCAAATCTAGGACGAGAGGGATCATAGATGCCTTGAGGAGGAGGCATCTAATGATAGTTTTGGACATTAGGATGGGGATCTTGATATATGGGATAGGGATTTGTCTCGTAATTTGGCAATGGAGCTTGGTAGTTTAGGGATATATTTTGGTAAAGTGCAGCTTAGGCTTGATATACTAGGGTAGGCGTTCGGTAATTTGACTGCACATTGGCGCAGTTAGGAGCAACACATTAGTAATGATTAGATGGAGTTTGGTAAACTGGAGGGGAATTTTTGTAGATGGGAGGTGGAGTTTAATAAACGGATGGGGGAGTATTTTGATAACTTGGGGTAGGAGTATTTTTGTATCTTGGAGGAGGAGAATTTTGATAATCGGCTTGCGTATAACAAGACTAGTGTTGACTGTGCGAAGGTCGAGAGCGACTTTGGTACGATGATGATCTTCTCTGGGCCTTCTTCCACTCATAAGAAACAACTAACACGTCTTCTGTTTTCTTTTTTAACATGCCCGAGGATTCGGGTGAAGCAGCAACACGGGAAATATTCCCGGTTTTTAACCCATTTTCGATAGTCTTACCTACCTTGACTATCTCGACAAATTTTTCTCCAACGAGCAATATGATTCTATCATAATATTTGGGCTCCTTCACTCGCACGAATACTTCAACAATTTCTTTTTCAAACATGGGAGGTCAAACTCTGGCTGCATCTTTTCACTATATGTATGAAACTTTCTTAGCTTTCGTTGGACTTCTACTTCATCTTTTCTAAGGAATGACGATCAAGGAAAATCTTTACTTTCTAAGGAAATTTCTCAATGAATTCTTTAGCCAAGACATTCCAGTTGGGAAACTATCTGGTCCTATGATATGTAAACCATTATAAAGCTTCCTCGCTCAAACATCGGCTAATAAGCCGCATTAGTCTAACTTCATCTCTCCCAACTCCTATAAGCTGGTCACATTAGGCCTTCATATGCGCTAAGGGGTTCCCTATTCCTCCAAAAGTGTCAATCTTTGGCATCTTAAACCCGTATGGGAGGTCCATATGTTGATGAATACGTAAGTCCTCATAGTTCAAATCGGCAACGTCAAGAGTGCACTGAAGATCCTTCATTGCCCTTCAAATATCCTCCTTTATTTCTATCTTTGCGACCTCTTAATACATAAGTCCTCGTAGTTCAAATCGATAACGTCAAGAGTGCACTAAAGATCCTTCATTGCCCTTCAAATATCCTCCTTTATGTCTATATTTTCGACCTTTTCTTTCAACCTTCACTCTCTTTCCTGCTCATCATATTGGTCGAGATCAAAACCATACACGTCATACTCATCTAAAATGGGAATTCAGAAGGTTGTTTTTCTTGGTAGTGGCGGAGCTACGGACGGACTTGGGGCACTTTGAGTAGTTTAGTAATTTTGCGAGAAGGTTTGGGGATTATTGTATTGATTTTAGTGATGGAGTAATGTCTGGGTGTTGAATTTATTTTGGTTTTGTGGGGGTGGAGCAGTTTGATGATGGGAATTCTTTTGGGGAAAGGGTATTTGAGGATTATTGTTTTGAAGAGGGGTTGGGGTCTGGTAGGAGGCTGGTGCATATTTAGGATTTTGTGTTGTCAAGTCTATTATTGAGGGACTCTTAGAATGAGTGGATAGCATGTTATGATCTTGGACAATGTTTGAAGAGGGAAAGTAAAGAGGAGGCCTTCTAACAGTAGCAGCGTTGACGGTAAAACCTGGTAGAAGTAGATCATGTCTCCTTTGCATTTTAGACCTCATCTAGGCATTTTGTTGCATTAACTGCATAATCAGCTCATTCTGATCCTCTATGGTGGGTTGAGCCACCACAACATCATTAATATTGATTTCTTCATTGTTGTCCCCTATTACTTCTTTTCCCTTATCTTAACTTTGGACGGGAAAGGTATCTGAGATCTAGTGGAGTAGGGATGATCAGCCAGTTTAATCGACATAGACCATTTTGTAAATACATGGGGAGAATACAACTCAAAGACAAATTTGTTAGTTTGAGTTCGGAATAGATAATACAAAATACCATATAAATAGGCATATAAACACACAAAAGTTGCTTTGTTTAAGGACATGCCAACCCAAGAGTAAAGGGGAAACTAACTTTGATTACGCAGGAGTTTGCTCGCTTTAATTTGGGATAATCTCAGAAAGGTTAAATCACATTGAGATAAGGTCTTCTCGTTGCATCTCTTTTGACGTCCGTTGATCTGAGCCTCATATTTCATTGTATAATTAAAGGGGGAGAATGAAAATTTTGCATAATAGGGGGTCAGGCCTTGAAAGGATGCCTACATATCTCACAAATTCAATTAAGGCCCTATGTAATCCAAATACAAGAAATACTTGTTTTCATTCATTCTAGATGAATACAAGGGAACTCAAAAATAAACAAATGTTTCAAAAAATAAAGGTAGTTCCATATGAACCCTTGTTCTCCTCAGTGTCACATCAGAACGGGAAACTGACTCGACTTGAATCTTTCCTATGCTGATGAGGTATTCCATGTCTTGGCGAATGCAAGACATTTTTCAATACTATGATCCGTGGCCCTATGATAAGGGCAACGTTTCTGAACTTCGATTCCAAGGGAGTATAACACTCCCACATCCTTGTAGAGACGGTTAAAGACCCCGCTTCAAGCAAAATCTAAGTATACCTCCACCATTGTTTTCTTGAAAGGCGTGAAGGATCTACAATAGAACTTAGTTATCTTAGTGACCGGTATGTGGAGCCTCGGTTCATCACATGCAATGACGATGCCATCACCCCAACTGTTTGCAATACTGTCTATATAGAGCAAGTAACAAACCACATTCTTAAACTCTATGCACTACCTTATTGTGTGCCCTTTCTGGTTGGGATAACACTTACAATTCTTGTGAACGTCCTCTGATCCCACTTGGGAAAATGCTCTTTCGACGGTCCTCAACATATGCCTAGACTTATAGTTCTTGAAAATGAAGGAGCACGGACCGACTTCCGTCCCTATTCGGTATTATGGTGGATATGCTTCGAGAGTGATTTTATGGTCTATTTCTGCCAGATGTCCTTGTAGAGGAGTTTTGAAGGAAATTTCTTCCTCATAACTTTCTTCAATATTCTCCAACTCAGTGCTCTCAGGGGGAAACAATATGTTATATAAGCGCTTTCCATGCTGCCTCCATATGTCAATCATCTTCTCTTTGGTTAATTCAGTCAGGATATTCTTGCCTTTATCCATAGCGGTGATTTTACCTTCACTGAGATGATAGAGTAATGTTTAGGATTTGGGGATGATATTTGTTTTTGGTTGGGAAACTCAAGACTCGGAAAATTTTGTCGGACTTTGTAGTAGTGATTTGTGTATATTTTTTTATAAATTTCTGGAAAGGTATTGTTTAGCGATGCTCTCATTTAAAGAAACATATCACATAAATAGTTAAAAACACATATATCACGTCCTAATCATGCATGTTCACTTTTGTGCCAACGATAGGCCTAGCGATCTGAAGGATGTATCGCGTCATTTATAACAGATTGTTGGACCCCTCAAAATAAGCTGCACAAACAATTATAGAATTTGTTAAATAGTTTTAATCAAAATGAGGATACATTTTGCGGGTAGGGGAATACATTGAAAATACAAAATAGAAAATAACCCCTCGCAGGGGAATTAGAAAGTTAAAGGTCCCGCTCCTCCTCTTGCTTTTTCTACCTCTTCACGGATGATATACTTGCTTGTTACCACGTACGGCTCAGCAGACACAACATTGGAAGATTGAGGCACGGCCCAGAGAATGTTTATATGCTCATCTAGGGTTGTATCTAGATGCATCAAATAGGCCCTCGCATCCGTTAAATCTTGTGACATCACAGCTAAGGCCCTCTGACTTTCAAATTCACTGTATTGGTATTCTTACTCTCTTCGTCGAAATTCATGTTCCCTTTGGTCCCATTCCTACTGAAAAATGATATGTTTAGATCTGGAGTCTTATGATGTCTTTGATTTCTCGACCCATGCGGGGTGTCGGGTTCACTACACGATGCAAATCATCTTACAACCAATTTTTGTACTCATCAACATACCCAACTTCACACCTGTTCTCAGCAATACTTCCTTTCATGTTGACCCATCCATCCCATTCTTGGTGGATGGTTTTGGCGAAATGTATATTAATACACCTGTTGTAATCAATGACAAAAGAGCTAGCATCCCCTTGTACAGGTGTGATTTGTATTCTACCAAATTTCCGCATCACCCTACTTGGATTGTATGGTCGCATTCCTCTGATGCCGGGAAGGACCAAGTAAGGACGTTTGTATATCAAACGTGCTATCTTCTCTGACATAAAGTTTTGAAACATCCACTATATGTATCCTTCTCTAAGGTCATAGAATACTTTCTCCTATTCATCCCTCGTGGTGTGAATTAGGAACTTGCGGATGCTAAAATAAAACTTGTAGTTGTCAAGGGGACTCATCTGGGTCGACTTGGACAACTCCTGTTGCTGAGTGCCGTCTCTTTTTACACAGATGTTCAATCATCCACTATTGAAGCAAAATGTTGCACCCTAAGAAAAATGGAAATTCGTTTTTACACAAACTTAGAGATTGATAGATATCAGCTAAAATAATTGGGGCCAAACTGAGTGTTTCTTTGTTTCCTCTTCTTTACCAATCCCTTTGAAGATAGCGTCCACAACCATCGATATTCTTTCCTTCATACTGAGAGAATATCATCATTCCTATAAGGCATGATGAAAATGCGATAGTAATAGTCTTTCTCCAAGTTCTATGATTATGGAACTCGTTCAAAAATTTTCTGAAATAGTTGTCGTGTACCTACCATTCAAAGAATATCATCAATGGTACACTTTGAATAACCAACCTGTCCACATCTACTAACAGTAACATGTCCTTAAGTTTTAGACTAGTCAGCCTACCTAGTAGCAGGATGTGATAATCTTGATGTTTTTTCCTCTTGCCACAATTTCCAATGGAATCAAAACAATCTTTTATCACCTCTATGTTGGTGTTATTTCAACATCCCCAAATTAGAAAACCACACTTTTATCATCCCAGAACTCGAGCCAAAACTTGAATCCATTATCGAAGGTAGGTGGCTCAAATGAATCGAGATTTCTCTCTTTTGACAGTCTTTGAGGTTGTTCCACCACACACGAAGAAGATCGGGTGTCTTGGTGACCATTTTGAAACTTAGGAATTGATTTGACATCTACAAAAACATAAAAATAGTTAGTTGCCACCCCCACCCAATACACAACAATCCGCCAAGTACGCAAACATTCTTTAAATAGGATATAAGTATGATCGCCCGATCGAGCCACGAGCTCTTTGAACATAGCGCGTTCTTTCTAATGGGCCAACCTCCGCTACAAATGAAGATTCTGATCCCATTCTAAGATATAACACCACCATGTGATATTCTCATAAGGCGAACTCCCAAACGAGCAAGCCGGTGAAAATCATTTGGTAGTTCGTTTATTTCTCCCTCAACATGTGCTACACTACACCTACAATATATAAGTGGGAATAAGCAGGCAGGTCATGGTCAACATGCCTGCCTGTCATCAGGGGTATATTTGTCATTCAACATTGCTAACTTTAAGATAAACTTGTGCCTTCTTTCCTATCTGCCACATTAGTAGTTTGTTGGAGCTTCTTCAGCTATTTCCTAGAGATTTCTCATGTAAGGGTTCTAGATGAGCCCCCAAATTTTAGTTCTTAGATTTGCATATCTGAGAATTTAAATTTTTTGTCTTGGTTCAAATTAACATAAGAATTTATGTTTCTGTGTGATAATATCTTGTCACTGTTGGGAACAAATGTTGTGTTTAGGTGACCACCTTCTTTTATGAGAGGTGGAGTAGATATCAAATTATACATTCAACAAAGTAAAATATGGTTTGATGTAGGTTGTCACTTGAATAATCGCTTTTTTATTAGAGTCTATTACAACCTGATATTAAATATCCTCAACTCTATGATTTCTAAGTATTTATGCTTAGAGACCAATTTTTCAGTACATTAGTCATATTAACTGACTACAGATCCAGGTTGTGTTAGTATGTATGACTTAAAAGATATGTCAAGCGAGGATGGGAAGACTAAAGATGAAAAAATTATTTTTCTTGTTTCATAAGGGAGGCGACACATACCTTAAAAAGTTTCCTTTTAGCATACCAAATGGAAGAGTTAAACTGTCAGTGCTCCACGTAAGAAAACTAAATCAATGAATTTCATGATGAGCACAATTTTAACACGTCTCAAAACACAAAGAGAATAGAGAATTTTGTTGTCACTGTTACCCTGGGAAACTAGTGCTTGTTAGGAAAAAAAACATGCTACCACATGTTATTTCATAAGGTTTGTTATTACTCATCTACCTTTGAATATATAGTTTTTCTCCCTTTTAGATTTTTAAGTATGACTCTTACTTGCATCTATTAACCACATAGAGTAGTTGTTCTCCCAACTTTAAGGTTGTTGTTGTGCAGCCTTTTTTTTTACCTTCATTCGAGCTGTCAGGTCAGTTTGGATTTGCTTTGTTGGCTTACAGATGATTGATCGCACTATCAACTTCTTTCTTTAATTGCTATGGTTGTGGAAAAGAGGGTCATCAGGTTAGAGATTGTCCTAATGTGAAGAGTCAAGAGAAGGTTTCCTTTAATTCTTCATCTTGATAAGTTTATTAATTGTTTGCTCTATAAATCACTTATCTGAGCCAGCTTAAAGATGTACTCAGGATTTTTGTGTGTGATGTCATGCCGAGAGGAAGTTTGTAAAATCATCTATTCAGAAGTAAGTATAGTTCATCTAAAACCATAATTTCTTATTTGATGCAAGGGCAGATACACAATATGATATGTAGATTCATTGGGACCCAATTGCTTTTTCTAAATCATGTATAAGAAATTTATTTTAGTATGAACTTGGTTCAGTATGATGCATCTGATTTGAATGTGAATTTGGTACATATTGAACAGGAAGTGCTTATTTCGAACCATTGCCATAGAATCTCTAAATGAAGGTCATTCTTGAGGCAACTAAAGGACTGACATGCCTCCATAGCCCTGAAGCTAAAATTATATACCAGGATTTCAAATTATTTATTATTTTGCTTGCTTCTGTATGTGAACTCCTATTTGTTCTTTTCCTTTACCTGAGCTCAGTTACAATCGGAATCCAAGTACAGGCTGCTCCATTTTCAGCTTATTCTCTATTCAAGAAGTATGAAAATGCAGTGATGGTGCTACACTGATCAATTTTCACTATTTTATGTCATATTTCAAGCATTAGATAGCATGTTCATCAAAATGCATCAATGGTGCTAACTTTATCAATTTTCACTGTACTATGTCATATTTCCAATATTAGATAGTATGTTTAACAAGAGTTTAAACAATCTTTACATATAAGTATATTTAAATTGCTTGAGGCCTTCACAACTCGAGTGTGTTCAATCTGAAATTTAATATGATTTTGATATATTACATGTTTTTATGGGAGCTCAATCTTTTGATTTACATGTAAAAATTAACAGTCCATGGTCAACTCTTTCTCGATGTTTTGCTTTCTTCTCTTTCAGCTTCTTAGGTAGGTAATATGAGATCCTCATTAATGTGTTCTGATGGATTTTATGTTCAATTTGGTGGCTATGTTATATGTATATTGTTGCACTTGCACATAACTGAATTTAACTGCTGAATTCGCGTAAATGCAGAAAGACAACAGAAGTTGCTCAATTAGTTCTACTTGTTAAATACACCAAAATGAATACTATGAATAGACTTCATCAATTAGCCACACGAATTCAATTTATTTGCAGATTACCTCTTTTTTAGTTTATTGACAAATTAAAATTCATCAGAATAAAAAATAAGTACTGGACCCGTGTGAAGCACGGGCGGCTCTCCACTAGTACAACTAATAAGTGGTGTCATGTCGAGAAGAGGCATACATGGAGAAACACAATTCCTTACTCCCGGTCAACTTACACAGTCGTTCTCGGTGATTACTCCGTACAGGACTTTGTCTTCAAGGTTTAAGTTACCCCCTGGTAATTCCTACTTGTAAAGCAGTCAAACCTTTCTCAAGTTTGCTCACAACAACAAGGAAAACAGGGAAAGAAGTGGGTAACGCAATGAATCATGTGTAAATCGACAAAACAGATCCAAACTAACCTGACAACTCGAATGACTGTCAAAAAAGGCTGCACAACAACAACGTTAAAACTTTGGGGAAAAGGAAGGTCACCACAGTGGATTTTGTTTTCTTTATTTAACCTTGTATCATTCAATTGCTCTATGTGGTCAATAAATGCAAGTAAGAGGCACACTTCAAAAGCGAAGAAGGAGGGATACTATATATTCAAAGGTAGATGAGGAATAACAAAGCTTATAAACTAAGGTAGATGAGGAATAACAAATCTTATAATCTAACATGTGGTAGCATGTTTTTCTGAAAAATCACTAATTCCCCAAGATAATAGCGACAACAAATTCTCTATTTTTTTTGGGTTTTGAGACCTGCTAACAATATGCTCGTCATGAAGTTCATGGATTTAGTTTTCCGACGTGGAGAACCGACTTTATGCATTTACCCAAATCAGCTATGACTGTCGTGTTTTACAAGTTTGAATATGGTTCAAGGTGAATGATTTTGTTGCATTAAAACATCATTCAAGTTACTAAAGAATGGCCAACATGATAAGATGAGATTGAGTAATTAGAAGTGGTTATCTTAGATCTGAAAGAAAATTCAATTCTCTATTTTGTCTCTACTGTTTTGTATTCAAACAAGATTTTCTACATTCATCAAAGTAGTCACGATAAAAAATTGTAGGATATATATCTGTTTGAAGATTTAAAGTTTTTGAATTTGAATATTGAAAACTCGTACAAAACACTTCTCTTTTACATCTCTATAAGTGGCAAAAATCTGAAGTCTCACTGAAAGCAAAAAATAGAACACTCCCATATTCAGCAGTTAATTTCAGCTATGTGCAACTGTATTCATATATCATAGCTACCAAGTTGAGCATAAAATCCATCACAACACATTAAGGTCTCAAGCAATTTGGATACACCTATATGTAAGTTAGGTTAAACTCTTGATAAGAATTTTATATCTAATGCTGGAAATATGACATAGCACAGTGAAAGTCGATCAATTTACCACCATTGATGGATTTTGGTGAATGTACTATCTAATGCTGGAAATATGTCACAGGACAATGAAATTGATTTATGTAGCACTATCGCTGCATTTTCATACTTCTTGAATAGAGAAACAGAAGGAAATTGAGCAGCATGTACTTGGTTTCCGATCGATACTGAGCTCAAGTAAGGGACAAGAACAATTAGGAGTTCACATACAACAGCAAGTAAAATGTTAAATAATTTCAAATCCTGATATATATGGAGGCATACCAGTTCTTTGGTTGCGTCGAGAGTGACCTTCATTCAGGGATTCTACCAATGATTAATTCACTTCAAATCAGATGCATCATAATGAATCAAGTTCATACTAAAATTAATTTCTTATACATGATTTTGAAAAAGCAATTGGATCTCAAGGAATCTACATATCATATTGTGGATCCTCCCTAGAGTCAAATAAGCAGTTATGCTTTTAGATGAACTATACTTAGTTCTGAATAAATAATTTTACAGACTTCCTCTCTACATGAAATCACACACCAAAAGCCTGTGTTCATCTTATAAGTTGGCTCACGTAAGTAATTTACTGAGTAAACACTTAATAAGCTTATCAAAGATGAATAATTAAAGGAAATATGATGGAGTAACTACGTTATGGCAAAATAATTCATGTTTAATAGGTCAATGTCTTTAATAAAAGATCATTTAAAATTTTAAATGGAAGAGTTTATATACAAATCATTCCATGTGACGTTTAAAGCTTTATTCAAGAATTTCAGTCTGACTTTGAGGATGTGATCATGGAAATGGTGCCTAATTAATATGTTTCTTTGTCTTATGTCTGTTCATAGCAAAAGTTGCACCATCTTACATCAATTATGTAATAAATTGAATAAGTTATAACATGATTACGCTATAGCTTATTTCAAACTAAACATGTACATTTCCCTTACGTTTTTTTTCAAATTTTAAAATAGCTCAGCCTTGCCGTTTTGAATAATTCAAAGGGTAATAGTAATAGTTCAATATATGAGAATTTTTTTAATAAAGATGTAAAATTAGTAGAATTAAAAATTTAAAATGGTACCTGATTAGCAAACCAAATTCATAACGGTCTTCTTGGTTCATTCATTCCTGATGAACTTGAAGTATCATTACGAACTTACTTTCTGCAGGGTCATAAGCATCCAAATCATAAAAAATTTCAATTAATCCATCAGGGACGAATGGTATAGGAACAAATCTCTAAGCCAATTTTATAATTTTCTGAAGCTGATAACTATTGACTGAAATCTGCATTTTTTCGTCTTCTAATGAATGCCTGAACAAATGGTGCAATATGTTTCCTCAACAATTTCACCAATGCAATACTAAGAAGATCATACCTTACTTCAATTTGTGGATTCCTTTGCTTGAATGACAACAGAGCATCGTCTATCATAAGCCAACAACACCTGAGATCAAGAATCTTCAAAGTGAAAGTTTCAGATGAAAGATTTTTGAATAATCTCATCATAAACTACATTATATGTTGTGTTATCTTCATGACTCTCTGGGTTTGGTGGTGAAATTAATATTTTTACTTTATTTGAAGCTTTTTCTCTTGACAATGCAACATAGAGTTGACAATGTGAAAATACTGTCTCTCGTAAATAAATTCCCACAAATTCTAATGTTTTCTTTTGCGCTTTATTAATAGTTATCGCAAAACATAGTCTTATTGGAAATTGTATTCTTTTAAATTGAACTGGTTACTTTTCATCTTGTGATGACATTAATGGGATTCTTTGAAAGAAGACGTGTGTATTTTTAAAGTCACTATCTATAATTTTTGCACTTATATCGTTTGTTTTAAAATCACAACATGTCAATCGTGTACCGTTACACAAGCCCTCACAAGTATTCAAATTTCACAATAATATAATTGGACAATTTTTCTTTAACACTAATTTATATGGAGGTAAACCAGCATGATATAGAGTGTGTAGAAAGTCTTCAAATGGACTTTGATCAACTGGTTCCATAGTTTCATCAGTTGCAACATATATTTCAGCATCCTTTGGGAATTTATTGATAAGCATGTCATTATTTCATTAACGTAATCATTTTTTGTTGTCAAGATCGCACGAGAACTTGTTGGAGCTGACTCACAGAAAAATTTAGGTAAATTGGGAAATGTTGATTCAAATAATGTAATCAGTTATTCTTGCTCAGTCGTAAAAGGAACAATGAATGAATTGGGAATCTAAATATTATCTTCAGTATTGAGGGGTTCTTTTCCATTTCCGATTCTCGTCAAATATTCGCAAAATGCAGGATCTGTTTTTGCACGTATGTTTTGTGATAAGTATTAATTTTCCAGTTGATTCAAAATGTTAAGAATACAATAGACTTTGGTAGATAAAGTCATTTCTTTTTCCATTTCGAACAACAGGTAATGTTTGTCTAAGATCACCATCAAAGACAACAACTTTTCCACCAAAGGGTATATTTGTGTTCAATAGATCTTTCAAAAGTAAATCAGAAGTTTCAATAATTTTCTTCTTTGCCATTGAAGCTTCATCCCACACAATCAATCTAGCATCTCGAATTAAGCAAGCAAGCAAGCTTTGTTTGCTAATATGGCAGCTAAAATTTTGATCAATGTCAATTGGAATTTTTAAACGGGAGAGTTGTTCGGCCAGCGGGAAGGCTAGAAGCCGCAACCTCAGAAGTTGTTGTTTCTAGAGCAATATTTCCCTTAGATCGCATGGTAGCTAGTAAGTTTAAGTATAAAAAAGTTTTACCTATTTCTCCCGGACCATCTATGAAAAAAGCCCATGATTTATTAACAAGTATTCTGTCTATAATCACATTATATGTCGCTCGTTGTTCCAGATTTAGTTTTTTCTCTAATAGTAGATCTTCTTCACTAACAATTACGTTTCTTTCAAAATAAGTATCTTTTGCTTCCTTAGCAGCTATGCAAGATTTTAAATTTTCTGGGATTAATCTATAATCGTTAATGTTATGCCCCTATTGAACATAGAATGTCACTAATATGGTCTAGAACTTTATATCGATTTTTTTGGTTCACTGCTTGGGAAAATATTGAAGTCTTCAGACATAGGTGCCTCAAATATTTCCCATAACTTCCTTGGAGTAGCGGGATCACAATATACCAATAATTTTGCAAACAAACGTCTCAAAGTACATGACATTTCATAACTCATTGCTTCTATCATACATTCAGTTAAATTATTGTCACACTGAAGTAATCCTCTTTTTCAGCGGCCTCTCTAAATGTATCATTAGGAATGTCATTGACAATTTGGTGATCTTTGTATGATTTTGGACCTCTTACATTCATTAATATTAATCTTAGATAATATCTCTCACCTTCCGTTGGCTGACATGTTACAACACGTCTAATAACACGACCTTTTTTTGACGGCTCCATATCTTATGTTGTACTGACCAGAAAAAGTGTTGTGGAAATTCTTTTTACAGGAGATTGAGTCTTTTGGAAAAAAAGTTCAGTTAGCATTGTTCTCTTAATCATAGGGTTATTTATGATTGTATCAACACTCACTGTGCTCCTAAAAAAGACAAATTGTTTTCCACCACGATGTAACTAAAGATGATAGACACTTGGATTCATTTCCTTAATTGGAAAACCAAATAAACGCCATGTTACTTCTGGTGGAGACACCCATCTAGCAGATTGATATTCCTTTATTTCATCAATTTCAGTATTCATGTCATTGTTATGTATATGAAATGTAATTTTATCATGTCCTTTACATATATATTTATAAAATATATTTAACAACTCTAATATTCGAGCAGATTTCAAGATTAATGTGGCAGTTGAATTTGCTAAGTAAGAAAGGATTCTAAGGAACAATCCATGAGTTATCAAGGTACTAATTTCTAACTTTAACAACATCTCCTGTTTGTCGTCCTTTATAAATTGGATATGTATTTTTTCCTTTTGATGTTTGATCAGCAAAATTTTTGGGATACTTAAATTTGTAGTGACCTTGTTTTCGCATACATGATCTTGTTGGTGTTAGGATCGAATTCACGCACACACACTAGATGAATGAAGAACACAAGAACTTTCAAGAGAAAGAGATGAGATCTTGAGAGAGAAAGAGAAAACCCAATATTTCGTGGTAACACCCCGTGAGTAAACTTCCACGGTGGTGAGGTATATTTATATTAATAAATTATAGTATTTTCGGTTACAGAGAATAAATAGGAAAGCCTAAAATAGAGAATAAATAGGAAAGCCTAAAATTAATCAGGCTCCACTACCTAACAATTCTCCCACATGGAGACTGACTCAGTCATCCAAAAAATACATTCTCAAAAAAAAATCTCTTCATCATCAACATCTTTACCGCACCGCAACATCTGTAGCAACAACTACAAAAGACCTTCTGAGGTTTTACATAACTTCTGTTTCCCAACATCAACACATTTCATCAACATGTCTGTCGGGTTCTTTGCACCCTCTATCTTCTCCAAGCATATATAACCATCCTCAACAGCCCTGCGAGTGAAATGGTATCGCCTTCTGATGTGCTTTGTCCTCGAATGATAGACTTGATTTTTCACCAACTGTATGGCACTCTGGCTACCTGAGTAAAGAATCTTCTCGCTCTACTTCTTGCCCAATTCCTCAAGATAATTTGCCAGCCATATCATCTCTTTCCCAGCTTCAGCTATTGCCACATACTCAGCTTTAGTAGATGAAAGAGAAACACACTTCTGAAGCTTGGACATCCAACTCACTATTGTTCCACCTATGGTGTAAATGTACCCGAATGTACTCTTGCTCGATTCAACATCCCCACCAAGATCAGCATCCAAAAAACCCTGTAGAGTCACCCTGCCTTTGCCGAAACAAAGAGAAGTACTGGATGTACCTCCCGATATCTCAGAAGCCACTTCACAGCTTCCCAATGCTATTTCCCAGGGTTCGCCATGTACCTGCTAACAACTCCCACTGCATGTGCTATATCAGGTCTAGTGCAGACCATAGCATACATCAAACTAGAAACTACTAAAGCATATGGAACAACTGCCATGTGATCACTCTCCTCGACAGTCTTGGGTGATTGCTCCTTTGACAATTTAAAGTGATTTGCCAATGGATTAGTCTTAGGTTTAGCATCATTAACCCTGAATCTGCTCAGCACCTTCTCAATGTACAACTCCTGAGATAAATTTAAAGTGCTAGCAGATCTATCCCGAGAAATATTCATCCCCAAAATCTGTTTTGCTGGACCCAATTCTTTCATCTCAAACTCTGCAGACAACCTTGTGTTCAGATTGTTAATCTCCCTCATACTAGATCCTGAAATCAACATATCATCCACATACAATAGTAGAAAGACATACGAATCAGTGTATTTCTTTAAGTAATAACAAGGATCGTTTTCAACTTTACAGAATCCACTCTTGGTCATGAAGGATTCAAACTTCTTGTACCACTGCCTTGGTGCTTGCTTTAGTCGATACAAGCTCCTGGTGAGCTTGCACACCATGTGTTCCTTGCCTGGAACAACAAATTCTTCCGGTTGCTGCATATAGATCTCTTTGTACAGATCTCCATGTAAAAATGTTGTTTTTACATCCATTTGCTCTAGATGTGAATTCTCCTATGCAACAATACTCAACAGAATTCGAATAATTGTTAAATTCATAACAGGAGAGAATATTTCAGCATAATCAATACCTTTCATTTGTGAATATCCTTTAACCACTAAACAATCCTTGAACTTTCTTTTGCCATCTGGTTCAGTCTTGATCCTTAACACCCACTTGTTCAGAAAAGCTCTCTTCCCTGCAGGTAACTCAGCCAACTCCCATGTGTCGTTCTTCTCAAGTGACCTCATCTTATCATCCATGGCTTGCTCCCACTTGATAGAATCCTCCACCTGTAGGGCCTCATCAAAAGACTCTGGTTCCCCCTCTTCAGTCAGCAATAGATAGTGTAATAAAGGTGAATACCTATTTGGTGCCCTGATGGATCTGGATGATCTCCTTAACACCTGCTCAGGTGCAACTTGCTCCACATCAGATTTTTCAGTAGGAGTTGGTTTAGTATCTGCTTCGACATCTCTGGGGTTACTCCTCTCTAACTCAACCTCAACTCCCACTTTCTTTGTAATCTCTAGAACCTTTTGCTATCTGTCCTTGTAAAGGACAGACTCATCAAATGTCATGTCACAATGTCTCAGGATCTTTCTGTTCTTGTCATCCCAGAACCTGTAACCAAACAGATCAGAACCATAGCCTATGAAGTAACACTTCACAGCCTTGGCATCAAGCTTGTCTCTCTTTTCTGGATCAACATGAACATAAGAAGTGCAACCAAAAGTCCTCAAGTGTGAGTACTTCAGTTCTTTTCATGTACACACCTCCTCTAGAATCTTGAACCCTAAAGGAACTGATGGTCCCCTGTTGATCAAGTATGCACATGTGCTCACAGCATCCACCCAAAGTGTTCTAGGCAGCCTACAATGTATCCTCATACTCCTTGCACGCTCATTCAATGTTCTGTTCATACTCTCAGCAATTCCATTTTGCCTTGCCTTACCAGGAACTGTTCTCATCAATCTGATTCCCTCAGCCGCACAGAATGCCTTGAACTCTGATTTGTCATACTCTCCTCCATAGTCAGACCTTAGGCATTTGACTTTCAAACTGGTCTGATTCTCAACTTCAGCTTTCCACTTCTTGAAAGATGCAAACACATCTGACTTATGCTTCAAGAAGTAAAGTCATACCTTCCTGCTGAAATCATCAATCAAGGTAACATAGAATGTGGATCCTCCAAGTGATGATACTGGAGATGGTCCCCAAACATCTGTATAGACCATTTCCGACCGCACTTTCTTTGGCTCTCTAGGAGTCTTTGTGAAGCTTACTCTTTTCTGTGTTCCCATAACAGAGCTTTGGCAAGGACCCATATAAACAGACTTGAGACCCTCTAATGCTCCTTTTGCAACCAGCATCTTCATTCCTTTATTACTCATGTATCCAAGTCTGTTGTACCACAGACATGAACCGGAAGCACCTTCAGCAACAGCGACCATGTTTATATACCCTGAAGTGGTGTACAATATTCCATATTTGGTGGCTCGAGCTACAACCATAGCACCTTTCACGTTCTTCCATGAACCTTTCCCAAACTCTGCTGCATATCCCGTGCTATCCAACTGACCAGCAGAGATCAGATTTTTCTTGATCCCAGGAATATATCTAACATCCTCCAATGTGCACTGGTTTCCCGAGGTTGTCTTTATGCAAACATCCCCCTTTCCTTCAATTTCATAGGCTTTGTTGTCAACAAGATATACCTTTCAAAAATTTCCAGATTTGAAATTTTGGAACAACTCCGTGCTTGGAGACGAATAGAAAGATGCAACCAGCATCCAAAATCCATGATCAAACCAGGCTGTTCAGACTAAGGATTAGATCATCCCCAACGTCTTGTGCTAAATTTACAGAATCATTGTCATCTCTAAATTTCTGATTCTGTTTCTTCTTTGGCTTTGTACAGTTCGTCCGAAAGTGCCCTTTTTCTCCACAGTTCCAACAAGTCACATTTGATCTGTTCAGGAATTTTCTTTGATTCTTTGGTTTTGATCGACCATGTTGATTTTGGACTTTCGTCTTACTTTCCCCCCTTCGATCAACGCTGAGAGCACTGCCCGATGAATCTGTCACTTCTCGTTTGCGAATACTTTCGCTAAGAACAACATCACGGATTTCATCAAACTTCAGTTTCTCAGATCAACGGGAACTGCTAATCGCAGCAACAATAGTATCCCAAGACTCGACAGAGATGACATCAAAATCAACGCCTTAATTTAATCTTCGAAATTAATATCCACAGAATTGAGTTGACTCACAATCATATTTAACTCGTTTATATGATAAGAAATGGATCCATGCTCACACATATTTAAATTGAACAATCTATGCATCAAATATACCTTGTTCATAGCCGATGTTTTTTCATACATGTTTGACAGTGCCTTCAACAGTCCGGACGTAGTCTTCTCCTTCACGATGTTGAACGCCACGTTTCTTGACAAAGTCAACTGGATCAACCCTAGAGCCTGGCGATTATTTAGTTTCCACTTCTCCTCCGTCATGGATTCCGAATTTCCCCGGTCAACGGTTCATGAAAATCTTTCTGGTACAGATAATCTTCGATCTGCATCTTCCAGAAACTGAAATTGGATCCATCAAACTTCTCAATTCCAAACTTCGAGCTATCCATCTTCAGTGATCGTGTTGAATCTCCTTAGATCTGATACTAGTTGTTAGGATCGAATTCACCCACACACACTAGATGAATGAAGAACACAAGAAGTTTCAAGAGAAAAAGATGAGATCTAGAGAGAGAAAGAGAAAAACCAATATTTCATGGTAACACCCTGTGAGTAAACTTCCATGGCGGTAAGGTATATTTATATTAATAAATCAGAGTATTTTTGGTTACAGAGAATAAATAGGAAAACCTAAAATAGAGAATAAATAGGAAAGCCTAAAATTAATCAGGCTCCACTACCTAACAGTTGGATCTATGTTTCCACAAGGTCCATGCATCATATGTAGGCTAACAAATGACCACATATATTGTTGTGAATAAGAATAAGGTAGCTAAGCACAAACAACATTATCATAGGATTCTGGAGTCAGTAATTTATATTCATTAGTAAGTATGATTAGAAAGTGTACATGGGGTAAACAATGTTTTTGAAATTCTATCGTATTCATAAAAGCTGCTACCATTCCAAAGAGATTTCTTTTCAATATATCTTTTTTAAATTCTTCAATCTTTGCTCTAAAGACTCTACTAATCAAATCAGGTCTAATTTGTGCCTCATAATTTAATGATAAATGGTCTTTTATTTCTGGCCATGACGGGTTACAAGTAATCCTTATGAATAGACCAGGTTTACCAAAACTTTGTACTAAAACAATAGCATCCATGTATCGTCGACGCATATTAGGTCCTCCAATGAAGCTGACAGGGATAGATGTTCGTTTTCCTATGTTAGAAGTAATTCTTTCTCCTAGCATTAAAACATCAACGAATCCTTGTAACACTTCTGTTCTAAACAAATATGGGTTAAAAAGAAGAAGTCTGATCTTTGTATTTCAAGTTTTATAAATGCATCAACTGATAATTGTTGAAATAATCTTCTAGAATGTAAAGTTCCATCTGTTTTATCTTCTCTCATTTGAAATTTGTAACAGTAATATTCACGAACAGATACAGTATCTCTTTTTTTCTTTCCATTCTCTAAATTTTGAGCTTCCATGTCAAGATATGAATTAACAGAGCCCATATTTTGAATACTTGGTAAATATTCATGTTCACAGTAAGCTCGTTATCTAGATGTTTTTGTAGGGATGTTATCTTTTTAATAGCGCAGTGCCAACCACTTTGACCATATCGAAGCAACAGTGGGTATTGTTGTGGATCAAAGAATCCATAGTAGTAGTTTAGTATTTGAGATTTATTGCTGCGAATATAGATTCTGATATGAGATGAAGAACTAATTTCATTAAATTCTTTCTCAACCCATATTGCTTCAACTTCTGATGTAGTAGGAAGATTATATACTCGCTGATCTAACCCCGTGTCAGATTTAAGAGCAATATAAAAGTTTGATAGATCTGGAACATCCATTAAGGATTTTAGGAAAATAGAATATGGATTAATGCTCAATATGTTCATTAAATTGTTAACAACTGATTCATGAACTTTGTCTGAACAAGCCATTCTATTAGCTAATTCATTTTCGGTATCATAAAATTATAGCTCTAAGTTCTTGGTATTTGATCAGGAGGGATTAAGTCATTTATAAAGTGATACATCTGACCTTGAACTCTAAACGTGTAAATACCATGGTTTCTTTTTGGTTAACTCTTTATCATAGTTCACACCAAGTGACGTAAATGCAAACATATTATATGTTCTAATGTATGTTCGAAAATGCCTAGTTTCTTCAGTATTACAAAAATAAAGATCATGTAGTACAGTAGGTACCTGGTTAGAAATCAACCTCATTGAACCATTATTGCAACAAAATCCAGGAGACTCATATTCAAATCTTTTGGCACCGCAGAATTTACAGTCAGGAACAAGCCTAAGATATACATAGTCCGATTATAGCTCATTTATGTTTACCAACTTGTTTTGTGTTGTCTGTGAGTTGTATATTTTTAGGTATACGATTAGAATAGAGCCACACATTATATATAATAATATTTTAACAAATGATTGATGCAAACCTTTGTTTTGCATAGTGCTTGAGTCATTTAGCATTTTGAGTTAGATGTGCCAGATGTTGAACCTAATATTACAGAAAGGAATAAGTTACTTTCATATAATAGTTGTGACAATGAAAAAACATAGTTTGTGATGGTACTCACCTACTTCATACACATATAATGGTGTAACTATGTTATTTTGCTTGTCGGAGGTGCCGGACAAAGCTGCATGATGGAGCTCATGGGCTAACAGAAGTAACAAAACACAAAGTTATTATTATTCCATTACAATCACACATGTAAATTCCAAGTTAACAAGAAAAGGTTATTGATGTTACTTGTTATTGAGAAAACAATAGAAAACTCCATTTGATGAGAATTTTGAGAAGTAGAGTCCAACTTTGTACATTTGCAGCGTGACGATCATGCACAGGAAAAGCTGCAGCTGCAGATATAATTTAGGGGTTCAATTAGAACCCTCGCATATGAAAAATCTTTTATGTGACTTTCTTTTAATGATTTCAAAACCATGTATCCAAAATGCTTGTGAACCCAATAGAAATGCACATTTCATCAAGCATTAGGAAAAAAATAGAAACTAAATTCCAAGGAGAAGTAATATCGAACAACGGAAAAAACATAACTCACAAATTGTAAATCAGATGAATCAATTGAAACAGGAAGCTCCAACAAAATCTTTAGTAAGTTAGATGGAAAAGAGCACTGCGAAAGCAAAATCTCAGATTGATAGAAGAAAATAAAGAATTTAGAAAGAAGAATAGGAAATAGCTGAAGAGTATCCAGCAAGCTACTTGTCACGATCGGAGTCTAGACCCCAGACAAGACCGGCATCGCTGACCTCTCAGAGTTCGCAGACAAGCCTACTTACGTCATTCTTACTTTGTCTAGGTTAATTTTAGCAGAAATTTTGAAACCTTTGGTTTTTTAACATGCATACTAACCATTCTATTAGATTCATATTAACACTAAGATCATCAAATGAAAGACATAGTTTAATATAACATTAAATGTATACATGCTAAAATGGCACCAATACAATGTCTGAACAAAAATGGAAAGAAACGCTAGTGGAACATACTCCACTAGCTCAATCATATAACTAAGCTAGAATATAATGGGCAAGCATCCTCGAAAGCATGAGGTCCTACAAAGTCCAGATGAATGCTCCATGTCCGGATAGTTTAAGAGTCAACATGTAGCTCTAGCGTCCACCTGTGTCTTCACCTAAAATTGTAGAATTGTATAGGGTTAGTACACACTTGTACTAAGTATGGGTATATTCAAGAACATTCCAAGGACATGCATGAGTAAGAATAGCTCTTTCCTAACAACATGATTATGGAAATTCAAGTCAGTGGATTTGCCAAATTGGGATTAGGAAAGTTGGTGAGCTTTCAAAATTTGATTTAGGAAAGTGAGAGAACTTTCCAAATTCGTATTAGAAAAGTCATGCCCTGAGAGTAACATGCATAATCATACTTATTATATTGCACACAACACATAACATCTAGCACATAGCATATAACATATTGCATATAGCACATAACATTTTTCATATTATTCGTTCATATGACATGCGACACTAGAAATCATGGACTTGACATCAAGACATATCGAAAATGAGGGCTTAACATATGGGACCTCAACTAGGGAGCCTTCTTTAGCAAACAAAGAGTTTGTTTCATTCATTCATACATACTTCATTTCATTTCATTCATAGGCTAGTGTAAACACCAGCTATACCTAGGATGTATTTTAAGACTTTCATCGGGTCCGCTGTGCAATGATCAAGAATGACCTAGTTTCGTTACTTAAGTCTAGATCACCGCTTGATTATCCTATCCTAACACCTTTGGTATAATTCATTTCATTATGTGCATAATTTGAGGCTGGACTCATTCATTCATGGGGAACTTTAACTTTAATAGATAAAGACTATGTGTGCATTATGAAATCCTGTGTCTCCCCCACACCGAAAAGAGGTGGAATCACCGGCCAAAGTGACCCAAAACATGCTAGCGTACATGGAAATTGAACCCCGTCAGATCCCTATATTGGCAGTATAGGTTCGAAGACTAGGAGATATAATGAGACCCATACCCGACATGCAAGATAGTCCCATCTCATGATAGTTACGTGAACCCCCGCCCTTCCCAAAAGAAGACATCACCGCTCATAGCTAGTCTATTGGTGCTCAGTATAAAGTTCCATTACATTCAACTCATATGTCATGGAAGCTGACTTCTAGTATGAGGACATCATAGCTGAAAAGATGATTTTTTAGCTCATCATTAGTATTAAGCGCGTTAATCTCAATAATTTCATTAAAGTGTTCATAGAGACTGGCCTATTTATTAACTTTACACTCTCATAGGTAAGTACATTTTGATAACATTAATTTAGGCTCATTTGAGATTGCTCCCATTTTTTTCGTTAGCCTCATATTATGTCGTCATCACATTCATTAACATTAGAACATTTGTTCTTCATAATTACTCACCCCTTTTTACGTTAATGTTCATTTCAACATATGCCAATGCACTTGGACATTTGATGTGTTTCACACTCTTACTTAACCCTTCTAGGGTTTCATCATTTCATTGTTCATTTCATCATTTTTTTGTTCATCTCATCATTTCATTGTTCATTTCATCATTTCATCATGTGACAATGCACTTGTCCATTTAGTGTGTTTTACACTCTTACTTTAACCTTCTAGGGTTACATCATTTCATTACATACATTTAGGTTCACTTATTTTTAAACGTATGCTAGACTTATGGGACTATACATACAAGCCATGAGGCTTCATTCATTGTTTGTTTAAGTGATTCATATCTTCCTAAGATTAAGTGGTACAAGACTTATGCATCTTCTATGTTTGCCAAGATCTCGATTTCGATCTAAGTAGGCAGAATTATTCTTGAATATTTAATTCACGTATGGCTTATGTATCAATATGGAATTTGGTCAAGGGAACCCAATTTTGAATCCCTTAGACAACACTTACATTTTTTCATTTATTGTTGGGACCCAAGATCGAGCCCCAACACCTTCACTTTAATTTTCCCTTAGTTTTTCTCTTTATTTTTCTCTCAATGGGATTGAGAGGATGTGGGATCAAACCCCCACAACCTCATTTTATTTTAATTTTTTTCTTTGAAGTGTCTCTCCCATGGCTGAGGGGTTGTGGGTTTGAACCCCCAGCCTCACTTTAATTTCTTTTTAATTTCCCCCCTTAAATCTGCCTAGGAGGTCGTAGGTTCGATATGCTGCCTAGAGGTCGTGGATTCATTTTTCTTTGACTCTCATTCGCTGCCTAGAGGTCGTGGGTTCGATTGCCATGCCTCACATTTATTTTTATTAATTTGTTTTGTACTTTACTTTTCAGTCAGCACACCCAACGTCGAATCCCCTTGACCCCCATTTCCCTTTTGCGATTTTAAGACATTATACGGGTGAGGTCGCGAGTTCAAATCCTAGTGACCTCACCTCATTTTTCACTCAATTAATTATCTAGATTTGTTCATTTACATTTAGCCTAAACTAAACAAGTGAGTTGCTGGAAATTTGGTCACATTTCAGCTCACTTTCATCAATATTTTCACTTGAACACAGAGAGTAATTCGTAGACCATTTAACCCATTTTGGGATGCATTTTTCATAGATTCATTTAGACAAGAGATTGTTACCTAAATCATCCACATTTCATCTTTTATGAACATCATGATTTACATATGTTTATGCATGTAAAATAACAACCATAACGTTACACATTTTGGACCTTCAAGCCGAGACCCTAGTCATAGTCACATTCTTGCACACACATGCACATAGTTGCGAAAACACATAGGTTGTCATTCATACAATTTCAAATACACAAACATAAACATATTCATCACCAAAATAGAACATACACCTAAATCTACCAGCAAGCATACACAACCTACGAATCATTGGGAGCTAGTGACGAGGACATGCAACGGAGAACAACCCTAGTTTTTGGACTGACTAATATGAACCTTAAGGGTTCTCTTGGGAAAGCGACCAAGAGAGAAGATAACCCATAACTTTTGATGTTAAAACCTTGACTTGATTCCCAAAAACTTCACCCAAGATCACATCCAAGTCCTCTTAATGTGAACACCACTCGACGGACAACCTTCCTTTTGCCTAACGTGTCATTAACGTTTGTTTTCTTGTGATTTCGTGTCAGCTCTTTAAGTGTGAAGAACTTGGCTTATTTTTTTGTTCTTGAAAGTTAATTTGGCAGAGAGAGATGGTGAATGAGAGTGATAGAGACGTGAGAGAGAGATATATAGAGTGAGAGAGATGAGCGTGGGAGAGAAGAGTTTTCTTAGGCTTAGAAGTCTAGTATAGGACTTAGTCAAATAAGGATTTATTTAATTATTTAGAATATGATTTCCTTTAATTTTAAATCATCTAATAAATAATAAATATAAATAATTTCATTACCAACTTAAATTAAAAACAAATTTAATTAGTTGCTTCCACCTAGGTTCGAATCCGTGTGAAGCAAGACTTCACTTCAAGGGGCAATTTTCAGCCTTCTCTCCCCAAAATACCCCTCCAACTTATTAATCAAATAATTTATTATATATTTAGTGTAATTACGATACTACCCTTAGCCTTGAAAAATACCATTTTACCCCTATACCCTCCAAACAAAGATTTAACCTTTTTAAGTCTAGTAAAGACTCATTCGAGTAAATCTTCGTATTAGAGAGCCCTTAATGGCTACACCCAACCTTTTCTAGCTCAACTAACTGCCCAAGTTAGTTGTCTTGTCCGTAGCAAGGGTTTAGAGGTCTGGTTCTACGCGTATCAGTCCATGTGAACCCGGTTTAATTTTAGGCATTCTAGACACATTAAGCATTACTTATCTTATACATTTTTAGGGTTGTTACACTACTAATGTGGCAAATAGGGCTCCAACAAGCTACTAATGAGGCATATCAGATATAAGCAATGTTGAATAACGAAGATAACTTGATGACAGGCAAGCATGTTAAACATAACCTGCCTTCTTATTCACACATATATATTGTAGGCAGGTCATGGTCAACATGACTGCCTGTCAGCAAGGGTATATTCTTCATTCAACATTGCTAATTTTAAGATAAACTTGTGCCTTTATTTCCATCTTCTACGTTAGTGGTTTAATGGAGCTTCTTCAGCTATTTCCTATACTTATTCCAAAATTCGTAATTTTCTTCTTTTGATATGAGATTTTGGTTTCGCAGTCTCCTTTCCGATAAGGCTTACTGAAGATTTTTGTTGGAGCTTCCGTTTTCAATTGATCCATCTGATTTACCATTTGTGAGTTCTGTTTTTTCCTCTGTTCGATATTACTTCTCTTTGGGATTTAGTTTCTGCTTTTCTTTTCCTGATGCTTGATGAGTTTTACGTTTCTATTGGGTTCGCAAACATTTTTCATACATAGATTTGGAAGTCATAGAAGAGATTTCTCAAGTGAGGGTTCTATACGAGCCCCCAAATTTCAATTCTTAGATTTGCATATCTGAGAATTTAAATTTTTTGTGTTGAGTCAAATTAACATAAGAATTTATGCTTTTGTGTGATAATATCTTGTCAATGTTGGGAACAAATGTTGTGTTGCAGTGACCACCTTATTTTATAAGAGAAGGAATAGATATTAAATTATACATTCAACAAAGTAATATATGATTTGATGCAGGTTGGGAACTTGACTAATCGCTTTTTAGCGGAGTCTATTACAACCTGATATTAAATGTTCTCAACTATATGATTTCTAAGTATTTATGCTTAGAGACCAATTTTTCAGTACATTAGTCATATTAACTGACTACAGATCCAGGTTTGGTTTATATGTACAACTTAAAGTATACATCAAGCTAGGACGGGAAGACGAAAGATGAAAAATCTATTTCGCTTGTTTCATAAGGGAGGCGATGTATACCATAAACATTTCCCTTTTAGCATATCAAATAGAGGAATTAAACTGTCGGAGCTCACATAGGAAAACTAAATCAAAGAACATCATGATGAGCACACTGTTAACATGTCTCAAAACCCAAAGAGAATAGAGAATTTGTTGTGACTGTTACCTTGGGAAACTACTGCTTGTTTGGAAAAAACATGCTACCACATGTTAGTTTATAAATTTTGTTATTACTCATCTACCTTTGAATGTATAGTTTTTATCCTCCTTAGATTTTTAAGTGTGACTCTTGCATGCATCTTTTAACCACATAGAGTAGTTGTTCTCCTAATTTTAAGGTTGTTGTTCTGCAACCTTTTTTTGACCTTCATTTGAGCTGTCAGGTTAGTTTGGATTTGCTTTGTCGGCTTACACATGATTGATCGCACTATCAACTTTTAGCTTTGATTGCTATGGTTGTGGAAAATAGGGTCATAAGGTTAGAGATTGTCCTAATGTGAAGAGTCAAGACAAGGTTTCCTTTAATTCTTCATCTTGATAAGTTTATTAATTGTTTACTCTATAAATCACTTACCTGATCCAGCTTAGAAGATGAACTTAGGATTTTGGTGTGCGATTTCATGCCAAGAGGAAATTTGTAAAATCATCTATTCAAAAGTAAGTATAGTTCGTGTAAAAACATAACTGCTTATTTGACGCAAGGGCAGATTCACAAAATGATATGTAGATTCATTGGGACCCAATTGATTTTTCTAAATCATGTATAAGAAATTTATTTTAGTATGAACTTGTTTCAGTATGATTCATCTGATTTGAATGTGAATTTATCTTTGGTACATCTTGAACAGGAAGTGCTTATTTCGAACCACTGCCATAGAATCTCCAAATGAAGGTCATTCTCGAGGCAACTAAAGGATTGACATGCCTCCATAGCCCAGAAGCTAAAATTATATATCATGATTTCAAATTATTTATTATTTTGCTTGCTTCTATTTGTGAACTCCTACTTTTTCTTGTCCTTTACCTGAGCTCAGTTACAATCGGAAACCAAGTATAGGCTGCTCCATTTTCATCTGATTCTCTATTCAAGAAGTACGAAAATTCAACGATGGTGCTACATTGATCAATTTTCACTGTTTTATGTCATATATCAAACATTAGATAGTATGTTCATCAAAATGCATCAATGGTGCTAAATTGATCAATTTTCACTGTGTTGTGTTTCCTGCTTTAGATAGTATGTTTATCAAGAGTTTAACCAATCTTTACATATAGGTGTATCCAAATTGCTTAAGGCTTGCACAGCTCGAGTGTGTTCAATATGAAATTTAATATGATTTTGATATGTTACATGTTGTTATGGGCACTCAATCTTTTGATTCATATGTAAAAATTAACAGTCCATGGTCAACTCTTTCTCAATGTTTTGCTTTCTGCTCTTTCATCTACTTATGCAGGTAATATGAGATCCTCATTAATGTGTTCTGATGGATTTTATTCTCAATTTGGTGGGTATGTAATATGAATATTGTTTCACTTGCACATCACTGAGTTTAACTGCTGATATGGAAGTGTTCCTTTTTCTGCTTTTATGCATGCATTATTCGAGAATTTAAATTTCTACCGCTTTTAGAGCTCTCAGGGGTGGCTCGGCTATGTTAAAAAAAAAGACATGTGCCTCAGGCCCCCAAATTTAAGGTCTTTCATTTTAAATAATAATAAGTTATAAATTATTATTTTTTAACAAATATTGAATACTATTTGTAGAAAAAGTAAATTTTTCATGAAAATGAAGGTATTATGAAAACAAATTTGACATAATTGGAATATTATATCTCATGAAAAATAATTTACAATAAGAATGGCTATATAAGCAATTGAAAACTAGAACAAATCAATTGTATAAAACTTATTAACAATTCAAGTTTAAGGCCCCAATTAATTTTTGCTTTAGGCTAGTAATATGCTTTAGCCGCTCCTGAGAACTCTAAAAGAGAAGGGCTCTCTACAAGTTTTTCAATATTTAAATATTCAAACAGAAATTTATCCAAAAAATTTTTCTCTTGTGACTACTTAGATGAATGTAGAAAAACCTGTTTTCATACAAAACTGTAGAAATAGAACGGAGAATGATTGATTTTTTCTTTCGGGTCTAATATAGCCACTTATGCTACACAATTTCATTTTATCATGTTGGTCATTCGTTAGGTAGCTTAAATGATGTCTTAACATAAGACTGCTGCAAAAATTTCCTCCACCTTAAAGCAAATTTGAACTCGCAAAACACGGCAGTCGCAACTGATTCGGGTAAATGCAGAAAGACAACACAAGCTGCTCAATTAGTTCTACTTGTTAAATACCCAAAATGAATAATATGAATAGACTTCATCAATTAGCCACACTAATTCAATTTATTTGCATATTACCTTTATTTTAATTTATTGGCAAAATAAAGTTCATCGCAACAAAATATGTATTGGAATTTTGCTATCAACTCCTGGAGGAATTAGATTATGTAACATTGAGTTAACTTATGCATGGTGGGTTGGTTGCTTTCTTTTTGCTGGTGTTATCATCTAATGAAGGAAAGTATTTTGTTGGCTTCATATGATCTCTTTGACATCTTATGGGTAATTGGTCAAATCTTCTCGGTGTTCCACCTCATTTTGTAACTTTGAAGAATCATCTTGCCTCCCAATGGAAAGATTTACCACATGTATCACCTTATATTATGGCATAATAAGAGAATAGGGTTAGCATATTATACATTATGAATATTGAATGCAACATCAATTAAGGAATTGTAATACCAAAAAATACCAGCATGATGGAAATTGTGCAGATAGTACATAATATTAGAAGTAGATTACTTTTATTTAATGGGCAAAGCAAAACAAGATTATTTCTTCTCTAAGAAACTCATAGAGGAGATACGTGATGAAAGGAAGGAGCCACATTATAAAGAATTGAACGAAAATGTGATTAACTATGGAATGACATAAACAATGGGTTGAGGAGTGAGACATGGACTTTTAAATGCAAATATCTAGCATATACATCTTCGGGGGAATAAATAGAAATAATACAAAGAAAGTTAGCTCGACCTTTGTTAGCTGAAGTAGACAATTTTTTTTTATATAAGCTAACACAACTCACATTTTTTATCTCATCTATCAATAAACAAGTTGAAGATACCATTCTAAATTAGCTTTATGTTTATATGTAAGCTAACAGAATATATTTTTTCAAATAGAAGTCGATTCAGGTGTAACAAATGCAGAAAGAGAAAAGTGTTTCTAGAGAAGATGAGAAGAGGAAGGCATAACAAAAATAAATCAATAACATTTACATTATCAATACGGCTTCATAGGCTCAGTTTTTTCAATAATAAATTTAGGATAAATCACCTTGATTCATGATGAAACTGATGGTGTAAAAATAGTATATTGGAGAGTTGCTTGTATTCATCGAGATTTTATAGGTATAATTCTAAGCTATTTTGGAAATCGAGCAAGAGATGACAATAACAACATTATCGTGAAATATAGATGCTGGCTCAGTAGGATCCATAGAACTTGCTTAAATGAAGGTGGTTACTTGTTGTCTCTCCCTTTTCACGCGCTCTTTGGCAGACATATCGACATACATTTTATGGTATTTAGCATGCTTGGAACTAGTTTCTTCCACTTTACCTATGTTTTTTTCCTTTTTGCAAGGATCCTTCATTAGCAAAATGTGATTGTTTCAAGTATTTAGTAATGGAGCCATTCAAAAAGAAAAATATAACACTTACAATAATCAAGAAAAAATATATCTAAGACATCAACAACTAAAATATAGAAGTATATATACTTCTTTAACAAAGACATTAAGGTTTGCATTCACAGGCAATGAGGCAAAGGACATCCTTATTCTTGCCTACGAAAGAAGGAAAAACACTTGTGAAAAATTGTAAAAATTATCAATAAGGATATTCATCGTGTCAAGACATATAGTCACTTAAATGTATATAGTAGAAAGAGATATTGTTAATCACAACAAGGCTCTAAAATTTACGACTATATTAGAACAGAATAAAAATTCTAATTCACTCAAAACATATCTCAAACACTTACAAATTGGTAAATTATTATTTTAAGAAATAACCAATCTAACATAAAAAATGGATAAGATGCTATGGAACTGGTTATCCACATAAAATAATAATATTATTTTGTTAATTCATATTTTATCTCTTTATTTTTTGTTTAACCTTCAATCATGAAAACTAAAGTAAAATATAACTTAGCAGTAAATTGCAGAAATACATGAAGAAATTATAAGTTATTCTATCTTTTCATTAATATAAAACTATTATAGATTTATGCACTAAAAAAATTAAATTCTCAAGTATGCAAATCTAAGAACTGAAATTTTGGGGCTTGTCTAGAACCCTCACATGAGAAATCTCTTCTATGACTTCCAAAACTATGTATCCAAAATGTTCCATTGCTTCCTCACAGTTTCTAGGCCTTCCAGCTCCTTCAACTTGTTTGATTGATTTAAGGTATGAGTCTCTTATAAACAGGTCGATGTTTTTCTTGATTTTGATTGATTTTTGGTATTTAAATTGGTTTGTGCTTCCTGACTTTTATCATTCATATTGATTGTTAATTCTATAGCCTTAAATTTATGCTTCTTTTGGGACTGTGCTTGCGGCTACAGTAAAATTCTTAATAGATAGATAGCTCCGACGATGGATATTTCATATTAGCTAAAAATAGATATGGAAGAACTAGATTCAAGATTTAAAGATTAAGAATTGTTATAAATTTCAAGTTAATTCATGTGTAGTAACAATTTGGGTTGTAGTCACATATTCATGTTTATTTAATGAAATTCTTAATTAAAATTTTGTCTAGATTGTCGACAAGAAACCAATTTCTTGGAAACTTTTTTGTTGCTTGAAACTATATTTCACTTTAAGATTCTCAATAAATTTGTGAAGTCAAATTAAGGTTGTGATATTGCTTTCACATGTTTCTTAACTTGTGATGGCATGGACATTCATGCATGACACTCTGATTATTAGTGAATTCTTCTTATTTACTATATGAAAAGTTCTTTAAATTTTGAATTACCATTTATGTTTACATATATATAAGTGAGAATAACCAGGAAGCTCATGGTTAACATGCCTGCCTGGCACAACTGAGGGCAAGTTGGTAATTTTGCTTTCTAAGGTATATTGTGGGTGACTTAAGTTTCTTCAACCTGTCTAGCCTATTTCTCCTAATCAGTGTCGCTTCCATTGCTTCCTCACACTTGTAACTTGATGTTTAAAACAATTCTTAAACATTAAAACTTGAATCATGTTCTGCCATATCGTTTTTTTAGCTAATTTGAAATATCCATTGTCGGAGCTATCTATCTATTAAGAATTTAAATGTAGCCGCAAGCGCAGTCCCAAAAGAAGCAAAAATTTAGGGCTATAGAACTAATAATCAATATGAATGATAAAATTTAGGAAAGATGCCAATTTAAATACCAAAAATCGAACAGAATCAAAAAAATATCTACGTGTTTATCAGACTCATACCTGAAATCAATCGAACAAATTGAAGGAGATGGAAGGCCTCGAATGTGTGAGGAAGCAATGGTAGCGACACTGATTAGGAGTAATAGGCTATACATGTGATAGAAACTTAAGTCACCCAAAATATACCTTGGAAAGCAAAATTACCAACTTGCTTTCAGTTGTGCTAGGCAGGCATGTTGACCATAGCAGGAAAGTCATGGTCAACATGCCTGCCTGTCATCAAGGGTATCTTCGTCATTCAACATTGATAATATCCTATCTACCACAGTAGTAGCTTGCTGGAGCCCAATCTGCCACATTAGTAGCTTGCTGGACACTCTTCAACTATTTCCTGATCTTCTTTTTAAATTCTTAATTTTCTTCTGTCAATCTGAGATTTTGTTTTCGCAGTGCTCTTTTCCATCTGACTTACTAAAGATTTTGCTGGAGCTTCCTGTTTCAACTGATTCATCTGATTTACAATTTGTGAGTTATGTTTTTTCCTATGTTGGATATTACTTCTCCTTGGAATTTAGTTTCTGCTTTTCTTTTCTCGATGCTTGATGAAATTTGCGTTTCTATTGGGTTCACAAGCATTTTGGGTACAAAGTTTTGACCTCATAAAAAGAAAGTCACATAAAAACTTTTAATATGCGAGGGTTCTAAATGAGCCCCCAAATTTCAGTCCTTAGATTTGCATATCTGAAAATTTTAAATTTTACCTTGGGTCAGCGACTCAAATTAACATAAGAATTTATATTTCCATATGATGATATCTTCTCACTGTTGAGAACAAATGGTGTGTTTCGATAATAACGTTTGATGCAGGTTGGTAACTTGAATAAATACTTCTTTATTGGAGGAGTCTATTGCAATCTGATATCAAATGTCCTCAACTATATGATTTTGAAGAATTTATTCTTAGAGACTATGTTTTTAGTACATTAGTCATATTAACTTACTATAGATCCAGGCTTGGTCAATATGTATGACTTAAGATATACGTCGATATTGAAAGGAGAGAGGACGGGAAGATGAAAGATGAAAGAGTTATTTATCTTATTCATACGAAAGGTGACACATACCTTAAAAAAATCCTCTTTTAGCATACAAAATAAGAATTTAAACGGTCAGTGTTCCACGTGGGAAAACTAAATTAACGAACTTTATGAAGATCACACTGTTAACAGGTATCAAAAACGCAAGGAGAATAGAGAATTTATTGGAACTGTTACCCTGGGGAATCACTGCTTAATCAGAAAAAACATGTCACCACATGTTACTTTATAAGCTTATATAACTCATCTACCTTTGAATATATAGTTTCTCTCCTTCTTAGGTTTTGAAGTGTGACTCTTACTTGTATCAGTTAACCACATGATTAATTGTTCTCCCAACTTTAAGGTTGTTGTTGTGCAGCCTTTTTTTGACCTTCATTCGAGTTGTCAGGTCAGTTTGGATTTGTTTTGTCGGCTTACACATGATTCATCTCACTATCCACTTATTCCTTTGTTTCCATTCTTGCTATCAACAAACTTGAGAAAGGTTTGACTACTTTACAAGTAGGAATTGAGGTACTTCTATGTAGGAGCTATGTATGTTCGATAGAGATGATGATATATTGTTCAATATTGAGAAGAAAGTTGAACTCACACTTCAACCCAAAAAGAAAAGTTAAACACTTCCATTGAATGGGAACATGTGGTAATAAGTAAAACTTGTTGCCATTTGATTTCCTGTCATTTTCCACACTCTATTTACAGAATAAATGGTCTAGCTAAGTGCACCTTATCCTCCATAGAAACATGTTGGCAACTACAATATGTGGAAATATATGTGTATGTATATACATGAGCAGAGAAAATAAAAAGAAAAGAAAGACAGGTACATTGGAAGGGGTAATAGTAATTAATGGCTAATCAATTTTTTGTATGAATGGCTAAGACATCTACTTTGTATTTTCCCACTTTTGTCTTCAATTGACTATCAGCAATATTGCTGACTGCTTTAATGTCCAAACCTCAAAGATCAAACCATGCAGATAGCATCGTTTTTACCGAACGCTATTTTTTTGCTGAATTTAATGCACACTAACTGACATTTTTACCGATCATAGACCATTGCATATACTGAGTTGGTTTAATTATGAAATTTAATACTTTATATAATACAACTCGTGTTCTTTGCAAGCTTAAAATAGATGTTGCACATTGAACTTGCAGGCTAATGACTTCTAAAGAAAAGATGAATGATCCACCCTCAACTAAAAGGTCTGCTGAGATGAAGCTTAGAAAGAGTGAAATATATTGATTGGTTTCTGCATAAAAAAGGGAGACACAATTGCTGCAACACCAGACAAATAGGGAAGAGTTAAAAAAATACTATATCCGCAGCTGCAACTTTTCCTGTGCATGATCGTTACACTGCAAATGTACAAAGTTGCGGCTCTACTTCTCAGACTTCTCATCAAATGGAGTTTTTTTACTATTTCCGCAATAACAGGTAACATCAATAATATCTGCTACTACATTGTCCTTACCATAATTATAAAGCACATTTATATGATAGTCTTTGAAGAACTCAAGCCATCTCATATTGTGAAAATTCAACTCTATCTGAGTGAACACATACTGAAAGCTCTTATGGTTTGTGAACACATCTACGTGAAAAGTACAATGAATGTACCCAAATCTTAAGTGCAAATACTATTGTTGCAAGTCGAGGTCACGAGTTGGATAGTTCTTCTCATGCACCTTAAGTTGTATACAAGCTTTAAGTTATAACATTACCTCGCTGCATCAATACACAACTAGGTCAACTTTGGAGGCATAACAATAGATTAGATAACCGTATGTACCCTTTGGTAGAGTCAGAACATGGTTGACTTTTTCGTTTTGAGAAGCTCTTCTCACACTTTTCTGACAACTCATACTTAACCTTTTTCTTTGTCAACTTAGTCAATGGAGAATCTATGGACGAAAATACTTGGGTCCAATTGGTATCTAGGTGATACAAATTGGTATCTGACCATCTTCACTCTATTTCGCAGATGGTTAGAACTAGAGCAACAACCACGCCAACACCAGCACCGGCGGGACAGGGTGCGTCTGAACCAGCCACTGGGGCTGTAGCTCGAGGAAGAGTAGTGGCAAGAGGCCGTGGTAGAGGTCGTTGGAGGACGTCCTCTAGAGGAAGAGGAAGAGGACGAGCACCGAGCCCATCTAATACTAGGGTGGTGACTCCTCCACCGACTGAGGAAGTAATAAGAGAAGGGGAGGATGGGGAAAATGAACAAGTACAGAATGAGGAATTACCACCCCAACCTACCCCAAAGATGATAAATCAGGTTCTTGCTTATCTTAGCGGGTTATCTGATCAAGGACAAGCGCCTCCAGTGTTTTCTACACCAGCACCTCAAGGTCCGGAAGTACGAAAGGCATTTGCTGCGGCTCCCCACATGGATGTTCCATTAGAAATAGGCACGTTTCCTCGTCTGACTATAGGGCCTATAATGACAAATCATCAACATGAACTTTTCAGCAAGTTCTTGAAATTGATACCTCCAGTCTTCAAGGGTGCTGAATCGGAGGATGATTATGATTTTCTGGTTGACTGTCATGAGCTACTACAAAAGATGGGTATAGTAGAACGGTTTGGTGTTGAGTTTGTGACTTATAAGTTTCAAGGGAACGCCAAAATGTGGTGGCGGTCACATGTTGAATGTCAACCAATAGAGGCACCACCTATGACTTGGTCATCATTCTCTAGCTTTTTTATGGAGAAGTATATCCCCCGGACATTGAGGGATAGCAAAAAAGATGAGTTCTTGATCCTAGAGCAAGGTAGGATGTCGGTTACTGTATATGAGGCTAAGTTTCGTGCATTATCCAAGTATGCCACCCAAATTTGTTTTAGTCCACAAGAGCGGATTCGTTGTTTGTGAAGGGGTTGAGATCAGAGTTGCGAATTTCAGCCTTACAGGTAGCGGCTAAATCTTTTCAAGAAGTGGTAGACTTCGTGATAGAGGTAGAGGGAGTGAAGTCAGATGACTTCACTATGGCATCGACATCAAAAAGGTTTCGAAAGGGAGGTGAGTTTAATGGTTCTTACTCTAGAGGACAGGGTTCAGGAGGTTACTCAGTCCGACAAATTCAGTCTTCACTACAGACTGTAGTTGGGGGTCTACCTCAGACCGGTCAACACTTCTCTGAGAGACCTATGCTTGAATCCAGAGAATGTTATGGATGTGGGGAGACTGGACACATCAAGAGGTATTGTCCAAAACAGAATTACAGACCTCCCATAGTCAGAGGTAGAGGTGGCCATGGAAGAGGCCGTCATTCTGGAGGACGTGGTGGTCGAGGTAATAGTGGTCACCAAAACGGCCGGGGTGATGGGCAAACTGTAGCCACTACAGCACAACATGGTAGGGGCAACGAACAAACAAGTGACAGGGCTCATTGTTACGCCTTCCCTGGGCGGTTTGAAGCGGAGACATCGGATGCTGTTATCACAGGTAATCTTTTGATTTATGATTGCATGGCTTCTGTATTATTTGATCCTGGCTCCACATTTTCATATGTATCTTCCTCATTTGCTACTGTTCTTAAATTAAATTGTGAATTGCTTGACATGCCTATTCGTGTTTCTACTCCGGTGGGTGAGTCTGTGATAGTTGAGAAGATGTATAGGTCTTGTCCTGTGACTTTAATGGAGAGCAATACTTATGTAGACTTGGTTATATTAGAAATGTTTGGCTTTGATGTAATTCTGGGTATGACTTGGCTTTCCCCAAATTTTGCAATCTTGGATTGTAATGCTAAAATTGTGACATTAGCCAAGCCTAGGACAGATCCGCTGGTGTGGGAGGGTGACTACACTTCCTATCCGGTTCGTATCATCTCCTTTCTTCGTGCTAAGAAAATGGTTAGTAAGGGTTGTTTAGCGTTCTTGGCACATCTCAGGGATGATACTACCCAAGTACCTCCAATTGAGTCGGTTTCGATAGTTCGCGTGTTTTTAGATGTGTTTCCTGCAGACCTTCCTGGTATGCCACCGTATAGAGATATTTATTTTTGCATCGACCTGGAACCGGGTACTCGCCCCATTTCTATACCCCCTTATAGAATGGCTCCCGCGGAGTTGAGAGAGTTAAAGGCCCAACTTAAAGAGTTGTTGAGCAAAGGCTTTATTAGACCAAGTGCATCTCCTTGGGGTGCTCCAGTGTTATTTGTGAAGAAGAAGGATGGGAGTTTTCGGATGTGCATAGACTACCGGCAGTTGAACAAGGTAACTATTAAGAACAAGTATCCCATTCCTCGCATTGATGACTTGTTCGATCAGTTACAAGGTGCTTGTGTCTTCTCTAAGATTGACTTGAGATCCGGTTATCATCAATTGAAAATACGGGCAATGGATGTGCCAAAGACTGCTTTTCGGACCAGGTATGGGCATTACGAATTTGTAGTGATGTCTTTTGGTCTTACGAATGCCCCTGCTGCTTTCATGAGCTTGATGAATGGGATTTTTAAGCCATATCTGGACCTCTTTGTGATTGTATTTATTGATGAGATATTGGTATACTCAAAGAGCAAGAAGGAACATGAGGAGCACTTGAGAATGATATTGGAAATGTTGAGGGAGAAAAAGCTTTATGCCAAATTCTCCAAGTGTGAGTTTTGGCTAGATGCAGTGTCCTTCTTGGGGCATGTGGTTTCTAAGGATGGCGTGATGGTGGATCCTTCTAAGATTGATACAATGAAGAATTGGGTAAGACCTACTAATGTGTCAGAAATAAGGAGCTTTGTTGGTTTAGCTAGTTATTACCGTCGATTTGTCAAGGGATTCTCTTCCATTGCTAACCAATTGACAAACTTGACTAAGTAGAATGTTCCATTTGTATGGTCGGATGAATGTGAAGAAAGCTTTCAGAAGCTCAAGACTTTGTTGACTACCGCACCAATTCTCACCTTGCCCGTGGAAGGTAGGAATTTCATTGTCTATTGTGATGCATCCTATTCTGGTTTTGGTGCAGAACTAATGCAAGAGAAGAATGTAATTGCTTATGCTTCAAGGCAATACAAGGTGCATGAACCCAATTATCCGATCCATGATTTGGAGTTGGCTGCGGTAGTGTTTGCATTAAGGCAATGGAGACATTATTTATATGGGATTAAGTGTGAAGTCTACACGGATCATCGTAGCCTACAGTAAGTCTTTACGCAGAAAGATTTGAACTTGAGACAAAGGAGATGGATGGAACTACTGAAGGACTACGACATCACTATCTTGTATCATCCGGAAAAGGCTAATGTTGTGGCAGACGCCTTAAGTAGAAAGGCAGGGAGCATGGGAAATCTAGCTCACTTGCATGTTTCTAGATGTACATTGTCTAGAGAGGTTCAGACTCTGGTTAATGACTTTATGAGGTTAGAAGTAAATGAGAAGGGAGGATTTTTGACCAGTGTGGAGGCGAGATCTTCTTTTCTTGACAAGATCAAGGGGAAACAGTTTGATGATGAGAAACTAAGCCGGATTCGGGATATGGTGTTGCAAGGATAGGCTAAACAAGCAATAATGGATGAGGAAGGTGTTTTGAGGATTAAGGGAAGGGTATGTGTGCCCCGTGTTGATGATTTGATCCACACTATTCTTACAGAGGCTCATAGTTCCACATATTCTATACATCCTGGTGCAACCAAGATGTACCATGACCTAAAGCAACATTTTTGGTGGAGTAGAATGAAGCGTGACATTGTGGAATTTGTTGCCAAATGTCCAAATTGTCAGCAAGTAAAGTATGAACATCAGAGGCCTGGAGGGACACTTCAATGAATGCCCATTCCAGAATGGAAGTGGGAGAGAATTGCAATGGACTTGGTGGTTGGTCTTCCTAAGACATTGGGGAAGTTTGACTCTATTTGGGTAATTGTGGACAGATTAACTAAGTCTGCTCATTTCATTCCGGTCAAGGTGACTTACAATGCAGAGAAGTTAGCCAAACTCTATATCTCAGAAATCATTCGATTGCATGGAGTTCCACTCTCCATCATATCAGATAGAGGTACGCAGTTTACTTCTAAGTTTTGGAGAACATTGCATGCTTAATTAGATACTAGGTTGGACCTTAGTACTGCATTTTACCCTCAGACCGATGGCCAGTCTGAGCGAACAATTCAAGTGTTGGAGGATATGCTACGTGCATGTGTGATAGAATTTGGAGGTCATTAGGATAACTTCTTACCCTTAGCAGAGTTCTCATACAACAATAGCTATCACTCAAGTATTGATATGGATCCATTCGAAGCATTGTATGGGAGAAGATGTAGGTCTCCCATTGGTTGGTTTTATGCATTTGAGGTTTGACCTTGGGGTACTGACCTTTTGAGGGATTCATTGGAGAAAGTGAAATCTATTCAAGAGAAGCTTTTAGCAGCGCAAAGTAGGCAAAAGGAATATGCAGATCGAAAGGTTAGAGACTTGGAGTTTATGGAGGGTGAGCAAGTCTTGCTGAAGGTTTCACCCATGAAAGGGGTGATGCGGTTTGGTAAGCGAGGTAAGCTTAGTCCGAGGTATATTGGTCCCTTTGAGGTTTTGAAGCGCATAGGGGAGCTGGCTTATTAGTTAGCCTTGCCTCCAGGGCTGTCCGGAGTACATCCGGTGTTTCATGTGTCTATGATGAAAAGATACCATGGGGATAGAAACTACATTATCCATTGGGATTCAATTCTTCTTGATGAAAATTTGTCGTATGAGGAGGAGCCTGTTGCCATTTTAGATAGAGAAGTTCGCAAGCTGAGGTCAAGGGAGATTGCATCCATCAAAGTAACATGCCAAATCCAAGAAACTTTTGATATCTGTAAGGGCGGTAGGTCTGGGCCATTGTTTCACTGCCTCTATTTTATGAGAACCCACTCGAATCCCTTCACTAGATATTATATGCACAAGTAAATTACAACCAAAACTCATATTTATTAAACTTAGTGAATAACTGGATATCATTGAGAGTTTGCAGGACAAACTTCTAATGGATTGCATGTTCTTACTCATTCATACAGTGAATAAGAATATAATCAATAGAGACGATAACAAACTAGTCCAAATACTCCATGAACACTTTGTTCATCAAATCCATGAAAGTTGTTGGATCATTGCTAGTCAAATATATAAGTAAAAATACATAATGACCATACTGTGTTTTGAAGGCTATTTTTCGAATGTCAGTTTCTCTGAACTGATAATAACTGGATTTGAGATCTATCTTTGAGAAATGAATAGCACCCTGTAGTTTGTCAAAAGTCATAGATCAAGGGTATAGGGTACTTATTCTTGATTATGACTTTGTCAAACTACTAATAGTCAATGCACATACTGAGAGAACCATCTTTCTTTTTCACGAACCACAGTGGTACACCCCATGGGGAAATACTAGGTCTGATGAAACACTTATTTAGAAGGTCTTTAAAATACTCTTTCAATTTTTTAAGCTTATCTAGAGACATTATGTTAGGAGGAATAGAAATAGATTGGGTATCTAGAAGGAGATTAATTTTAAAGTAAAATTTTCTTTTTGTGAGGATCTCCGAAAAGATATTCTGAAAACACTTCTAGGAACTCATTATCTACAGGAACTAACCCAAACTAGATGATAGATAAAACCCACAGAAATAATCTTTATGGGATTATGGTAAGAAATAAATCGACCCATATACACTGAGCTACTAACCTTCCATTCCTGGATTGGTTCACTCGGCAACTGAAAATGATTGATCCTAATTTTATAATCGACTAAGGCCTAAGAGGGATGTTACCAAACCATGCCTAGAATGACATTAAATTTTACCATTTATAAATCTAAAAGATCTACAGAGGTGACTTTTTTAGAGACTAAGATAGGGCAATTTCTGTATACCCGTATAACTATAACTAGGTCACTAACTGGAGTAGAGACTAAGAAGGGTTCTAAAAGAGTTTTTGCATTGATACCGAATTTACTGTTATATATGGAATTACAAAGAATAGAGTGGAACCTAGATCTAAAAAAACATAAATATCTAAATGAAATACTCGCAACATTCGTGGTCCTTGGCGAGCTTGAAGAGCATAACACATGTTTTGGCGATGAACGCACCCTGTAAAAAATAAGTGACCCTGCTGAGTCGGGCGACCTAATGGTGTTGCTGATTTTTTTTAAGACCTACCTTGTTACCTCCTTGAATCTGTTCTACAGAAGGGAAATCCGTCATCCTATGGATAGACTGACCATATCCAGAACACCCTTTATTTTCATGCACACTTGCCCGTATGTTTCTTGAAACAGTTTTGAAATGTTGGGTAGGTCCTATAACCTTAAACATTCCCCTAAGACTTGAATCCTGATGCCCTACCGTTCTTATCATGTCGAAACCTGGAGGATAGACCACTAGGTGATCAAGGTGCTGGAGTTAAAGATTGCTAGAATTGAGAGTAGTTTCCACCATGTGATTTTTGTTGAGAGTATTCATAATTACCTATCCTAGACTTCTTATTGTCCTTAGAATTTTCCCTAAGAATATCTCCTTCAACCTGAAAAGCATGAGTTATCAGTTCTAGAGATTTTTATATCCTTTAGCAACATAACATTCCTATACTCTATTTTTATTAAATCGGACACCATATATAGAAACTTGCTCATTTATACCCGTGGATAAGCAACCATGTGAGGACCATACCTGGATAGTTGGGTGAAACTGAGTCTTACTCTTGGAATGACATTCTACCTTGCCTTAAATTCATGAACTTCTGAGCTTTTGACTCGCGTAACACTCTTGGGAAGAACATGTCAAGAAAATTCTCACTAAAAACACTCCTAAGTGATAGAAACTGCATTTGTACCCCTATTTTCTTTCCATTGAGTATACCAGATGTGAGCTACATCCTTTAGCTGGTCGGACACCAACTCTACCCTATCATGATAAGTCACTTGAATCACCCTAAGGATCTTCTTGATCTGATCTATGTAATTTACAGATCCTCACCCACCTGTGATTCTAGGAACGCAGGCGGATTAATCAAAATAAAGTCACGAACACTGGTGGGACTGATCCAACACTAGCATTTGCAAGAACTAGATCCCGTTGGTTGTTTTGTTTGGTCATACTCTAAGCCAAAACTGAATGGTATTCTGAATCTCTACATGTAAATCTTTATGATTTGGGACTGGAAGAGATGCATTTGAATTGCAGGGATCTTCCTTCCTACCATAATCTCTACGAGGAGGCATGATCTTAAAATGCATAAAGATAAATTAGAAAGATAGATCATACATATGCACGATAAGAACATCAAGATTATAATGTTTTCAAAAGACACTTCTTATCGTCCCTCTTATTAGATGTGGAGCACTTCACACCCATGAATAGGATTCTACTTACTGAAGCTTTTCACACATCCTAAGAATCTTAAACCTAATAGTGTGATACCAAGTTTGTCACGCTGTGATGCTACCCAGGACGTGGACACGACACCTAGGATCATGAATGACCCTAAGCTAACCTTGCTGGCATATCATAGACACACATAAGATAAACATAAATAAGAAATAATATGCAAAAGCTTAAATCATCATAAAACTAAAATGATGGGAAATACCCATTACTATCATGATAACTAATGTACGTGTTAAATGACAACAGAAATTTCAAACTCAACAACTAAAATTGAATCTATGTCTGCAAAAAAGCCTCTACCTCTAACTCACTAGAGATGTTGGGACATACCCTAAATAACTCTAGCAAAACTGAAACTAAATACTAAAAGTATAAAGATAATCATGTAAGTCATCCTCGAATAATCATGTATTGAACATGCAGGATGGAATAAAATTGAACAATATACATAAATAAACAAAACATCTAAATTAGAAACGATATAAGATGAGCATGGTATTATACTACAATACTGAACATGAACTAACTCAATGCAATGACCAAGTCCATACATGCTGAATGTGAATATTAAAATCTAATTGGTACCCTGGTAAATGCACTAGAATCTGACTGTTGGAGCTACTAATAACTGCCATAAAACAACATGAGTTAAATGTGGAGTTTGATATCTACGCCACATTGAAAGGAACTAATATACCTTGCAAGGAGTGTAGAGATATGACTTGTGTGATCACAAAGTTTAATGCCCACAGAGGGAATTCAACATACTGAGAACATAGTTCAAGGACTATGAGGGTGACTTACTGTAATCCACCTTGACATAAATCCTTCTCCCAATAGATTGTACAAAAATACAAAGTAACTGAAATAAGTGGATATCTCAAGATTCTGACATGCTAACTTAAAATGCAATATTAAGTACTGATAATAAAACATTTGTAAGCTGATACATGCATAAATGTATACCTGACTTATCTAGTGAAATTGATGAACTAAACAAATCTACACAACTAGGGTTATCAAATTCATGTAAGGAATTAGTAACATAGTTACAAAAATTTAATATTCTTATTAGGATTGATCTAACAACTAAATAATAGCAATAATATAAAGTTCTTGAAACCGTAGGTTTGAACATAATAAAGGGAAATAAGAATCTGACTTAAATCTAGGGACCTAATCGGTATAAGGAACCCACTAGTGAAATTCCACATGCCTGGTGAAAAAATTCATGGAGAAATATTTTGATTGCTAGAAGCAAAGAAAACCTTCTTGAATTTTTGGACTATGGATGCTCGACTTTTCCTCTTTTTTGCTATAAAATTTATAATTTTCTTGTGAATGATTGATTAGTTTAGATTCAGGATAAAACTAACAAAAAAACGTAGTTTAGGGGTTAAACCACATAGTTTAGGGATACAACACATAGGGAAAAGACCAGAACGACTCCACTTAAAAATATGATGCAGCTGACCAGGAGCCCCTTTGATTGACCGTTAAGCTGATCATGGTCCTTGGTCCAGTAGATGTTTTTTATAGGTATTCTTCCATAGGCTCCACCACGGTTTGTCATCAAGACCATAGCCCGTGAAAGGTCTTGTGGTTTGACGTTTAGAATTTGCCTAGCTCCCACGAGTGCTAGTACAGCCCCTGAGGTGTTCCATATCCCATGAAGGGCTCTATGGTCCACCTCTGCTGGGAAGGGGCTGACTCCATGACCATGTCAATGAATCGTGGTCCCTCTCACGATCCATGAATCTTATCGTGGTTACTTGGATCAGGTGTTTTTCTGCTACATTTTCTAAGTATGGTTTCTGAGGTATTACACTCACACAAATTTGCATCACTTGTAAGGTAAATAATTTAAAACTTTAACTATTCATTGTTTATTTGAACTCACAATGTTATTTTATCTTGGATAGAAATTGCATGTAAAAATTTGAATTATTAGTTCCAAAGTACCCTTGGAGCGGTGGTTTAGTGAGTGTTGTTGTTTAAATTGATTAAAGTATGTAATTATACTTTTTAGTTGTGTTCTTGACCTAGAGTTTCAAAACTGAAATGCTTGTATGAATGATTTAGTAATTGGAACCCTAAGGATGAAAAATAACATGAAACTATGTTGAATTGTATGTTCTTCAAGTATTTTTGGAAATTAAAATCATGTTAGTATATTGTGGGTTAAAAATGCTAACTTGTAATTGGTTATCACCATTGGTCGACAAACACAACCCACTGACCGTGAAGCAACCTATGGACCATAAATCCGGTCCCATTTATTAGCAACACAATACAATAGCTTAAGTTGTGAACCATGGTTTGACTTTCAGTCCATCATTCTATCGATGGACCATTCAGGTGAATCTTCGATCCAAATACTGGGACCTAAAGTTTGCCTTCCTGTCCTACAATGAGCATCAAAGGCCTGTCCTTCATTCAAAGGCCTGTTTGTACCCACCATAGGTCCCAAAAATAGTTAATGCCCAGATATTTTTTGAGTTAGAAACTTTATTTTATTTGTTTTCTTTGTTTGTTTAAGTAGTATGGATACGAACAAGTGTCTTAATGGTGAAATCACACCTAATAAGGTTAATACTTACAAACTACAAGGGAAGTCTAAGTATGTAGCACCTTAAACTCCAATTGATAGTTTAATCAAATGGGTCAGAGTATGTACCTTAGCATACTAGAGGCTCCCCCATTGTAACTTTGACCATAACGAGCAGGTTAAAGCAAGTTGTAGTGTCGAATTAGGAGAAATCCCTTGCCATGAGAATTCCCCCTAGTCTAAAGAGGGCACAACTTTAATAATGAGAAGAGGGAGTCAGCCTAGCTCCATGTTCATCTTTAATTTAGTTGTCACCTCGGTGTTGTGCACAAGGGAAGTTCCAGATATATTATGACGAGAAATAAATTAAAGAGAACCAAAATATTATCCGATCCATCATGGTGGAGCGATGAGTACTTACATGGAGTATCCATACCGTGCCTTCTATTCCTGAAATTTTCAAGAGGCACAGATGTAAGTGGATGGCAAAGAGTCTGAGAAAGTGTATCTCGTAGATAGTGAGGGAGTTATATGCATCCTATGCAACCATAGTGAAAAATACTATGCCACCACGAGCAAGGCCTATGGCTCAACCTCTATTACTTACTACTTTATGCGGGGTAACCCCGTCAACATATCGGAGACCACCATTCGTTGTTTTATTTACGGCCTGATACATGATCAACTGATTAATACAACTCAATACGACTATTAGATTGTGGTAGTACAAGGTAGGTCTCTCAGGGATTCAGAGTAGAGCAAGCATTATTATGTTAGCTAGCTCACAACAGTTCCAATGAAGGAGAAAACACCGATTTTTTGCTTCATATGAAAAATCTGATCTAGAAGGCAACTATGAGCTATGCAACCAAGTTTTGTTGGTCCATCATACATACTAAATTGTCCCCACATAAGCGGACATATTTTTTTACTTGGGATAGTGCAGTCATGCTTACAATATTGATAGCAAGGCTTGAAATTGACTTCTCAAAAATACTCATCGCAGAGATACACGAGACGGATTTCCGGAAGACTACCACTGTGCCTTTCCCCTATCTATTTTTTGCCTTTGAAGAGAGGCCATTGTGCCACTATGGAACTAGGATAATCACATTGAGGTGACAAAGACAGTTGACTTGTCCTTGATCAATAATAATGTGAACCAAGTAGCTCCTCAAAAGTTGTAAAAATTGATTTACCACCTTTGGGTCATGATATCGTTGCTGATATTGACAAGGTTTAGGTCGAGCTGGCAGATGATGAGACTATTCCTACCACTACTATGGAGACCTATGTGTAGGCTCTTTTCCACTTCATCCCGGTCATTCTACGAGCACACCTCGTGCTCCAACCCCTTCTAGATCTTCTTTGCTACCACTTGCTCGAGTTCAAAAGTTGGAGACTTAGATGGACACTTTTCTACAACATAGGCAACCTTGGATGAAGAATTCTATTGATGAACCGTAGGAATGGATGGTGGTAGCAGTTGAGAGAAATATTTAGGTGGTGCATCAAATGATTGATGCATTTAAGCTGAACACTCTCCAGATGGAGAGGACTTAGCCTAGGCCCACCATTGATCTGAACACTTTCAAGATAGAGTTAGTCAAGATTCAAGTAATGTAAATGTTTCAGCTGCTATTGAAGAGGTTGTCGCGTTGCCTACACCCAAGGTAATTGTTGATAATATAGGAATTAATGAACTATTTAGAAAGGATATGCATTCTCTTGACCCCCTTCGTGCGGCTAGGAAGTGCACACACACTCTGGATCTCACTATTTATTCAGAGGAAGATATTAAGGATTTAAAGAGTGAGAGGCAACAGTTCGAGGAATCCCAAAAAAGATCTCTATTTGAGGAGGAGTTAGAGAAGTAGAGAACATGAGTGATGGTTGGGGGTGCATTTGGATTGAGGAACACTACTGATGGTATTCCATTACTATTGATGATGTCACTCCTACTAATCCAATGGGTTTCAAGCAACTAGACCTGCCCGCTCTTAATTGGTGACTATGCCTATGTGCCACAGATTTGTCTCACCCGATGTATTCATTCTAATTTTTTTCTGCATTGAGGAAATTTCACGTATTTTTTGTTAGGGTCGGGTGAATGGATTATGAGTGTTAGGTGAAGTTTGAGTAACCCAACTCACAATACTTCCTTGGGGTTTTAGCTTCTATGTTCTTTTCCACAATGAACTATTTGATTTTTTGTTGAATTGTAATGTTTAGTATAGTAAAACTGTACAAGTAGACAAAAATGAAAGCATGATAGCATATGAGCGTGATAATTGATACCCCTCTGAATTTCGATAATTTGTTATATCTACGAATTTAATGTGTTGGATCTTTATATGAAATGATAAGAACTAAGAAGACAACCTGACTTAAAGTTATAACTTGAACCAGATGCTTTAATGATTTGACAGTGGAACAGTGTGCCCAGTGTGTGTGAGATTTTTTGTATATTCATATAGTAAGTGCCAATCTAGAACTTGCTTAGTTAGTCTTACAAAGACGATTTAGGTTGGAAATTGGAAAATGATCATAGATTGTTGTTGATAATGAGTTTAGTTAAGCCTAAAGCAACCAACCAAAAGAAATAAATGCTCACTTTTGATCCAAATGTTTGAGCCAAACAAACATCATTCTTTCAATACACCCAACTCACCTTCCCTAGAAATTTGTTTGGCCTTAGTCCCTTCTTGGACATTGTGCACCTCAACTCAGGCTAAATCTTAAGTTGAGGGTCGCTACTGCAGAATTTACCTTAATTTGGGCTCTGGTTTTCTCTAGGACAGGTGCACCTCAACTATTGCAAAATACATAAGTTGAGGGTGGCTATGGTAAAGGAAAAGAACAACAATGTATGAAAAAAGTTGTTTGTAGAAAAATCAAAAGATAAGCAGAAGCATAGTGAATGGCATGACTGAATCAACATAAACAAAATAAAGAAAATGCTCAAATAAAAAGATAAAGAAATATGGAACAAGCAAGAATTTTAAAGTCACACCCACGCTTAAATGAGTCCTAAAAGGAATAATAGAACATAAGACAAAGTCAGAAATGGTTGTGCAAAGAGGTAAAAATATCCAATGCAATGTCAAGGAGGAAATAAAGTCACTAAATATCCAAATGTGACACACCTGATCTTGAGTCTATGTTACAAGCTAATAAATTCCTATAGTGATCCTTTGTAAGTAGTTTATAAAGTCAAAACTGAGAAAATAAGGGCAAGCCTATGGTATTGAGCACTAATTGTATTTGAATACACTTTTGAGTGTGAGTATAGATTGAATCCCTATATAAAACATCAATTTAAAAAAAAGGATTTCTTTTTGGTATGGGGACAAGTTACATTGTTGAAAAATCGGTATCTTGGTGATTGTTGTTTGTGTATGTGATCGATGTTTGTTGCTATGTTATGTCACATTTTGATCCGCATAAGTTAGCTTGTTTAGTCTTAATGAGCATATTTGCATTGTTTTGAAAAGAGTTAAATAGGGTAATTGATAAAAAAATGTCATGTGATTATTTGAGTTTGTGTGTTGCTTATGCACAAGTGCAATTTTAAGTTCGTTATGTTTCTTGAGGACACACAATAATTTGTAGTTGAGGCTATTGATGTATCATGAGTTAATGGTATATGATGTATTACACTCGAAAGTTTGTGTGAATATTAGACAATTTTATCTTATTTTACAAGAATTGGGCTTAGATCAGTCAGAGTTTAAAGTACATGAAGCAGTTGGAAAATAGCAAAAGATGAGCCAACATAAGAGCCATCATTCAATTGACAATCCATACGTTAAGGTACAAATGGATTTTTCAAGGAAGTCACTAAGTTTGGATCCATGGAAACTACTGACGGTTCATGAATTTATTGATTGACCACCGTTGATGGATCATCGATGACTTCAAAAGTTATGTGTTCAAGTACTTGAAGAACGAGTGTATAAGAAGGATAGTTCTTAGTGATGATTCCATAAATTAGACTAATTTAGGTCTTCGTTTGGATAGACATAGTGTCTTCAAATGCTTATTTTGTCTCAGTGTCTAAAGATATCTCTTAAGCTTTAGGTATTTTATGTTTGAGTGCGAGCATGGGCACTTACGCGCAAAAGGGAACAAAAAGGCTGAAAAGTACAAAGAAACTTAAGCCTGAGCATCACCAAGCACACTTGGCGAGTCACTTAAGGGACACACTCCACCCTTAGTTCCATCAAGTGAAGCCCTAGAGGAAGAGGATCAAAAAGAGGATGAAAGGAGTAGTCGGCGCATTGTCAAATAGTTCCACAAAGAAGTGCTAACCTCCAAATGGTCCAAAATGCAGATGTTGAAGGCAAGTACAAAACAGCGATGAAACAGAAAAAGGGAAAGTCATTGAGTCATGCGGCGACCTCGACTAACCTCGCCAAATGGTCTTCCATAATACTAAATATAAAAACTATAAATACTAGCCTTAGTTATTATTTAGAGGATATCCCTACATTATTATAGTTTTTACCTTAGAACATATTTTTTGTCATTTTAATCTCATGTTTGGAGAGGGTTTTTGGAATACTTGAAGAAACAAGAAGTTCATCTTCCCCAAGTGGAGAGAAGGTCTTCTCCATTCTTCTTCCTTTCCTTATATCAAGGTTTAATTACTTATAGCCATTTGTAATATCTTTTTAGATGCAATTTGTTATTATTTGATGTGGATTTAAATCTCCCATTCTTGGGGTGGCATTAAGCAAATATGTGTTGCTATTATTATTGGGTCTTAAAATTTTATATGTTAGATTTATTTTAATGGTGATTTCACCTACTGGTTGTGGTTTAATTTAATGAGTTTGTAGTTGCAAATATGAAACCACCCATGTGTTTTCGACCTACCCGAGAGGGAGGTCTAAAAATCAAGACCGCTAGATTCATGGCCTAAGAAGTGGATTGACATAAGGTTCTGCTCGAGAGGGTGATCCCTAGTCCCATATCCTAACACTCAGCTCCATAGAGTGAGTGGGGTAAGGCGTACCTTCATGGGGCAAATGGGTGTCCGATAGGAACCCATCTGATATGGGATAGGTTACTCAACAAATAACTTATTTCAATATAAGTCTAAGCCTAGTCACATTATCTTGCAAATTTTCTATAGAAAACATGTACCCAATGATTTATATAAGCTTGTATCGCGGTCACACCCCAAGAACTTCTCCTCATACTTGATTTTCCTCAAAATATACCGCTTTTACTATACTTGTGAAAAATCTTATTTGATATTTCAAACTTTTGTGTCACCCCCTTTTAATTTTTAATGTTTTTATTCGCAAATCTCTTTATCTACGACTTATTAGAATGAAATTCTAATGAACTATATATTCTTCAAATTTCTACCTTGGAAAACTACCCCAACCTTGGTTGGGTAACAATATTATTGACGTTCGTGGACACACGAACTGTAGATTAGTATCGTTGGTTACGATAGTCAATACCAAAATGATGTGCTGCAGGGGAGTGGTGTAATGTGAAGATGAAGTTAGGTAAAGTTTTTATTCTTTTTAGTTGTAGTTTTACTAACCTTTTACTAGCTTTGTTTTCTCTTAGTTAATTTATCAAACATGGTTGGAAGAAGAAATAACAAATTGGTTGGGACAAACTAAGAAATCAAGCAGGACTTCAGTCTGGCTGCACTGGCACTGAAGTCTGCTTGGTCACGAAGTTAGAATAGGTGGAAACCAATTCCATCAGACAAGGGAAGATACATACCCTCCTACGAGAGAACACAATTTATAGATAACAAAAGTATATGTGTTGAAAACACACTACAGATAATTCTTCGAAAGCTACATACATAATTTAGAACCGTCGAATGGATAAAGGAGAATAAACAGATGGTTGAATCACACTCCAAATCCATCAATCTAATGGAGAAACTCTTAGAGCACTTGTAGCTTCATTCCTACCCAACAAGGAAAAGGGATATCCTTAGTAAATCAAAAAAAAATGGAACGTGAATGAGATATGTGTCGTGCAACGACGTAAAATAAGACGCTTTTTGGGAGGCAACCTAGGGTCTTAAAAGTTAGGATTTTACTTTTATCAATAATTGTGTGTGGTTGTTGTAGGTAAAAATAAGGAAAATGTTGAAAAATGGAGCTTGACGAGCTAGAATGAATCCGTCATTTAGATCAAAGCAAGTTTATTGAAAGGGCCTAGAAAACTCAGCAAACTCAAGAGGAAAATTTGGAGAATCGCCAACCTTATTGGCATTCTCGACTTAGAACACCGACTTGATCCTCATGAGACTGATGATTTCATAAAAAAGGTGGATACACGGCCACTCGGCAAGTCACCGAGTCAATTGGTGAGCGCAACAAACATTGTCGATTAGACACAAACGTAATAACATATATGGACAACTGTTGAACTTCCTCATTTTTACACTCCATAAATTCATAACAAGTGTTATTCTCACTCTCTCTGCCCTAAGCTAGTGTTTTAATCACATAATAGTTATCGGACTCGTATTTTATTTCCACCTAGCATTACAATCGTATTCATTCATCATAAAGTTTAGTTTCTGAAACCCTAAACTCACTTTAGAAGAATTTTCATCATCTGCAAACTAGATAGGTATTAATGCATGTTGAACCCCTCTAATGCGAGCAAAATATTTGAATGCCAGTTCTGGACTATAAGTTTGTGCTTAATGGAGTTAAATGTTTAAATACCTTTTGATTATGCTTACCTTGTGATGAATGAGGTCATTGGTTATAATTGGTATTCACCATCAGTGGGTATTACGTGTTGGGGTTCAATTTATCTAATGCATAGTTTAATTTTTTTTCTTGGGATATGTTTGATCAATTTTAAAGAGTGGGTTGAAAAGTAGCTCATTTAGTCGCTCGATGAGCTAAGTCAGGCTTACAAAATTACTGGGTGGCTCGCAAACTAAGTTTAGATCACCATCGGTATCATAAATTCATTGTTGTAGGCACTGTACCAAATAACTGGGTAGACAAATTTATGATCACCAAAATCTGTCACCGACGCGCTAATGGTAACCTTGATTGCTTTTCTCATGCGCCCTTGAACTCTCTATGCTCTATAATTGTCAGCGCACAGACCTATGCTCACAAAATGTAGTCCATGATTCGGTGAAAAGAATTTTTCTTCGCCAATCTACCAAAACTCTTAAGCTAAATTATTTGGCGAACTCAACCTAGCTTGCCAAAGAGGTTTAGTGATTTGCCAACTTGTTCGGTGAGCCTGTCTATATTTTGTGCTTATTCTCTATAATGTTTTGTAGATATGGTCGCACAACCAACCAAAGGAAATGAGAAAGGGATTATGATTAGTAAAGAATGCACCCCTACCTAAGAGAAAGGGAAAAGCCCTTGAATTATTAGATGCAAACTCTGACAACACAAGCCCTTATGAATTTGATCCCATAAATTATAATAGTGAAGATACGAGGTCTGAAGAAGATGAAGAAGTAGAGGCACGAAGAACTAAATTACGATCTAAATGGCTAAACGAACCATCTTAGATAAGAAATCCACGATCTACCACTTTAACCCATTCCAATACATAGTTTACAATGATACTAGCACCTCGAGTACAAGACCCCCACGAAAGTCAATGAATCGATCAAATTCCGAAGGGCTTAGAATGATCATTTAAGAAAAATGTATATTTGTAGATGGGGTCGTTGATAGATATACAGAGGTAATGGATCGTTTGAAGTATCATAAGCTCTAGATTTTCAAGAGACCCCATGGTCCTTATATTTCAAGATGGATTAGAGAATTCTATGATGCATTTAAGAGAAATGGTACGTAAAATTAAGACGCAACTAAACTAGTGGACTACGTGGTTGTCAGAGGAAAAAAAGTAGCTTGCAACAGTGAGGCAATCAACGAGGTCCTGGGATCGTATAACCAAACTTATGATCATAGACAAAGATTAATTAGGGATGAAAAACTAGATGAGATGAAGAAATGGTTAGATCCATTAATCTCAGATTATGATGTACTAGAATGGCTAGCATAAGGAATTCTTATCGAGATTAAAGATTTGAACATGGCTGCAAGATACTGTTTTGGGTTTACCAGCATCACGATTATGTCATCACAAAATGAATCCATGCTTTTCTTAGCTAAAGCTTTTTGTCTGGGGTGCATCATGAAGGAGACTAAGACAAATCTGGGGAAGATTATCGCTTCAGAGATGCATATGCGTGAAAAAAAGCCAAACATCTCTATCTTTTCAAATACTAATAACCTAATTGTGCAGAATAGCTAAGTTGCCTAGAGATGAAAGCAAGGACCTCGAATTAATTACCACCACCTCCACCGATATTTGAAAAATTGAAGCTGAGTTTCTATAGGCCCAACAAGAGAAGAAGCGGAAGGAAGTTGTAGTCACTCGATCCGTACCTACAGAGACAACATTACACACTCCAACCCTTGGGCCTTCAGGTATAGCTAGATCCACTACCTCTTTCACTGACACCTCAGGTTTTTTCTTCTACTGCACAACCATCTAGACCTACTCCATCCACTAAATCCTGCAATCATATAACTTTGATTTCTTTGATCTAGATGGGACAACTTTATATTTTGTTAATTGTCATGCTGCTAAACTAGAAACTGCTCTTCCAACCATGATTCAGACTGCACAAGATGATGATGTAGCAACCGTGAATGCCACTTATGAGGCCCTAGTAGAATGGATTGATATGTGTGAATGGGACCAGGGGGATACAGAGGAAATCACAATCCTAAAAGTGGAAATTGCTAAGCTAATGAATGAGGTGAATTACTTGAAGTCCACAACTATGTGGTCGAAATGCCTTAGACTACCACTGGACAAGCTAAACAAGTAGCCTACAAAGAATTAGAGGCAAAAACTATAAAGAATTACATGAAGTAACTGAGGGAGATGCAGATGAGGATTGTGTAGAGACTAAGTAAATCATGATCAATATTGACTTGTAGGTTTTTCGGGAAACAACATCCCCTGTTGGATCTAGTGTCACTAGTCCTTTCAGTAGCCCCCCAAGCATCGAGGATTAGACAAGATCTTTTTTATACCTCACTCTTTCTCTTACATTGACTGCATCATTTGGATATTTTTTTCAATTGCATTTGAGGAGAAACTCTATCATATGTGGTGGGGTGAGTCTCGCCTTTATTTTTTTACTATAGATATTTGTGTTTTTGTATTTATTTGGGTTGACCATTTTACATGGTGTTTTATACTACTTTTCGCGATTGTTTAAAATTAAGGAATCTTTTTATTTTAATTCCTTTGAAATTGACCATTCCAAAAAGAATTCATTTTCTGAAAAAAATTTCCACCTCTTGTGTTGAAAGTGGTTGTTCGCATACAAATTTAAGTCTCGGTTTCAATCGATACTAGTGACATGAATAGTTCTCTCAATTGAACAAACATTGATGTACAACTACAACGAGATCAAATGATGTTGCATAGACAATATGTAAACTGTTGGCATCTCATTGTGATTAGTCATGTATCAAATTGATTTCTCTAGTGATGATCATTGCACACTAGTGAAAGAGTGTAGTCTCGTTTAGTTTTAGTATTTATGACTTGTGTGATGTACATACTTTGAACCATGCATGAATAAACCTATAATTTACCGCGTTAGTCTGATTGAATTAGTAAGGTTTACTCTTTAAATGATCTTAGGCAATTTTAGAGAGTGTGAGCCTATTTTACAGATACCTCTTTTGTGGCTTACTTATACGCATGTGAAACACTTTTGAACACCCCTTGAGGCTTACCTTCCTTTGGAAGAAACATGTTAAAACGTATACCTTTATTCAACCACTATCTATAATCCTCATCACTTGTGATTTAGTGAATATCTAACTTACGCCAAAAGCTTAAGTTGGGGGTGTGGTGAAAAGAAAAATGAGAAGTCAAAAAGTGCAAGAAAAGTCTCCTTTAAACTATGATATTGCAAATAAATGGAAACCCTCCATATAAAAAAAAGGAAAAAAAGGAAAAGAAAAGAATAAAAAGAAAGTTGTGGAATAAAAGTACAAAAGGGATTTGGGTTTCCAAGCAATCCATGGACGTGAATAATAGGATAACTTAGAAGCACTAGGAAAAAATTGATAGAAGAAGGTGAAGAAAAGAAAGTGTTGTAAGATCCACAATTCATTAGGTTCTTTAGTCACTGAGCCTAAATGACCATACGTTTTCAATCATCTCCATTACAAGCCTCAAAAAGACCTTTTTGATCTTGAGTAGACTGAACCATAGTTGATTGGAAAATAAAGGAAAACCAATGGGTGAAAATATGCATTGTGTTCCTCTTTTTGAGTGTGAGCGTTGCATCTAATTTTTTTATCTTAAATTAATTGCCCCTGTGCATGGATATGTAATCATTCTTTGTGTGAGGGCATTCAGATACCGTTGTTAAGATTAAAGTTGGGGGTGTTGATGAGTCCACAAATTGGACTCATTTAGGACTTTATTTGGATAGATATAGTGTCCTCAAATGCTTTTTTAGTCTCAATATATGATGAAAATTCTTAAGTTTAAGGTATTTGAAATTTGGGAGCAAGCATGGACACTTATGCACAAAAGGGATCAAAAAGGCTGAAAAGAACAATAAGCCTAAGCATCGGCAAGCATACTTGGCGAGTTGTCGAAGGGACATACTCTGCCCTTTGATCAAGCAAGTAAAGAACTGAAGAAAGAAGATCAAAAAGGTGACAAAAAGAGTAGCCAGCGTGTCACCAAATAGTTAGGTGAAGCAGTGCTATAGGACCTAATGGCCCCGAACATGAAGATTTTGAAGGCAAGCACAAAACAACGACGAAACAGACGAAGGGCCAGTCTCTAAGTCATTCGGCGACCTCAACTAACCTCGCCAAATGGTCCGCCACAACACTAAATTTGAAAATTATAAATACTAGCCTTAGTTATTATTTAAAGGAGATCCCAACATTATTACAAGTTTTTACCTTAGAACATATATTTTGCCATTTTTCTCTCATGTATGGAATGGGTTTTTTGAATACTTAAAGAAAGAAGAAGTTCATCTTCCTGTAATGACCTGTTTAGTCGTTTTGAGCAACAGACTTCAATTCTGGAAAAACTGGCAGAAGCAACGGACCCCACGACGGACCATCAAGGGCACGACGGACCGTCGCAGGGTCTCGTTTCAAAACACTTAGAAAATCTGAAATTGGGTACTGAAAATCGACTCTCTGAACTTCGTGACGGAATGGCAGGACGGACCGTCACAGGCGTGACGGACCGTCACGGAGACTTCAGTGAAAATCCATTCTCTGAACTTTGCGACGACCTGTAGGACGGACCATCGCAGGCATGACGGCCCGTCACAGGTTGCGCAAATCCCAGGCAGAGTCAGATTTCTGGTGAAGTTTTAAGGGACGTTTTTGGACTATTCTTTCCTTAATTATAGATTTCGTGGGGTTATATTAATAACTAAAATTCTTGAGGGGTTAAAAGAGATAACCCTAAGTTAATTAGTGGGGTATTATTGCCATCTTTTATTCTTAATTATATACTAATTAGGGTAAAAGAAAGAGGGTTTGAATAAAGAAAATAGAAAGAACAAGAGAGAGAGAGAGAATCGAACGAGAAGGGAGAAACAAAGCTTTGGGAAAATTCTTGCTTGATTCAACTCTTCGGTGGAGGTAGGTTATGGTTTTCATGCTATTCGTAGTAAACTCTTAATAGTGAATGATATGTGTTAGTAGTATTGTAAACCCTTCTATATGCTTAATTGTATGCTTGCATGAATGATGTGATTATGTAATTATGAATAAATAAGCATGATGAAGCTATTGAATCCCAAATGTTGAAAAGAAACCCTAATCTACTTTGTTAATGATGATGCCTTGGTATAAAAGAAGGCTTGATGAACGAAAGTAGTGAGATTAGGGGATCGGGTGCCACGTTCCAGTACAAGGATAGAATATGAGGATTGGAGTGTCAAGTTCCGACACCAGGATAGAATATGGATCGGGTGCCACGTTCCAGTACCAGGATAGTATATGAGGATCGGGTGTCACGTTCCGACACCAGGATAGAATATGGATCGGGTGCCATGTTCCGGTACCAGGATAGTATATGAGGATCGGGTGTCACGTTCCGACACCAGGATAGAATATGGATCGGGTGCCACGTTCCGGTACCAGGATAGAATGAGGATCGAAGTGTCACGTTCCAACACCAGGATAGTATATTGAGGAGCGGAGTGTCACGTACTGACACGAGGGGAATAAAGATAATGAATCTTGAAATACGTTAATATATTCAATCTAATGAACTGAATTCCCAAATGAGTATGATGAGGAGGTGTGAGTCCTCATTGATGTGCTTGGTGTTGTAACCAAGGGTTATGATAACTGTAAATGCTGCATGCTAAGGATATTAGGTAATTTTATGATATTGCTTAATACATATTGTTTTCTGTTTTCTATTTTGAGTTGGCCGATGATATCTACTCAGTACCCGTGTTTTGTACTGACCCCTACTTTTATTGTTTTCTTCTTGTTTATTTGTGGAGTGCAGCAAATGTGCCGTCATCTTCGACTCAACAGTAACTCAAGCCAATCTTACTACATCAGAAATTCAGGGTGAGCTAATGCTTCTAGCTTGGACTGGATCTTCTTCTCCAAGTCTTGATGCCTTGAACTTCCGGCATGGACTAGCTTCTTATGTATTTTTAGCTTCTTAGAATACTCTTAGTTTAGTAATTTGATTATAGATGTTCTTGTGATGATGACTTCCAGATTTTGGGAATAATAGATGTTGAATAATAATAGTTATTCATTTTAATAATGAGTTTAAGTCTTCCGCATTACTTTATGTTGATATTACCTTGAAATGTTAAGGTTTAGATTGGTTGATTTGCTCACATAGGAGGGTAAGTGTGGGTGCCAGTCGCGGCCCGGATTTGGGTCGTGACAAACTTGGTATCAGAGCATTAGGTTCGTTGGTCTCATCACACAAGAACAGGTCTAGTAGAGTCTTAAGGAACGGTAGGGGGACGCCTTTACTTTTCCTTGAGAGGCTATAAGACTTTAGGAAAATTTCACTCTTTCATTCTTTCTTTCGTGCTACTACTTGAGTCCAATTGGTATCTAGGCGATATGAATTGGTATCTGACCATCTTCACTCTCTTTCGCAGATGGTTAGAACTAGAGCAACGACTAGGTCAACACCAACACCGGCCAGACAAGAAACAACTAAACTAGCAACTGGGGCTGTGGCTTGAGGAAGAACAGCGGCGAGGGGCCGTGGAAGAGGTCGTGGGAGGACGTCCTCTAGGGGAAGAGAACGAACACCTAGCCCATCTGATACTAGGGCAGTGACTCCTCCACCGACTGAGGAAGTAATAAGAGAAGGGGAGGATGGGGAAACTGAACAAGTGCAAAATGAGGAAATGCCACCCCAACCTACCCAGAGATGATCAATCAGGTTCTGGCTTATCTTAGCGGGTTATCTGATCAAGGTCAGGCACCTCCAGTGTTTTCTGCGCTAACACCTCCGATTTCAGAAGTACAACATGCGGCTACTATGGCTCCCCGCATGGATGTTCCATTGGACATAGGCACACTTCTACGTCTGACTACTGGGCCTATAATGACAAATGATCAGCATGAACTTTTCAGTAAGTTCTTGAAATTGAAACCTCCGGTCTTCAAGGGTGTTGAATCGGAGGATGCTTATGATTTTCTGGTTGACTGTCACGAGCTACTACACAAGATGGGTATAGTAGAATGGTTTGGTGTGGAGTTTGTGACTTATTAGTTTCAAGGGAACACCAAAATGTGGTGGCGGTCACATATCGAGTGTCAACCAATAGAGGCACCACCTATGACTTGGGCCTCATTCTCTAGTTTGTTTATGGAGAAGTATATCCCCCGGACTTTGAGGGATAGGAAAAGGGATGACATCTTGAGCCTAGAGAAAGGTAGGAAGTCGGTTAATGCTTATGAGGCTAAGTTTCATGAACTATCCAGATATGCCACTCAACTCTGTTTCAGTCCTCAAGAGCGGATTCGCCGGTTTGTGAAGGGGTTGAGGTCAGAATTGCAGATTTCGGCCTTACAGATAGCGGCAACGGCAAAATCCTTCCAAGAAGTGGTAGACTTTGTGATAGAAGTGGAAGGAGTGAAGCCAGACGACTTCACCACAACATCGACATCAAAAAGGTTTCGAAAGGGAGGTGAGTTTAATGGTTCTTACACTAAAGGACAGGGTTCGGGAAGTTACGCAGTTCGACCCATTCAGTCTTCACTACAGACTGTAGTTGGGGGTCCACCTTCGACTGGTCAACACTTCTCTGAGAGACCTATGCATGAACCCAGAGAGTGCTATGGATGTGGGGAGATTGGACATATTAAGAGATATTGTCCAAAACAGAGTTACAGACCTCCAAATGTTAGAGGTAGAGGTGGTCATGGAAGAGGCCGTTATTCTGGAGGACGTGGTGGTCGAGGAAATGGTGGTCACCAAAACGGCCGAGGTGATGGGAAAACTGGAGCCACTACATCACCACAAGGTAGGGGCAACGGACAGATGAACGATAGGGCCCATTGTTACGCTTTCCCTGGGCGGTCTGAAGCGGAGGCATTTGATACTGTCATCACAGGTAACCTTTTGGTTTGTGATTGCATGGCTTCTGTATTGTTTGATCCTGGATCCACATTTTCTTATGTATCTTCCTCATTTGCTAATGGTCTAAATTTACATTGTGAATTACTTGATATGCCTATTTGTGTCTCTACTCTGGTGGGTGAGTCTATGGTAGTTGAAAAGGTATATAAGTCTTGTTTGGTAAACTTTGTGGGGAGCAACACTTATGTAGATTTGGTTATCTTAGAAATGGATGATTTTGATGTGATTCTGGGTATGACTTGGCTTTCTCCGCAATTTGCAATCTTGGATTGTAATGCTAAAACGGTGACGTTAGCCAAGCCTGGGACAGACCCGTTAGTGTGGGAGGGTGACTACACTTCCAATCCAGTATGTATCATCTCCTTTCTTCGTGCTAAGAAAATGGTTAGTAAAGGGTGTTTAGCTTTCTTGGCACATCTCAAGGATGACACTACCCAAGTACCTTTAATTGAGTCGGTTTCGGTAGTCCGTGAGTTTTTGGATGTGTTCCCTGCAGATCTTCCTGGTATGCCACCAGATAGGGATATTGACTTCTGTATTGATCTTGAACCCGGTACTCGCCCCATTTCTATACCCCCTTATAGAATGGCTCCCGCGGAGTTAAGAGAGTTAAAGGCACAACTTCAAGAGTTATTGAATAAAGGCTTAATTAGACCAAGTGCATCCCCTTGGGGTGCTCCGGTTTTGTTTGTAAAGAAGAAGGATGGGAGTTTTCGAATGTGTATAGACTACAGACAACTAAACAAGGCAACCATAAAGAACAAGTATCCTCTTACTCGCATTGATGACTTGTTCGATCAGTTACAAGGTGCTTGTGTCTTCTCTAAGATTGACTTGAGATCCGGTTATCATCAGTTGAAAATACGGGCAACGGATGTGCCAAAGACTGCTTTTCGAACGAGGTATGGGCATTACGAATTTGTGGTGATGTCTTTTGGTCTTACGAATGCCCCTGCTGCGTTCATGATCTTGATGAATGGTATTTTTAAGCCATATTTGGACCTCTTCGTGATTGTATTTATTGATGATATACTGATATACTCAAAGAGCAAGAAGGAACATTAGGAGCATTTGAGAATGGTGTTAGAGTTATTGAGGAAGAAGAAGCTTTATGCCAAATTCTCCAAGTGTGAGTTTTGGTTAGATGCAGTGTCCTTCTTGGGGCACGTGGTTTCCAAGGATGGAGTGATGGTGGATCCTTCTAAGATTGAGATAGTGAAGAATTGGGTAAGACCTACTAATGTGTCAGAAATAAGGAGCTTTGTTGGATTAGCTAGCTACTACCGTCGATTTGTCAAGGGATTCTCTTCTATTGCTTCCCAACTGACGAACTTGACTAAGCAAAATGTTCCATTTGTATGGTCGGATGAGTGTGAGGAAAGCTTTCAGAAGCTCAAGACTTTGTTGACTACCGCACCTATCCTTACCTTGCCAGTAGAGGGTAAGAACTTCATTGTTTATTGTGATGCATCCTATTCTGGTTTGGGTGCACTACTAATGCAAGAGAAGAGTGTGATTGCTTATGCTTCAAGGCAACTAAAGGTGCATGAACGTAACTATCTGACCCACGATTTGGAATTGGCTGCGGTGGTGTTTGCATTAAAGCAATGGAGACACTATTTATATGGGGTTAAGTGTGAGATCTATACGGATCATCGTAGCCTACAGTATGTCTTTACTCAGAAAGATTTGAACTTAAGACAGAGGAGATGGATGGAGTTACTAAAGGACTACGATATCACTATCTTGTATCATCCGGGAAAGGCGAATGTTGTAGCGGATGCTTTAAGTAGAAAGGCGGGAAGCATGGGAAGTCTAGCTCACTTGCAAGCTTCTAGACGCCCATTGGCTAGAGAGGTTCAGACTCTAGCTAATGACTTGATGAGATTAGAAGTAAATGAGAAGGGAGGGTTGTTGGCTTCTGTGGAGGCAAGATCTTCCTTTCTTGACAAGATTAAGGGAAGACAGTCTGATGATGAGAAACTGCGCAGAATTCAAGATAAGGTATTGCGAGGAGAGGCTAAGGAAGCACAAATTGATGAGGAAGGTGTTTTGAGGATCAAGGGAAGGGTATGTGTACCCCACGTCGATGGTTTGATCAACACTATTGTGACAGAGGCTCATAGTTCAAGGTATTCTATACATCCGGGCGCAACCAAGATGTATCGTGACCTAAAGCAACACTTTTGGTGGAGTAGAATGAAGCGTGACATTGTGGATTTTATTGCCAAATGTCCAAACTGTCAACAAGTAAAGTATGAACACCAAAGGCCCGGAGGAACACTTCAGAGAATGCCCATTCCGGAATGGAAGTGGGAAAAATTGCAATGGATTTTGTGGTTGGTCTTCCGAAGACAATGGGTAAGTATGACTCCATTTGGGTGATTGTTGATAGGTTAACTAAATCTGCTCATTTCATTCCGGTCAAGGTGACTTACAATGCAGAAAAGTTAGCCAAACTTTACATCTCGGAAGTGGTGCGATTGCATGAGGTTCCACTATCCATCATATCAGATAGAGGTACGCAGTTTACTTCTAAGTTTGGGAAAACATTGCATGCGGAATTGGGTACTAGGTTGGACCTTAGTACTGCGTTCCATCCTCAGACCGATGGTCAGTCTGAGCGAACGATTCAAGTGTTGGAGGATATGCTTCGTGCGTGTGTGATAGAGTTTGGTGGTCATTGGGATAGCTTCCTACCCTTAGCGGAGTTTTCATACAATAATAGTTATCACTCAAGCATTGATATGGCTCCATTCGAAGCATTGTATGGTAGGACATATAGGTCTCCCATTGGTTGGTTTGACACATTTGAGGTTAGGCCTTGGGGTACTGACCTTTTATGGGATTCGATAGAGAAAGTGAAGTCTATTTAGTCGTTTTGAGCAACAGACTTCAATTCTGGAAAAATTGGCAGAAGCGACGGACCCCACGACGGACCGTCAAGGGCACGACGGACCGTCGCAGGGTCTCGTTTTAAAACACTTAGAAAATCTGAAATTGGGTACAGAAAATTGACTCTCTGAACTTCGTGACGGAATGGCAGGACGGACCGTCACAGGCGTGACGGACCGTCACGGAGACTTCAGTGAAAATCCATTCTCTGAACTTTGCGATGACCTGCAGGACGGACCGTTGCAGGCACGACGGCCCGTCACAGGTTGCGCAAATCCCAGGCAGAGTCGGATTTCTGGTGAAGTTTTAAGGGACATTTTTGGACTATTCTTTCCTTAATTATAGATTTCGTGGGGTTATATTAATAACTAAGATTCTTGAGGGGTTAAAAGAGGTAACCCTAAGTTAATTAGTGGGGTATTATTGCCATCTTTTATTCTTAATTATATACTAATTAGGATAAAAGAAAGAGGGTTTGAATAAAGAAAATAGAAAGAACAAGAGAGAGAGAGAGAGAATCGAACGAGAAGGGAGAAACAAAGCTTTGGGAAAATTCTTGCTTGATTCAACTCTTCGGTGGAGGTAGGTTATGGTTTTCATGCTATTCGTAGTAAACTCTTAATAGTGAATGATATGTGTTAGTAGTATTGTAAACCCTTCTATATGCTTAATTGTATGCTTGCATGAATGATGTGATTATGTAATAATGAATAAATAAGCATGATGAAGCTATTGAATCCCAAATGTTGAAAAGAAACCCTAATCTACTTTGTTAATGATGATGTCTTGGTATAAAAGAAGGCTTGATGAACGAAAGTAGTGAGATTAGGGGATCGGGTGCCACGTTCCAGTACAAGGATAGAATATGAGGATTGGAGTGTCACGTTCCGACACCAGGATAGAATATGGATCGGGTGCCACGTTCCGGTACCAGGATAGTATATGAGGATCGGGTGTCACGTTCCGACACCAGGATAGAATATGGATCGGGTGCCACGTTCCGGTACCAGGATAGTATATGAGGATCGGGTGTCACGTTCCGACACCAGGATAGAATATGGATCGGGTGCCACGTTCAGGTACCAGGATAGAATGAGGATCGGAGTGTCACGTTCCGACACCAGGATAGTATATTGAGGAGCGGAGTGTCACGTACCGACACGAGGGGAATAAAGATAATGAATCTTGAAATACGTTAATATATTCAATCTAATGAACTGAATTCCCAAATGAGTATGATGAGGAGGTGTGAGTCCTCATTGATGTGCTTGGTGTTGTAACCAAGGGTTATGATAACTGTAAATGCTGCATGCTAAGGATATTAGGTAATTTTATGATACTGCTTAATACATATTGTTTTCTATTTTGAGTTGGCCGATGATATCTACTCAGTACCCGTGTTTTGTACTGACCCCTACTTTTATTGTTTTCTTCTTGTTTATTTGTGGAGTGCAGCAAACGTGCCGTCATCTTCGACTCAACAGTAACTCAAGCCAATCTTACTACATCAGAAATTCAGGGTGAGATAATGCTTCTAGCTTGGACTGGATCTTCTTCTCCAAGTCTTGATGCCTTGAACTTCCGGCATGGACTAGCTTCTTATGTATTTTTAGCTTCTTAGAATACTCTTAGTTTAGTAATTTGATTATAGATGTTCTTGTGATGATGACTTCCAGATTTTGGGAATAATAGATGTTGAATAATAATAGTTATTCATTTTATTAATGAGTTTAAGTCTTCCGCATTACTTTATGTTGATATTACCTTGAAATGTTAAGGTTAAGATTGTTTGGTTCGCTCACATAGGAGGGTAAGTGTGGGTGCCAGTGGCGGCCCGGATTTGGGTCATGACACTTCCCCAAGTGGAAAGAAGGTCTTATCCATTCTTGTTCCTTTGCTTAAATAAAGGTTTAATTCCTTATACACTTTTAATTTCAATATAATTTTAGGTGTAATTTGTTATTATTTGATATGCGGTTAACAAAACCCCATTCTATGGGTATGAGTTAGCAAATATGTGTTGATATTATTGTTGGGTCTTGCTTGCTGATAGGTTAGATGTACTTTAATGCTAATTTCAACTAGTGGTTGTGGTTTAATTTAATGGGTTTGTAGTTACAAATACAAAGCCACCCATGTTTTTTAAGCTTGCTCAAGAGGGACGACGCGAAACCAAGACCTCTAGACTGATGGCCTAAGATGTCGGACGACATGAGGTTTAGCCCGAGAGGCTGAGCCCTAGTCTTATATCCTAACACTCAGCTCACGAGAGTGTGCGGGGTAAGGCGTAGGATAGCCTTCATGCGGCAAATAAGTGTACAAGAGGAACCCATTTTAAACACGGTAAGTTTCCTGAGAAAGAACTTTTTTTCCATCTAAATCTTAGCCTATTCATTGTTATCTTGCGAATTTCTTATCGAAAACATATACCCAGTGATTTATATTAGCTAGTATTGCAATCACTCCCCAAGAACTTCTTCCAATACTTAATTTTCCTTGATTTTTACCACTTTTACTATACTTGTGACAAACTCCCTTTGATGTTTGACACTTTGGTGTGACCCCCTTTTTAATTTATAATGTGTTTATTCCCAAATCTCTTTAGCTACCACTAAATTAGAATGAAATTATAATTAACTACATATTCTTGAAACTTCTCCCTTTGGGAATGACCCTAACCCTTGGTTGGATTACTATATTATCAATGACCGTGGACACCTAAAACCGTAGGTTAGTGTCGTTGGTCACGATAGTCAATACCACTTAGACCTACTGACCATAGGTTATGACCATTGATTGTCATCCAGATAATTTTGCCAAATGTAGAGTAGTTGTAGCAGACCACGGGGCATATTTCACTTGAAGGCCCATGGGTGACCATCCCTCAACGAATCAACCCAAATCAAAATTTCTAAAATTTTCTTTCTTATTTGGTTATGGATTTACTTTAAATAAATACTAGTTTTACTTTCGTTTTTGGGTTGTTAGGACTTTCGGGATACTTTGTAGTTGACTTTGGATTTTTTTTCTTACACCTTTGGCATTCGATTTTTAAAGTTGGTTTATGCAATTTGTGTTTGTTCTTCAATTCGAGATTTCGAATTTCATCTATTCTAACGGTAAGTTCCTGATTAATATTTCAAACCCAGTATGAATTGTGATTATTCAAGCATGAATAGCTAAATCCACAACTAGAATTGTGGGAACGATAAACAATTAACAACGTAAAACTAATCATTGAGTAATTCTTGAATAGTGTTTATGCATGTATTGTTAAACCTTCTATTTTGAGTACTTGTTAACGATGCACAAAGTTATAAATCGCATCATTCCTACTTGTCGGACGAAGGAAGTAATGAATGAAAAGGGAATGAACAACAGAGATTTAGCGTGATAATTCTTATCAAATAAAATGACTCACCTACCGCAAGGGCTATACTAGGGTTACGATTAAGGGTTTTTAAACAAACATATGCAGACCGACAAAGTTGAATGGTGAAGTTCCCTACTCGAAGGATGAATCACTTGGGATATACATAACTTACCAACCTTGCGTATTACACTAGGATAGAGTTACTCTTGTTTAAAATACTAAGTTAAAATCTTGTGGGGATCACATGTGCCTAGTTCTAATCTCATATTGATTTTCAAGCTGCAAATCCTGTTTAATTGTTACTTATTGCTACAAATCAACAAAATGTTTTACATTAGCTACAAATCCCCCCATTTTTCTTTTTTTTATGGAATTATTTGAAGAAAAGTATAAATAACCATAAATTAGCCTAAGTCTAGACCATATTTCTTGTGGGGTCGACCCTGAACTAAAGCTAGGTTCTTTATTTGATGGTAACCGCTAATACTACATTAGCGTGGTTAATTTGGGCGTATCAAATGTTGGGATGATCATATCCCACGATGGCTTCGTAGTTTATGGGAAAGGTGACTTGTTAGAATTCATTCTCACATCGATGCTCAATACTACTCCAAAAATATATAACCCAACGCCCAAATAAAAATTATCTTAATGTTGAGATAAATTCTTAAAAGGGTCTCTTTAAGAGGTAGCAGCTTTGTACTCAATTTCTTGTAAAATCTTAAAACTCTTTATACTTTTGTCAAAATAATACTCTCTTTCCTCTTGTAAAAAAGAAACATTTGCACATCATATAGGTCCCTTAACTTTAACTCGAAGATTATATTTTAAAAATTTATTCTTTGAGATTACTTTTAACTTATCAAAAATCAATTTATGACAAATGATACTTGTTAAAATGATTCTTAATCAAAACTCAAAAATCAAGGCTTGTGTGAAATATAAGAATTAACATTAACTCAAGGATGTATAATATATAACTACTCATGATCAAGGATTTAGAACTCAAACTCAATGACATAACTCATATCAAGAATTCTTGAAAATTAAGGGTATAACCCTAGAATAAATTTTTATTGATTGATTTGAGATGTAGGGCACGAGGACAAATTATTTCAACACTATGATTAGCCATACATACCTAGAAGATCGAAGTTCTTGGCAAAACTCGTGAATTATCTTGGAACCCTAGTATTCCTCTTTCATCCTTTCTCTAAGACATGGAAATATTAATCGACTAAATAAATTAATTAGTATTGTGTAAACCCTTACTTAGGTGTGAACGTTTAGACTTATAAAGGGTGGGAAAACATTAAAATACCCTTAATTAACATTGTAAGGAGTGATCTAAAGTTATGACTATGTACTGTAGAATTCCTAACGGACAGTATTGGTCAATCCGAGATCAATTTACTTGGATATAGATTTTAACCCACTTTCCACGACACCATTCTACGGGCCATCAAACTTTCCTACTATTCGTAGAAACTTTCTGTAGAACTTAAGTTCAAGCCAGAAAAATCTCACTAAGGCTAGTTCAAATCTACGCACACTTCCTACGACCTATCGAATATTCTATGACTCGTAGGTCTAAATTTATTATCAAATTTTCTTTATAGCCTTGAACCATTCTACGGACATTTCCTACGGCCCGTAGACCTTCCTACGACCCATAGGTCCTCTCATATAAAGTTTTTGTTAAATTTTCTTTATGATTTTGGAACTATTCTATAGGAACTTCCTACGGACTGCAGAAGTTTCTACTATTGTTCCTGTATATGCATAGGACATATTATTGGGACTTGACATATTTCAAAAACTCAACTTGGTTTCTATGGATGTTATTATAGACCCGTAAGACAGCCGATAAGTCTTGTAGGACTAGTGCAGAAGTAAAATTTTGTGAAATTTTACCTTATGGTTTTCCAAGCTGTTACACTTTTAATCCAAATATATCTTCTCGTTATATTTTAATTTCTTATAAATTTGTCCTTAATTTTGATATAAAAACATGTCACAAGCTTAGAATCAAATGACTCACCCCTAATTTTGAATCCATGGTTCCTTCAAAATTCATCATTTTAGAAATAAAAAAATAAAGTCCACCCCAAACTAGTCTTTATTTCTTTTCTTTCAAAAATACACTTAAATTTTGAAAGTCATATTACCCCCTTCAACAATTTCATAGTAGTATATACTTCTCCTTTTTCGGCCAATTCAAGTTATCATAAAATATGCAAATCATGCAATAATCTTCACTTGTGGTATCAAATAAAATTTTAACTCGTTTTATTTTTTCTATTGGATTCCCTTTTTTTCTCCATTTCTTTTAGAAAACATTATGCATAATGTTAGTCTATAAGTATACTTATCATCTTTTTTTCCAATTTCCTCTTCCTCCTCCTCCTCCTCCTCCCCCTTCTCCTCCTTCTTGATTCATTTCTATTTATCTTATTCCTTGTTGTTCATCCAGTATTTCCTCTATTTTTTTATTCACTGCAAATGTAAATCATTTCTATAAGTATCAAAAGTTTCATCTCGAAAATACAACAAAACAAGAAAGGAAAATAGCAAGAAAACAACAATATTTGTTTTTGAATTTATGAAAAGGTTACAATATTTATAAAATATACATGTATTCCCTAATTATATTCTTTGCATATCTTTATTTGACAGGATACTTGCGGCTCAATGCTTGGAGCGAAGACTTTTTTGTATGCGGAATACTTGCAGATCACCATTGAAGAGCAACTATGTATTTCTGTGTGTATGTATCTGTCTTCTGGACTTATGAAGACCACTTTATATAGGTTTAAGCTAGGTTTTTAGGGGTATTTTTGTCCGAGCAATTTGATCCATAGGGCAGAAGAATATGTGCTGGGCTCATCTTGTCAACTTAATAGACTCACAAATGTAATTTGAACTTGATTTAAATCATATAATTTTGAATTAAATATCAAACCAACTTTACTAACCAGTAATTTTACTTGGTCAACGTATCATAAATTTAAGATCAAATCCATATTGATTTATCAATAAAAATTTCACTATCTACAAATGCCCCCTGCTTCGAAGCTTGTTGCGTTGTTTAACTTGTCCAATCTTTGAAGACAAGGCTTTAAGAATTCGTGAAATATATATATTTTTATAGAGTATTTCAAAACTTTCCCTATGTGATTTCAATGAGAATTTTCCATAACTTGATTCCAATGGAACTTTCAGTAACTTGGTTCCTATAGAAACTTACCATAATTCGATTCCAAGGAAAATTTGTCATAATTTTGTTTTAAATATGGTTTTTCTATATTTTGTAGGAACACAATATATGTTCTTTTGATTTCTATAAATACACATGTTCATGATTGATTGTCAACTTGAGGCATACCAAACTCAATTTTAATCACTTTTTTAAGTAGAGCACGCCCACGGTAGAAATTCATAACTTGATGTAGAACCATTGAAATTGTGATTCATTTAATGTTCCAGAAACTAGACTCATAGGAATACAACATATAAAAAATTCAAAATCGAAACACTTTTGAATTGATGGGAATTGATTTTTGAAGTTTTCTATCATATCTGTCTTCTTCTTTTTTTACATAATTCTACGTAGTCTCGCTAAAACGTCTCTATCATGATGTAGAAGATTGTGAATGAAAAACGACTTGATTTTAGTTACTATTTTGATGAAGAATCATCCTTGGTGTTATTTTTTAGTGATTTTTACTTTGGTGGAATTAACGCACTTCGTACATCTTCTTTTGTAAATGTAACTTTGATGACGAACTACACTTGGTACATTTTATTTTGCATTTGCGGTCACACATGATGCATCTATTTTTGTATTTTCAACTTTGATGATGATCCACACTTGGTGACTCTTCTTTTGAAATTTTGACTTTAGGAACAAACCACACTTAGTACATCTTCTTCTACAATTATGGTTTTGATGATGTATTATATGTGGATCATCTTCTTTTTGAGTTATGGCTTTGATGACAAACCACACATCAAATATCCTTTTTTTCCAGTTGTGGTTGTGATGACGAACCACACATGATATATCTTCTTTTGTCAACTTTGATGACGAACAAGACTTGTTCAACTTTGATGACGAACAAGACTTGTTGCCTCTTCTTTTGCAATTGTATCTTTTGCGATAAACCACACTTAGTACATCTTCTACAAATATAGGGTGAAGAATCTTCTTTTAGAGTTGTTACTTTGATGAAGAACCACACATGAAATTTATTCTTTTTTACAGTTGCGACCTCAATGACAAACCACACTCTATATCTCTTCCTCTAAAGTTTCAACTTTTATGATGAACCATACTTGATGCATCTTCTTTTCCAATTACGGCTTTAGCGATAAACCACACTTAGTACATCTTCTTTTACAATTGTCGCATGGAAAGTCTTCTTTTAAAGTTGTGGCTTTGATATAGAACCAACCATACATGACTTTTGTAATTGCAGCTTCAGCGATAAACCACACTTAATATATCTTCTTCTACAATTGTGGCGTCGATCATCTTTTTTTGTTTTTCTGCAATTACCACTTTGACGATGAACCACACTTGATATATTTTCTTTTGTAGTTTCAACTTTCATGTTGAACAATACTTGATGCTTCTTATTTTGTAATTGAGGCTTTAGCAATGAACCACACATAGTACATATTCTACAATTGCTGTGTGAAGCATCTTCTTTTAGAATTGTGGGCTTGATTAAGAACCACACATGAAATATATTCTTTTTTTTGCAGTTGCGACTGAACCACACTTGATATCACTTCTTTTGTAGTTTTGACTTTACCAAGAAAGAGATTTTGGTGTATTCTATCTTAGTAATGGTGAATAACCACTTGTCAAACTACAAAAAATGCCCCTATGCCAAAGATAGAGGCTCACTTACCGCTACATCGACCCATACAAATATTTGAAGTGATGATATTTGATGAAGAGGTGATGCAAACTTGACGAAGACATCCAAGAGAGTTGATAAACCACATCTTGAAGTTTGCTTGTTTTTCTACTTAGATCTTTTGTATGGGATCGTACGAACATTTTTTTCATCCCTTCGATCGTTGATGTTTAAAAATATAACATTACGAAAAATCATACGTTTAATGAAAAGCCCAATGTTCTTAAGAATGTGTATCACTGGTAAATCGGCATCCCAATGCCCAATATTTAAAAAAATATTGGGCATATTAGAAAATTATGGCATAGTAAAAAATGTTGGCTTAGAGTGTTAGCCAAATTTTCAAGTATCTATGAGTTTTTGTAATGAATGTACCTGAAATAAAGACCCTGAGATAATTAAAAACTCGTCTTTACAAATCACATGAACTACTAGTCATCCAAGTGTCAAGCCTAGTACTATAACACATGACCATTTAAAAGGATCATGTAGATTAAACAGTGCCCAAGGACATACTGAGGATCCGTGGGACAATAAGTAAACATTCCCAAATGAACCATAAATAATAATTATTTAGGAAAGTGCAACCATCCCATGTTCAAGACATGTGAAGAAGCTTCCAAAGGAGGGGACCACCCTAACACGCTAATCGAATTCAGTTAGGGTAGTTAGCGGGAAAAACGTGCACAAGGGACCACTCCATGTAGGGAATAACCTCCCTACAAATTATAGACTCTAACCTACTGCCCTAAATAACTAAATAACCTAGGAATAACCGAATAGGACCAATTAGTGCACCTGACTACCTAGGACCGAAACCGGGTTAACACTAACCTAGTACTAGTTAAAGAGACAACCTAGTACCTGACCTAGGATGGTCAAAAAGGTTAGTTATGGTCCTAAAAACTTATTTACTTTAGTGATACCCCTAGGTTACCGAATTAGTTAATTAAGAAAATTAATTAATTAATTTAAAAGGGCTAAAACCGAAAATAAAAAGAAAATTTTCAGATTTCGGTTAAAACAAGAAATGGACAACCTAGTACCTAACCTATGATGGTCCAAAGTGTTGGTTAAAATCCTAACAACTTAAGGGTAATTTAGTAATTATCCTAGGATACTTAATTAAATAATTTATCAACTTAATTAATTAATTTAAAGGGGCAAAACCGAATCGCAAAGCAATATCCAGATTTCGGTTAAAACAAGAAAAAGACAACCTAGTACCTAACCTAAGATGGTTCAAAGGATTAGTTATGGAAATAAACACTTAAGGGTACTTTAGTAATTACACTAGGTAACTTAATTAATTAAATTAGCCATTTAATTAATTAAATTAAAGGGTCAAACCTAAATTCTTACGGTAACCTAGTACAACTCAAGTAACATCCTAGTACTTAACCTAGGATGGTCCAAAAGGTTAAATTTTGTTCCAATAATTTAGGGTTACTTTAATAGTAACCGTAGGTACCTTTATTAAATAAATTATCCATTTAATTAATTAATTTAAAGGGGGAAAACGAAATTCTTGGGAAAATATTCAGATTTGACCAAGTATTGTGTTTTCCTAGATCTAGTCAATCTAGGAGGGGCCTTTTAATAATTGGTTAATTAATTTATTTAATTAACTTATTAAACTATAAGAGTAATGAGTCAAGATCATTTCTTAAACCTAAAAATCATGTTCAAACTCATAGACAAAAAAGATGCAAAAATAGTAAGCAACGAAGTCAATTAAAAAACAACACCATAATTCATCACTAGTTGATAGCCTAAGGTTAGGGACTTAGGTCAAATTCATGATCTACTTCACAACCTAGGTTAATTAACAAAGAACTCGCATAATTGAATTACAATATATCATAATCTGCTCACAATTATCTAAATAAATCATAAACAAATCCACTTAGAAGATTCAAATTCGTGTAGAAGAAAACCCATTTGAAACTCTTCTTTTTGAAATCAATTTGGAGGAAACCAAAGGTAAAAGGAATCTCATACCTTGGTAATTGATGGATAATTTTGAAGAAAATACCCTTATTCAGATCTTAGAACTTGACCTAGCCATTAATGGAGTTCATTTATTTTGGGGAGAGAAAGAAGAGAGAAGGAAGAGCAATTGTGTTTTGGTAATTATGAGAGTTGGGTTTAGTTTAATTAGGTTTGGGGTATTTATTAAAGTCATTAACTAACGTAATTAGATCCCTCTTAAAACCTAACTAATTGAATAACCACTTAATTAATTAATAGGAATAAATAAAACATGGCAGCCAACACAATGACCTGACCTACGGGTCGTAGGTAAGTCGGCAACCAGTGTGTCCTCAGTGTTTCACATCCGTCATTTTGGTCAGAGACTTCAAAAATTGACCCCCTAAAGAAATTGACTAAGGTACCATCGATTGTGGCCATTGAAGCCCCGTAGATTGGCCTACGCCTCGTTGGTTGGCAACCGTCAATGGCACTGTCTTCTGACAGCTTTTAGCCAAACCAGAAGGGTCCTTCTCAAGGACCCTTTGGCTGGTCCTTGGGGAGTCGTACCTAGAAATTTTGACTATAAAACAACTCTAATACGTGATAGACACATTTTCACCAAATTCATCATTTTCTGACTCTTAAAACCTTTTCAAATAGACTAAGGTATGCTAGCACCTGTTGAACTAGTTTCCTGACGTCATGGACGTTTTTTGACGTTTGATTCTAAAACATCCTAAGTGACTTATATGTGTTATAATTGACTTTAAAATAGTGTTACAACTCTTATACTCTCATGTTAGGCTCTAGATTATGTTTTAGACTTCCGGAGTATTACAAGACGTCAAAAGTCGTACGTCGACTATAGGAGAAGGGACTTAGAATTTGAAGAGGGTGATTAGGTGTATCAAAAAAATTGACCCGTTATAAGGGTGGTGAGTTTTGGAAAAAAGGAAAGTTGATTTCTCGTTATATGTATCCCTATGAAATTTTACAAAGGGTTGGCAAGGTTGCATACGAGTTGAGATTACCTAGTTAATTGGCTTCGGTTCATCCGGTGTTCCATGTCTCCATGCTTAAGAAGGGCATCGGTGATCGCGAGTCCATTCTTCCTATTGAGGGTATAGGTGTAGAAGATAAAATTTCTTATGAGGAGGTTCCAGTTGAAATCCTTGATAGACAAGTGAAGAAGTTGAGGAACAAGGAGGTGGCTTCCGTAAAGGTTTTATGGAAGAACCACCTAGTTGAGGGAGCAACATGGAAGGACGAGGCTGACATGAAATCCTATTACCCTCATGTATTTTTTGATTAAGGTTAGTTTTTTCTATTGATAATGAAAATAATGAATAAATTGAATTTGACTTGTTTTGCAAAGATATGCATATTTATGCTATATGTTCTTGCTAAAATGAAGTTTCATATGAAAATGCTCTTTTACTCAATTTTGCACTTATTTGTATATATGGTATGTTGTTGACTACATGAAATAAAATTGAGCTTGTTGATATGTTCTGAAAGAGATTTTGGCATAAGTTGTTCTATATGTTGTATTGAGTTCATGTTGTTGTTGAGAGAGTAATTCTTCATGATGTGATTTTGAGCTCTTATGTGGTCTAATTGGTATTTTGGGTTTGTTGTGTAAATTCCATGTTATGTTTATTTGAGTTGTAACTGATATTTATTTTATATGTTCTTGGTTGGGATGCTAGTATTGAGTTTATCCTTTCCTTTCAAAAGATTTTGTGTCATTCAGTGACGAACATTCCTAAGGGGGAATAATGTAACGCTTCAGAAGTCCAAAAACTAATATAGAACCTCACATGAGTGATTAAGGTTTGTAACACTGTTTTAAGGTCAATAATAGTGTATAAAATTCATTAACAAAGTTTTAGAGTCAAAACGCCAAGGAACGTCCATGACCTCTGGAGACTAGTGCAAGAAGTGCTAGTGTGTCTTAACCTTTTACACGGGGTTGTAAGACTCGAAAATTGATGAAAATTAGTGAAAAGGTGTATAAAATATATTATAGTAGCTTTAGGGTCAAAAAGTCTGGTACGACTCTCGAAGGACCACCCTAAGGGTCCTTGAGGAGGAGCCTTTCATTTTGACCCAAAGCAGTCAAATGGGACAGTGCAGGATGTATCCACCTACGCTTGCCATTGATGGGACGTAAGTGAGATGATGGGGCTTCGATACCTCCATATTTTGACACTTAGCCATTTTTCCAAAAGTGGCCAAATTCAGGGTCTCTGACCAAATCTACGAACCTTCAGAACGGTTGGTCCAAGGCCCGTCGACTGACCTACGGACCGTAGGTCATGGTCTCGTAGGTTAGGTTTTGTGAGTTTAATTAGCACATTTAAATAAGTTAGTTAATTAGGGTTTTAAGTTGTGATTAGTGAGTGGTAAATTAGGTTAGTTAAATAACCCTATAACCTACCCTAAGTCAAAACACAACTTAACACCCCCAAATTCCCAAACCCAAATTGCTCTTCCTTCTCTCTACTTCATCTCTCCCGAAAAGAAGAACTACATTAAAGATAGATTTGTCAAGGTCTTTCAGGCAGCAATGAGGGTGCTTTTGTCCTTCAAGCTTAAACAATTAAAAAGGTATGGGAACCTTTCACCTTTGGGATTCTTTTCCCCAAAGGGTTGTTCCATAATTGATTTAAAAAAGATGAGTTTCATGTGGGTTTTTTCCTAATGCGAAATTGATATTCTAAATTGCATTTTCGATGGTTTCTTTTGATTATTATCCTTAGATTATTATTTATTATGATTCGATTATACTAGTTCTTGATAAGTTAACCTAATTTGTGGAATAGATCATGAAATCAACCCAAGTCCCTAACCCTAGGTTATGAACTACTATTGAATTGAGTTGTAGTGATGAAATTGAGTTCATTGTTGTGTTAATTACCATTGATTGATATCATTACACCTATTCTTAGATGAATTGATTTGTTGAGGGTAAGACCAAAATGATGACTTTTGAAGGAGATTGAGCAAGTCTTGATACCCTAAACCTTTTACTTCAATTCTGATGACTTGTACTTGGTGATGAATTTCAATTGAAGTTATCTTGTGGTTTGATTAAGTAGTTTTGGTATGATGATGAAATTTATGTGTCTTGATTATATGATTATGAGATTATGCTTAAGATGAATTGACATAAGGTTGGGTATGAAGTACCTACGTGCCTCATCATATTATGGTGATATTAATGTGCTAATCTCAGATGTGAAGGGTTGTGTTGAAAGGTGTTCTCATGCAATTCTTATTGAGCTATTGAATATGACTATATAAGGAGCTACTCTCCTATCATCGAAATTAAGTTATTATTGTTAAATAAAGGCATTTCAAAAGGGAATCTATCTTAGCATAGGGTGAACTAGTAGTGAGGAGTGTCCCTTCCCACATAGGGAAGGTAGGTTCATTATTGTACTGATGAGATTGGAGACTATAAAGCATGTAGCATAAAAAAGGTCCCAAACACATCTCCTAGTTCTTGAACTATGTTTCCCCTATAGGAATACTACTAGTTGATCAACCTAGATGCTACGTTCATGTTTTGATAGTACCTTGGCAAGAAGCCCTCCTTCTTTCGGTATATGTCTCCGTGATACCGGATTCCACATTATCTCATGTGGTCTATGTTTGTTAATGTAAGATGTTCCCAATAGTAAAATAAAGTAATAAAGTGAAATCTAACTAGAAGGACTTAAGGGGTTTGACTTATACTAGGTAGGGGTATGGGACTCTACCTATACATTACACTAGTTGGTCTCGAAGGAAATCCTACAAAGTGATTCTTATGTTTTATGCTTTTATGAGATAAATTTTATGTTGATTTCATGTTAATAGTCTATGTTGATAAATATGAGGATGAATACTTATAATGCTATGATATGTGAAGTGGGGATTCACTTGCCCATTAAACTAGTAGACTTGGTGAAAGGTTATGGGCAAGGGTGTTACTTAATTTGTAATGTGATGAACTCATGAATATGCTTTGTGGTTATGACTTGATGTTGGAGTTACATTGACTATAAAATATATTATGCTGTGAACATGTTGACTTGGCTTTACTTGAGTAGGATGGTCTTGTGTTGAATGTTCTTATATTGCAAGAAGTATATGATTTATTACCTTATATATTTTCTTGTATTGTGCATAAGGCTTTTCAAAGTAACTTGGCATGTTTTTATAAAATGTCCCTTTCTAGCATGATTTCTAAGTTGTGTGTGCATATGTTTCCATACTTAGTACAAGTGATGTGGTAACCCCTATTTATCCCTTTCCCCAAACATTTTAGGTTCCGGTCATTGAAGGGTTCGTGACCACTTTTGAAGTACGGCTTGGATCGTTTCTCCAAGTTCGGGTATGTCCTCAAGTTCTGAGGATGATGTCTTTCTCTCACTCTACCTATGTTACATTTTTATAGTCTAAATACAATCATTTCACTCTTGTTATTTCAACATATTGTTGTAAGCCCCAAGTTGCATTTATACACTGTTCAAGAGCTATATCCAGATTGTTCTATTCCGTTTAAAGGTTTAATATAAGACATCCTTATTAAGACTATGTTATGTATGTTATCTATATGTGGCATAAAAGTAGAAGACTATGTAATCTTCTTATACGAGGAGTCTAAGTAAACTCACTATGAATATATATTATGTGTAAGCGAGACATATAAGTAAACATCATGAAGTAGATGTAACTAAAAAATTTTAATTTTCCGCACTTTTTAACCTATGAATGTATGATGAATGCTAAGAGGCTAGTCTTCGTCCTCTCTTAGGAATATGACGCGGGTTATTTCTATGGGTTGCTCCCTAGATGTAATAGTCATGGTCCCAAAAGGGCAAAAATAAGGATCAAGCAATTTTGGATAAATCCAAAGAGAGATGGATGATGTATGGGCAATGCTTTGAGAATGCAACTTGGTTGGGAATCCAAGAGAATAGTGGATAGATTTTGGTACCTCATGCCATGATTGTGCCAACAAAGAACTGTTATCTTCATATACTCCAGCACCTACAGACGAGAATTTTCTTATGCAAATTCCATTTTTGTAAATGTGGAAGGAACTGGAAAGGTCCTCTTAAAGGTGACATTGGCAAGGTGGTGACTTTGAATAGGTTATCTTATATTCGGGAATTGTAACAGAACTTCGTTTCTATACCAGTTCTGACTAAGAACTGATTCAAATGTGTATTTGTTTATGATACAGTTGTAGTGAGTAAGAATTAGATGTATGTAGGAAAATGTTACCTCATTGAGGTCCTCTTTTTAAACTCAATGTAATTGCAATTGATATGAATAAGGATTTTGCTTGTTCTTACTTGATTTAGTCTAGATGTTTATGACATGAATGTTTAGGACACATTAATAATTAACCTTGTCAAAACTTATTAACTTAAATGTTTTATCTAAATTTTGGTGCAATAAATGAAAATTGTCAAGTTTGAGTTGAACCTAAGTATGCTAAGCATCCATAGAATTTTGTTGAAAGGAATTCATATCCCTTAGAATTGATTCACACTGACATTCGTGACATAAAGTCAACACTGTTACATGGTGGAAAAAAGTATTTCATAACTTTTGTTGACGATTGCATTATATATTGTTATGTATATTTGCTAAATGGTAAGGGTGAAGCAATAGATGCATTTAGGCAATATAAAACTGAAGTTCAAAATTAGTTGGACAGAAAGATCAAAATAATTAGAGGTGATAGAAGTGCAGAATATGAATCTCCATTTTCATAAATATGTTTGGAAAATGGAAATAATCATCAAACTACTGCTCCTTACTCTCCCCAATCTAATGGAATTGAGAAAAATAAAAATCAAACTTTAAAGGAAATGATTAATTTCTTACTAATAAGTTCAGGTTTACCACAAAATTTTGGGGGGAAGCTATCATTACAACAAATTGAATACTGATAAAGAGTTCCTCACACCAAGACACATGTTATTCCTTAAGAGAAATGGAAAGGTAGAAAATGCAACTTGAAGTATTTCAAAGTGTGGAGTGTCTAGACAAAGTCTAGGTTCATATACCTAAGAGGTGAAAATAGGTCCTATGACTATGGATTGTTTAATCATTGGATATGCCAAAAATAGTAAAGCATGTTGATTTTATAATCATAAGTCCAAACATCCGGATATTCATGACAATATGGTGATACAATTAGATAATGTTGAATTGTTTGAACATGTCTACGCGTATAAAACTGTACTTGAGTAATCCAGTGGGGGGGTCTAAACAACCTCGAGAAGAACCAAAATAGAATGAACCCAATGAAGAAATTCCACGGCGTAGTAACCATCAAAGGACAACTATTTCATTTTGATATGATTTTGTAAAATTCCTTCTTGAAAGTGAGCCTCAAGCATTCAAGGAAGTTATGTTGTATAGTGACTCAACCTTTTGTAAGGAGGCTATCAATAATTAGATTGAATCAATCCTAAGCAATCATACCTGGGAGTTGGTCGATCTTCCTCCAAAGAACAAACCCTTGGGTTAAAAATGGATCTTCAAAATGAAGATGAAATATGATGGAACTATTGACAAATATAAAGCAAGACTTGTTGTCAAAGGCTTTAAACAGAGAGAAGGCCTTGATTATTTTAAGACATACTCGCCAATGACTTTGATTATATCAATTCGGGTATTAATTGTCCTAGCTACAGTATACGATCATGAAATCCATCAAATGGATGTGAAAACCTCCTTCTTAAATAGAGTGCTTGAGCAAGAGATTTACATTGAACACCCTGAGGGCTTCATAGTTTTTGGTAAAGAAAACAAAGTATGCAAACTTGTTAAACCACTTTATGGACTAAAATAAGCACCAAAACAATTGGCGTAAAAAGTTTGATCAAACCATGTTGTCAAATGGATTTAAGATCAACGAATGTGATAAATGTGTATATATTAAAGAAACTGTGAATAAAAAAGTCATTCAATGTCTATATGTAAATGACATGTTGATAATGAGCAAGGATGTTGCCAATGTAAAAGCTATTTAGTGTATGCTCGTCACTATGAAAGATCTGGGAGTTGCCAATTTCATATAGGGAATTAAGATTCACAAAACTCCTAATGGTCTAGCATTGTCTCAATCTCATTATATTCAAAATGTACTTGAAAAGTTCAAGTGTTTTAATTTCAAAAAGGCAAAACCCCAATTATTGTGAACTTTAATCTCGCTAAGAATAAAGGTGAAAGTCAATTTGGATTGGATTATGCCAGAGTATTAGGAGTTTTGATGTATGTCATGAATTGTACAAGACCATACAGAGCATATGCTATAAGTAAACTGAGTCGATACACAAGTAATCCAAATCAAAATCATTGGATAGAAATGAAGAGAGTTTTGTGGTGCTTTAATGACATTCAAAACTATGCTTTTCATTAAAACAAATATCTTGTACCTCTTGAAGGATATAGTAATGCAAATTTGATTATCGGGTCAATTGAAATGAAATCCACGAGTGGATATGTTTTCACTATTGGTGGAGGATAAATATCTTAGAAATCATCCAAACAAACATGTATAGCTCGCTTTATAATGGAGTCTGAATTCATCGCCTTAGACAAGGCAGGTGAAGAAGCTGAATGAATCTGGAATTTCTTAAAAGATTTTGTTTTGGACAAAACCAATGGCCCCTATATGCATACACTACGATAGTCAAGCTGCAATAGGAAGGACTGGAAGCGTTATTATAACGGGAAGTCTTGTCCCATAAGACGAAGACATAACTTTGTTATACAACTACTCTCTTGTGTAATTATCACAAATTTTTATGTAAAGTCAAAGGATAATGTATCATATCAACTTACAAAAGGCCTAACTAGAGAGGGAGTTGAGAGATCATCGACGGGAATAGGACTATTGTCAAGAACAAGTCATCTTGGCGGTAAATCTACCTAGAAGACTAAAGATCCCAAGATCTAGGTTCAAGGAGATAAAACAAAGTCATAACTGATGGTTCAACATTGTCAAAAAATATTTTATGCTCCATTCTTATGTTGAGGCAATGTTCTGTAACTAGAATAAAGGCATAAGGATATTTTAATGCTTCTAAATTTGATACAGGGTATATAAAATAGTGTATCTAGGGGATAACACATTTGGAAACCACCTATGTAAGTGTGAAGTATAAGTCGCTTCAAGGAGAATCTCATAGGGCCAGTTCTCTAGGCACTTACTAATTGAGATGTGTTCAAAGCTTAAACGAACAAAATAATGAGAAGAAAAAATAGTTCAAGGGTTTATTGTGTGATTTATCTTTTATAGGTATACACTAATGATATACGGTTCAAATAAATCAAATCTACCAACTGAACGAGTATATATGATATATGTATAGTACAGAAATTTAAAGGGAAACCTACTTATCCAAATTTGATTAACCTTTACTTATCAGATTCACAAGTTTTTCATGAATATATTTTAATAATATACATTCCACATTCATGTTTGGGGTTGATGGGTTTTAGCAAGGTGTAAATGGAAAATAAGAAGAGAAAATTGAAAAGTGAGGGGATCAATTTTGGAGGGAAAATGAAATGTCATTGCAAATTACAAATGAAAAGTTATTTCTCCCATATTCGTAGAAGAAATGAAATTGTTTTCCATATATTAGGAAACACCTTATTTATTTCTTAAAGGATTAAGAAGAAGGTCCCCCTCGCGTCGTAGTCTTCGTTGCTCGCTTAGCTTTGGATTTGGCAAATTATTTGATTGATTGATAATATTTTTGGACAAAATTTATTTAATCAATCCTTCTAATTAATTTTATATCTCTTATAAATTAATTTAGAATGTTGTTAAATAAAACAATGAATTAGGTGTGACAGAATTTATTTAAAATTTGCATTTAACGGTAAAAATGTTTAGAAAGGACCTGTTCTTTCGGAAAAGTTGCTACTTTTCCCAAAAGACACAATGTTCTAGAACAAATAGAACAGATTTATTTGAAAAGAAGTGTTACTTGCTACAAATGACTATAAAAAAGGTCTTTTTCATTTTGCAAATACTGAAATTTATTTCTTTTCATGCATTTTGTTACATAAATGAAATTGTCGATTGACAGACTCTGTTTGTGCTTTAGTTGATGTTCTTGCTTTTGCTGAAATTAGTGAAATTTGAGGTACCACTACTTCTCCAAAAGTTAATACATTTTATCTTGGAAGGAATTTATTTGTAATATCAAGTACTTTAGGGAATTAAACTTCTTAAGGAAATGGAGTGCTTTTTGTGGACTCAGATTGGTATTCTCTGTCTATTTGATCTATTTTTTGTTTTTGTTTTTGCTAATCTGAATATAGGGAATAATATCTGTCTTATTCAAAATGTCAATCTTTGGATCTTTTTCACTAACAACTTTTGTCTTATCAACACCTACCTTAGACGAAGCTCTTCATTTTTGGATGCAATATCATCAATTTTTGTGGCATATTTTGTAACACCCAGAATATTTTTCGAACTAAGACTCGAACCATCCTTCGTAGTGAGCAATTTTTTTGACAAGGAATTTAAAATTTGTTTCGTGTTAAAGTCAGGTACTAGATGTAGTACCTTGAGTTCTAAAAGAACTAAATTGGAAATAACAAAAATTTTAAATTTGCGGAGTTAAGCTAAGTATGAGTTTGGGTTAACTTCAAATGACCCCTAGCACATAATGATTTAGGTGTTCTAATAGATAAGTTAGGAAAGATTTTTTAACTATCTTCCTAACATCACAAAGTTTTCTAAGTTTTGAGTTCAGATGTGTGATATATGACCTTTTGAAGTTAGGTTGACCAGTTAAGGAAAGTTAGCCAAAAATAGTAAGGGGTCTTTTGGTCTTTTCCATACACACTAAGATATAATTTGTTTTTAATAATATTTTAGGGGTCTAATTCTATTATTGTAAGTTTTATAATCTGGATATACTCCTAGGTTTTTAGTTGAGAGATCAAGAAGAGAAAAGAAGATAAAAAGGGAGAAAAAGGGAGAGAATCAAAGCGTTGTCGAGACTCTTTCATTTGTTTAATACTTAAGAGGTATGTAAGATTCCAAAGTTTTAGGTTTTTTTATCCACACACCAATCATATTTTTTCAGCGAAATTTCATTCTTGATGTCACGACCCAAATCGGCCCGCAACTGGCACCCACACTTACCCTCCTATGTGAGCAAACCAACCAATCTAAGCCTTAACATTTCAATATAATATCAACAGAAAGTAATGCGGAAGACTTAAACTCTTTAATGAAAACCAATTCAATAACTTCTAAAAACTCAACAACTATTATTATTCCCAAAATCAGGAAGTCATCATCGCAAAAACATCTATCTCAAATTACTAAATCTAAGAGTATCTAAGAAGCTAAAATACATAAGAAGCTAGTCCATGCCGGAACTTCAAGGCATCAAGACATGAAGAAAAAGACCCAGTCCAAGCTAGAAGCATTAGCTCACCCTGAAATCCGGTGTAATGAAGACTGGCTAGAGTTGCGGTTGAGTTGAAGATGACGGTACGTTTGCGGCACTCCACAATGAACAAAAGAAAACATATACAAGTAGGGGTCAGTACAAACACAAGTACTGAGTAGGTATCATCGGCCAACTCAAAATAGAAAACAGTATATATCAGATAATATCATAAAATCAACTACAGTACTCAACATGCGGCATTTACAATTACCATAACCCTTGGTCGCAACACCAAGCTCATCAATGAGGACTCACGCCTCCCCATCATACTCATTCGGGAATTAGGTTCATTAAATTGAGTATATTAACATATTTCAAGATTCACTCTTTTTACTAATCCTGGTGTCGGAACGTGACACTCCGATCCTCATTATACTATCCTGGTGTCGGAACGTGACACCCGATCCATATTCTATCCTGGTGTCGGAAAGTGACACTCCGATCCTCATATACTATCCTGATACCGGAATGTGGCACCCGATCCATATACTATCCTGGTGTCGGAATGTGACACTCCAATCCTCATATACTATCCTGGTACCGGAACGTGGCACCCGATCCATATTCTATCCTGGTGTCGGAACATGACACTTCGATCCTCATATACTATCCTGGTACCGGAACGTGGCACCCGATCCATATTCTATCCTGGTGTCGGAACGTGACACTCCAATCCTCATATACTATCCTGGTACCGAAACGTGGCACCCGATCCCCTAATCTCACTACTTTCGTTCATCAAGCCTTCTTTTATACTATGGCATCATCATTAACAAAGTAGATTAGGGTTTCTTTTTCAAGATTTAGGATTCAATAGCTTCATCATGCTTATTTTATCACAATTATAAAATCACAACATGCAAACACATAATTAAGCATATAGAAGGGTTTACAATACTACCCATACATATCATTCGCTATTAAGAGTTTACTACAAATAGTATAAAAACCATAATCTACCTCCACCGAAGATTAGTGATCAAGCAAGAAATTTCCCCAAGCTTTGTTCTTCGTTTTCTCTCTTCCTCGTTTGATCCTCTCTCTCTCTTTGTTCTTTCTACTTTTCTTATTCAAACCCTCTTTCTTTTACCCTAATTAGCATGTAATTAAGAATAAAAGATAGCAATAATAACCCACTAATTAACTTAAGGTTACCTCTTTTAACACCCAAGTAATTAGACTTATTAAAAATTAACCCACTAACTTTATAATTAAAGCAGGAATAGTCCAAAATACCCCTTAAAATAATTACAGAAATCCGACCCAGTCTGAGATTACGCAGCCCGTGACGCGCTGTCGTGCCTGCGACTGTCCGTCCTGCTGCTCCGTCACAGAGTTCAGAGACTCAATTCTCTGAAGAGCCTGTGACGGTCCGTCCTGCCATTTCGTTACGAAGATCAGAGAGTCGATTTCAGTATCCATTTTTTCAGAATTTGTAAGTGTTTTGAAACGAGACCCCCTCGACGGTCTGTCGTGCCCATGACGGTCCGTCGTGGGTTCCGTCGTCTCATCCTGTTTTTCCAGAAATAAAATTTACTGCTCAAAACGACTAAACAGGTCGTTACAATAGATACCAATTTACCCATCATTCATCCCCGAACGATCACAAGAAGGAAACAAGGGCGAGAAGGAGTACCTGAATTTGTAAACAGGTGTGGGTATCTTTCTCGCATATCAGCCTCTTTCTCCCAAGTGGCTTCTTCGACGGGTCGATTCTTCCATTGAACTTTGATGGACGCAATCTCCCTTGACCTCAGCTTGTGAACTTCTCTATCTAAAATGGCAACAGGCTCCTCCTCATAAGAAAAATTTTCATCAAGCAGAACTGAATCTCAACGGATAATGTAGTTTCCATCCCCATGGTATCTTTTCAACATAGACACATGAAATACTGGATGCACTCTGGACAGCCCTGGAGGCAAGGCTAACTCATAAGACACCTCCCCTACTCGCTTAATTACTTCAAAGGGACCAATATATCTTGGGCTTAATTTACCCCTTTTACCAAAAAGCATCAGCCCTTTCATGGGTGAAACCTTCAGCAAGACTTGTTCACCCTCCATGAACTCCAAGTCTCTAACCTTTTGATCTGCATATTCCTTTTGCCTACTTTGCGCCGCTAACAGCTTTTCTTGAATAGATTTCACTTTATCTAACGATTCTCTCAGAAGGTCAGTACCCCAAGGTCTATCCCCAAATGCATCAAACCACCCAATGGGAGACCTACATCTTCTCCCATATAGTGCCTCAAATGGGGCCATATCAATGCTTGAGTGATAGCTATTGTTGTAGGAGAACTCTGCTAAGGGTAAGAAGTTATCCCAATGACCACCAAATTCTACATATCCTCCAACACTTGAATCGTTCACTCAGACTGACCATCGGTCTGAGGATGGAACGCAGTACTAAGGTCCAACCTAGTACCCAATTCCGCATGCAATGTTTTCCAAAACTTAGAAGTAAACTGCGTACCTCTATATGATATGATGGAGAGTGGAACCCCATGCAACTGAACAACTTCTGAGATATAGATTTTGGCTAACTTGTCTGCATTGTAAGTCACCTTGACCGGAATGAAATGAGCAGACTTAGTTAATCTGTCCACAATTACCCAAATAGAGTCATACTTACCCATTTTCCTTGTAAGACAAACTACGAAATCCATTGCAATCCTTTCCCACTTCCATTCAGGAATGGGCATTCTCTGAAGTGTTCCTCCAGGCCTCTGGTGTTCATACTTTACTTGCTGACAGTTTGGACATTTGGCAATAAAATCAAAAATATCACGCTTCATTCCACTCCACCAAAATTGTTGCTTTAGGTCACGATACATCTTGGTTGCACCAGGATGTATAGAATACCTTGAACTATAAGCCTCTATCACAATAGTGTTGATCAAATCATCCACGCGGGGTACACATACCCTTCCCTTGATTCTCAAAACACCTTCCTCATAGATTTGTGCTTCCTTAGCCTCTCCTCGCAATACTTTATCTTGGATTCTGCTTAGTTTCTCATCCTCAAACTGTTTTCCCTTAATCATGTCAAGAAAAGAAGATCTTGCCTCCACACAAGCCAACAATCCTCCCTTCTCATTTACTTCTAACCTTATCAAGTCGTTAGCCAGAGTCTGAACCTCTCTAGCCAATGGACGTCTAGAAACTTGCAAGTGAGCTAGACTTCCCATGCTCCCTACCTTTCTACTTAAGGCGTCTGCCACAACATTAGCCTTTCCCGGATGATACAAGATAGTGAGGTCGTAGTCCTTCAGTAGTTCCATCCATCTCCTCTGTCTCAAGTTCAAATCTTTCTGAGTAAAGACGTACTGTAGGCTACGATGATCCGTGTAGACCTCACACTTTACCCCATATAGATAATGTCTCCATCGCTTTAATGCAAACACTACCGCAGCCAACTCCAAATCATGGGTCAGATCGTTACGTTCATGCACCTTTAATTGCCTCGAAACATAAACAATTACATTCTTCTCTTGCATTAGTATTGCACCCAAACCCGAATAGGATGCATCACAATAGACAATGAAATCCTTACCTTCCACGGGCAAGGTTAGAATTGGTGCAGTAGTCAACAAAATCTTGAGCTTCTGAAAGCTTTCTTCACACTCGTCCGACCATACAAATGGAACATTCTGCTTAGTCAAGTTCGTCAATTGGGAAGCAATGGAAGAGAATCCCTTGAAAAATCGACAGTAATATCTAGCTAAACCAACAAAGCTCCTTATTTCTGACACATTAGTAGGTCTTACCCAATTCTTTACTGTCTCAATCTTAGAAGGATCTACCATCACCCCATCCTTCGAAACCACATGCCCCAAGAAGGACACTGAATCTAGCCAAAACTCACACTTGGAGAATTTGGCATAGAGCTTCTTCTCCCTTAACATTTCCAGTACTATTCTCAAATGCTCTTCATGTTCCTTCTTGCTCTTTGAGTATACCAATATATCATCAATGAATACGATCACAAAGAGTTCCAGATATGGCTTAAAAATCCCGTTCATCAAGCTCATGAAAGCAGCAGGGGCATTCGTAAGACCAAAAGACATCACTACAAATTCGTAATGCCCATACCTGGTCCGAAAAGCAGTCTTTGGCACATCCGTTGCCCGTATCTTCAATTGATGATAACCGGATCTCAAGTCAATCTTAGAGAAGACACAAGCACCTTGTAACTGATCAAACAAGTCATCAATGCGAGGAATGGGATACTTGTTCTTAATAGTTACCTTGTTCAACTGCCGGTAGTCTATGCACATCCGAAAACTCCCATCCTTCTTCTTTACAAATAACACCGGAGCACCCCAAGGAGATGCACTTGGTCTAATAAAGCCTTTGCTTAGCAACTCTTCAAGTTGTGCCTTTAACTCTCTTAACTCCGTGGGAGCCATTCTATAAGGGGGTATAGAAAAGGGGCGAGTACCCAATTCAAGATCGATGCAGAAGTCAATATCTCTATCCGGTGGTATACCAGGAAGGTCTGCAGGAAACACATCTAAAAACTCACGAACTATCGAGACCGACTCAATTGGAGGTACTTGGGTAGTATCATCCCTAAGATGTGCCAAGAACACTAAACAACCCTTACTAACCATTTTCTTAGCACGAAGGAAGGAGATGATACGAATCGGATTGGAAGTGTAGTCGCCCTCCCACACTAACGGATCTGTCCCAGGCTTGGCTAACGTCACTGTTTAGAATTACAATCCAAGATCGCAAAATTCGGAGAAAGCCAAGTCATACCCAGAATTACATCAAAATCAACCATTTCTAAGATAACCAAGTCTACATAAGTATTGTTTCCCACAAAATTCACCAAACAAGACCTATATATCCTTTCAACTATTACAGACTCACCCACCGGAGTAGACACACGAATAGGTATGTCAAGCAATTCACAAGGTAAATTAAGACCATTAGCAAATGAGGAAGATACATAAGAAAATGTGGATCCAGGATCAAACAATACAGAAGCCATGCAATCACAAATCGAAAGATTACCTGTGATGACAGCATCAGATGTCTCCACTTCAGATCTACCAGGGAAAGCATAACAATGGGCCCTCTCACCTGTATGCCCGTTGCCCCTACCATGTTATGATGTAGTGGCTCCAGTTTGCCCATCACCCCGGCCGTTTTGGTGACCACCATTACCTCGACCACCGCGTCCTCCAGAATGACGACCTCTTCCATAACCATCTCTCCCTCTAACATTTGGAGGTCTGTAACTCTATTTTGGACAATACCTCTTAATGTGTCCAGTCTCCCCACATCCATAACACTCTCTGGATTCAAGCATAGGTCTCTCAGAGAAGTGTTGACCGGTCTGAGGTGGACCCCCAACTACAGTCTGTAGTGAAGACTGAATTGGTCGGACTGAGTAACCTACTGAACCCTGTCCTCTAGAGTAAGAACCATTAAACTCACCTCCCTTTTGAAACCTTTTTGATGTAGTTTCCATGGTGAAGTCATCTGGCTTCACTCCCTCTACCTCTATCACGAAGTCTACCACTTCTTGAAAAGATTTCGCTGTAGCCTCTACCTGTAAGGCTGAAATTTGCAACTCTGATCTCAACCCCTTCACAAAACGGCGAATCCGCTCTTGTGGACTGAAACAAAGTTGGGTGGCATACCTGGATAATGCACGAAACTTAGCCTCATAAGCAGTAACCGACATCCTACCTTGCTCTAGGCTCAAGAACTCATCTCTTTTCCTATCCCTCAAAGTCCGGGGATATACTTCTCCATAAACAAGCTAGAGAATGATGTCCAAGTCATAGGTCGCGCCTCTGTTGGTTGACACTCAACATGTGACCGCCACCACATTTTGGCGTTCCCTTGAAACTGATAAGTCACAAACTCCACACCAAACCGTTCTACTATACCCATCTTGTGTAGTAGCTCATGACAGTCAACCAGAAAATCATAAGCATCCTCAATTCAGCACCCTTGAAGACTGGAGGTTTCAATTTCAAGAACTTACTGAAAAGTTCATGCTGATCATTTGTCATTATAGGCCCTGTAGTCAGACGAGGAAATGTGCCTATTTCCAATGAGGCATCCATGCGGGGAGCCACAGTAGCCGCATGTTGTACCTCCGGACCCTAAGGTGCTGGTGTAGAAAACACTGGAGGCGCTTGGCCTTGATCAGATAACCCGCTAAGATAAGCAAGAACCTTATTTATCATCTCTGGGGTAGGTTGGGTGGTAGTTCCTCATTCTGCACTTGTTCATTCTCCCCATCCTCCCCTTCTCTTACTACTTCCTCAGTCGGTGGAGGAGTCACCGCCCTAGTACCAGATGGGCTAGGTGATTGTCCTCTTCCTCTGGAGGACGTCCTCCCACACCTCTTCTACGGCCTCTTTCCGCTACTCTTCCTCTAGCTACAGCCCCAGTGCCTGGTTCAGATGCACCCTGTCCTGCCGGTGCTAGTGTTGGCGCAGTTGTTGCTCTAGTTATAACCATCTGCGAAATAGAGTGAAGATGGTCAGATACCAATTTGTATCACGTAGATACCAATTGGACCCAAGTAATAGCACGAAAGAAAGAAAGAATGGAATTTTCCTAAAGTCTTATAGCCTCTCAAAGAAAAGTAAAGTCGTCCCCCTATCGTTCCTTAAGACTCTACTAGACTCGTTCTTGTGTGATGAGACCAACGAACCTAATGCTCTGATACCAAGTTTGTCACGACCCAAATCGGGCCGCGACTGGCACCACACTTACCCTCCTATGTGAGCAAACCAACCAATCTAAGACTTAACATTTCAATATAATATCAATAGAAAGTAATGCGGAAGACTTAAACTCTTTAATGAAAACCAATTCAATAACTTCTAAAAACTCAACAACTATTATTATTCCCAAAATCTGGAAGTCATCATCGCAAGAACATCTATCTCAAATTACTAAATCTAAGAGTATCTAAGAAGCTAAAATACATAAGCAGCTAGTCCATGCTGGAACTTCAAGGCATCAAGACATGAAGAAGAAGACCCAGTCCAAGCTAGAAGCATTAGCTCACCCTGAAATACGGTTGTAATGAAGACTGGCTAGAGTTGCGGTTGAGTTGAAGATGATGGTACGTTTGCTGCACTCCACAATGAACAAAAGAAAACATATACAAGTAGGGTCAGTACAAACACAAGTACTGAGTAGGTATTATCAGCCAACTCAAAATAGAAAATAGTATATATCAGATAATATCATAAAATCAACTACAGTACTCAACATGCGGCATTTACAATTACCATAACCCTTGGTCGCAACACCAAGCTCATCAATGATGACTCACGCCTCCCCATCATACTCATTGGGAATTAGGAGTATATTAACATATTTCAACATTCACTCTTTTTACTAATCCTGGTGTCGGAACGTGACACTCTGATCCTCATCATACTATCCTGGTGTCGGAACGTGACACCCGATCCATATTCTATCCTGGTGTCAGAACGTGAAACTCCGATCCTCATATACTATCCTGGTACCGGAACGTGGCACCCGATCCATATACTATCCTGGTGTCGGAACATGACACTCCGATCCTCATATACTATCTTGGTACCGAAACGTGGCACCCGATCCACATTCTATCCTGGTGTCGAAACATGACACTCCGATCTTCATATACTATCCTGGTACCGGAACGTGGCACCCGATCCATATTCTATCCTGGTGTCGGAATGTGACACTCCAATCCTCATATACTATCCTGGTACCGGAATGTGGCACCCGATCCATATTCTATCCTGGTGTCGGAACATGACACTCCGATCCTCATATACTATCCTGGTACCGGAACGTGGCACCCGATCCATATTCTATCCTGGTGTCGGAACGTGACACTCCAATCCTCATATACTATCCTGGTACCGAAACGTGGCACCCGATCCCCTAATCTCACTACTTTCGTTCATCAAGCCTTCTTTTATACTAAGGCATCATCATTAACAAAGTAGATTAGGGTTTCTTTTTCAAGATTTAGGATTCAATAGCTTCATCATGCTTATTTTATCACAATTATAAAATCACAACATGCAAACACATAATTAAGCATATAGAATGGTTTACAATACTACCCATACATATCATTCGCTATTAAGAGTTTACTACGAATAATATAAAAACCATAACTTACCTCCACCGAAGATTAGTGATCAAGCAAGCAATTTCCCCAAGCTTTGTTCTTCGTTTTCTCTCTTCCTCGTTCGATCCTCTATCTCTCTTTGTTCTTTCTACTTTTCTTATTCAAACCCTCTTTCTTTTACCCTAATTAGCATATAATTAAGAATAAAAGATAGCAATAATAACCCACTAATTAACTTAAGGTTACCTCTTTTAACCCCCAAGTAATTAGACTTACTAAAAATTAACCCACTAACTTTATAATTAAAGCAGGTATAGTCCAAAACGCCCCTTAAAATAATTAAAGAAATCCAACCCAGACTGGGATTACGCAGCCTGTGACGGGCCGTCGTGCCTGTGACGGTCCGTCCTGCTGCTCCGTCACAGAGTTCAGAGACTCGATTCTCTGAAGAGTCTGTGACGGTCCGTCACACCTGTGACAGTCCGTCCTGCCATTCCGTTACGAAGTTCAGAGAGTCAATTTCAGTACCCATTTTTTCAGAATTTCTAAGTGTTTTGAAACGAGACCCCCTCGACGGTCTATCGTGCCCATGACGGTCCGTCGTGGGTTCCGTCGTCTCAGCCTGTTTTTCCAGAAATAAAATCTACTGCTCAAAACGACTAAACAGGTCGTTACACTTGAAGTTGAAAGATTAGAGTTCTTGATGGATGTTCTTAAAGTTAATTTTAAATCTTGTTGTACTGGGATTTTGATGATTTATTAAGATGAAATTTAGTTATTTCAGTGTTTTTTGAGTAGATTAAAGTGTAATCATGTTAAGTTATCAAATCCAAGTGATTAGGAAAGAAATCGTTTGATTCTAGGCGAATTAGGGTGAGAACACAAGCAAAGAATTTTGTTGAGTCGTCTGGATTGGGGATAGGTGTGTCGCGCCATCCATATCACATAAAAGTATGCTCTTAATTTTGGGGGATGGATCCCCACGCCACCCATAGCCCCAGAGTCTCCTGCCCTATCCAGCTTGCAATCGGTTTTTCCGTTTGACTTCTTTCAAACTTTTTTGTCGATTCTAACTACTCTAAGCTACTTCTAAGCACCTAAAATTATTCCTAACATGATCATAACCTTTAAATCATAAGGTAAATTCAAGTTACATTAAGAGTTAAGTCTTGATAATTCTTTCCAACATTCTAAGAAAGTCCCTTTGAGTCCTTTTGTGGAGTCTTCTACAACTTCTAGTAACTTGTTTCAAGACTCAAGAGAAGTGAGTATGAGGACGAAGAAAATTTATTCAAGATTCTATTATGGCATCATGATATCCTTCATGTTATGAACCAAAACTCTTGAATTCATAATTCAAATTCAAGAGAGAGTTAGGAGTAGAGTTCAATAAAACCTTTAAGTTCAATTGTGAATTCTTTGCGATCTATCAATGATTTAGACTAAGTTTTGATGAAGTAATTAAGATAATGGAAAGAGTTTTATACATGAATTCCATGTATTTATGTAGACCTTTGATTCGAGTCATTCATGCCCATAAATTCTGCATGGCCTTCACAAATTGAGTATTATTGATAGGAGTGGTATCTTAAAGTTCTAGGTCTTGAGTATTGAGTTCCTAATCCCCTTTGAAATTATGTTTCTAATCATGGTACTATAACATGTTAGCCATGAATTCCTTGATTTGAATTTTTGATGCCCATAATTCCCTATAATCTATATAAGTTGAGCATTCTTTAAATGAGTAGTATCATTGATGTTTTTGACTTCCAAGTATTAATTTCTATCTATGGTTATTGAAAACCTTGCATTGAGTCGTTCATGTCCATAATTCGGTATAAATATTATTTTGAAAAGTCCTGTGCAAACGTTTTCACGTTGTTTTAAGACATAAGCTTTGAGTTGAATAAAAAGTAGGATTAGAGTTCTTTTCTTTAACAATTATATGGAACTAAGTATCCCAAGAGTAAATGTTTTACATTTAAGATAAGATGAATTTGAGATTTCCAAAAGAATTTTAAAATGTTTTCAAATTTGAGCTAAAAGGGGAACACTGATTCAAAGTGATCTTTTAAGCTAAGTTTTGATTAAATATCTCAAACCAAAGAAAGAGTTCTTTTTTTACAAGCATTGAGCTCAATATATTTTGGGAGTATTATAGAGCCTCGATGTAGAGAATCTAGTTGAGATAACTCAAGTCTCCATAAACCATATATCCCTCATGGGTAGTAAAGGATCATACTTTTTAGGTTACTCGTTAAATAATTTTTTTCATAAACTAGTGGATCCACTTAGTGAAGGCATCCTATATGACGACAAAGTATAGGAAAGTTCAAACAATGTAGGCAAGACATTGTATCATCACTTAGGCTCATAGTGGTGATTGTTGGTTACAAAAACTACCACATATATATATCTAGAGTTTAGTATCCTGAGTTGAGTATCAAATCCGAGACTCTTTCCCACACTTTCAGCTAGAGATAGAGTTGAGTATCTAATCTTCGATTTGAGTATCTTGAGTTGAAGTATTTTTCATTGTGTCAATTACCTTATTAATGAGTTTCGCTGAGTTTAGAACTTTATTAATAATTTGAGTATCTTATCATTGAGTACTTCTTAGTTTGCGTAAGTTTGAGCAGTTTTGAGTATCCTTGAGTATTCCTTGAGTTGATTATGTTGAAGAGAGGTACGTATTTTTCCATTTTATGAATTTCAAGCTTATGTTTATGCTTTAGAACTCCTCTCACTTGATCGTACATTCTACATACTGAGACATTTGGCCTGCATTCTTTCATGATACACACACATGTATTCAGGATCATTAACTGGAGCTTCGCCAATACAGCCGAGAGTGTTATTTAGCTATGGTGAGCCTCCCTACTTTCGAATGGTTCCATATTTACTTTAAATTATATTAGTAGTTAAGAGGTTGTGGGTCTTGTCCATACTTCCATATTTTTCATTTAGATACTTAATCAATAGATTGTTAAGTTTCAGAAGTTTGTTCATTTATTTTATTTAATGCTTTAAACAGATAAGTTGTGTATTTTATGACGAGTTGAATAATTTATTTTCATTCAAACTTTTTCATTTGATTCAAATCTTTATATTCCAGTTTCATGAACTTTATTGAGTTTTTAAGCTTTCTATGCTTAAGTTAGTCTTCCGCTTGTAGTCAGTAAGGATGAGGGTTCTCTTAGGGACCAAAAATGGTTTTTGAGTGTCGGCCACGTCCAGGGTGTAGGCTCGGATCATGATAAAATTTGTATCATAGCCATAGTTCAATTGTCCTATGATATCTATGAGTCGTGTCAAGTATAGTTTTTTTATAGTTGTGAGGGGCCCACTTCTATAAATGATGGACTACAGACATTTAAGGATATTTTCTCTTCTTTCATACTCTAAATTGTGTAATAGATCTATTTCCGATAAATTTATTCATTCTCGTCCATTTCTCAAATTCATTCGACTACTCGTCATACTAGTAATAGCTGAAAAGGCAAAGTTTGTCCTTTATCGATGAGTTTTTCTTATCAAAAGTCTTGAGAAATTCATGAGACTCTAGAGCGGATTGAGAGAAGCCCGTGATTGAGTAAGTGTTCAATTTCAGAGGAATGTACCCATAATTATATGAATCGTGCGTTTAAGCTAAAAATGAGTTGTACTCTCTTCTCCAAGTCCTGGTTCAGTTGAGATCCTTATAAGAAAGTATCTTTAGAGATTGGGTAGTATTTTCACCCTAACATATAGAATAAATGAAGAGATCATGAGCAGTAGTAGGAAAGATCCCAGACTTAGAGGAAAGTATGTAGAGATTTAGTGAACTAAGAAAGGAAGATAGTGTTTTGACAAGTTACGTTACTATAATCATGCACCCAGTAAGTCTTTGATGAGAAGTTTTCCTTTATGGGTAGACTGAGAAGTGATGAGTTGTAATGATCTCATGATAAAAGGTATAGGAAGAGTTGTTGCTCAACATGAGTTAAAGTTTATTCTTAACCAGAATAGAGTTGATGCCTATGTTCCACTGTGTTAGAGGATTCCAAATATATGTGGTGAATAGAAGCTCAGAGTATTCATTAAGTGATAGATCTAATATAGGCTTATGAATTGTTTGACGGGACCATGATTTTTAGAAGTTTATAAAACTAATCAAGTAATGATGTATAGTATAGTAGGTGGGCAATCATATTGATATTCGGGTTTATTAATAAACATTAATCTTGAATTTGAGATGAGAGTCGTGATCAATAGAATGGAAACATGAGGGTGATGATGTTAGTCTAGATATTTTATCTAGAATACTAGACATACAAAAGGTGAGGAATTAAGATGTTTGTTGCAATGAATGTGAGTAGTAAAAGTAAGATACTCTAACCTTTACATTAGGGTAGTGAAGTGTAGCTAAGTCACAAGAGTAACAAGAGCATCCAAAGGTGTACAGAGAGGGTGTATTACTAGATTAGGTACCAATTAAGTGATAAATTTTCATGTATTGCTAGAAAGAATAATTGAGTTTTCAATGTGGAATAGGTCCATAGAAATCAGTGCTAGCTTTAGACCTAAGGGAGAGATGATAAGACGATAAATCAAGTAAACTATTGAGAACTTATAAGGACATGGTTAGTAGGAGAGCATGCAGCTTTTATAGTACTAAGCTTGAATGTTGTGTGGTTAAACATTAGATGGGTGTTGATATAAGCCCATTCTGGTGGTAAAGAGTAATAGTCTTGGGATGAGATTCCCTACACAGAGAGGTATAGAACCCCAACCGAAGGTGTTGGGTTAAGCTTGAAATAGAATGAGCATACCATTAGACTCAAACCTTAGTAAGAGTAAACCCATTCCATACCCAGACAAGTCTTCATTTGAAGACGAATGATCCTAAAGACGAGATACTGTAACATCCCAGATAATTTTTTGAACTGAGATTTAAATCACCCTTCGTAGTGAGTAAGTTATTTGCTAAGGAATTTAAAATATATTTAGTATTAAGTTCAGGTCACTCGATTTAGCACCTTGATTATATAAGAACTAAATTGAAAATAACAAAAATCTTAAATTGGAGAGTTAAGTTTGAGTTTTGGATCAACTACAAACGAATATAACTCCTAGAATAGTATGATTTAGGTGTTCTATAAGATACCTTAGGAAATATCTTTGAAACATATTTTCAACTCCACCAAGTTTGCAAAGTTTTGAGTTCTAATAAGTTAAGTATGATTGTTTGAAGTTAGGATGTCCAGTTAAAGAGAGTTAGCCAAAATAGTGAAGGGTATTTTGGTCTTTTCCTTACCAAATCAGATTTAATTTGTTTTTAGTAATATTTTAGGGTTATAATTCTATAATATTAAGTTTTATAATCCTAAAATATGTTTTAGTAGATAGTTCAAGAGGAGAAAAGAGGAGAGGATCAAACCATTCGTTGAGAGTCTTGCATTTTGTAGTCGATTTTCGTCGTAGGTTTAATCCTTCAGAGGTATGTAAGCTTCCATAGTGTAGAGTTTGTTCACCCACACACCAATCATGTTATTTTTGGTGCAATATCATTCTTGAAGTATAAATATTACAGTTCTTGATGAGTTCTTGATATGTATTCTTGAAGTTCATACTAAATCTTGTTGTGTTGGCATTTTGATGATTTATTAAGATGAAATTTAGTTATTTGAGTACTGTTTTGAGTATATTAGACTGTAATTATGTTAAGTAATCATATACAAGTAATTGGGACAGAAACCATTTGCTTTTAGATGAATTAGGGTGAGAAAACGAGCAAAGAGTTACGTCAAGTCTTCTGGGTCTTGGCCTGGCATGTCACGCCAGCTAGAGTGCCCCAAAGTATGCTCTGAACTTTAGGTTCTTTAACCCCGCGCCACCCATAGCCCCAAGGTTGACTGCCCCGTCCAGTCTGTAATCGGTTGCTCCGTTTGAGTTCTTTCGAAGGGTACCTTCACCCTTTTTCGTTCTAACTACTCTAAAATACTTCTAAACACCTAAAATGAACATAACCTTGGATTCATAATTCAAATTAAAGGTAGATTCAAAAGTTAAGTTTTAAGAATTCTTTCCAACATTCTAAGAAAGTCCCTTTGAGTTCTTTTGTAGAGTCTTCTACAACTTCTAATGACTTTTTTCAAGACTTGAGCAAGTGAGTATGAGGATGAAGAGAATTTATTCATGAGTATACATTGTCATCATGATATCTATCCTCCATTTCATGAACTAAAACTCTTTATTTCGTAATTCACATTCAAGAGAGAGTTAAGAGTAGCGTGCAAGAAAGTATTTGAGTTCAATTGTGAATTCTCTTGAGATTCATCAATGATTTGAACAAAGTTTTGAGAAATTAAGTAAGATAATGAGAATAGTTGTATACATGAGTTCTATGTAGTTATGTTTAACTTCGAGTCGAATCGTTCATGCCCATAAATTCAACATGGACTCCACAAATTGAGTATTGTTGAGAGGAGTGGTATCTTTAAGTTCTATGTGTTGACTATTGAGTTCCTAATCGCCTTAAAGATTATGTTTCTAATCATGGGACTATTACATGTTACCCATGAAGTCCTTTAGTTGAATTGTCCATACCCATAATTCCACAGGAACCCTATAAGTCGAGCAATCTTGATATTAGAAGTATCTTTTAGTCCTTGAGTTGAGTAGTTCATGCTCATAATTCCACATGAACCCTTCGAGTTGCGCATTCTTTAAATGAGTGGTATAATTGAAGTTCTTGAGTTCCAAGTATTGAGTTTTATCTATGTCTATTGAAAACCTTGCATTGAGTCATTCATGTCCATAATTTGGTATGAACCATATCTTAAGAAGTCTTCTACAAAGGTTTTAACTTGGTTTTAAGACTTAAGATTTGAGTTGAGTATAGAGTATGAGTAAAGTTCATTTATTAAAATATTATATGGGAACTAAGTATGCCTAAGAGTAAATCTTTTTACATTTAAGATGAGAGAACAAAAGATTTTAAAAATATTTTCATGATAGTAAAAGATCATACTTTTTAAATGACTATTTAAGTTCTTTTTAACATAGACTAGTGGATCCACTCAGTTAAGACGGCCTATATGACGGAAGAGTGTAGGACAGTTCTTGCAGCATAGGCAAGAAGATGTATCAACACTTAGGCTCATAGTGGTAGTTGTCGGTTAGAGAAACACCAAGAAAGTTATATTGGGTTGAGTATTCAGAGTTGACTATCTAATCTTCGAGTTAAGTTTCTTGATTTGAATTGTGTTTTATTGTGTCGATTACCTTATTGTTGATTTTCATCAAGTTGAGACCCTTATTAGTGATTCGAGTAATTTATCCTTGATTACTTTTGAGTTAAGTAAGTTTGAGTAGTTTTGTGTAACCTTGAGTATTCCTTGAGTTAAGTATATTTAAAAGGGGAAAGTATTTTTCCTTTTTATCAAGTTCAAGCTTATGTTTATGCTTAGGAATTCCTCTTTCATGCTCGTACATCCACATGATAAGTCTTGGCTTGCATCCTTTCATGATGCAGACACGGGTATTCAGGATCATAAGAAGGAGCTTGGGTGATACATCTGGGAATTCGAGTTAGTTATGGTGAGCCTCCTTGCTTTCGGAGGGTTCCACATTTACTTTCAGTTATGTCAGTTGTTAAGAAGTCGTGGGTCTTGTCCCGAATTCATCTTTTTCATTTAGATGCTTCATATATGGATTGTAGATTTTCAAAAGTCTGTTCATTTACGTTATTAAATGTTTTAATGACTTAAGTTGCCTATTTTATGGAGATTTGAATAATTTATTTTTATTTTAAGTTTTTCATTTGAGATAAAGCTTTATATTTCAGTTTCATGAATTTTTATTAAGTTTTTATGCTTTGTATGCTTAAAGTAGTCTTGTGCTTGTAGTTATTCAGGATGAGGGTTTGCTTAGGGACCAATAATGGTACTCAAGTGTCGGCCATGTCCATGGTGTAGGCTTCGGTCATGACATATTTCTTCGAGTAGAACCTTGCATTAGCAAAGTGTTCTTCGGCTTCAGTGAAGGGATTATTGTTTGTATTAATCTTTTTAGCTACTTTATCTTTATATTAATTCAAACATCGGTGGTAGGTAGATGGGATTACCTTGTTACCATGTACCCATGTCCTACCAAGCAAGATGTTATATGAAGTATTTGTGTCAATTACATGTAACCATACGCTTAAATACAACTCTTCAATGGTGAGGTATAATTTGATAGCCCCAATGGCCCTTTGTCCTGCTTGTTTGAATGGTTGGATCATCAAGCTCTTTCAGTAAGATCCGTTTTAAAAATCCCAAGTTTTTTCATGGTGCAAATTAGAAGGATGTTAATTTCAATCCTTCATCGACTAGGATTCTGATCACCCTTTTATCACATGCAAAACCAACCATGAATAAATTGCAATTATGAAGTGTTTCACATAGCAGAAGATCGTCATCAAAGAATGTGATTTGAATTAGGAAAAGATCCTCAACTTTCGGAGATGGCTTTGAATCATCTTTTGGTAATGGACTTAATGAAGTTGCTTTTTTTGCTTCATTCTTATCGACAATACAACATAGAGTTTTTGTGTCAACACATGTGAACATGGTGTTAAATCAACTTGGAAAATATTCACATAATGTAATTGGTCGACGCAACTCTAGGTAGTGGTACACCTTTATTTCCTCCTTCTTTGAGTGCACAGTCAAATTTTTTTTTGTCTCCTACCATCTATTCCCTAACGTGTTGCTTCGTTGACTCTTTTTGCGAACTTGTCTTTTAATGTTCACGACGAGTCACGAGAGTCCAGCCCCAATCATCAAAATGATCTACTTGGTCTCCATCATCTTTTTTTGATCCTTCTACTACAGAAACCACATCACCTAGCGTAGGGAGAGACAATAACTCATTTACATCAATGGTTTCAAAGTCTCCAAACTTAATCATTCTTGTATGATTAATTTTTGGAATGATTTTTTGCCCATTTCCTTCAAGAAAATTGATGGTAATGACTGGATTGGGTAAATAAAAATCAATACAAACTTGGTTTGAACTCAATTTCTCATCTTCAAGTTCAATCTTCCCTTCGCGAGCTAAGTCCATGATTTCATCTTTGAAGACGAAGCATTTCTTGTTAGGATGGCTAGTCGACTGATAGTATTTGTAGTATTTTGGATCATCTTTCTTCCATGCTTCATTTGACTGTTTCATCTCTAGTAACTCAAAGAGTTTCATATCACGAGTTCATCAAAGATTACGGAGAAATATGAGTCAAGAAATGGGTAGACCTTTTGTTTCGTTTCCTTCAAAGTTAGCTTTTGATTTGTCCTTCCTTTAGAAGAAGTCTCTTTTTCCTCTGCATATTTCCCGATATTTGTGGTGAATTTCGCCTAAGAAGCATTGACGTTCATGAATTCTTTGTTTACTTGGACAAATATTTTCACACTTTCTTGAATTCTTGCCTTTCTTTGACTTTACGTAGTTTGTGGAAAGATGGCGCTTCAGTTCCAACCGATGACATGCTCAACTCCATATCATGAGAACGAGTGTCCAATTCTTCAATAGTTTTAGGACTTATGCCTTGAAAAATATAGTGGAAACCCCAATGAATACCTTGAATGAACATCTCTTTGACTGAGTCTTCACTAAGTCTATCTTTACAGTTTAGACTAGCATGCCTCCATCGGTTGATGAAGTCAAAGACCAGCTCTTTAGTTCGCTGATGTGTGTTTATAAGTTTCACCATGCTTACAGTACGCTTGTTCTATAGAAGTGGTTTAGAAATTCTTGTTCCATTTGTTCCAAACTATGAATGGAACCAGACTCAAGGTTTATCTACCAATCAAAAGAACTGATCTCAAGAAAATGGATAAATTTTTTGATAAGGTAATTGTCATATCTTCCAGCATTTTACATGCTTCAATGAAGTGCGCCACATCTTTCTTTGGGCTTCCTTTACCATGAAACTGCTGAAATTTTGGAGGTTGATCATCGGCAAACATTTTTAAACAATCAATCCTTGCAGTGTATAACCTTGCATATGTCATGAAGGATTTTGCATGAACCTCTTACTAGTATTTAATGGTCCTCGTGATGAACTCCATGATTTAGTTGATTCAGATCATTCTTATGAAAGTTGGATCTCTTTAGCATGTTCAACTAGCTTTGTGGGGCGATCGACTCTCTTTTGTACTTGCGGACATTTTCCAGGTGCATGAATTGATTCTTCATCCATCATTCCCTCCACTCTATTAGTAAGCTTAAAAATTCGAGAATCTTGATCTTGAACATACTTGGTCAAGCCTTCAAATAGCTCTTGTCAAGCTCACTAAGTATTTCTTCTACGGATGAAGTTTTAGTCACCATTATGAGCATTACCATAGTAGGTGGCAGAGTTCTTTATTTTCCAAAACATGAGATGCAAACATGTTATGTGGGGTAGATCTCGTGCTTAAGACATCCTTGTAAGCTTAAGTCAAGGACTTCTTGTACGTAGATGGGCTCAATTGGGATAGAACCCTCTTGACCATTTCGGCGATGTCTCCCTTTTGAAGGAGACTTCACATGTTTTGGTGACAAACCAAAAAATAGTAGCAGATTCAGACGACATTCGTAAGTCTTGTTGTCCCAACAATTTAGCTTGGTTCCTTTTGATAGGTCTCATGCTTCCCGCAGTAACATCGAGGATGTTTTCGAGATCGATGCAGAACTTGGACCCATCATCTTTTGTATATGAAGATGTGAATATGGATGTAGATGCAGATTTTAATGTCGATGCAGATTTTAATGTAGATGTGGATTCAAATGTAGATCCAAATTTGGATGCAGATGTAGATTTAAAGTTGATCTTCTTCGAAACCATATGAATGATCTTGAACTTGTATTTTCAAAGACAAAGTATGAGAGGTATGAGAGGTAAATATTGTCCTATGAAGTTTGCTGATTTGTAAGTGTATAAAGTTTCATCCTTGAAATACAGCAAAATGGGAAAGAAAAATAGCAAGAAAACAACAGTATTTGTATTTGAATTGATGTGAAGATTACGAATGTTCTTGATTTGACAGAATACTTGCGGCTCAACACTTGGAGTGAATACTTCTTTGTATGCGAAAGACTTTCAAATCACCACTGAAGAGAAACTATGTATTTCTGTGTGTATGTAAGTGTCTTCTGGTCTTATGAAGACCTCTTTTTATAGGTTTGAACAAGGGCTTTAGGGGTATTTTGGTCCGAGAAATTTTGACCCCTTGGCCTAAAGAACATGAGTTGGACTCATCTTGTCAACTTAATGGACAAACACAAATGTAATTCTGACTTGATTTAATTCATTTTTTTACTTGTATATTAATACGACTTTATTAACAATAATTTGACAGTGTCAACGTATCATGAATTTAAATTTAAATCCAAATTTAGTATGGATTTATCAATAAAATTTCATTGTCTACAATATCGAGTAAATTATAAATCAAAAGACTCAAAATATCAAGAGGATTTCATATCTAATATATGAGATGGCTTGGAGGAGATTTTAGGTTACTAGGAATTGAATAGTCAGTGTATACTTCATGTATATTACACTATATCCAATTTTTTTAGTGTATGATAATGTATACTCAATGTATAGCTCATGAGTAAGTAATTATATTAAAAAAATATTAGTGTAGCATGATATATATTCAGTATTACTTTATGTGACTATTAGCTAATATTTATGTAAATAAAAACATGATTATATTTATTATTGTTATGAAACTATATAAATTTAGAAGAAGAATAAAGTAGGGAGAAGAGAAAAGACTTCTTATTCATCTTGAAGTATATTCACGATTCATTGAAATTTTACAAATCTTATTTACAATGAAGGAAAATTCTTTATTTATAGGGGAAACCTAACTTAGTCCCCAAGTAGAATTACTAACCATATCCTAAAAGGACTCCACATAATTAAACATTCACTATAAAAATTGTTTATAACACTCCCCCTTGAATGTCGATAGATTATGTGCCTCGTTAAAACCTTAATAGATAAAACACAGTGGGAAAAATCTAGTGAAGAAAAAAGAGTACATTGCGTATTGACTCCCACTAATGACAACATCAATTCAGAGACTAGAATCTTCATTTTCCAAGATTGTGCACCATCTTCTTGAAAGTTATAGTTGGTAGAGACTTGGTAATAAATCAACAATAATATTACTTGAACAAAACTCTTGCATGTTGATATCAACATTCTTGGGAGTTAATGAGTGTAGAAAAACCTTGACGAAATATGTTTTCTTCTATCTCCTTTTATTAATATTCCCTTCAAGATCAAAGATTTCTGCAAGTTCCTTACTTTAACTTCTTTACGCAAATAATCTATTGCCTTTTGAAAACTCTTCAAGAGTTTAAATTCTAGTTATCAACTTGCATAACAATACTTGTATATGCTCTATGCATTTTAAATCTATTTAATCCTTACGAGGATGATAAACAAGTTTTCCAAAAACTTGTATATGCTTTCAATTTTGAATCCATTGGATATTTTCATATCAATTTTGTCAAGTGACAACATCCAAAATTAGATGTATGACATCTTCTAGTGCCTAGATTGCAAGTCAAATAAGTTTTACACTTACCAAGATGCATCATTTCACTTTTTACTTATAATTATTTCTACACAAGCATGTTTTAATAGATGTAGAATTCATATCCTCATAATCTTTTACAATATTGTGCGCTATTGTATCAAAGATATCGTCAACAATATATCATTTTGTATCGATTCACAATATGACATAACTTATTGAGATCTCATCACTTCATTATTTGAGGTAGCTACCCCTCTCATAAGTTTCATAAAGTGTTATGTCGTGGGCTCTCCAAGAGCACATTGTCTCCTTATTATGATCATTTTGATTCTTTGATCGTCCCTCTTTTTTCAAGGATTATTTTATTTAGAATAGATTAGTCTATCATGCTTCATGCATGTCATACGCTCTATCCTTAGGGGACTTCAATAGGAGTATTTACAACTCTTATGTTGTTTCTAGTCTCTCTCTTATGTGAGACAAGCTAATTACAGATATCTCAATCTTTTGGAGAATCTATCTTTGTGCATCATTGTACATTCATTGATTATATATTACATATCAAAATAATCAGATGAAATATTTGGTCCTTGACCATAAATTAATTGAAATAAATTTTGATCATAATTTATTGGTCTGATGCATACAACTACTTTTGTATGCAGTATCATATTTCAGATCATTACACGGAGCTTTATTTTGTCAAGGAATGATTTCACTGTCTTAGACATCTAATGTCACAACATCTTGAGTATTATCAATATTATCAATAATTTTGCGAATGTCAAACTACAAGTTGATAACAAATGCACATGTGATTATCTTATTGATGCATTTTTTTAGCATGTCACATGATAGGTGAACGGGCTCATATTCACCTTTTATACTTTTTAGAATTTAGAGATTTAATCTCAACATTAGTTGATCCAATCAACTTGTCATGAGAACAAACTTCAAAAGTTCTTGAAGAATTTTCTAGGTTTTCAATCTATGTTCATTACTTTGTATGCAAATCTTTCGGATGACCAAATTATTCATGCCAACTAATAAATTATTAGTACTTGCAAACTCCAAGTTTATTATGCGATGCGTCTTTTTTCTTTAGTAAATTCTCAATTTATTTCTATTATTATGAGAAAAGTTCAACTTTAATACTCCGAGAGTACATTTCAGATTTTTTTTCTCATTTACTCTACCTCTTCTAACGGTGAGTCGTGATCCCATCACTGAATAGACTACGCTGACTATCAGAAAATTATACATGTAATCGTATTATTCGTGCCAACATTTTTTGCAAACATCAAGTTGCGAGATAACAATCACCACGCATGATACCATCAATGTAACAACCCGTGTAGTCGGTTTAGGAACTAGAAATTTTTATGTTAGAAAATACTTTCTAATAGATTTAAGTGAGTGTTTTGGACTACTCATAATTATAATTATGAAATTAGTGGGGTAGTTTTACTAATTTATTTAGTTAATGGTTAAGAAATAATATTATAATTTATAGGGGGTCACTTTCACCACTCTTATAATTAGTTATATAATATTTAGGAGGAAATATTCAGTAGAGAGGAAATAAGGGTTTAGCCAAGAGAAACCATATCTGCAGCATTCATGAAGCGGTTGTTCCATCAGGTAATTAAATTTAGAGTTGGATTTTGAATGTATTAGCATGATTATGTTAATTATTTTTAGTATAATATTTGAATTGGAAAAGAGGTATATTCAATAAACGCTAGAAAAATTAGTGGAGTCATAATGGATTGTACAGAAACTGCTTGTGAGTATTATTATTATTACTATTGTTATGTTCTTGATTGGAAGGAAAAGGTGTGTGTGTGTGTGTGTGTGTGTGTGTGTGTGTGTGTGTGTGTGTGTGTGTGTGTATATATAAAAAAAATTAGTACTATGTTGTTGTGAAGAGGGATCGGGCGTACATTTTAATATATGTCTTAGTGTAATGTTTGGTAGAATTGGCTTAAAGTTGTTGGATGAGTGGCAAGTGAAAGTTATATATAGAAAATTTAATTAGTTCATGGAGGATTAAATTGTTACAGTCATATGTTTACTATTTTTAAATAAATTTCGTATGTTATGTATTATCACGTTCTTTGCCATTCAAGTTGTTATATTGAGTGGCAAATGCCTTTGTTTTGAATTGCATGTAATGATGGCCTAATGGTCTATTGAAGAATAACAAACAATTAACAGTAGGAAGGTTTTAAATTCTTATGTAATTATTGATTATAAAATTGAGGCCAAATATATAACCAATAAGAGAGTAAGGTGGGGTAATAAACTTTGATATTTCTATGATAAAATTGGGAATTTTTGCATTTGGGTGTTATAAATTATGTAATATGTTGTTTTGATTTTCCCTGGTAGAGGTTACTGGACATAGACGTAACCTTAAATTCCAATTTTTTCCATAGTTATCTTGTTATGAGCCAAGTTTTAAAATATTGAGTTAGGTAATTAAATATTAGGTGTATCGAGTTATTTAAATTCCACTAAAGTTATGCTAATGGGTGGAATTAAGACTTACCATTAGGCTTAAACTTTAAGAGATTGATTATAGAATTAGGTGAATTGATGGGTATAGGCTAGACACAGATAATCAGAGTGTTTATGGCCTTGTGAACTTACACCTTATATATATATATATATATATATATATATATATATATATATATATATGATAGATTGGAAGTGTTCAGAGGCAATAAGGAAAGAAAAGGCATTGGAGAAGTAGTTGCTTGACTTCGATTCTTCGGTGGAGGTAGGTTATGGTTTATGCTATTTGATAGTAAACTCTTAATAGTGATTGATATTCCTTGAATGATATTGTGAAGTTCTCTATGTACTTGGCTGTGTGATGTGTGATTTGGTTGTGTGGCTTGTGATTGGTTTGAAATCCTGAGACCGTAGAATTCGTATTCTCTAATCCTATCTATCAAAGTGATGCCTTGAATAAAAAAGGCTTGATGAAAATAATATAACAATGAATTGAAAGCGGTGATAATAAAGGATATATTAATAGTATAATTGGATCGGAGTTTCACATTCCGACACAGTATTCTTGGATCGGAGTGTCACATTCCGACACGGTATTTTTGGATCGGAGTGTCATGTTTCGACACGGTATTCTTGGATCGGAGTGTCACATTCCGATACGGTATTTTTGGATCGGAGTGTCATATTCCGACACGATAATATTAAAGGAAAAATATGTTGAATTAATGGAAGATATTCAATCTCAAAGAACTCAACTCCCAAAATGGTTTGGTTTGGAGGCATGAGTCCTCATGTGTGATCTTGATACCGTTGACTTAATACGTGCTTACTTTATTGTTGTTGACACTTTTTCATTTTGTTTGTTACTTATCACATGTTAAGTGCTATAGTTGAGTTCATACTATTATTCTTTGTATAGTAGTTTCTATTTTGGGTTGACCGAATGATACTTACTCAGTACATGTTGCCTCGTACTGAGTCCTACTTGTTTTCTTCTTTGTTTTCCTTTTATGAAATGCAGCGAGTGTATCTATGACTTCTGATTTCCCTCAGCTCTAGCCAGCCTCCCGCATATCAAGTTACAGGGTGAGCTATCCATTCAAGCTCGTGTTGGATTCTCTCGATTACGACATGATGTCCAATACTTTCGGACACATACCATTTTATTCTTTATTTTAGTGTATTCGATATTCTTAGACTTAGTATTGGAGATTAGATGTCCTTGATGTGGTGACTATCAGATATTGGGATGATAAGTATTAAACTTTAGAAACTTATTTAAATTGGTTGCTTAGTATTTTTTGGAGCTTCAGCATTATTTATATTATTTATAGTTGAATTATTGGTATATGTTGGGGTTTAGATGTGTTGGTTCGACCACCTAAGGAGGTAAGTGTGGGTGCCATTCACGACCTATTTTGGGTCGTGACAAACTTGGTATCAGAGCGTTAGGTTCGTTGATCTCATCACACAAGGACAAGTCTAGTAGAGTCTTGCGGAACGGTAAGGGGACGCCTTTTCTTTTCTTCGAGAAGCTATAGGACTTTAGGAAAGCTCATTTCATTCTTTCTTTCATGCTACTACTTGAATCCAATTGGTATCTAGGTGATACAAATTGGTATCTGAACTTCTTCACTCTATTTCAAATATGGGTACTACTAGAGTATTTGAAGTTGAAATAGCAACAACAGAAAGAAAAAAAAATATGTCCTTAGAAATAGATATATTTTCTCGATCGCAAAATGTGGTGGTAGTCTCATGTCGAGTGTCGGTTAATAAAGACAATACTATGACTTCATAGGGTGAGGGTATATTCAAGAAAGTCATTGATGCTTACTTGGTTAGAGTTAGGAAGTGTGTTATTGTGTTATTGAATTGATCTAAGAAGTAAAACAAATTGTGTGGTCTAGAGAGTGAACATATTCGATAATGTTTTGCAATTATTAAATGGGTAGAAATATGTGGGCTATTTGGGTACGATATTATGGACAGGTATGATGTGTTCTAGTAAGGTATCTAATGGACTTTCACGGTGTGGCAGTACTAGGGTTATGTGGAAACAGGTACGTCGATTGTCAAGTATGAATACTAATTACTAAAGGAGTTACAAGTTGTACGACATGGTCAGATAATAAGATTTAGTGTTGCATTCACATTTGAGAAACCAACTAGCTTATTACTACACGAACTTAGATTGAGCATTATTTTGAAGGAAAATTTTAGTGGTTGAGCATTATTTTAAAGAAAATCTTTAGTGGTGGATCTTTGGTACAAATATTAACACAACTTAAACTGTGCAATGTATCTTGAGGGTTTTGAGTAAGGACTGGTGGTTTTATCTTAAGCTTCAAAAGGTAGATTGATACTAGCATGACAGACTTATAGGGAAAGAAAATCCTAGTGGGCATACTTTGGGTGAAGTAAAATGAAGATTTTAGTAAGAAAGTGAATATAAAATTGGTTAGTCCCTTCATTTTGATTACTATATCTGAGTTTAAGGTGTCATGTTGAGGAAGAAAAAAATTTTGACTTTGTGGTGATGAAAAGGGCTTACAAATACATGATGGTGATAGGAGTAATTGATGGATGGTGACGGAGATGCAAATTATAGAATACAAATTATTGGTCAAATAAATTTTGTATGGTGATAAAAACTTGCGAGTATCTAAGGTTGACATTTCTACTATTTAGTGAGTAATGTGGTTGTATGATAAATTTTAGGAGATTTAGGGCACACTCGAATATAATTTAAAGGAGCTGGAATCATAACTAAAATAGGATAAAACTTGTGGGATGTGTAGCCTTAAGAAAAATAAGTGAGAGCAGAATTATTTTCTCTGATTGTAAGAACTAAAAATGTATCTTCGAAGGGATCGAGAATTGGGTTCAAAATTGCGTGATTTCATCTATTTTGTTTTGGTTAAGGTAATAGCATAACAGGTTAATCAGCTTGGTTAAAAGCTATTGAATAGAACTTAAGAGAGAAGTGTATTGACGTTCAACTTGAGTGAGATGATAGGTTCTGTTGTACTGTTGAATTTAGAAATGAGTAGGGTTGGATTTTTAGTGAAGCATATGGTATGGTTGGTGGAGAGGCAATCAATGATAAGCTAAGATAAGGTGATTCGTAAAAATCTTCAAAGTATAAGCAAATGTAGATAATTAAGGGCATTGTGTTACACAATTGGACTTATAATTCAAATTATTTTTTCTTGTTATGTCTGAATTTCTGGTGGTATATTTTGTCAAGGTATGAATTAGTAATATGAGAAACGATTGATTGCATCGTTATTGAGCACGTGAAAGAATTTATGCATGCTTTGGACCATAAAGTTGTTACTTTTGATTGTTAAAGGATCTAAGGAAGGGTTTACCCTCAGAGTTTTGATTTAGAGTGTGAAGTAAAATGTCATGGATTATTAGTAAAACATGAGATCGGTAAGCAAGCTAGATAAACAAGAGTTTGATATATTGAAGGAGCGAGATATTTAGAATTTGCACCATGAAAAGAATTTGAGAAGAGTGAAATAATAAGACCTCTTGTATAAATCCATGGGGTGTAGTTGATGGTTGTTTTAATTTTTGCCTATGAGTTTAGATATAATTGTGAGATGTGAACTTGTTCGGTACAGACTTACTAGGAGTTTATCATCGACTTCTAGAAAAATGAGTTTTGATTTAGGTGACAAATAATGAGGTATGAAAATTTTAGTATTTTACAATGAGGTTAGATTGCTCAAATTAGGATAGAAGACTTAAGAATGATGTAAAAGGTGAGATATAATTCTACATGGTTATTAAGAATAAAGTTGGGTTAATACTACTCTATTGATGGGACTTCATAGAATGTTAAGGTGTGTTACATGGACATTTGATGGTTAATAGAGGTTATGAGCTTATAGTATACAGAATAGTTTGAGTGACAAAGAATTTTCCTAAATGTTGGCGTGATATATATAATGGTTTAAAATGGTACCTTAAGCATGGTATGTGAAAGTGGTGTAGAGTTGACTTTGGGTGTGATTTAATAGTTTTGTCTCAATGAAAAGGTACTATCACATTCGAAATTAGTGCTATAGGCCTTATTTGGGACTCGTATCTGTCAGGAAATGCTTAAATAGAAAGAGATAGGCATAGTTTGAACATGTATTTGATAAGCATACTTTGATACTAATGATGGTTTGAGAGTAAGGTAGATGATCGATGTAGTTATACGTTTTGTTATTATTAAGAGTGTTAACTTCAATGAATGTGGAGTTTGATAAACCAAGTATGTGTGCAATTATATTAGAGACATTCTATTAGGGGAGGTGTAGATCTCTAATTTTTGATACTATTGAGATGAGACAATGGGTATTAATATTTTAGAATAATCATTGAGATAACTATCCTTTCTTGTCTTGTCTTCCTTTGATCGTTCGAGGACGAACGATGGGTAAATTGGTATCTATTATAACAACCCGTGTAGTCGGTTTGGGCACTAGAAATTTTTATGTTAGAAAATACTTTCTGATAGATTTAAGTGAGTGTTTTGGACTATTCATAATTATGATTATGAAATTAGTGGGGTAGTTTTACTAATTTATTTAGTTAATGGTTAAGAAATAATATTATAATTAATATGGGGTCACTTTCACTACTCTTATAATTAGTTATATAATATTTAGAAGGAAATATTCTGTAGAGGGGAAATAAGGGTTTAGCCAAGAGAAACCATATCTGCAGCAGTCATGAAGCGGTTGTTCCATCAGGTAATCAAATCTAGAGTTGGATTTTGAATGTATTAGCATGATTGTGTTAATTAATTTTAGTATAATATTTGAATTGGAAAAGAGGGATATTCAATAAACGCTAGAAAAATTAGTGGAGTCGTACTGGATTGTACAGAAACTGCTTGTGGGTATTATTATTATTATTATTATATATATATATATATAGTACTATGTTGTTGTGAAGAGGGATCGGGCGTACATTTTAATATATGTCTTTGTGTAATATTTGTTAGAATTGGCTTAAAGTTGGTGGATGAGTTGCAAGTTAAAGTTATATATAGAAAATTTAATTAGTTCATGGAGGATTAAATTGTTACAGTCATATGTTTACTATTTTTAAATAAATTTCGTATGTTATGTATTATCACGTTCTTTGCCATTCAAGTTGTTATATTGAATGGCAAATGCCTTTGTTGTGAATTGCATGTAATGATGGCCTAATGGTCTATTGAAGAATAACAAACAATTAACAGTAGGAAGGTTTTAAATTCTTATGTAATTATTGATTATAAAATTGAGGCCAAATATATAACCAATAAGAGAGTAAGGTGGGGTAATAAACTTTGATATTTCTATGATAAAATTGGGAATTTTTGCATATGGGTGTTATAAATTATGTAATATGTTGTTTTGATTTTCCCTGGTAGAGGTTACTTGTAACGACCTGTTTAGTCGTTTTGAGTAGCAGACTTTATTTCTGGAAAAACTGGCAGAAGCAACGGACCTCACGACGGACCGTCATGGGCACGACGGACCGTCGCAGGGTCTTGTTTCAAAACACTTAGAAAATCTGAAATTGGGTACTAAAAATCGACTCTCTAATCTTTGTGATAGAATGGCAGGACGGACCGTCACAGACCCTTGGTGGAAATTTGGGTCTCTGAACTCTGCGACTACCTGCAGGACGGACCGTCGCAGGCACGACGGCCCGTCACAGGTTTGCAAATCCCAGGCAGAATCGGATTTCCTTACACGTTTTAAGGGACGTTTTTGGACTATTCCTTCCTTCATTATAGATTTTGTGGGTTTATATTAATAACTCAAATTCTTGGGGGTTAAAAGAGGTAACCCTAAGTTAATTAGTGGGGTATTATTGCCATATTTTATTCTTAATTATATACTAATTAGGGTAAAAGAAAGAGGGTTTGAATAAGAAAATAGAAAGAACAAGAAGGGAGAGAGAGAAACGATCGAGAAGAAGAGGAAAACACCAAGCTTTGAGGATTAACTTGCTTGATTTCAATTCTTCGGTGGAGGTAGGTTATGGTTTTCATGCTTTCATAGTAAACTCTTAATAGAGAATGATATGTATTGGTAGTATTGTAAAACCCTGCTATGTGCTTAATTGTATGCATGCATGAACGTGATTATATAATTGTGATTATATTAAGCATGATGAAGCTATTGAATCCCAAATCTTGATAAAAACCTAATCTCTTGTTAATGATGATGCCTTGATATAAAAGAAGGCTTGATGAACTAAAGTAATGAGATTGATGATGCCTTGGTGAGAAAGAAGGCTTGATGAATTGATAGAAAGAGATTAGGGGATCGGGTGTCACGAACCGACACGTAGAATTAGGGGATCGGGTGTCACGAACTGACACGTAGATTTAGGGGATCGGGTGTTACGAACCGACACGTAGATTTAGGGGATCGGGTGTCACGAACCGACACGTAGAATTAGGGGATTGGGTGTCACGAACCGACACATAGATTTAGGGGATCGGGTGTCACGAACCGACACGTAGATTTAGGGGATCAGAGTGTCACGTACCGACACAAGAGGATTAATGAATATGAGGGAGCGGAGTGTCACGTGCCGATACAAGAGAAATAAAGATAATGAATCTTGAAAGATGTTAATATACTCAATCTAAAGAACATAATTCCCAAATGAGTATGGTATTGAGACTTGAGTTCTCATGTGTGAACTTGATGGTAATTGTTAATGATATAGTACTTGTTGTTGCTACATGTTGAGTATCATAGTTGAGTTTATGATATTACTTGGTATATACTGTTTTCTATTTTGAGTTGGCCAATGATATCTACTCAGTACCCGTGTTTTGTACTGACCCCTACTTTTATATTTTTCTTCTTGTTATTTGTGGAGTGCAGCAAATGTACCGTCATCTTCGACTCAACAGTAACTCAAGCCAGTCTTACTACATCGGAAATTCAGGGTGAGCTAATGCTTCTAGCTTGGACTGGATCTTCTTCTTCAAGTCTTGATGCCTTGAACTTCCGGCATGGACTAGCTTCTTATGTATTTTTAGCTTTTTAGAATATTCTTAGTTTAGTCATTTGATCGTAGATGTTCTTGTAATGATGACTTCCAGATTTTTGGAATAATAATAGTTATTGATTTTACTAATGAGTTTAAGTCTTCCGCATTACTTTATGTTGATATTACCTTGAAATGTTAAGGTTTAGATTGGTTGGTTCGCTCACATAGGAGGGTAAGTGTGGGTGCCAGTCGCGGCCCGGATTTGGGTCGTGACGAAACTTGGTATCAGAGCATTAGGTTCGTTGGTCTCATCACACAAGAACAGGTCTAGTAGAGTCTTAAGGAACGGTAGGGGAATGCCTTTACTTTTCTTTGAGAGGCTATAAGACTTTAGGAAAATTTCACTCTTTCATTCTTTCTTTCGTGCTACTACTTGAGTCCAATTGGTATCTAGGCGATACGAATTGGTATCTGACCATCTTCACTCTCTTTCGCAGATGGTTAGAACTAGAGCAACGACTACGCCAACACAAACACCGGACAGACAAGAAACAACTGAGCCAGCCACTGGGGCTGTGGCTCGAGGAAGAACAGCGGCAAGGGGCCGTGGTAGAGGTCGTGGGAGGACGTCCTCTAGAGGAAGAGGACGAGCACTGAGCCCATCTGGTACTAGGGCGGTGACTCCTCCACCGACTGAGGAAGTGATAAGAGAGGGGGAGGATGGGGTGAATGAACAAGTGCAAAATGAGGAAATGCCACCCCAACCTACCCTAGAGATGATCAATCAGGTTCTAGCTTATCTTAGCGGGTTATCTGATCAGGGCCAGATACCCCCAGTGTTTTCTGCACCAGCACCTCAGGCTCCGGAGGTACAACATGCGGCTACTATGGCTCCCCGCATGGATGTTCCATTGGAAATAGGCACGTTTCCACGTCTGACTACGGGGCCTATAATGACAAGTGATCAGCATGAACTTTTCAGTAAGTTCTTGAAATTGAAACCTCCAGTCTTCAAGGGTGCTGAATCGGAGGATGCTTATGATTTTTTGGTTGACTGTCACGAGCTACTACACAAAATGGGTATAGTAAAACGGTTTGGTGTGGAGTTTGTGACTTATCAGTTTCAAGGGAACGCCAAAATGTGGTGGCGATCCCATGTTGAGTGTCAACCGACAGAGGCACCACCTATGACTTGGGCCTCATTCTCTAGCTTGTTTATGGAGAAGTATATCCCCCGGACTTTGAGGGATAGGAAAAGGGATGAGTTCCTGAGCCTAGAGCAAGGTAGGATGTCGGTTAATGCTTATGAGGCTAAGTTCCGTGTACTGTCCAGATATGCCACTCAACTCTGTTTCAATCCTCAAGAGCGGATTCGCCGGTTTGTGAAGGGGTTTAGGTTAGAATTGCGGATTTCGGCCTTACAGATAGCGGCAACGGCAAAATCCTTCCAAGAAGTGGTAGACTTTGTGATAGAAGTGGAAGGAGTGAAGCCAGACGACTTCACCACAACATCGACATCAAAAAGGTTTCGAAAGGGAGGTGAGTTTAATGGTTCTTACACTAGAGGACAGGGTTCGGGAAGTTACTCAGTCCGACCAATTCAGTCTTCACTACAGACTGTAGTTGGGGGACCACCTCAGACCGATCAACACTTCTCCGAGGGGCCTATGATTGACTCCAGAGAATGTTAAGAATGTGGGAAGATTGGACATATTAGGAAAAATTGTCCCAGACAAAGTTATAGACCCCCAATAGCTAGAGGTAGAGGTGGTCATGGTAGAGGCCGTTATTCTGGAGGACGTGGTGGTCGAGGTAATGGTGGTCACCAAAATGGGAGAGGTAATGGGCAAACTGGGGCCACTACATCACAACATGGTAGGGGCAACGGACAGACAAACGATAGGGCCCAGTGTTACGCTTTCCCTGGGCGGTCTGAAGCGGAGGCATCTGATGTTGTCATCACAGGTAATCTTCTGGTTTGTGATTGCATGGCTTCTGTATTATTTGATCCCGGATCCAAATTTTCTTATGTATCTTCCGCATTTGCTAATGGTCTTAATTTACATTGTGAATTACTTGATATGCCTATTCGTGTTTCTACTCCGGTGGGTGAGTCTGTGGTAGTTGAAAAGGTGTATAGGTCTTGTTTGGTGAACTTTGTGGGGAGCAACACCTATGTAGATTTGGTTATCTTAGAAATGGATGATTTTGATGTGATTCTGGGTATGACTTGGCTTTCTCCGCAATTTGCAATCTTGGATTGTAATGCTAAAACGGTGACGTTAGCCAAGCCTGGGACAGATCCTTAGTGTGGGAGGGTGACTACACTTCCAATCCGGTGCGTATCATCGTGCTAAGAAAATGATTAGTAAAGGGTGTTTAGCTTTCTTGTCACATCTCAAGGATGACACTACCCAAGTACCTTCGATTGAGTCGATTTCAGTAGTTCGTGAGTTTCTGGATGTGTTCCCTGCAGATCTTCCTGGTATGCCACCGGATAGGGATATTGACTTCTGTATTGATCTTGAACCCGGTACTCGCCCCATTTCTATACCCCCTTATAGAATGGCTCCCGCGGAGTTAAGAGAGTTAAAAGCACAACTTCAAGAGTTATTGAACAAAGGCTTCATTAGACCAAGTGCATCTCCTTGGGGTGCTCCGGTTTTGTTTGTAAAGAAAAAGGGTGGCAGTTTTCGAATGTGCATAGACTACAGACAACTGAATAAGGTAACCATAAAGAACAAGTACCCTCTTCCTCGCATTGATGACTTGTTCGATCAGTTACAAGGTGCTTGTGTCTTCTCTAAGATTGACTTGAGATCCGATTATCATCAATTGAAAATATGAGCAACGGATGTGCCAAAGACTGCTTTTCGAACGAGGTATGGGCATTACGAATTTGTAGTGATTTCTTTTGGTCTTACGAATGCCCCTGCTGCGTTCATGAGCTTGATGAACGGGATATTTAAGCCATATTTGGACCTCTTCGTGATCGTATTTATTGATGATATATTGGTATACTCAAAGAGCAAGAAGGAACATGAAGAGCATTTGAGAATGGTATTGGAAATGTTAAGGGAGAAAAAGCATTATGTCAAGTTCTCTAAGTGTGAGTTTTAGCTAGATGCAGTGTCCTTCTTGGGACATGTGGTTTCTAAGGATGGAGTGATGGTGGATCCTTATAAGATTGAGACAGTGAAGAATTGGGTAAGACCTACTAATGTGTCAGAAATAAGGAGCTTTGTTGGGTTAGCTAGCTACTACCGCCGATTCGTCAATGAATTCTCTTCTATCGCTTCAAAATTGACGAACTTGACTAAGCAGAATGTCCCATTTGTATGGTCGGATGAATGTGAGGAAAGCTTTCAGAAGCTCAAGACTTTGTTGACTACCGCACCTATCCTTACCTTGCCAGTAGAGGGTAAGAACTTCAATGTTTATTGTGATGCATCCTATTCTGGTTTGGGTGCAGTACTAATGCAAGAGAAGAGTGTGATTGCTTATGCTTCAAGACAATTAAAAGTGCATGAACGTAACTATCCCACTCATGATTTGGAATTGGCCGCGGTAGTGTTTGCATTAAAACAATGGAGACACTATTTATATGGGGTTAAGTGTGAGATCTATACGGATCATCGTAGCCTTCAGTATGTCTTTACTCAGAAAGATTTGAACTTAAGACAGAGGAGATGGATGGAGTTACTAAAGGACTACGATATCACTATCTTGTATCATCCAGGGAAGGCGAATGTTGTAGCGGATGCTTTAAGTAGGAAGGCGGGAAGCATGGGAAGTCTAGCTCACTTGAAAGCTTCTAGACGCCCATTGGCTAGAGAGGTTCAAACTCTAGCTAATGACTTGATGAGATTAGAAGTAAATGAGAGGGGAGGATTGTTGGCTTCTGTGGAGGCAAGATCTTTCTTCCTTGACAAGATTAAGGGAAGACAGTCTAATGATGAGAAACTGCGCAGAATTCAATAGGCTTCTTCATCTACTTTAACTATAGAATAAAAATGACAGCCTAATAATCTTGGTAGGAGTTTCATGAGATAAAGATGTTGAATTTATATAGATAGAATAGAAGGAATATCAAAAGAAATCTTAAAGTTTTAGTTCAAATATTTGAAGGTTATGAATATGAAAAAATGATAGTTATGAATATTAAGAGTATAAAAGTGAATAAGTAATTAACAAATAATAATAAATAAATGAAGAATATGAAAAAGAAAATTAAAATTAGCAAACCATGTAGAAAGAACAACTAAAGTTCTCATCACGTAATAAGCGTTAATGAATTTAAATTTGTGAAGATAGAGTCATTCTTTAATAATAGTCAAGAGGACAGTATCAATGTGTGTCTCCATTTTGCAGATTTACAACCTTTAAATTATTGAATTTCGTTATTTATCATTAAGGATAATACTTTATCCACATGAATTTTATTATTCATGAGCGGGGTTAAGGAAAAAATTATGAGAAGAGGAAAAATATAGCAATTTAGGTAGAAATCATTTTAAAAATTTTTTATAATTATTATATACATATAGATTATAAATGATAAATATTAATTAATTAGATATTTAATTAAAAATTAATCTTAAGAAATCTAAAAGTCATTAACATTTTAATTAAATTTATACAATCAAATATTTAAATATTTTATAACAATTTAATTTATAGAAGGGGTAAAATAGTAATTCAACTTTTAACTTTTTTTGGTTCATGCTTTTAGTAATATATGATTATTTGATTTTCTATTATTTTTTTTCTCTTGTTAATATTAACATTATTATGACAACAGCAAAATATTTTTGTAAAAAGTTATTTGTGAATCTGCAGTTGTTGAATTTACATAGAGTATGTACTAACAAATACTTATAACAATTATTTCACAGAGACATAAACAACAAAGTTTAAAAACATTTACTCAAAAACAGCAATTAAATCATGCGCATAAACTAATAACTGTAAAAAATACATACCAGGATTTCTAACTATAGAAGAAACAGAAAGGAAAATTGAGCTCACTGAATGCATAATGTCTCCGTAAGAAATTTATTCCTCTAGTATCCGAGGATTAAAGAAATAGATACTCTCAGGATGAATCAATTTGATTCATCGGTGTAATGAAACAAAAACAAAAGTGTCAGTGAGCCGTTCAACATGAACAAAGTATACAAATATTTTATTGTGCTGAAGAAGAAGAAAAAGTAGTTCAAAATCTAATATTTAATTGTGCAAAAGAATAAGAAGTTCAAAATTTTCATTGTTTTAAATGAGAGGAAACCCCTCTATTTATAAACAAAAAAGGTTGTACAAACAAATATTTATTATACCTTACCTGAAATGTCACAACTCTTCGAAAAAATTACAACATTTCATAAAAGTAAAATTCTTCATAAAAGTCGCAACTTTTTATAAAAATCACAAATATATATATATATATATATATATATATACATACATATTTGTGTGTGTGATATATATTTATCATAGGTCTTTTTGTCGATTTTACGTCAGTCACTTCTTATCTATAAAATGTACTTGCCATTTGCACATAGAAGCGTTTCATACACGCTGTTCAATGTTTAACTACAGTGTACACAATATCATATGTGAGTGAGAGAGAGATATGATTGATCATAGGTCTTTTTGTCGATTTTACGTCAGTCACTTGTTATCTATAAAATATACTTTGTTATTTGCACATAGAAGTGTTTCATACATGCTGTTCAATGTTTAACTTCAGTATACACGATATCACATATCTAACTTAATGTAAAATATGAGTTTTCGAACATATATCTATGCCCAAACTGTGTCAGAAAGTTGGGTTAACTTGAACTCATATCTTCTTAACTACTCCACTGCTCATAGGTGTATTACATTTATCTTAAGTTGACAACCGCAAAGACGCAATAGAACTTCTGCTTCACCACATATCTCACAAGCGCAAGTTTACTACATAGCCCATATGTTCACTACATCAGACATGAAATGAGAACTTAAAGCATCCATATGATCTGCAATTTTTTTTACATACATGGTTGTTTGGGAAAGAGTGATGGAGATGGGATTCCAAGTTGATCAAAGATAGATTGGATAAGAATCTATTTTAATGAATTCTGCAGCTTAGGGAAAATTGCATCAACATGGATATGATACATTGGATCAGCAAGCCAAAGTCTAGCTATGTAATGATGAGATGATGTAGACCTGTGAACTTCTTCAATAAGCCAGATGGTTGCTTCAGCTTTTCTAGGATCGATGATGGTATCTAATGGAACATCTTCATCATCACTACCAAACCTCATTGAATCCAACTTCTTCATGTGGACATTGGTCAAGTAATGTAGGGGTTGCCCATATAACTCCTTCATGGATGCAGCCAATCCAACCCATGAGGTGAAAGGGATAACAAAGCCACGCTGTGTGGGCATAGCGACCACCTTCATGTACTCTTGGTACATTCTTGCTCTTCTAAAGATTGAATCTGTAATACAGAGTGTGTAAGACTAGTGATACGAATTAAGTAAAGATACATCGTAACCTTGCACTGTAGTCACTCATGCTTCAATTAGTTTGAAAAAAGACTTAAACATAAAATCTTTGAAACAATACCCGTACTCACAAAACAGAAAAGTAACTCATTTGAGAATCAATACCATCATCAAAGAGACCTGTCAGACTTGCGCTTTGACATCATGATGGAGATGTTTTAATTGAACTGAACAGAGATTTGTGCATGTGAATTTTCCTTGGGACATCCACCTTCTATTAAATGAAGCTACTTCTAGCCAGAGATTGTCCGTGAATTGGTACAGATCACAAGGAAGCAAATTAGATATACACCTTATCTTCCTAATTTGATGAGGCTAAAAAATTGACATGGATGGGTGTCTTGTAAACTTTCCCATCTAATTTTCTCATTTTTGACTAACCACAAAAACAAAAATTATTACACCTCCACTATCCTCAAAAAAAAATATCTATGTACACCTCCTCTTTTGCTTCCCCTCTCCACCAGCCCTTCTTCTCATCTCAACTGAAACTCAATTGTTGTTTGGCAATAGAGTTTCTTGATGCAAAGTAGTGTCTTTTTTTCTTATTTCATTTTATAAGTAATAACATTTTCTTCTTCTGAAAGCTTTTCTTGAATCGAAGTATAATAATTGTCTCATGATCTATTTAATGGAGAAGAAAAACAAAATCTATACAAGCAAGCGATGCAGCATTTGCATTTTATGAAAATCTCCTAATTCTAAAATTATCTGAACCATTTTCAAGGATGCAGGAAACTTGTTTGACAGAAGAGAATAAGTTATTCATCATTTTCAGCCCGAAATGAAGTTAATGCTCCATTGTTGTTAAATCTCATACAAATCCAAAATCAAGTTCTCTTAATACTCATACAGATCCAAAATCAAGAATGAACAAACAGAAAAACCCTATGTGCATTAGCAATTGGAAGCAAAATGATGAAATAAGAGATATGAAAACTGTGAGGAGCTTAAATGTCCTTCCACATTCTCTTTGTGCACACTCAATGAGCAGGCTCTCTGGTAGCTGGTGGTTGTGTCTGGACATAAGCTGGAGAAAAAGGGAAAGAGACGGAGAAGGGAAGGTCAACATACAGGATAGACGAGAAAACTGGGATCTCTGATGAAGTAGGTACTTCAATTAATATGCAGTCAAGAATATCTTTTTGCACCACGCAAAAAAAAAGATAAAGGCCAACTTCCTCTTGAAGTGGCTGTAATGGCGTTCCAGGAGTTGATGCACTGGCGTTGGCTTGCTTTGAGGTTGGGCAAGGCATGTTAGTAGGTAGGAAAGAAATACCTTAAAGGATAAGATGTTAAAATCGCTACGAGAAATTGAAAAAGAAGCAAAATGGGTTAGAGAAAAAGAGATAAATGATCTCAAAGAGGGGAAGCAAAGGAGTTCGATTCTCGAATGCATTCCCAAAGGAGAGGTTTGGGTATTGGGTGGTGTCGAGGGCCATAGAGGAGTTTTCGGAGTTCATTGATAAGCACCACTTTTTTTATTTGCATGTGGCAGGTAACTCTTTTAGTTGGTCCAGGTCATAGGATTCAACTTTTAGATCAAGAATATGCAGATTCCTTGTGTCTACTTCGGAGATCCTAGAGCTTCCAGGAATGGAGATCCGAGATCCTGGAGCACGTCAATTTGAATGTTGATGCCTGTGTCCCTTTTGTTTCCCATACGTGCTCTACATCACTAGAAGAGGTGTCATGAAGCATTTATGAATCTTGTGATGTTCTGGTCTACATCCGACCATCCAGCATTAAATGTCACCTCTGGAGTAATAATTAGGGCTTGACTACCCCCTCATATTGCAATAAAACTGATGTACCTTCCAAATTCATTGTTTAAAAGAGTGCAGAAAAAATCACCACAATGGTCCCTTTTTTTTTACCCCTCCCTAGGAACTCCCACCTCTTTTGCTCCCTTGGTGACTTTAACCCACAACCTTAGGGTTGGAGGTGAAGGGTGTTTATCATCCTAGCAACCCCCTCTTGTAACATGAAATGGTCCCTTATTTTCCATCATCTGATTGTCAACAGTTGTTCCTTGGATGATGTATTAATTACATGACCAACCCACTCCATAACTTTAAGGCTTAAAATTACTCGCCTCTATGAATTTTTGTTGTGCTCGGACTCTTCCAAAATGTCGACAAGTGCATGTCGGATCCTCCAAAAATAATGGAACTTTGAAGGATCCGTCACGGGTCCGGCGTCATTTTCGCAGAGTCCGAGCAACTTAGGTTTGACATATTCGAACAACGTTCTGATTTTCGAGAAAGACTTGCCTGATATCAAAAGATTCAAAACTGGCATGGTAATAAATCGTATCTTTCCCCATTTAAAAAAGCCATGAGTTTCTAAGCAGTCACTAGAAAATGATTGAAGAGAAACAGTCATTGCCACTGTGAAAATCCACTGAAAAGAACTAAAACTGACCGGAAAGATGAAATGAGGTGGCTGAAAGCTATCATAGAAGGTATATGTGCATGGCAGCATAGCTCCAAGGAGAAAAAAGGCAGTTATCCTCCTTTTAGATATTATTAGCCCTCTTACTCTGGATCAGCAGAAAACTTTTATAGTTTTGGTTAGATTCATGTTTTTCTGTACAAGGGATTAACCAAGTTTATCTTCTACTTGTATTACATCTTCTTGATACCATTAATGCAACAAACACTTTACTTAATCAAAGGAAATAATGGAAGTTCACCTTTGGCGCATATTCTATACATAGATAATACAATTTTTTAGGAAGGAAAATCAAACTGTTTACAAACTTTATTTCAAATCACTTCTATCTGGATGCTCTTAGCTTACATTAAACAAGTGGAACCGAAGAGCTATAGATGATATATGTTTAGCAAAAAAGCTTCATATTAAAAAGATCCAGCGTATTTGAACTTCATTACAGAATCCCATAACACCAAAAACTGTAAGATAAACTGTGGGAAAGATGTACGATGGAATTGACAAATTCATTCTGCTTAACATTCTACCAATCTTTACTTATGCATGAACTGCTTGCTAATGCAACTTTCAGCAATCAACAGTTCGAAATGAAATCTTGACCAGATAGTTAAATTCCTAGGTCCATCTTCGATTCCCAAGCTTCAATATTAAAGGACACAACATTATGCTAACAGCCCAATCAAAATTCTCTACCTACACAATAAATCCCAAACATAATGAAGAGAAGAACTTTTTGTCTATTTATTTGGAAGTAACAAAGCAACACATATGTAGACACTTGTTCAGCAAGTAGATTAAGAAAATCACTAGACAATCACAATTATGTGAACTATGTCACTTACATTCAGAATCAAATTTGCTAACAGGTTGATCGATGGTGATGGTATTTTTCATCCATTTGCTCTCCGTTATCGTGTCATCTGTATTAGAGGAAGATGAGTCACCCGATGATATCTCCACCTGGTCACCAAATGACACTGCTCCGTTCATAACTGTAGCTGTTCAGAGAAAAAGAAAAGCAAAAAAAGCATATTAGCAGCTTATACAAATGAAAAAATTTGATGAAACTATATTCATTTTAGTTTCTGTAGACGGCTTCTGCACATAACAACCACCCGAAACACTTAAATTCATCTCAAATAGCAGATTCAAAGAAATGCATGTGTGCGTACAACACTCAAGGGTAGCTCAACCCTAAACCACTGCTTTAAGACCCACAAATTACAAATCCTCTAAAAAAACAAAAAAAAAAAAACAGATTCAGTTCGAAAAAGGAGCTCAAATACGAAAACATATACATACCTCCAAACATACACAAAAAAAGGAAATAAAATCGACGAAGATGCAAGATTACACGAAGAACCAAATGCATTGAGCAGACAACGATGAAGGAGATAAATACCTAAAAAGAGACAACCAGATCTGACGAACACGATGAAAAAGGGAGTGTTTTAACGGTGAGAAGCTGCTTTAAATACAATATACTATATTTAAAAAATATTTATCATTTATATTAATATAATTTTTTATAGCTAAATATAATAATTTTGTGAAATTAAAAAAAATGTACTCGCTTTCTTTCTTGGTTCTTTTGCCCCCTAATTTTTTTTGAAAAAATTCATTTTCTATTCTTTCTCTCTATCATTATTGTCTTCGTATTCTCTTTTCTTTTTTTTCCTTTTCTTTTTTATTAATTATTCTTCTTTCTTTCAATTTTTATTTAATTAACAAATCAATTTTTCATATTTCATTATGTCCATGTCACTATTTTTATCCAAAAATAAAGGAAAAGAGAAAAAAAAGATTGCAAAATTATATAAAATCGAATTTTAAAGCAGAAATTGTAAATCATTAAAATTAATTACAAAAGTAAGAGTTCACCATTGATAATCATTATAGCTTCAAATTTTGAATACATTATTTGCATTTTACGAATTTGTGATAAGTTTGAATAGGTAATTCTTACAAATAATTGAAAATGTTGTTTTAAGTTCGTGTCTTAATTGTAAGAGGGTTTGATTAAGTTTATAATTGATTTTAGGAGAAATATTATATTGCAATGAATTAAATATAATTTTAAATTGTCTTGCAACTATATTAAAATTAAATTAGATGATATAATTTTAATGCAGATTTAATTCATTTTGAAGTTTTTTTATTTATTTATTAGTATTGGATACTTGTTTAATTTTTTACTCATATAACTTATCAGTTTATACATCATTGTCATGTCTTTCGTTAGTTACATTTTTCATTCATTCTTGATTCTCTCTTCTAATTCAACTTTAAATAATGTGTAATACAATTTATGTAAATTTAATTCATTTCACTTTTTTTTGTTTATTTGTTATTATTGGATACTTGCTTAATTCATTATTATACAAATTTAATTCACTCTACAGAACATTGTCCTGACAGTCTTTAGCTACGTTTTTCATTCATTTTTAATTCTCTCTTCTTATTCAAATTTAACACAGTGTAATACAATTTTAATACAAATTTAATTCATTTTGCAGTTTTTTTTTATTTGTTCATATTGGCTACTTGTTTAGTTCATTATTGATACAAGTTTATTTCACTCTATAAATCACTGTTTAGTATTTCATTTGTTGCATTTTTTATTCATGCTTAATTTTCTCTTCTACCTCGACTTTAATATTTATGTAATACATTTTTAAATACATGTTTAATGCATATCGCAATGAATTGATTGATTTGTTACAATTGGTTCCTTGTTTAATTCATTATTGATATAAGTTTTATTCAATTTACATGCATATCAAAGAATGTTCTTTTGTTTTCTACATTCTGCATTCAGATTTAATTCTCTTTTAATAATTCAATTATACTATGTTTGTAATACATTTTCAATTCAAGTTTAATTTATTTTGCAGTTTCTTATGTCTCTTCTTTTTTTATCGATCATACTAATTCTCTTCTAATAATTCAACTTTAATATGTTTGTAATACATTTTTAATTTAGATTTAATTCATTTTGCAGATTTTTATGTCTCTTTATTTGTTACGATTATATTACTTCTCTAATTAAATATTGATATAAGTTTTATAGAGTCTAAAATCATTGAATGTACTACGAAAAAAGGGGGGGGGGGGGGGGAAAGCAACAGTAAGAGCAGACAGAGCAACAACAAAAAAGAAAGAAAGAAAGGACAATAGAAAGAAAATAAGAAAGAATGAAAGAAAAAAAGAGTGAGCGAGTAATAGAAAAGTAGAGAAAATGAGAAAGAAAGAAAAAAAGAGGGAGCGAGTAATAGAAAAGCAGAGAAAATGAGAAAGAAAGAAAAAAAAGGGAGCGAGATATAGATAAGGAGAAAGAAAGAGCGAGACAGAGAAAAGAATTTTTTTTAAAAAAAGTTGATATAGATGGTAATAAATAAAAAGTATCGTCAAAATCAGTAATTATTTATTAAAATATATCAATTTATGTAATTTTTCCATAAATTTATATTAGTTAATTAATACTCGATAAATTAATATTTTTTAAAATAATATTTTTTTCTCAATCCTGATTTTTGTCAATGAAAAAAATCATTAATTTCAATAAAATAGGATTATATATTTTCAGAATAACTCTATTTAAATATATGGCCTTATTAATATCATGAATTAACAATTCTTTAGAGAAATATGATTCTATTGTGTTCAACATTTTTTTTAATAAAAATAAATCGAGTTGAAGCTCATCTTTAACTTTTCTTATTGCATGCAAGAGCTCCAAAGTTATATTCTCGAACTGCACCATAAAATTGTGAAGAATTCTAGATGTGATAAGTATTTCCTTACACGTAATTGGTTCCAAATGTGTGATATTCTTTTCAGCTTCACCATCAACATTGTTTTTTTGATGGTATCCACAATTCTTCTAAGATCAGACCTTTGAACATTTATCACTTTCACCCGGATGATCCAACAGGTTATTGCCATCCATTTTATTATGAATGATGTTTTCACAAGTGGGTTCATTCAAATTTTCTGAGATTGCATCCCCTGAACAAATTTTACAGTGTCGAAAATAATTTGCTATTGTTTCTTGACGAAACTTGTTGTTCAAGCAGGAACTGCAAAATTGATATCATCCAGAATATTAATTTTTGTTGAATTAGTTTGTCCTACTTCATAGCCTTATAATATCCGACGATAAAATATGTTACGGTAATACATTGAAAGCTCTTATTGCCCAACATCTCGAGATTGAATTCTGAATGTCATGTTGCGTGGCAAAAATAATAATTCAACATTTTGTAGTCCTTCATTATTACTGTTATGGGTTGCACAATTATCTACCTTAAGCAAAACATGTCTACATGCATTTTGTGGTCAAACTAATGAATGTATTCATCAATTTGTTTGAACGATAGTGTTAATTCAAGTTGTTCATGTTGACATTTTTTAAGCAACGTGACTTTGCATATTTTTCAATAATCTAAAAACGATTATTCCAGATTCAACTTCATTACAACAAAAAACAGTTGTGAGCCTTTTTTTGTCCTGCTTTTTTCCTTCAAGTTATTCTGTAGCAAGAGAGTGAACAACTTGTAACCTTTAAAATAAATTAGTTTTATCTGTGAATATCTAAAATTTTTTTTATCAAAACATCAATATTTTACACCAATTTGAAAAAGGGGTGTGATATTTAAAATAAAATAAAAAATAATTAATAAAAATTATAAAATCATTTATAGTTTAATAATAGAAAAAAAATAATAAATAGAAGTTGGGAATTTAAGTTATTAATTAATTCTATCTAGTCTAAAAATTATAATAATATAGAAAATATTATGAAAGAGTATAGAAAAAGAAAAGAAAAGAGGAGTCCTAAATAATTTCAAATTTGTTTTACCTTATCCTAATTATTTCCAACTTCTTAACTTATTTTCCTAAAAATCTTCATCTCATCTATTTATTTTTATTTTTATTTCTTTTTGCACGATTATTTTTGTTGTTGTTTTTAATTTTTATTTGTCAATTTGCTATTATTATTATTTTTTAATTTTATTTATATATCATTATCTCGACCCTAATTTTCTCAGCTAATTTTCAAATTAAATTCTAATCTCACTCTACTACGTTCCTTTAAATTAGCACCAGACTCTCAAAACTTTTATAAAAAGACACATTCAGTTGACAAAGAATATAGAGAACACACAAAAATATATAGATAGATTGAAATACAGAGAGAATAAAAAGCAAAAGCAAAAGCAAAGATAAAATGTAACGACCTGTTTAGTCGTTTTGAGCAGCAGATTTTATTTCTGGAAAAACAGGCTGGGACGACGGAACCCACGACGGACCGTCATGAGCACGACGGACCGTCGAGAGGTCTCGTTTCAAAACACTTAGAAATTCTGAAATTGGGTACTGAAAATCGACTCTCTGAATTTCGTAACGGAATGGCAGGACGGACCGTCACGGGCGTGACGGACCGTCACAAACTCTTTGGTGGAAATTGAGTCTCTGAACCTTACGACGACCTGCAGGACGGACCGTCGCAGGCACGACGGGCCGTCACAGACTGGTAATCCCAGTCTGGATCGGATTTCCTTATACGTTTTAAGGGGCGTTTTTGACTATTCCTGCTTTAATTATAAAGTTAGTGGGTTAATGTTAATAAGTCTAATTACTTGGGGGTTAAAAGAGGTAACCTTAAGTTAATTAGTGGGTTATTATTGTCATCTTTTATTCTTAATTATATACTAATTAGGGTAAAAGAAAAAGGGTTTGAATAAAGAAAATAGAAAGAACAAGAGAAAGAGAAAGAAAGTCGAACGAGAGGAAAAAACACAAAGCTTGAGAAATCACTTGCTTGATCACGAAATCTTCGGTGGAGGTAGGTTATGGTTTCTCTTACGATATTCGTAGTAAACTCTTAATAGCGAAATATATGTATTGATAATATTGTAAACCCTGCTATGTGCTTAATTGTATGCTTGCATGAACGTAATTATATAATTGTGATTATATAAGCATGATGAACTTATTGAATCCCAAATCTTGAAAAATCCTAATCTCTTTGTTAATAATGAGGCCTTGGTATAAAAGAAGGCGTGATGAACTAAAATAATGGGATTGATGATTCCTTGGTAAGAAAGAAGGCTTGATGAATTGATAGAAGGAGAATTAGTGGATCGGGTGTCACGAACCGACACGTAGAATTAGGGGATCGGGTGTCACGAACCGACACGTAGATTTAGGGGATCGGGTGTCACGAATCGACACGTAGAATTAGGGGATCGGGTGTCATGAACCGACACGTAGAATTAGGGGATCGGGTGTCACGAACTGACACGTAGATTTAGGGGATCGGGTGTCACAAACCTACACGTAGATTTAGGGGATCGGGTGTCACGAACCGACACGTAGTATTAGGGGATCGGGTGTCACGAACCGACACGTAGATTTAAGGGATCGGGTGTCATGAACCGACACGTAGATTTAGGGGATCGGGTGTCACGAACCGACATGTAGATTTAGGGGATCGGAGTGTCACGTACCGATACAAGAGGATTAATGAATATTGAGGGAGCGGAGTGTCGTGTACCGACACAAGAGAAATAAAGATGATAAATCTTGAAAGATGTTAATATACTCAATCTAATGAACATGATTTCCAAATGAGTATGGTATTGAGGCTTGAGTCCTCATGTGTGAACTTGACGGTAACTGTTAATGATATAGTACTTGTCGATGCTACATGTTGAGTATCATAGTTGATTTTATGATATTACTTGGTATATATTGATTTCTATTTTGAGTTGGCCGATGATATCTACTCAGTACCCGTGTTTTGTACTGACCCCTACTTTTATGTTTTCTTCTTGTTTAATTGTGGAGTGCAGCAAACGTGCCGTCATCTTCGACTCAACAGTAACTCTAGCCAGTCTTCACTACATCGGATCTTCAGGGTGAGCTAATGCTTCTAGCTTGGACTGAATCTTCCTCTTCATGTCTTGATGCCTTGATGTTCCGGCATGGACTAGCTTTTATGTATTTTTAGCTTCTTAGAAACTCTTAGATTTAGTAATTTGAAGTAGATGTTCTTGTGATGATGACTTCCAGATTTTGGGGATAATAATAGTTATTGATTTTATTAATGAGTTTAAGTCTTCCGCATTACTTTTGTTGATATTATATTGAAATGTTAAGGTTTAGATTTGATTGGTTCGCTCACACAGGAGGGTAAGTGTGGGTGCCAGTCGCGGCCCGATTTGGGTCGTGACAAACTTGGTATCAGAGCATTAGGTTCGTTGGTCTCATCACACAAGAACGAGTCTAGTAGAGTCTTAAGGAAATGGTAGGGGGACGCCTTTACTTTTCTTTGAGAGGCTATAAGACTTTAGGAAAATTCCATTCATTCTTTCTTTCTTTCGTGCTATTACTTGGGTTCAATTGGTATCTAGGTGATACAAATTGGTATCTGACCATCTTCACTCTCTTTTGCAGATGGTTAGAACTAGAGCAACAACTGCGCCAACACCAGCACCGGAGGAACAGGTTGCGTCCGAGCCAGCCACTGGGGCTGTAGCTAGAGGAAGAGCAACGGCAAGAGGCCGTGGTAGAGGTCGTGGGAGGACGTCCTCTAGAGGAAGAGGACAAACACCTAGCCCATCTGATGCTAGGGCGGTGACTCCTCCACCGACTGAGGAAGTAGTAAGAGAGGGTGAGGAAGGGGAGAATGAACAAGTGCAAAATGAGGAATTGCCACCCCAACCTACCCCAGAAATGATCAATCAGGTTCTCGTTTATCTTAGTGGGTTGTCTGATCAAGGCCAGACACCTCCAGTGTTTTCTGCACCAACACCTCCGGTTTCAGAGGTACAACATGCAGCCACTATGGCTCCTCGTATGGATGCCTCATTGGACATAGGCACGTTTCCACGTCTGACTACTGGGCCTATAATGACAAATGATCAGCATGAACTTTTCAGTAAGTTCTTGAAATTGAAACCTCCAGTCTTCAAGGGTGCTGAATCTGAGGATGCTTACGATTTTCTGGTTGACTGTCATGAGCTACTACACAAGATGGGTATAGTAGAACGGTTTGGTGTTGAGTTCGTGAGTTATAAGTTTCAAGGGAACGCCTAAATGTGGTGGCAGTCACATGTTGAGTGTCAACCAACAGAGGCACCACCTATGACTTGGGCCTCATTCTCTAGCTTGTTTATGGAGAAGTATATCCCCCGGACTTTGAGGGATAGGAAAAGAGATGAGTTCTTGAGCCTAGAGCAAGGTAGGATGTCGGTTACTGCATATGAGGCTAAGTTTCGTGCATTATCAAGGTATGCCACCCAACTTTGTTTTAGTCCACAAGAGCGGATTCACCGTTTTGTGAAGGGGTTGAGATCAGAGTTTCGGATTTCAGCCTTACAGGTAGCGGCTACAGCGAAATCTTTTCAAGAAGTGGTAGACTTCGTGATAGAGGTCGAGGGAGTGAAGCCAGATGACTTCACCATGGCAACTACATCAAAAAGGTTTCCAAAGGGAGGTGAGTTTAATGGTTCTTACTCTAGAGGATAGGGTTCCGGAGGTAACTCAGTTCGACCCATTCAGTCTTCACTACAGATTGTAGTTGGGGGTCCACCTCAGACCGGTCAACACTTCTCTGAGAGACCTATGCTTGATTCTAGAGAGTGTTATGGATGTGGGGAGACTGGACATATTAGGAGGAATTGTCCCAAACAGAGTTATAGACCCAATAGCTAGAGGTAGAGGTGGTCATGGTAGAGGCCGTTATTCTGGAGGACGTGGTGGTCGAGGTAATGGTGGTCACCAAAACGGCCGGGGTGATGGGCAAACTGGAGCCACTACATCACAACATGGTAGGGGCAACGGACAGACGAACGAAAGGGCCCATTGTTATGCTTTCCCTGGGAGATCGGAGGCGGAGATATCTGATGCTGTCATCACAGGTAATCTTCTGGTTTGTGATTGCATGGTTTCTGTATTGTTCGATCCTGGATCCATATTTTCTTATGTATCTTCCTCATTTGCTAATGGTCTAAATTTACATTGTGAATTACTTGATATGCCTATTCGTGTTTCTACTCCGGTGGGTGAGTCTGTGGTAGTTGAAAAGGTATATAGGTCTTGTTTGGTGAACTTTGTGGGGAGCAACACTTATGTAGATTTGGTTATCTTAGAAATGGTTGATTTTGATGTAATTCTGGGTATGACTTGGCTTTCTCCGCAATTTGTGATCTTGGATTGTAATGCTAAAACGGTGACGTTAGCCAAGCCTGGGACAGATCCGTTAGTGTGGGAGGGTGACTACACTTCCAAACCAGTGCGTATCATCTCTTTTCTTCGTGCTAAGAAAATGGTTAGTAAAGGGTGTTTAGCTTTCTTGGCACATCTCAAGGATGACACTACCCAAGTACCTTCGATTGAGTCGGTTTCGGTGGTTCGTGAGTTTCTGGATGTGTTCCCTGCAGATCTTCCTGGTATGCCACCAGATAGGGATATTGACTTCTGTATTGATCTTGAACCGGGTACTCGCCCCATTTCTATACCCCCTTATAGAATGGCTCTAGCGGAGTTAAGAGAGTTAAAAGCCCAACTTCAAGAGTTGTTGAACAAAGGCTTCCTTAGACCAAGTGCATCTCCTTGGGGTGCTCCGGTTTTGTTTGTGAAGAAGAAGGATGGGAGTTTCCGAATGTGCATAGACTACAGACAACTAAACAAGGTAACCATAAAGAACAAGTATCCTCTTCCTCGCATTGATGACTTGTTCGATCAGTTACAAGGTGCTTGTGTCTTCTCTAAGTTTGACTTAAGATCCGGTTATCATCAATTGAAAATACGGGCAACGGATGTGCCAAAGACCGCTTTTAGAACTAGGTATGGGCATTACGAATTTGTAGTGATGTCTTTTGGTCTTACGAATGCCCCTGCTGCGTTCATGAGTTTGATGAACGGGATTTTTAAGCCATATTTGGATCTTTTTGTGATCGTATTCATTGATGACATATTGGTATACTCAAAGAGCAAGAAGGAACATGAAGAGTATTTGAGAATGGTATTGGAAATGTTAAGGGAGAAAAAGCTTTATGCCAAATTCTCCAAGTGTGAGTTTTGGCTAGATGCAGTGTCCTTCTTGGGGCATGTGGTTTCTAAGGATGGAGTGATGGTGGATCCTTCTAAGATTGAGACAGTGAAGAATTGGGTAAGACCTACTAATGTGTCAGAAATAAGGAGCTTTGTTGGGTTAGCTATCTACTACCGCTTCTTTGTCAAGGGATTCTCTTCTATTGCTTCCCAACTGATGAACTTGACTAAGCAGAATGTTCCATTTGTATGGTCAGATGAGTGTGAGGAAAGCTTCTAGAAGCTCAAGACTCTATTGACTACTGCACCAATTCTCACCTTGCCAGTGGAAGGTAGGAATTTCATTGTCTATTGTGATGCATCCTATTCGGGTTTGGGTGCAGTGCTAATGCAAGAGAAGAATGTGATTGCTTATGCTTCCAGACAATTAAAAGTGCATGAACATAACTATCCAACTCATGATTTGGAACTGGCCGCGGTAGTGTTTGCATTAAAGCAATGGAGACACTATTTATATGGGGTTAAGTGTGAGGTCTATACGGATCATCGTAGCCTACAATATGTCTTTACTCAGAAAGATTTGAATTTGAGACAGAGGAGATGGATGGAACTACTGAAGGACTACGACATTACCATTTTGTATCATCCGGGGAAGGCGATTGTTGTAGCGGATGCTTTAAGTAGAAAGGCGGGAAGCATGGAATGTCTATCTCACTTGCAAGCTTCTAGACGTCCATTGGCTAGAGAGGTTCATACTCTAGCTAACGACTTGATGAGATTAGAATTAAATGAGAAGGGAGGATTTTTTGCTTGTGTGGAGGCAATATCTTCCTTTCTTGACAAGATTAAGGGAAGACAATTTAATGATGAGAAACTGCGCAGAATCCAAGATAAGGTATTGCGAGGAGAGGCTAAGGAAGCCCAAATCGATGAGAAAGGTGTTTTGAGGATCAAGGGAAGGGTATGTGTACCACGCGTCGATGATTTGATCAACACTATCCTGGCAGAGGCTCATAGTTCAAGGTATTCTATACATCCTGGTGCAACCAAGATGTATCGCGACCTAAAGCAACACTTTTGGTGGAGTAGAATGAAGCGTGATATTGTGGATTTTATTGCCAAATGTCCAAACTGTCAACAAGTAAAGTATGAACACCAAAGGCCCAGAGGAACACTTCAGAGAATGCCAATTCCGGAATGGAAATGGGAGAGAATCGCAATGGACTTCGTGGTTGGTCTTCCAAAGACGATGGGTAAGTATGACTCTATTTGGGTGATTGTTGATAGGTTAACTAAGTCTGCTCATTTTATTCCGGTTAAGGTGACTTACAATGCCGAGAAGTTAGCCAAAATCTATATCTCAGAAATTGTTCGGTTGCATGGGGTTCCACTCTTCATCATATCAGATAGAGGTACGCAGTTTACTTCTAAGTTTTGGAGAACATTACATGCTGAATTAGGTACTAGGTTGGGCCTTAGTACCGCGTTCCATCCTCAGACCGATGGCCAGTCTGAGCGAATGATTCAAGTGTTGGAGGATATGCTTCGTGCGTGTGTAATAGAATTTGGTGGCCATTGGGATGACTTACCCTTAGCGGAATTTTTATACAATAATAGCTATCACTCAAGCATTGATATGGCTCCATTTGAAGCATTGTATGGTAGGAGATGCAGGTCCCCCATTGGTTGGTTTGATGCATTCGAGGTTAGACCTTGGGGTACTGATCTTTTGAGGGATTCGATAGAGAAAGTGAAATCTATTCAAGAAAATCTTTTAGCGGCGCAAAGTAGGCAAAAAGAATATGCAGATCGAAAGGTTAGAGACTTAGAGTTCATGGAGGGTGAACAAGTCTTGCTGAAGGTTTCGCCCATGAAAGGGGTGATGTGGTTTGGTAAAAGGGGTAAGCTAAGTCCAAGGTACATTGGTCCCTTTGAAGTACTTAAGCGAGTAGGGGAGGTGGCTTATGAGTTAGCCTTGCCTCTAGGGCTGTCCGGAGTACATCCGGTATTCCATGTGTCGATGTTGAAAAGATACCATGGGGATGGAAACTACATTATCCGTTTGGATTCAGTTTTGTTTGATGAGAAATTGTCCTATGAGGAGGAGCCTGTTGCTATTCTAGATAGAAAAATTCACAAGTTGAGATCAAGGGAGATTGCATCCATCAAAGTTCAATGGAAGAATCGACCCGTTGAAGAAGCCACTTGGGAGAAGGAGGTTGATATGCGAGAAAGATATCCACACCTGTTCACAGATTTAGGTACTCCTTTTCGCCCTTATTTTCCTTCTTGTGATCGTTCGGGGACGAACGATGGGTAAATTGATATCTAATGTAACGACCTGTTTAGTCGTTTTGAGCAGCAGATTTTATTTCTGAAAAAACAGGCTAGGACGACGGAACCCATGACGGACCGTCATGAGCACGACGGACCGTCGAGGGGTCTCATTTTAAAACACTTAGAAATTCTGAAATTAGATAATGAGAATCGAATCTCTGAACTTCGTAACGGAATGGCAGGACGGACCGTCATAGGCGTGACGGACCGTCACAGACTCTTTGGTGGAAATTGAGTCTCTGAACCTTGCGACGACCTGCAGGACGGACCGTCGCAGGCACGACGGGCCGTCACAGACTGCGTAATCCCAGTCTGGATCGGATTTCCTTATACGTTTTAAGGGGCGTTTTTGACTATTCCTGCTTTAATTATAAAGTTAGTGGGTTAATGTTAATAAGTCTAATTACTTGGGGGTTAAAAGAGGTAACCTTAAGTTAATTAGTGGGTTATTATTGCCATCTTTTATTCTTAATTATATACTAATTAGGGTAAAAGAAAGAGGGTTTGAATAAAGAAAATAGAAAGAACAAAAGAAAGAGAGAGAAAGTCGAACAAGAAAGAGGATCGAACGAGAGGAAAAAACACAAAGCTTGGGAAATCACTTGCTTGATCACGAAATCTTCGGTGGAGGTAGGTTATGGTTTCTCTTACGATATTCGTAGTAAACTATTAATAGCGAAAGATATGTATTGATAATATTGTAAACCCTGCTATGTGCTTAATTGTATGCTTGCATGAACGTAATTATATAATTGTGATTATATAAGCATGATGAAGTTATTGAATCCCAAATCTTGAAAAATCCTAATCTCTTTGTTAATAATGAGGCCTTGGTATAAAAGAAGGCGTGATGAACTAAAATAATGGGATTGATGATGCCTTGGTAAGAAAGAAGGCTTGATGAATTGATAGAAGGAGAATTAGTGGATCGGGTGTCACGAACCGACACGTAGAATTAGGGGATCGGGTGTCACGAACCGACACGTAGAATTAGGGGATCGGGTGTCACGAACCGACACGTAGAATTAGGGAATCGGGTGTCATGAATTGACACGTAGATTTAGGGGATCGGGTGTCACGAACCGACACGTAGATTTAGGGGATCGGGTGTCACAAACCGACACGTAGTATTAGGGGATCGGGTGTCATGAATCGACACGTAGATTTAAGAGATCGGGTGTCACGAACCGACACGTAGATTTAGGGGATCGGAGTGTCACGTACCGACACAAGAGGATTAATGAATATTGAGGGAGCGGAGTGTCACGTACCGACACAAGAGAAATAAAGATAATGAATCTTGAAAGATGTTAATATACTCAATCTAATGAACATGATTTCCAAATGAGTATGGTATTGAGGCTTGAGTCCTCATGTGTGAACTTGACGGTAACTGTTAATGATATAGTACTTGTCAATGCTACATGTTGAGTATCATAGTTGATTTTATGATATTACTTGGTATATATTGATTTCTATTTTGAGTTGGCCGATAATATCTACTCAGTACCCGTGTTTTGTACTGACCCCTACTTTTATGTTTTCTTCTTGTTTAATTGTGGAGTGCAGCAAACGTGCCGTCATCTTCGACTCAACAGTAACTCTAGCCAGTCTTCACTATATCAGATCTTCAGGGTGAGCTAATGCTTCTAGCTTGGACTGGATCTTCCTCTTCATGTCTTGATGCCTTGAAGTTCCGGCATGGACTAGCTTTTATGTATTTTTAGCTTCTTAGAAACTCTTAGATTTAGTAATTTGAAGTAGATGTTCTTGTGATGATGACTTCCAGATTTTGGGGATAATAATAGTTATTGATTTTATTAATGAGTTTAAGTCTTCCGCATTACTTTTGTTGATATTATATTTAAATGTTAAGGTTTAGATTTGGTTGGTTCGCTCACACAGGAGGGTAAGTGTGGGTGCCAGTCGCGGCCCGATTTGGGTCGTGACAAAAAAAAGTAGTGAAATTTTCTTTTTAGAATTAGGAGAGGGTTAGAGGTTTTGATCATGTTTTCAAATTCGTGCATGACAACTTATTTTTGTGGTATCAATTTTCGCAGCGAGGTAACTATAAATTCTCGCGTGATTTAAATAATATTACTTGTATGAAAATTTGATTCCAATAGTATCAAATTTTTCAAATTGCATGTATTATATTATTATTGTTTCGTCATTATTATTATTATTATGCTTTTTATGTACGCTTTGTAACTTATATCTCTTCATGATATTGAATTATTAAATTCAAATAGATTCGTATATCTTTTCGTTTAGTTTTTCAATTTAGAAGATTTTGTTGAATTTATTGTTGATGTTAGATTAAGTTATAAAAATAATTAGTAAATAATTTTAAAAAAATATATATATCTAAATAGGATTGTTAATTAAAAGGAGAAATAGATTTCATCTAGAGATTCATGATAAAAAATAGTGATAATTATATTTTTTTAAAAGTAAAATTTGAGAAATTATATAAAGAGAACAAAAGAAATTTAAAAAATAAAAAAAGAAGAAAGCATTAAAAAAAAAAAAGAGAACAACGAAAGAAATTAAAAAAAAAACATAACAGAAATTTTTTTAAAAACAGAAACAGAAAATTTAAAAAGAAAAAAAAAAGAAAGTGAAAAAATGAAAAATCGAAAAACAAATTAGAAGAGAGAAGTAGAATAAAAAAATTATAAACAAAAGGTAAAAAATAAAATAAAAAAGAATAAAAAAAGAACGTACAAAAAGGGAAAATAACAAAAATTATTAAAAATAAATAAATAAATAAAATAATAAATAAGAAGAGAAAAGACAAATTTGTAAATAAAATAACAATAAATAATACAAAATTAACAGAACGTTAATAAAAAATATATATGAAAAAAAAAGATAACAAAACGTAAAGAAAAAAAAATAACTTTAAAAAATATATACAAAAAATGTAAAATAAATAAATAAATAAATAAATAAAATAATAAATAAATATGAGTGTTTCAAATTTGAATTAATGAACACACACTGAAAATAATAAAACAATTTCGAATAGATATAAAAATAAATAAGACAACTTTTAATAGGTTTAAAATAAATGAGAGAATAAAGTTAAAACAATTTATTATTAAGTTTCAATAATATAATATCCAAAATTAAGTCAAGTCTACCAAAGTTAATAAAGCGACTGTACTAGAACCACGGGACTCGAGGGGGGCCTAACACCTTCCCCTCGGTCAACAAAATTCCTTACCCGGATTTCTAGTTTACAGACCAATAAAAAATATAGAGTCAAATTTCCTTTTGATTAGAGATTTAAATAAGGTGACTTGGAACACCAAAACTCAATTCCAAGTGGCGACTCCAAATAATAATTATTATCCCTTTTCGAAACAAATAAGATCAAAATTTTGAGAGAAAAAAAGGAGTGTGACATCATCCATATTAAAAACATCTTTAATGATATATTGACGTATATTTTATCTTATGGATTCCAATTTTGTCTTCATGTCTTGTAAATCAATTTAATCAGTCTCTCTTAAACGATGAAATGACTTGATACCAATGTCTTAGCTAGAATTTTTCAAGTCAATCTATAGATAATTTGTGCTCATAATTTTGTTGAGGATATAAAAGTTTCATTATCTCTATTGTTGTCACGATCCAAAACGGATCGTGAATGGCACCCACACTTACCTCCCTAGGTGGGCGAACCAACACATCTAAACCCCAACATATACCAATAGTTCAACTATAAATAATATAAATGATGCAGAAGCTCCAAAAGATACTAAGCAACCAATATCAATAAGTTTCTAAAGTTTAATACCTATCATCCCAAAATCTGATAGTCATCACATCAAGGACATCGAATCTCCAATACTAAGTCTAAGAATATCGAATACACCATAATAAAAGAATAAAATGGTATGTGTCTGAAAGTAATAGGACATCATGTCATGACCGAGAGAATCCAACACGAGCTTGAATAGATAGCTCACCCTGGAACTTGATATGCGGAAGGCTGGCTAGAACTGAGGGAAATCAGAAGTCATAGGTACACGCGCTGCATTTCATAAAAGGAAAACAAAGAAGAAAACAAGTAGGACTCAGTACGAGGCAACATGTACTGAGTAAGTATCATCGGTCAACCCAAAATAGTAACTAATATACAAAGAATAATAGTATGAACTCAACTATAGCACTTAACATGTGATAAGCAACAAACAACATGAACAAGTGTCAATAACAATAAAGTAAGAATAAGTCAATGATATCAAGATCACACATGAGGTCTCATGCCTCCAAACCAAACCATTTTGGGAGTTGAGTTCTTTGAGATTGAGTATTTTCCATTAATTCAACATGTTTTTCCTTTAATATTATCGTGTCGGAACGTGACAGTACGATCCAAGAATACCGTGTCGGAATATGACACTCCGATCCAAGAATATCGTGTCGGAACATGAAACTCCGATCCAAAAATATCGTGTCGGAACGTGACACTCCGATCCAAAAATATCGTGTCGGAACGTGACACTCCAATCCAAGAATACAGTGTCGGAACGTGACACTCCAATCCAAGAATACAGTGTCGGAACGTGACACTCCGAGCCAAGAATACCGTGTCGGAACGTGACACTCCGATCCAAAAATACTATTAATTTATCCTTTATTATCACCGTTTCAATTCATTGTTATATTATTTTCATCAAGCCTTCTTTATTCAAGGCATCACTTCGATAGATAGGATTAGAGAATATAAATTCTACGGTCTCAGGATTTCAGACCAATCACAAACCACACAACCAAATCACACAATCACACAGTCAAGTACATAGAGAACTTCACAATATCAATCAAGGCATATCAATCACTATTAAGAGTTTACTATCAAATGGTATAAACCATAACCTACCTCCACCGAAGAATCAAAGTCAAGAAACTAGTCCTTCAATGTCTTTCCTTTCCTTATTGCCTCCGAAATTCTCCTATCTATCAAGTATATATATATATATATATATATATATATATATATAAGGTGTAAGTTCACAAGGCCATAAACACTCCGATTATTCTGTGTCTAGCCTATGCTCATAAACTCACCTAATTCTATAATCAATCTCTTAAAGTTTAAGCCTAATGATAAGTCTTAATTCCTCCAATTACCACGAATTTAATGAAATTTAAACATTATGATACACCAAATATTTAATTACCTATCTCAATATATTCATACGTAATTTATAACCTTAGATAATAATTAATACCAGATTTTTGAAGCATACGGTAATGAGACCAGCGCCGGTCAACATTGAATTGTGCACTCATACGTGCATTGTATGACCAAAGGCCTCAACTTACATGTTACCTCCATATTATATATATAATAATATTATTTTTAATAATAACCATTGGCTCCAGCAATCCTTCTTTCTTTTCCAATATCATTAAATTCCACCACCAACACTTACACCCTTATACCATTCTTATCTAATTATAGAATCAATAGAACCCCTGGTAATTGACAAGTTACCGACAATATTATAAATGGAAAAATAAAATTCCGCCAACACCGTAATCGATCCACACCCCAACAACACTATTTCCTATGATCAACTAATGGATTATGTTTATTAATAATTAATACTTCTGTGTACAAACACTATGAAAGGTTTAAGAATTTTTCGTACCTGAATGGCCCTTTATTTGGTTTCTCTTAGACACCGCAGAAAGATTTGCTAGGTTTATTTTTCCCTATCCTTTCTTTTTTCAGATTATATCTTTTCCAAAATTTTTATAACCCATTATAAAAGTGGTGAAAGTGACCCACTATTAAATATAATATTATTTCTTAACCATTAACTAAATAAATTAGTAAAACTACCCCACTAATTTCATAATTATAATTATGAATAGTCCAAAACCCCCACTTAAATCTATCAGAAAGTATTTTCTAACATAAAAATTTCTAGTGCCCAAACCGACTACACTGGTTGTTACAATTGTCTTTTCTAAAATTAACTCCTGTTATATTTACACGGTCTACATATTAGAGAAATCACTCATAAACAATCTTCGTCATGTCTGGATATTTTGCTGTCATGTGTCACTTGATATCCTTTCCTTTTTCTAAATGATTTGAAAGATATTTAGTTGATTGTTTGAGTGTGATTGATATTGTACCTTAACTAACTTTCAAATGAAAGTTTTCGTTAAGCCACAACTGTAATTCTTTTTTAGTGCATGTGAAATGATCTCTTTTATACTCACATAATGTTTTACATATTTGACCTGTCATTAATTTTGTGACACCTTTTAAATGAGAAACCATTTTTGGATAGGATTTAAAGAAATTCCTATTTTTGCTTATATATAATTTTTTTCTCACTATAATACATCAAAAGTTTTAAATAAAAATACAATGAATAATAATTGATTATTAAGAAACAATGAAAATTATGTATAATTTTACAAAGACTGATTGTATTCTTCTTTTTTTTTTTACAATGAATCATTTTTTTTAAAAAATTATTTAACAATGAATCATACACATATATTTTACTTTATGTATTATAAATTTAATATTTATGTGAAGTCAACAAATATGATACATAAATTAGTAAGATACAATGATTTGATGTATTCGATGTACCTTATGTATAATAACTTTTTATTTGAAATTAATAAATATGATACATAAATTTGTAAGATACAATGATTTTAATTAATCAAAATTAAGTTTTATTAAATCTCAAATCATTTTTTAAATTAGTAAATATTAATTTAACGATTAGAATTATATCTCTATAAATTAATGAAATTTCAGATCCAACCTATATTATTTATAACGGTTTTATTATAGCACAAAACTAAATATGTAAGGATTTGTCTGTAGAGTCAACTTGTAATTGGATTTGATGTGGTTTGATGTAATTACACTATTTGAGATATTTGGTTGATTATGTAATTACTTGGTCAACAGATAATTTTGTAATTGACCGTCAAATTACACTCTCCAGTTCTCAACCATTAATGTGAATTGTTCATAATTACATGATTTAATTGTAAGCGAATTACTTTTTATATATTTTGTTTGTTGTCACGACCCAAATCGGGCCGCGACTGGCACCCACACTTACCCTCCAATGTGAGCGAACCAACCAATCTAAACCTTAACGTTTCAATATAATATCAATAGAAAGTAATGCAGAAGACTTAAACTCATTAATAAAAACCAATTCAATAACTTCTAAAAACTCAACGACTATTATTATCCCCAAAATCTGGAAGTCATCATCACAAGAACATCTACTTCAAATTACTAAATCTAAGAGTATCTCAGAAGCTAAAATACATAAACAGCTAGTCCATGCCGGAACTTCAAGGCATCAATGCATGAAGAGGAGGATCCAGTCCAAGCTAGAAGCATTAGCTCACCCTGATATCGAGAGTAATGAAGACTGGCTAGAGTTGCGGTTGAGTTGAAGACGACGGTACGTTTGTTGCACTCCACAATTAACAAAGAAAACAAATACAAGTAGGGGTCAGTACAAACATAAGTGCTGAGTAGGTATCATCGGCCAAATCAAAATAGAAAACAGTATATATCAGGTAACATCATAAAATCAACTAATATCCTTAGCATGCAGCATTTACAATTACCATAACCCTTGGGTACAACACCAAGCACATCAATGAGGACTCACGCCTCCTCATCATATTCATTTGGGAATTAGGTTCATTAGATTGAGTATATTAACATCTTTCAAGATTCATTATCATTTATTCCTCTCGTGTCGGTACGTGACACTCCGCTCCTCATATACTATCCTGATTTCGGAACGTGACACTCCGATCCTCATTCTATCCTGGTGTCGGAACGTGACACCCGATCCATATTCTATCCTGGTACCGGAACGTGGCACCCGATCCATATACTATCCTGGTGTCAGAACGTGACACTCCGATCCTCATTCTATCCTGGTGTCGGAATGTGACACCCGATCCATATTCTATCCTAGTACCGGAACGTGGCACCCGATCCATATACTATCCTGGTGTCGGAACGTGACACTCCGATCCTCATATACTGTCCTGGTACCGGAACATGGCACCCGATCCCCTAATCTCACTACTTTCGTTCATCAAGCCTTCTTTTACACTAAGGCATCATCATTAACAAAGTAGATTAGGGTTTCTCATGATTTAGGATTCAATAGCTTCATCATGCTTATTTTATCACAATTACATAATCACATTCATGCAAACATACAATTAAGCATATAGAAGGGTTTACAATACTACCCATACATATCATTCGCTATTAAGAGTTTTACTACGAATAGTATAAAAACCATAACCTACCTCCACCGAAGATTAGAAATCAAGCAAGCAAGTTCCCAAAGCTTTGTTCTTCTTCTCGTTTCTCCTCTTTCTCGTTCGATTCTCCCTCTCTTTCTGTTCTTTTCTTTTTCTTATTCAAGCCCTCTTTCTTTTACCCTAATTAACATATAATTAAGTATAAAAGATGATGAATTAACCCATTAATTAATTTAAGGTTATCTCCTTTAACCCTCAAGAAATTGGATTATTAACATTAACCCACTAAATTTATAATTATAGTTGGAATAGTCCAAAACGCCCCTTAAAATATTTAAAGAAATCCGACCCCGCCTGGGGTTACGTAGCCTGTGACGGGCCGTCGTGCCTGCGACGGTCCGTCCTGCTGCTCCGTCACAGAGTTCAGAGACTCCATTCCATTAAAGGGTCTGTGACGGCTCGTCGTGCCCACGACGGTCCATCCTGCCATTCCATTACGAAGTTCAGAGAGTCGATTTCAGTACCCAATTTTCCGAATTCTAAGTATTTTGGAACGAGACACCCTCGATGGTCCGTCGTGCCCATGACGGTCCGTCGTGAGTTCTGTCGTCTCAGCCAATTTTTCCAGAAATAAAATCTGCTGCTCAAAACGACTAAACAGGTCGTTACAATAGATACCAATTTACCCATCGTTCGTCCCTAAACGATCGTAAGAAGAAAAAAAAGGGCGAAAAGAAGTACCTGAATCTGTAAACAGGTATGGGTATCTTTCTTGCATGTCCGCCTCTTTCTCCCAAGTGGCTTCTTCAACGGGTCAATTCTTCCATTGAACTTTGATGGATGCAATCTCCCTTGACCTCAACTTGCGAACTTCTCTATCTAAAATAGCCACAGGCTCCTCCTCATAAGACAAATTTTCATCAAGCAGCACTGAATCCCAACGAATGATGTAGTTTCCATCCCCATGGTATCTTTTTAACATAGACACATGAAATACCGGATGTACTCCGGAAAGCCCTGGAGGCAAGGCTAATTCATAAGCCACCTCCCCTACCCGCTTAAGTACTTCAAATGGTCCAATATACCTTGGGATTAGCTTACCTCTTTTACCAAACCGCATCACCCCTTTCATGGGCGAAACCTTCAGCAAGACTTGCTCACCCTCCATAAACTCCAAGTCTCTAACCTTTCGATCTGCATATTCCTTTTGCCTACTTTGCGCCGCCAAAAGCTTTTCTTGAATAGATTTCACTTTCTCCGATGAAGCCCTCAAAAGGTCAGTACCCCAAGGTCTAACCTCAAATGCCTCAAACCAACCAATGGGAGACCTACATCTCCTCCCATACAATGCTTCGAATGGAGCCATATCAATACTTGAGTGATAGCTATTATTGTATGAAAACTCCGCTAAGGGTAAGAAGTTATCCCAATGGCCTCCAAATTCTATCACACATGCACGAAGCATATCCTCCAACACTTGAATTGTTCGCTCAGACTGACCATCGGTCTGAGGGTGAAATGCAGTACTAAGGTCCAACCTAGTACCTAATTCAGCATGCAATGTTCTCAAAAACTTAGAAGTAAATAGCGTACCTCTATCTGATATGATGGAGAGTGGAACTCCATGCAATCGAACAGTTTTTGAGATGTAAATTTTGGCTAACTTCTCTGCATTATAAGTCACCTTGACCGGAATGAAATGAGCAGACTTAGTTAATCTGTCCACAATTACCTAAATAGAGTCAAACTTCCCCAATGTCTTTGGAAGACCAACCACGAAGTCCATTGCAATTCTCTCCCACTTCCATTCCGGAATGGGCATTCTCTGAAGTGTTCCTCCAGGCCTCTGGTGTTCATACTTTACTTGCTGACAATTCGGACATTTGGCAACAAACTCCACAATGTCATGCTTCATTATACTCCACCAAAAATGTTGCTTTAGGTCACGGTACATCTTGGTTGCACCAGGATGTATAGAATATCCGGAACTATGAGCCTCTGTAAGAATAGTGTGGATCAAATCATCAACACGGGGCACACATACCCTTGCCTTAATTCTCAAAACACCTTCCTCATCCACTATTGCTTCTTTAGCCTCTCCTCGCAACACCATATCCCGAATTCGACTTAGTTTCTCATCATCAAACTGTTTTTCCTTGATCTTGTCAAGAAAAGAAGATTTCGCCTCCACACAAGCCAATAATCCTCCCTTCTCGTTTACTTCTAACCTCATAAAGTCGTTGGCCAGAGCCTGAACCTCTCTAGCCAATGTACGTCTAGAAACCTGCAAGTGAGCTAGACTTCCCATGCTCCCTGCCTTTCTACTTAAGGCATCTGCCACAACATTAGTCTTTCCCGGATGATACAAGATGGTAACATCACAATCCTTCAGTAGTTCCATCCACCTCCTTTGTCTCAAATTCAAATCCCTCTGAGTAAAGACATACTGTAGGCTACGATGATCTGTGTAGACCTCACACTTAGCTCCATATAAATAGTGTCTCCATTGCTTTAATGCAAACACTACCGCAGCCAACTCCAAATCATGGGTCGGATAATTACGTTCGTGCATCTTTAATTGCCTCAAAGCATAAGCAATTACATTCTTCTCTTGCATTAGTACTGCACTCAAACCCGAATAGGATGCATCAGAATAGACAATGAAATTCTTACCTTCCACTGGCAAGGTAAGGATTGGTGCGGTAGTCAACAAAGTCTTGAGCTTCTGAAAGCTTTCTTCACATTCATCCGACCATACAAAAGGAACATTCTGCTTAGTCAGGTTCGTCAATTGGGAAGCAATGGAAGAGAATCCCTTGACAAATCGATGGTAATAGCTAGAAAAACCAACAAAGCTCCTTATTTCTGACACATTAGTAGGTCTTACCCAATTCTTCACTGTCTCAATCTTAGAAGGATCCACCATCACTCCATCCTTAGAAACCACATGCCCCAAGAAGGACACTGCATTTAGCCAAAACTCACACTTGGAGAATTTGGCATAAAGCTTTTTCTCCCTCAACATTTCCAATACAATTCTCAAGTGCTCCTCATGTTCCTTCTTGCTCTTTGAGTATACCAGTATGTCATCAATGAATACAATGACAAAGAGATCCAGATATGGCTTGAAAATCCCGTTCATCAAGCTCATAAAAGCAGCTGGGGCATTCGTAAGCCCAAAAGACATTACTAAGAACTCATAATGCCCATACCTGGTTCGTAAAGCAGTCTTGGGCACATCTGCTGCCCGTATTTTCAATTGATGATAACCAGATCTCAAGTCGATTTTTGAGAAGGTACAAGCACCTTGTAACTGATCGAACAAATCATCAATGCGAGGAAGAGGATACTTGTTCTTAACCGTTACCTTATTTAGTTGTCTGTAGTCTATGCACATTCGGAAGCTTCCATCCTTCTTCTTCACAAACAAAACAGGAGAACCCCAAGGAGATGTACTTGGTCTAATGAATCCTTTGCTCAACAACTCTTGAAGTTGGGCCTTTAACTCTCTTAACTCCGGGGGAGCCATTCTATAAGGGGGTATAGAAATGGGGCGAGTACCCGGTTCAAGATCAATGCAGAAGTCAATATCCCTATCCGGTGGCATACTAGGAAGGTCTGCAGGAAACACATCTAAAAACTCGCGAACTATCGAAACCGACTCAATTGGAGGTACTTGGATAGTATCATCCCTGAGATGTGCCAAGAATGCTAAACAACCCTTACTAACCATTTTCTTAGCACGAAGAAAAGAGATGATATGAACCGGATTGGAAGTGTAGTCGCCCTCCCACACTAACGGATCTGTCCCAGGCATGGCTAACGGCACTGTTTTAGCATTACAATCCAAGATCGCAAAATTCGGAGAAAGCCAAGTCATACCCAGAATTACATCAAAATCAACCATTTCTAAGATAACCAAGTCTACATAAGTATTGTTTCCCACAAAATTCACCAAACAAGACCTATATATCCTTTCAACTATTACAGCCTCACCCACCGGAGTAGACACATGAATAGGTATGTCAAGCAATTCACAATGTAAATTAAGACCATTAGCAAATGACGAAGATACATATGAAAATGTGGAGCCAGGGTCAAATAATACAGAAGCCATGCAATCACAAACCAAAAGATTACCTGTGATGACAGCATCAAATGTCTCCGCTTCAGATCTCCCAGGGAAGGCATAACAATGGGCCCTATCACCTGTCTGCCCGTTGCCTCTACCAGGTTGCGCTGCAGTAGTTCCTATTTGTCCGTCACCTCGGCCATTTTGGTGACCACCATTACTTCGGCCACCACGCCCTCCAGAATGACGGCCTCTTCCATGACCACCTCTACCTCTAACTATGGGAGGTTTGTAATTCTGTTTTGGACAATACCTCTTGATGTGTCCAGTCTCCCCACATCCATAACACTCTCTGGATTCAAGCAAAGGTCTCATAGAGAAGTGTTGACCAGTCTGTGGTGGACCCCCAACTACAGTCTGTAGTGAAGACTAAATTGGTCGGACTGAGTAACCTCCTGAACCCTGTCCCCTAGAGTAAGAACCATTAAACTCACCTCCCTTACGAAACCTTTTTGATGTCGATGCCATGGTGAAGTCATCTGGCTTCACTCCCTCTACCTCTATCACGAAGTCTACCACTTCTTGAAAGGATTTCGTTGTAGCCGCTACCTGTAAGGCTGAAATTCGCAACTCTGATCTCAACCCCTTCACAAAGCGGCAAATCCGCTCTTACGGACTAAAACATAGTTGGGTGGCATACCTGGATACTGCGCAAAACTTAGCCTCGTATGCAGTAACCGACATCCTACCTTGCTCTAGGCTTAGAAACTCATCTCTCCTCCTATCCCTCAAAGTACGGGGTATATACTTCTCCATAAACAAGCTAGATAATGATGCCCAAGTCATAGGTGGTGCCTCTGTTGGTTGACACTCAACATGTGACCGCCACCACATTTTGGCTTTTCCTTGAAACTGATAAGTCACAAACTCAACACAAAACCGTTCTACTATACCCATCTTGTGTAGTAGCTCATGACAGTCAACTAGAAAATCGTAGGCATCCTCAGATTCAGCACCCTTGAAGACTGGAGGTTTCAATTTCAAGAACTTACTGAATAGTTCATGCTGATTATTTGTCATTATAGGCCCTGTAGTCAGACGAGGAAACATGCCTATTTCCAATGAGGCATCCATGCGGGGAGCCACAGTAGATGCATGTTGTACCTCCGGAACCTGAGGTGCTGGTGCAGAAAACACTGGAGGTGTTTGACCTTGATCAGATAACCCACTAAGATAAGCAAAACCTGATTTATCATCTCTGGGGTAGGTTGGGGTGGTAGTTCCTCTTCTGCACTTGCTCAGTTTCCCCTTCCTCACCCTCTCTTACTACTTCTTCAGTCGGTGGAGGAGTCACCGCCATAGTATCAGATGGGCTAGGTGCTCATCCTCTTCCTCTAGAAGACGTCCTCCCACGACCTCTACCACGACCTCTTGTCACTACTCTTCCTCGAGCTACAGCCCCAGTGGCTGACTCAGAGGCTTCTTGTCTTGCCGATGTTGGCGCAGTCGTTGCTCTAGTTCTAACCATCTGCGAAATAGAGTGAAGATGGTCAGATACCAATTTGTATCATCTAGATACCAATTGGATCCAGGTAATAGCACGAAAGAAAGAATGGAAGTTTTCCTAAAGTCTTATAGCCTCTCAAAGAAAAGTAAAGGCGTCCCCCTACCGTTCCTTAAGACTCTACTAGACTCGTTCTTGTGTGATGAGACCAACGAACCTAATGCTCTGATACCAAGTTTGTCACGATCTAAATCGGGCTGCGACTGGCACCCACACTTACCCTCCTATATGAGAGAACCAACCAATCTAAACCATAACGTTTCAATATAATATCAACAAAAAGTAATGCGGAAGACTTAAACTAATTAATAAAAACCAATTCAATAACTTCTAAAAACTCAAAGACTATTATTATCCCCAAAATCTGGAAGTCATCATCACAAGAACATCTACTTCAAATTACTAAATCTAAGAGTATCTAAGAAGCTAAAATACATAAACGGCTAGTCCATGTCGGAACTTCAAGGCATCAAGACATGAAGAGGAGGATCCAGTCCAAGCTAGAAGCATTAGCTCACCCTGATATCCGAAGTAATGAATACTGGCTAGAGTTGCGGTTGAGTTGAAGACGACGGTACGTTTGCTGCACTCCACAATTAACAAAGAAAACAAATACAAGTAGGGGTCAGTACAAACACAAGTACTGAGTAGGTATCATCGGCCAACTCAAAATAGAAAACAGTATATATCAAGTAACATCATAAAATCAACTAATATCCTTAGCATGCAGCATTTACAATTACCATAACCCTTGGTTACAACACCAAGCACATCAATGAGGACTCACGCCTCCTCATCATACTCATTTGGGAATTAGGTTCATTAGATTGAGTATATTAACATCTTTCAAGATTCAGTATCATTTATTCCTCTCGTGTCGGTACATGACACTCCGCTCCTCATATACTATCCTGATGTCGGAATGTGACACACTGATCCTCATTCTATCCTGGTGTCGGAACGTGACACCCGATCCATATTCTATCCTTGTACCGGAACGTGGCACCCGATCCATATACTATCCTGGTGTCGGAACGTGACACTCTGATCCTCATTCTATCCTGGTGTCTGAACGTGACACTCGATCCATATTCTATCCTGGTACCGGAACGTGGCACCCGATCCATATACTATCCTGGTGTCGGAACGTGACACTCCGATCCTCAAATACTATCCTGGTACCGGAACGTGGCGCCCGATTCATATACTATCCTGGTGTCGGAACGTGACACTCCGATCCTCATATACTATCCTGGTACCGGAACGTGGCACCTGATCCCATAATCTCACTACTTTCGTTCATCAAGCCTTCTTTTACACTAAGGCATCATCATTAACAAAGTAGATTAGGGTTTCTCAAGATTTAGGATTCAATAGCTTCATCATGCTTATTTTATCACAATTACATAATCACATTAATGCAAACATTCAATTAAGCATATAGAAGGGTTTACAATACTACTTATACATATCATTCGCTATTAAGAGTTTTACTAAGAATAGTATAAAAACCATAACCTACCTCCACCGAAGATTAGAAATCAAGCAAGCAAGTTTATCATTATAGTTGGAATAGTCCAAAACGCCCCTTAAAATATTTAAAGAAATCCGACCCTGCCTGGAATTATGCAGCCTGTGACAGGCCGTCGTGCCTGCGACGGTCCGTCCTGCTGCTCCGTCACAGAGTTCAGAGACTCCATTCCATTAAAGGGTCTGTGACGGCTCGTCGTGCCCACGACGGTCCGTCCTGCCATTCCGTTACGAAGTTCAGAGAGTCGATTTCAGTACCCAATTTTCAGAATTCTAAGTATTTTGGAACGAGACAACCTCGACGGTCCGTCGTGCCCATGACGGTCCGTCGTGGGTTCCGTCGTCTCAGCCAGTTTTTCTAGAAATAAAATCTGCTGCTTAAAACGACTAAACAGGTCGTTACATTTGTTGATTGTAAATTAATTTCTTATGTCTATTACTTTGAATTTATTCTTTTTATTTTTATTACCCTATTTTTTAAATATGACTTATATATCATTTCTTTTCGATTCTCAAGCTTCACTTCATATGATTTCATGCATTTTTTCATATTCTCTATTTTTATGTCATTTTTTTCATTAGAATAATTTTGTTAGTATTCTAATTTTTAAATTAAAGTAGAATTCATTGTTGAACAAGATTATCAACTTATGTTATATTGAAATTTTTCATAAGAGTATTATCAATTATGTTAAACTTTCTTTTTTTTCTTTAGAATTTATGTTGTATTTTTAGTTTCATTTGTTTTTATAGTATTGACTTGAGACTAAACATTGCAAGTCATTTATTTTTGAAAAAATTGTGGAGAATGGTGAACTAAGGAAGGTAATTAAATAAAATAACCCCCCTTTCAGTTATTCCCTTTAAAGGGAAAAATATCCGTCAGCTCCCTATATCAGGTCCCATCGAATTGTACAAAAATTTTACCCAAGAAAAACAAAACCCTCTTTTTTCTATTTTCGCTTCATATTCTACAATTTCTTCTTCTTTCCTTCAATTTCTCCATAATATTCCCCACAATTTCAATTTCAAATTTTCAACTTCTTGAGCACGCAATGGATGTTCAATCTCCATCAAAGAAATTCACAAGAGGTATACTATTCCATGTGAAAATAATGTTGAACACCCCATCTTTTTTCTTGGGTCTAACTCAGGATTTTGGGAAGATTTCAGGTTCATTGTCTAAATCTAATGCCATGCAATAGATCAGATCCAAACCCAATAATGATCCAAGTAGATTTGTCGATAGAGGTGTGAAAATCATGTTGATGTTGTTGCTGAGTCAAGTAAGAAAAGAAAACATAAAACTGATGTTTATATCGTTCATAATGATAAAAATGAAGCTGTTGGTTCTAGGTCAATCGAGCATCATAAGGTATCTGTATAATCATTGTCCATGTATATGTTTAGATTTCATATTATATGTTTTGTCTTTGTTTTGATTCATGTCTTATACAATTGTAATTGTATAAATGTATAATCTATCTTAGTATATGTTCTTGTGTTTCTGTTGATTCATGCCTTATACAATTGTGTTTTTATAAATGTACAATAAGTTCGTGTGTCTGTTTCTGTGCTTGTATAAATATGTGATATATCTTACTATCTGCTTTCTATTCATATCTTATACTTCCTAATTTACTGCCTCATTATACAATTGTTTGTGTAAGTGTATAATTTATCTTAGTATCTCATTTTGTGCTTATACAATTATGGTTGTATAAATGTAAAATTTATCTTACCATTTATTTTTATTTTTGTGTTGATTCATCCTTTATTATGTCTCCTTATACAATTTCAGGTTGTATAAATGTATAATATATCTTAGTAATTGTTTTCATGCCTGTTTTCTAGTATATGTTTTAGTATCTATATATGTGTCTTAATTTTAATATCTTTTTTAGTAAAATTGTATATGTATTTTTTCATGTTGTTAAGCTTTTAGGCCAAAGAGAACCAACACGAATACCACACATGCAGTGTTACACAAATATAGAAGTATTGAATATTTTAGCTTCAAAGCGTACTGATTCACATTACAGACAGTTATGTGAAAATACATGTTTTGCTCAACTATCTAGCATTCGTAGGTGTCACGTTCAGGAACAACTTATTAGATGCATATTTTTGAGAGAAATTGAAGATAGCTCAAAATATTGAATCATGATACATGTCAATGGCGCTACTTTGTGTTTCACCATTTGCGACTTTACTTTAATAACTGGGTTAAAATATTTAGATAATGAGAAGGATTTTATCTTTAATACTGAAGAACCTAATAGGATTGTTCATCGTTATTTTGAAGTCGGAAAACCCGTCACCAAGAGTCAATTGATTGATAAGTTTGATAAAAAAGTGTGGGTGGATAATGATGATGATACTGTTAAGTTTGTAGTATTGTTCTACATTCATTCATTCATTTTTTCTGAAGAACCAACTGGTACTGTAATTGATAGAAAAGATTTTGATTTAGTTGAATCAGGCAGATACATTGACTACCCTTGGGGTAAAAAGGCTTTTGACATAATGATTCTACATTTGCACACTAAGATCAAACATGATGGAAAATATTTTAGGTTATATGATTTCCCACTTGCTTTGCAAGTGTGGTTTTATGAATGTTGTTTGAATTTTGATGATGAAATTGCTGTTAAAGTATCTGATCACATCCATAGAATACTCAACTAGAAGACAAAAAGATTTTCCTCGTCTAAGCTATTTTGCTAAGGACATATTCAGAGACTACAACAATCCAGTACACACTACACAAATATATGTATAATTTTATGATTTGTTTATACAATTACATATTTATACAAGTATATGTAATTATAATAATATATATAACTGTATAAATATGTACCTATATAAATATTGTATTAGTTAATGTCATTAAAAATATATGTATAAATGTGCTCCTTATATTATTAGTTACCTAAGTATTTGAAAATGTATAAATGTAAATATAATATCAGAATTGTATAAACATAGCCCCATTGTTTATATAAGCTTGTGAACTATATAATTAAACAATTAAGTGTTTGGGTTGTATATACATAGACTTAATTGTATAAATAAGCTTATGAACTGTATAATTATGTATATATAAACATGTCTATATTTTGCAGCTTATTTTTCAGAATCTGACTCCAACTAAAATGGAACTCAAGATTCTTGAATTACCTCCCGAGTATGTTCAAACAGAGCAATCGCCAACAGAAACAACAGATTCAAATGATGATTTTCAGGATCCTCCATATCCAATAAATAATTGTGGAAAAGAAAAGGTTGATACTTGTTCGTCTCATCATAAGAAGAAATCGAGGCAGACAATCAGTCATATTTAGAACAAGTCACCACCCCGAGTCATTTCTAAGCAACGCTGTTTAAGAATGTCTCCTCGAAGTGTCAATGTTGCAAAAATACCTAAGGCACCACTTCCGAAGAAGCAGGCCAAAAAACCTGCTAAGGTTCCAGCAAGTACAGACATTAAGAAAAATGTTGAGATTAAATAAAGTGTTGCTTCTGAAATTCCATCCACCAAGCAAGTCACACGATATCAGTATATCGCGTGATGAGTTTGATCGATTCAAAATGTTGGTACTTATTTATTTAAATATTTTTTTATTAAAATTATTTATAGCGTTAGTGTTACTTATGCATGTCAATTTTAGACAGAGAAATAATTTACTAATTTAAGGAACTTCATCGAAATCAACTTCAAAGTTGTGTTAGATTCTATCAAAACCAAGAATGCGGAAGATAAGGTTTGTTAATATTGATCAATACATGTATTTTATACATAATTATTATATATATACAATTATTTTTTTCTTTCAGGGTGGTGGTGTAAAAGTAACACATAAAGTGCCAGAAGTTGATGTCGTTCAGTCCAAAGAACCTTCTCTTAATTGAACTGTCAATCTGTTTTGAATAATCTAAATGATCAAGAGGTATTATACTTATTTATCTTCTGCATCATTTAAATTTTTATGGAGTTTTGTATATAATGTACATTTTCTTAATAATCTTGCAGAACTTTTTTCAAGTAACCGTCACATCATCTAGTCCAGAAGTTATTATTCAGCAGTTACACTCACAGTCTCCAGTTGGTCAATCAGAATTTAGCCCTTTAAGTCATCAATTTAGCACTCCCGAGCCAGAAATAATTTTTTGTTATGAACAACATTATCAATTGTATAAATACATGTAAACTAAACAATATACAATTTAGTACACATCCAACTATGTATAATATTTTATTGTATAATGTAATAACAATATTCAACTTGCAACAAACTATAAAATAATGTATAAATAATTAATAGGCAAAGTTAAATTTGTGACAGGTTCACAATAGTTCTGCAGTTCCAATCAACTTGGATGTACAAAAAAATATATTTCTGAGCTTCAAAATAATTTTGAGGTTTGAATTATTCACTAGCAATTTTTATATTTTTATAATATATAATTATATGTTTATATTACTAATATTATATATTTAGAAGGAAATAAGTGAAGATATTCCAGTAGAAGTGGTCAAAGAGGGATCCCAGTTCATGAATGATCAAGCAGAATTCAACAATCCTTCGTTTGTATCTTATTGTCTTCGTAAATTAAATGGGTTTAGTTGTATATAATATGATCATTTGTATATTTTTTTCATATATTTTGTTTATTGTTTTATAACAATATGAATTGGTTGATTGGTTAAAGAGAGTGCTTTGAAAAGACTGTTCCGCAGAGAGTGTGGCTAAACACTTCTTCACCTTTCGGCGTTCAAAGGAATGGTTATTGAATGTTATATATGATCAAATTGAAAAGATGGATCAAGAAGAATTTATAGATACAAACAAACAAGGATCATTCAATGCCGATGAATTAGTTGTTGAAAAAGATTTCGTCTTTCCAAAACCTCTTCAGATTGTAGAGGATGATCAACAAAATACTAATACAGAAAGAAGAATTGTGTTACATCCTTTGTTAACTGTGGACGAGCACACACCATTACCTATTCATAGGTAAAGGTATCCAGGCCCATTCAACACATCAACTTATGTGACATTATTCAATTCAGAGTCCGGTATAACAAATTATACAGTTTACATAGTAATACAGTTATAACAATAAGTGTTTTACACACCTCAAAAATGATTTATGTCTTTATACATTTCAGGTAGTTCATCAAGGTTCCATTACACGTTCGAATTGAAACATCCATGTTTTGTAATATCGGATGTGGATCGTACAACTTTCTATCTGCATTTCTGGATATGGTTAAACGAAGGGTTGCTTGTCAGGCATAACACAAAGTAAATCATTTAGTAATTTATAAATATATTGATTTAATCATGTATGTATATATTTGTATAAAATTTTCTTTTTATTGTGATTTTGGTAGGATTGACAAAGAAGAGCGATACAAAAAGAACAAGTGTCGCTTACAAATGTGGTTTTATTTCGAAATTGTAACTGTCCAAAATAAGAACTGGTTCTATGGGCTTGCATACAAAGATCAATTGCTTGATGAATCAGTAAGCTTTATACATTTATGTTTTTTATACAATTTGCAGTTTAAGTAGAAATGCACTTTTATACAATTTATGGCTACATGTTTTTACAGCACATAGGTGTCATTTTGTATTACATACGCAAAAGAGCCAAGTAATTCGACTCCGACATCAATGCATTCAACTTTATCACTGTGGATTGCAATTTAAATAAACTGATTACCAATGTGTGAGATGCTTATTACAATTTTGATAGTACGGTCTACAAGGATAGTACAGAGGAGTCGATTATTGAGTACATTAATGGATACAAAATTCATGTTGCTGCACCTTGGCATACCGTTGATAACATCCTCATCCCTGTTAACATCGAGCAAATATTTCACTGGGTTTTGATTGTTGTGTTCTATAATGATTGATGTATACATGTCTATGATTCTCCTAGGGGTGGTGCAATACACGATTCGTCAGTTTTAAATCAGATCAAGACATATGCACAACTCATTCTCATGTATCTATGTAAGTCTGATTTTTACGTGAAGAAATTCATTGACATATCTTCACATCAAAAATACAAGCCCCACTCTGAAGTTGACTCTTTTGAAATAATATATGTGAATGATATAACACAACAAGATGAAGGAAGCCTGTAAGTCTTATCATTACTCTTAATAAAATTTTTATTTTTAATTTATACTGATCAAACAAACTGATGTGTATAATTTTCAGCGATTGTGGACTATATATTGCTACTTGTGTAGACCATATCAGTAATGTGAATGTGGTCCAAAAATTTGATTTGGAGTTCACCCGTATTCAATATGCGTCTTTATTGTGAAACTATGGAATGCAAAAGATCCAAACAGATGCCACTAGTGATAGTGAGGCACCAGAAAGGTCAATCAGGATCCATAGGGATGTGGATAGCAGTTGAATGATCTCAATTGATTAGAACAATAGTACTAAATTTCTATTTTTTTGAATATGCAAAAGACAGAACAATATTTAATGTTGTGAGCTTCAAGATTTTTGTATTGTAATATACTCGTTTGTCAATTAAGTCTTTTACTTCGTTATTTTTATTAACACTTTAATACTTATACAAACTATATTATACGATGTATACTTATACATTAACTGTATAAACCTATGTGTATATTTTAATTTTTATATTTTTTGTACACAAAATGAGGAATACATAATTTTCAACAAAACATAAATATTTGTTCATGAAATTCAAATATACAAACAATCTTATACTATTGTTCATAAAGTTTAAATATACAAATAATCTTATACAATTTATATTTATAAACTAATAGTATATATCTAGGATTACATTTATGTTGGATATATACATAAAAATTTCTAGTGTCACACCCAAAGAATATACCCCAAATGAGATCGATATAGTTAACCTCTCAGAGGTCGCAAACAAGCCTATTCATAGCGTTGATCAAAATCATACAGTTAAATTTAGCAAAAAAATTAAAACTTTTAACATACTATTGAAGTATACTTTGACTTCATACTTAACAATCATAAGCCATACGATATTTTAAGGAATTGTTTCATATATATATAAAACCATGTAAGAGTTCAAATTTGGGCTTGTCCAATAAATAGTCAATATGACATATAAACCTTAATACAAAAGAATCCAAAGAAAACATGATAGAAATAAATAATCCTAATATCTACTAAAGTCTTCATAAGCTGGAAAATAAATGATAGTGTCCCGAACGTTAGGATCTACCAAGACTTGGAGAAAGAGTTCCAAGCTTCTTAAAATCGGCCTCCTTAGACTTCATGGCCGGAACCTACTATTGTAGTAATATTACGTAATGGGGTTAGTTGGCCACATGTACTAAGTATGGGTATATGCACATAACACATAAGGACATGCATGAAAAAGGATCATTTATCGTTTCATTAGAAACCATGCTATGTCATGTGAAAGTATTTAATGCACATACCATATAACGTTTACAAACAAAGGATACCATCAACTTACAACATGATCATAATCAAAGACATATTTTCATAGAGTCATGTTAACATATTCAATAAATCATATAAACATAACATACAAAACACTTACCAATGATATCATCCCTAACCTACAAGTGCAATGGTCATGTGAAGCCCCATAACCCCACACAACCAAGTAAATCGGATAGGAGACCATAAGTAAAGCTTTGCTTCATGTAAATTGTAACATAAGTAGTCATCACTTCATATGACAATATAACCCAATAAGGTATTCATCATAATGACCAACACTCATGTAAGAGTAACTTCATGTATCATAAACATATATCTTTCATGTCCTCATATTACATAAGAACAATCTCCTAGGACTTCCCTTAGAGTTAACTTGTGCAATGTATAATTAAATGCCCATATCCCTACCTATACTAAGTAGATTCCTCAAGTAACCCTATTCAATGTTCATTTACTTGCCTTTCAGTTTACATGAGGGAACATTTGCCTTAACCGACATAGACCATGTAGCTAAACATGGAATCCGGTGTCTTTCCCACACCGAAAAGAGGTGATCTACCGGCCAAAGTAGAACCTGCATGACATAGCTTTCTAGGTGGATCCACTAGCTAGTATCCTATGGTGACAACATAGTTAAAGAACTAGGAGATGTATTAGAGTCCCATAGTTCCACATTACATGGAAGCCTTAATCTCATAAGAATCATTGTGAACCTACCTTCCACTAGGGAAGGGACACTTCTCATATCTAGTCCATCGGTGCTTAGCTTATGTCCCTTTTGTTGAGATAACCTTTAAATTTTCATTAACCATAAAGTTATGATAGGTCATAAAAGGTTAATCCCTATATAAACATGATAATGATCTATTTTAGGATTATATGAGAATTTCCTTTCATCGCAACCCTTCATATGTGAGATTAACATAACATAGACATCGTGTGTAAAGCATACAAGAGAATATCATAGCTTGCCTTTTTGTAGTCTTATCATGATCTCACATTTAACATGTTCATAACCAAGCATATACACATAAAAACATCATACATACTTTCATAACATAACATCGTGATTCATAGCCTAACATAAACATTGTAGAGTAATCACAACTTTAGAAGACTTACCTCTTGCTTTCAAGAACCTTATTCATCTTACACTATTCATAATCATTCTTAAAGAAATACTCAATAACATAATCAAGAACAACTCATCAAATCATTTACAAGATTAATGCATAGCGTAGGAGAAGGGAAATGGGTCATAAAAGGTTCACTCAAACCTTTAATTCCAACCCTAACATTTACACATTATCAAATACTCTAAACATCCCATCCGAATCCATCACTTAATGAAGGATCATGTATAACACGACATTCAAACATTATCAATCAAATAATCAAAAATTTGTGTGTAATTAGCCTTAGAAAACATTTACTTTTCGTTAAAAATCATAAATCTAAGGTTAGGAAGAAAATCCATTTTGTAGAGTAAAAAACCTAGTATTTAAAGTTCTTGAAAACTTATCTTGAAAGCAACTCTTTGAGAAGGAATCTCAAGAGTGAAAAACCCATACCTTATAGATTAATAATCCTCTAAAATCTTAGTGGAAACTTCGAAACCTTCGTCTTCTTCCTTAAGCTTTTCTTGTTCTTCAATGGAGTTTGGAAAAGAGAGCCTTCTTGAGAGATTGAGAGATTTTTTGTTTGATCTGATTTGGGACATGTAAAAGTGGTCTGAAATTGACCTAATATACATATATATTCTTCCCATGAATTACCCAAAAGACCCTCCATTTAAATTACCAAAACGCCACTCCTAAATTGACTATAAATAGGAGAGCATTTGACTTAGCCAAATCTGAAAATTTGTCAAGGGTTTCAGCTTTGACAAGGATTTTAAATTAATTAATTAAGTTGATAATTTCTTTAATTAAGTGACCCAAGGTAATTACTAAAGTAACTCTAAGTCACTAGGACCATAACCAACCTCTTTGGACCATCCTAGGTTAGGTACTAGGATGTTTCTTTAGTTAGTTACCCGGCTAGTGTCACCCGATTAGGTTTTAGAATTCGGGTACACTAGTTAGTTTATTTTAGTTAATCCTAGGTTAGTTAGTTAGATCCTAGGACTTTTTAGGAATCTAGGACCCATGTGGCTTTACCTGCACGCGCGCCTGCCCCCTAACCGCCCTAACCGAATTCGGTTGGGCCTTGGTCGCTTGGTCTCTTGCACATGTGTTGCACATATGCTTGCACATGTTTTGCTGCACATTTCTTGTCCAAGGACCGTCATTATGTCCTTGGTGACTTCTAAATCTACATGATAATTTTAAATGATCATGTGCTATGATACCTAGGCTTGACACTTAGATGCCTCGTACCTAATGTGTACAACTGCGAAATTAATATTTTAGCTTAGATTTTTCATTTCAGGTATAATTCCTAAACAAGCTTGGATTGGAGCATTTGAACATCAAAGTATATTTTAGTACATATAAAGTGTCGAAGCATCAAAGTGTATTTTAAGTTACTTGTTATATACATAGAAATTATCTAAACACCCTTAAGCCAATATTCTCTAACATGCCCGATGTTACTCAATATTAGGCATTGGGATGTCTATGTAACCCAGTACATTTTCTTAAAATCTAATAGAATCTTCACTAGAAAAGTACATTTTCTCGAATGCTACATTGTTCCCCCCTTAGGAACATTCATCCCCGAATGACACTAAAATCTTTTGGAGGGCAGGAAAATAAACTCAATACTAGCAGCACAAGAAGCACATAACATATCATTACTATTAGCACTCAATTTATGATGCACAATCATATAAGAGCTACATATTCATAACACATAGTGAGGAAATTCCTTCTCAACCTTATCATAATCTCAAAATGCATCAAAGAGATACCATGCTATCGTTCTTATGAAAACAACAACAAAAAAAGAGCATTTCGATTGCCTTGGGAGTAGCTCCTGCATTCGCAATCTCTTCTCCTACTCTTCTCCTGGCTGTCCTTCTTGTGTTCATTACCTATATACACAAGAAATTGATTAGATGCTAAATGAAACATAGTGTCAAAACTCTAAAGGCACCACATAGGAGTATCAAGAAAATAGAAGTTTCCTAGTCGTCACATAGCCTCTCATCCACAATTGTGGTGCGCTTCACAACCATGAACAAGACACTAGGTAATGTGGTTTAGTGAGACATTGTCCCTAAGGATATTTAACCTCATGCTCTAATACCAAGTTTGTCAAACCTGGAGAATACACCCCAGATGAGACCGGCGTCGTTAACCTCTTAAAGGTCGCTGACAAGCCTCTTCTTAGCATTAATCACAATCATAGAGTTAAATTTAGCGGAAAAATTAAAACTTTTAACATACTATTGAAGTATACTTAGAATACATACTTAACATTCATAAGCCATACGATATTATGAGGAGTTGTCTCATATATATATAAAACCATCTATGAGTTCAAATCTTGACATAGCCAATAAATAGTCAATATGCTATATAGGCTTTAATACAAAAGAATCAAAAGAAAGCATGATGGACATAGATAATACTAATATCTACTAAAGTCTTCATACCCCAGAAAATAAATGATAGCGTCCCGAACATGAGGACCTACCAAGACTTGGAGAAAGAGTTCCAAACTTCTTAAAATCGGCCTCCTTAAACATCAATGGCTGGAACTTTAAGGTGTAGTAATATAAAGTAATGGGGTTAGTATGCCGAATGTACTAAGTGTGGGTATATGCACATAACACATAAGGACATGCATGAAAAATGATCATTTATCGTTTCATTAGAAAACATGCTAAGTCATGTGAAAGTATTCAATGCACATAACATATAACGTTTACAAACTAAGGATACCATCAACTTACAACATGATCATAATCAGATACATATTTTCATAGAGTCATGTTAACATATTCAATAAATCATATAAATATGACATACAAAACACTTACCAATGATCTCATCCCCAACCTACAAGTGCAATGGTCACGTGAATCCCCATAACCCCATACAACCAAGTAGGTAAGATAGGAGACCATAAGTAAAACTTTACTTCATGTAACTTGTAACATAAGTAGTCATCACTTCATATTAAATTGTAACCCAATAATTTATTCATAATAATGACCAACACTCATGTAAGAGTTACATCATGTATCATAAACATATATCTTTCATGTCATCATATTACATAGGAACAATCTCATAGGACTTTCCTTAGAGTCAACTTGTGCAATGTCTAGGTAGAGTCCCATACCCCTACCTATACTAAGTAGACTCCTCAAGTAACCCTAGTCAACGCTCATTTACTTGCCTTTCAGTTTACATGAGGGAATATTTGCCTTAACCAACAAAGACCATGTGATCTAAACATGGCATTCGGTGTCTTCCCCACACAGAAAAGTGGTGGTCTACCGGCCAAAGTTGAACCTAGATGAAATAGCATTCTAGGTAGATCCACTAGCTAGTATCCTATGGTGGAAACATAGTTCAAGAGCTAGGAGATTTATTAGAGACCCATATTTCCACATTACATGGCAGCCTCAATCTCATGAGAATCATTGTGAACCTACCTTCTACTAGGGAAGGGACACTTCTTATATCTAGTCCATCGTGCTTAGCTTAAATCCCTTTTCTTGAAATTATCTTTAGGTTTGATTTCATCATAAAGTTATCATTGGTCACACGAGGTTAATTCCATATATAAACATGATCATGAGATCTTTTAGGATTAGATGAGAATTTCTTTTCATCGCAACCCTTCATATATGATATTAACATAACATAGTCATCGTGTGTAAAGCATACAAGAGAATATCATAGCTTGTGTTTTCGTTGTCTTATCATGATATCACATTTAACATGTTCATATCTCAGAATATACACATAAAAACATCATACATACTTTCATACCATGTTATCGTGATTCATAGGCTAATATAAACATTGTAGAGTAATCACAACTTTAGAAGACTTACCTCTTGCTTCAGAGAACCTTATTCATCTTACACTATTCATTATCATACTTAGAGAAATACTCAATAACATAATCAAGAACAACTCATCAAATCATGTACAATATCAATGCATTGCGTAGGAGAAGGGAAACGGGTCATAAAAGGGTTAATTCAAACCTTAAATTCCAACCCTAACGTTTACATGTTATCAAATACTATAAACATCCCATCCGAAACCATCACTTAGAGAAGGATCATGTATCACATGACATTCAAAAATTATCAATCAAATACTCAACAATTCATGTGAAATTAACCTTATAAAATGTTTACTTTTTGTTAAAAATCATAAAACTAATGTTAGGAAGAAAATCCGTTTTGTAGAGTAAAAACCCTAGTATTTGAAGTTCTTGAAAACTTATCTTGAAAGGACCTCTTGGGGAATGGAATCCCAAAAGTGAAAAACCCATACCATATAGATTAATAATCCTCAAAAATCTGATTGGAAATTTTTAAACCCTCGTCTTCTTCCTTAAGCTTTTCTTGTTCTTCAATGGAGTTTGGAAAAGAGAGCGTTCTTGAGAGATTGAGAGAACTTTCATTTGATCTGATTTGGGATGTGTAAAATTGGTCTAAAATTGACCTAATATACAAATATAGTCTTCCCATGAATTAACCAAAAGACCTTCCACATAAATTATCAAAACGCCCCTCCTAAAATTGACTAAAAATAGGAGAGCATTGATTTAGCCAAATCTTAAAATTTGTTAAGGGTTTTGGCTTTGAGTAGGATTTTTAATTAATAGATTAATTTCTAATTTAATTAATTAAATGACCTAGGGTAATTACTAAAGTATCGCTAAGTCACTAGGACGATAACTAACCTCTTTGGACCATCCTAGGTTATGTACTAGGATGTTTCTTTAGTTAGTTACCCGGCTAGAGTCACCCGATTAGATTTTTGGATTTCGGGTGCACTAGTTAGTTTATTTTAGTTAATTCTAGGTTAGTTAAATAGTTAGGTAAATTAGTTAGATCCTAGGACTAGTTAGGAAGCTAGGTCCTATTTGGCTATACCCGCACACGTGCCTGCCCCCTAACCGCCCTAACGGAATTCGGTTGGGACTTGGTCGCTTGGTCTCTTGCATATGTGCTTGCACATGTGTTGCATATGTGTTGATGCACATTTCTTGTCCAAAGACCCTAACTATGTCATTGGGTACTGCTTAATCTACATGATCATTATAAGTGATCATGTTCTATGGTACCTAGGCTTGACTCTTGGATGCCTCGTACCTAATGCGTACAACTAAGAAACTAATAAATTAACTTAGGGTCTTGATTGCAGGTACAATTCCTAAACAATCTTGGATTGGAGCATTTGAACATCAAAGTATATCTTATTACATAGAAATGGGTAAATATCAAAGTGTATTTTAAGTTACTTGTTAATACATAGAAATTGGCTAACACCCTTAAGCCAATATTCTCTAACATGCCAAATATTACTTAATATTAGGCATTGGGATGTCTATGCACCCCAATACATATCCTTAAGACCTAACAGAATCTTCACTAGGCAAGTAAATTTTCTGGAATGTTACATCTGGGCTTATAAGATGGTTCATAAAGTATACATATACATTCAACTTAAACAACAACATATAGTTACACATTAACTGTATAAGTCTCGACAGTTTATACAATTGTTAATTCATTATGAATTGTATAATTATGCTGTTAATTATATGTAAAACTTATACAAATTATAAAAGTATAAATATACTTTCAACTTGAACAACAACTTATACAATTATGTATTTCCAAGCTTATGAACTGTAAAACTTATACAATTTTATAGAAATGTTCAATTGAACTTATACATAGACAATTTATTTATATGATGTATACTATACACACAAACGATAATTTCTAATAATAGCATGAAGAGAAAATGAAGAACAATAACGAGCACAATTAATTAGACATAACAACTTTATTCCATATTCAACGTCCTAACTCATACTTTTTAAACACAGAACTAATTGAGAATAAAATTCAATTGTATATGAGATCAAATTTTATTGTGCAATATAAATATAAAAGTTTATTAAACTTCTTGAGGTGTATTTATACATGACGCCTATTGTGACTTGCGAATCCACATGTGCTACACATATGCTTCTTTTTTTAGTCCAAGCAATTCACATTTTGTTTTTAAACGAGGTTTATTTTTAGGCCTTCCTGGAAGTCTTTCGAATTTTAGAGGTCGAACTTCATCATACATTATGGATTCAGGTATCACCCATTCTGCTACACCAGCCAATGGATAAATTGGTATCTCATAAATTTTCAATTTATTACAGCCCAAGCATGTTCATAAGGAACTTCTTCATATTGAAACTTCCCACAACTTTATGTTTTATTCTGACCATAAAACTCCTAACATAATCAGTCACATTGTATATATATTCAGTTGACGGCATGACCTATTTTACACAAATAGATTTATGTATATGTATAAGTCTATGCAATCGTATATATATAAAATCTTTTTGTGTGCATAACTCATTAATTAATAATATATATACATAAAAGATAGCCCCATTCATGTGCTCATTGCTTCATATTCAATTAGTAAATTCAGGGCTTTTCCAATACGGAGTAAATATAAAGGCTGCCTCGTACTTGTTGTCATGATTACATCTCCCAAACATTAGTTTGACCTCTTCTAGAAAATCAAAAACTAGTAATTCCCTTGCAGACACTAATGCAACATTTATACTCTCTGCAATGTTAGACGTTATAGACCATCCCCGATGAGTTTCTGCATGACACCTTGACCAGTTATCATATCCATCTAGCTTTAAATACTCTTTAACACATACTTCAACTTTTTCTACAGTATCCATCAGCCTATCAAACTCAACTTTCTTGCAAGTCTTTGCCATTGTATAAAATAGAGGATTTAGCTCCTTGGAGGCCTTATTAAATTTCTTCTCTATATTACCCCACAAGTGCCACATACAAGCATAATGTGGCACATTTTTATACACTTGAGTCACTGCCTTTATAATACTTTCATTTCGATCTGAAACTTCATACATATTAATCCTTTCACCATAAGCGTCCCTTAGTTGTAGAAAAAACCAAGACCAAGCTGCATCATTTTTCGAGTCAATGATACCATATACCAGTGGAAAAATGTGTCCTACATTTAAATTTACAAACACATTAACATTCCCATAGAAAAATTACATTCAAAAACTTAATCAATCATACTTGCTTCGTCTATTGTACTTGCAGCCACAAATGTTCCATTATTCGGTCCTCTTAGGTGACTTCCGTCCACAACTATTATAGGACAACAATGTTCAAAATCTTGTATAAAAACTATTCAATGCAACAAAAACATACAAGAACTCATTTATCTGTTTTTTTAGACGTATATGCGAGCCTGGATATGTAGTATTCATCATATACAAATATGCTGGAAGTTTGCCGTAAAATGCAGCTACAGTGCTCCTCAATGAAACCAAAGCCTTTTCTTTATCTCTCCAAGCAAATGAGTAATTTACATCAACTCCCAAATATATTTTTACATCAGTGCGAATATCAGAAGGTGTATATTTTGTCTTGTGATCAACAAGCTTGGGTTTAACCATCCCTCCAATCAGCATGCTTGTGGCATGTTTTTGTGAATACATTTTATCCTTTAAAGGACAAGTATGGTCTGTATTAAATGCTCTTATTCTAAATATACCAGACTTGTTGACATTAGATGCTTTCATTAACCATTTACATTCATAAGAAATACACATCAACGTATAACAACATCAGCAAAAATAATACAACACATCAATATACAAATAACTAAAACAACTTATACAATTATATATTTGTATGTATAAAGTAGGTACCTGATTGCGCTTGACTTTACTGTTTAATATTCATATCTTTTTTCAATTGCATATTTTTTCATCAGATATTTCAATGTGGCTTTGGTCTTATACACTTGGTCTACCTCCACGATCTTATTACAAGGATCTGAAATAACTCCATCGCAACTCCTTGACCCCAAAATACAAAGCGGCTCTACCAACTCACCAATTGTCAGCTGCCTATTATCAAATTCATTATTTGCATCGTTGGTAATAGATGTAACCATACCACTCTCCTGATTTGAACTTCCTCACAGTTCATTGACACTACTTATATTGTCTAGTTTGCTTATACACAGTGGATACTTTTTGAACTCATTTCCAGCCTTTTTAAGCATGATATAAACTCTAACACCCATGTCGTTGTGAATCAACATGGGTGTGTTGTTTTCTTCAATCTTATACTCAATTTTGAGTTTATTCACTTTCATATCAATCCCTAGTTGCATTGCAATGACATTATACAACTCATTATACGATTAACTTTCTATAAAAATCACCCCCTCAATTGTATAATCAACGTAACAATTGTCATTTTCCCATATACCAGAATGCATAACCAAAATAACCAATGAAGTGATTTTCAGAATCTCTGTATTAAAAATTAAATTATATACATATACATTTGTAATCTTAAGAAATGTAACAATCAATAGAACATGTACTTACACAATTTATAGCAACTTTAGTATTTAACTTATACACATTTTCAGATTACACCAAAAGTCTCTAGTATACACAAAATTATAGCTTTATAGAAATATACAATTCATCAGAACACTAAATATGCATATGAATATAATGGAAAAATTCGTATAAACAGACAACAGTTCCATACAATTATACAATTTACCAAATAACAGTTTGAAGTGTCCTCTAGTCGAACACCCAATAAAGCCAATCTATGAATCTATTTAACTAGCTTTTTCTTATCATCAACCACACGAGTCACACTACCCATGGACATTCCACTCAAAGCATCTGCCACAACATTAGCTTTCTCGGGATCGTAAAGGGCTTTCATGTCATAGTCCTTTTAAAATTTCTTACTATCTTCTTGGTCGTAGCTTCAATTCTTTTTGAGTAAATGCATATTGTAGACTCTTGTGATCGGTGAATACGTCAACATGTAACCCATAGAGACAGTTCCTCCAAATTTTCAAGGCAAATACCACGACCGCAAGGTCAAGGTCATAAGTTGGGTAATTCTTGTCATGTGGCTTGATTTGCCTAGAGGAATACACTATTACCTTAACATGTTGCATAAGGAAAAATACAAGACCCACTCAAGAGGCATCACAATAAACGACAAACCCTTTATTAACCTTTGGTAAAGTCAAAACAGAGCAGAGGTGAGCTTGTCTTTCAATAATTTGAAGCTCTCTTCACAAACCATCAAAACCTAGGAAACTTTGGATGTCTGTTTGATTCAAAGGTTTTGGGAAACCTTTTACCACTTTCGTCTTCCTCAGATCGACCTCAACCCCTTTACAAGAGACAACGTGCCTAAGAAAAGCTACCGTCCTCAACAAAAATTAACATTTAATAAATTTGCAGAAAAGTTGGTTATCCTTGATTACTTGCAAAACTATTCTCAAATTAATCATATGATCATCCTCACTCCTCAAGTATATCAAAATATCATCAATGAAGACAATCACAAATAAATCAAGATACTTTCTAAAAACTTCATTCATAAGGTCCATGAAAGGTGACAGGTCATTAGTTAGACCAAATGACATAACTAGGAATTCAAAGTGACCATATCTTTTTCGAAATGTCATTTTTGAAAATATCAACCTCCCTCACTCTGAGTTAGTGATAACCCAATCTCAAATAAATCTTTAGAAAGTTACTTGCTTCTTGGAGTTGATAAAATAAATCATCAATCCTAGGGAGTGCGTACTTATTCTTTATGGTGACTTTGTTTAATTGACGATAGTCGATACACATTCTCAAAGACCCATCCTTCTTATTCACAAACAACACTGAAGAACCCCATCGAGATATGATTGGTTTTACAAAACCCTTATCTAGCAAATCCTTGAGTTGAGCCTTTAGTTCTTTCAACTCGGACGGGGCCATCCGATAAGAAGGGATTGAAATAGGTTGTGCATCCGTCTATAAGTCTATGACGAAATCAACTTTTTTTTAGGGAGGAATTCTGGATAGGTTATCGAGAAATACCTACGGAAATTCCTTCACTACGGGTACCAACTCTAAGAGAGGGACCTCGGATTCAAGAACCCTAAATCTAACTATGTGGTAGATACAACACTTTTCAATGAACTTGAAAACTTTTAGACACAAAATGATCTTACCCTTAGGATTTTAGTTTCCTTCTCTCCACTCAAAATGGGTTCATTTGGAAATTTAAAATTCATTACCCTTAACCTACAATAAATAGAGGCAAAGCAAGCATACAACCAATTTATTCCAGATATGACATCAATCTAGCATATCAAGTTCTATTAAGTCAACAAATGTAACTCTATTTGGAAAGGAAATAGGACACCCTTTATAGACTCTTTTAGCCACCACGGTATCATCCACCAGGGTAGAAACCGAGAAAGGTTCATCTAATTTGTTGGGTAGTATATCAAACTTCATGGATACAATAGGGTTCACAAATGTCAATGTTGCTCGCGGATCCAATAAAATATATAAATCAAAGGAAAATAATTGTAACATACTAGTAACCACGACAGTAGAACAATCTTGATCAACTTGATTGGAGACCATAAAAGTGATTCTTCTTAGGAGCATCTGGATTTGGGACACTAGCTTGTTCTTGAGAATTTTCGCTTCTTTGAGCCTTCATTATATGGAAATCTCTCTTCATGTGACCACTCTTTCCACAACCATAGAAATTTCCCGTGCCAACTAGACACTTACCATCATGTCTATTATTACATTTTGCACAAAGATGCTTCTCAACATAAGATCTTCCACCTTTAAGCTCTTAAGGATTAGGAGTAGACACCTTACTCTTTTTCACCCTTGGAGAATCATAAAGGCCTTTCTTGGAAAACCTCCTTTTAACCTTTGTTTGTCTTGCACCTCAAATTTAGTCTTGGAACAAATCCCATTTTCGGTTCTTAACTTCATACAATTCTTACAAACTTGCTTAAGATTTTGCTCTTTAATTTGTTCAGAATGAACCATAAAACAAGAGATGTCCATTCCAGAAATAAACATATCCGACCTACACTCATTAACCACAAGATAAAATATACCCATGAAAATTTGGTTTATCTTTGCCCAAGAATCCGCAACCATAGTAGGAGTATGATTTGATAGTTGAGTGAACTTGAGGCTATACTCCTTAACGCTCATACCCCCTTGATAGAGATTGATGAATTTTTGAATTTTCCTCTGTCGCAACCGGAGTCTAGACCCTAGAAGAGACCGACGTAGTTGACCTCTCAGAGGTCGCAAACAAGCCTACATACATCATTCTTACTTCATCTAGATTAATTTTAGAGGAAAATTTGAAACTTTTTGTTTCCTAACATGTTTACTAAACATTCTATTACATGTATAATTGTTCACCATCAACCATCTAACATTAATATTATCAAATGAAAGAAATAGTTCATAGCTGCATTAAATGTGTACGTGCCAAAACGGAACCAATAAAGAGTCTGAAATGAAATGGGAAATGAAACACCAGTGGAACATGCTCCACTAGCTAAAGCCTACATCTAAGCTAGATAATAATAGTAGACAACCTTGAAATCATGATGGCCTACCAAGTCCGGATGAAAGCTCCATGTTTGGATAGTTTTAACGTTAACCTGAAAGCTCTAGCGTCCACCTGTGCTTCCACCTAAAATATAGAGTTGTACGGAATTAGTACACAGTTGTACTAAGTATGGGTATATGCAATCACACACAAAGGACGTGCATGATAAAGGATAGCACTTTCCTAACAACATGATTATGGAAAGTCAAGTCAGTGGACTTGCCAAATTGAGATTAGGAAAGTTAGTGAACTTTCTAAATTTGGATTAGGAAACTTAGTGAGCTTTCAAAATTTGGATTAGGAAAGTCATGCCATGAGAGTAACATTCATCATCATACTTATCATATTGCACAATACTCATTTTATACCATGACACCTTGGAATCATGGACTTGACATTAAAACTGATCAAAATGAGGGCTCAACATATGGGACCTCAACTAGGGATTCTTCATTAGCAAATACAGAGTCTGCTTTATTCATTCATACGTACTTCATTTTTCATTCTTTCATATACTAGTGCAATCACCAGTCATACCAGGGATGTAGTTTAAGACTCTCATCGGGTTTGCTGTGCAATGAGCAAGAATAACCTAGCGTCCTTACTTTAAGTCGAGCTCACCTCTTGATTATCCTATCCTTACACCTTTGGAATCATTCATTTCATTATGTGCATCATTTGAGGTTGGCCTCATTCATTGTTTGGGAACTTTAACTTTAAATGACAAAGATCATGTGAGCATCATTAGATCCAACATCTCCTCCACATCGAAAAGAGGTGGAATCACCGGCCAAAGTGACCCATAACATGCTAGTGTACATGAGAATTTAACCTCGCCAGATTCCTATATTGGCAGTATAGGTTTGAAAACTAGGGTATACAAGGAGACCCATACCTGTCATGCCGGGAAGTCTCATCTCATGAGAGTTACGTGAACCTACGCCCTTCTCGAAATAAGGCATCGCCGCTCATAGCTAGTATATCGGTGCTCAGTATAAAGTTCCATTACATTCAACTCATACGTTATAAAAGCTGGCTTCTAGTATGAGGAAATCGTAGCTCAATAGGTAATTTTTCAATTAATCATTAGTATTAAGTGTGTTAATCTCAATACTTTCATTAGAGTGTTAATCGAGACTGGTCTCTTCATTAACTTTACACTCTCATAGGTGAGTACGTTTTAGTAACATTTACTTAGGCTCATTTGAGATTTCTCTCATCTTTTACATTATCCTAATATCATGTTGTCACTACATTCATTAACATTAGCACATTTGCTCTTCATAATTACTCACCCCTTTTTATATGAATTTTCATCTAGTCATATGCCAATGCACTTGGCCATTTAGTGTGTTTCACACTCTTACTTAACCTATCTAGGGTTTCATCACTTCATTGTTCATTTCATCATTTCATTGTTCATTTCATCATATGCCAATGCACTTGGCCATTTAGTTTATCTTACACTCGTACTTAACCCTTCTAGGGTTTCATCATTTCATTACATACCTCTTAGGTTCACTTCTATTTAATCGTATGCTAGACTTATGGGTCTATACAAACAAGCCATAAGGCTTCATTCATAGTTTGTTAAGTGACTCATATTTTCCTAAGATTATGTAGTACAAGACTTATGTATCTTGTATGTATGCCAAGATCTCAATTTTGATCTAAGTAGGTGGCATTATTCTTGAACATTTAATTCATGTATGATTTATGTATCAATATGTGAATTTGGGCAAGGTAACTCAAGTTCGAACCCCTTGGACAATACTTATATTTTTCCTTGACTTTATTTTTAGTCTTCATGACATTGGGACCCTAGATCGAGCCCTAACATCAACATTCTATCTTTATTTTTCTCCTTGGGTTTTTCTCTTATTTAGCCTAAGGGTTGTGGGATCGAACCCCCACAACCCCTTTTTATTTTTCATTTAAAATTTGTATTGTCCAATTTTCCTAGGACCAAGAGGTTGTGGGATAAAACCCCCACATTCTCTTTTTATTTTATTCATTATTTCGTTGAAAATTGGGAGGTTATGGGTTCAAACCCCCCAAAGCCTCCTTATTATATTTTTAATTTCGCTAGGGCTGGGAGGTTGTGGGTTCGAACCTCCTAAACCTCCTTATTTTATTTTTAATGAAAATTGGCTTAGCTAGGCGCTTGGCAGTGAGGTTGTGCGATCGAGCCCCCACAACCTCACTTTATTTTCTAATTTATTCCTCCCTTCTCCTTTCCAGCCTTGAGATCATGGGTTCGATTACCACACCTCCCATTTTATTTATTTAAGTTTTTTTCATTCTCCTTATTTACCTGTACACCCCATTTCGAATCCCTCCAGCCCCATTTCTTTCTTTCTTGCGTGAAGGTTCCAAATGGGTGAGGTCACATGTTCGAATCCTGGTGGCCTTACCTATTTAAATTAATTTAATTTTCCAGATTTCCCTTCTATATTTTAGCCTAAACTAAACTTATATTTTTGGCTGTACACTTAATCATTCTCTTGATTTATTTTTATCACTATTTCCACTTGAAAACTTGGGAAGATTCATGGATCATTTAACACTTTTTATGGGGTGTATTTCATGGATTTGGTTAGCTAAATTATTGGCGCTATAATCAGCTCCACTTTGATTTTTATGAACATCACAATTTACATAGCTTTATGTACGTAAAATGACAATTAACACAATATTAAACTTGAAGCCTTAACTTGACTTCATTCACAGTAACGTTTACAGCGACGTTTTTGCACATACACATACTTGCACAAACTTTCTAGTACATAGTTGCATTACATGCGATTTCAAGTACACAAACATAATTATCGTCATCACCGAAACATCACATAAAACTAAATCTACCAGAAATCATACCCAACCTACGATTCGTTGGGAGCTAGTTACAGGGGCATGCAAAAGAATAAACAATCGTAGTTTTCGAATGACTAATACGAACCTTAAGGGGTCTCTTGGGAAAGGGACCAAGAGAGAAGAAAACCCATACCTTATTTTGATCTAGAAGCCTTGAAGTTTCTGCCCATAAACTCCACTTAAGAACACGTCTAAGCCTCCTCAATATTAACTCCACTCGAATGACAACCTCCCTTAGCCTAGTGTGCGATTAAAGTTTGTTTTCTTGTGATTTCGTATGGGTTCTTCATGTGTGAAGAACTTGGTTTATTTTTTATGCTTTTGTATATTATTTTGGCAGACAATTCATTGCTTCCATTTAGGTTTGAACCCTGGTGAAGCAAGACTTCAGTTCAAGAGGTCAATTTCGGCTATCTCTCTCCAAATTTCCCCTCCACATTATTAATTAAATAATTAATTGCATATTTAGGGTTATTATAATAATACCCTTAGCCTTGAAAAAGACCATTTTATGCCAAGACCCTTCAAATATTTTCTCTTTTTAAGTCTGGTAAAGACTCCTTCGAGTAAATCTTCGTATTCGAGAGCCCTACATGGTTGGATCCAACCTTTCCTAGCTCAACAAACTCCCCAAGTTAGTTGGCTTGGATATAGCAAGGGTTTCCGTAGTCTGGTTCTACGTGCATCAATCCGTGTGAACCCTGGTCTAATCATAGGCATTCTTGACACATTAAGTATCACATAGTATATCAATTTTTAGGGTTGTTACATTATCCCCTTCTTAGGAACATTCATCCCCGAATGACATTACCACTATTTAGCGTAAGTCTAGTCATATCATAACATAATTACTCTGAACAGCCAAGTAATAGAAATAAAATATGGAGATATAAGGAAACTTAGACTTAAGAGTAAGAAGTCTAACCCCAAGAGCTTAAAATATGAGGGTAACGGGATATCATGTCGACCTAAACCTCCAACGTAGCACCCTTAACAAGATAATTTCTCCACAATACCTTAACTCTGGAAATCTCCTTGTTTCTTAGCCGCTTGAACTGTCTACCTAAGATCTCAACATGTACCTCCTCTTAGGACAAGTTTTCATCTAATCCTAAACCTTCCAAAGGTATAATTGATGTTGGATCACCTAGGCACTTCTTTAACATGGATACATGAAAGACTAGATGTACAGAAGCTAGCTCCGTAGGCAATACCAACTCATAAGCCACCTCACCAACACGCTGTAGGATCTCGTAAGGGCCAACATACCACAGACTTAACTTTCATTTCCTACCAAACCTCATCACCCCCTTCATAGGTGATATCTTCAGATAGATCTGTTCATTAACATCAAACTCTAAGGGCCATTTTCTGTTATCTGCATATGACTTCTGTCGACTGTAAGCAGTAGTCAACCTGTACCTAATCACTTTGAACTTCTCTAAGGCTTCATGAATGATGTCTGGACCCAAAATGGATGACTTTCCAACCTCGAAGAACCCAACTGGAGATCTACACCTTCTACCATACAGTGCCGCAAACGGTGCCATCCCAATGCTAGAGTGATAGACGAGAACTCTATCAAAGGAAAATGGTCATCCCAGCTACCCCTAAAGTCAATCACACACACTCTCAACATGTCCTCCAATGTCTGAATGGTGCGCTCTGCCTGCCCATCAATTTGAGGATGAAAGGAAGTACTAAGCTTTACCTGCGTGCCCAAGCTTTTCTAGAAAGATTTCCAGAAATGTGAAGTAAACTAAGCTTCTCTATCTGAAATGATAGACAGAGGAATCCCATGCCATCTCACAATCTCATCTATGTAGAGTATCTCATAGTCCTTGGCTCTGTAAGTTGACTTCACAGGGATAATGTGGGAAGAATTAGTCAATCTGTCAACAATAACCCATATGGAGTCATCCTGTCTCGTAGTCCTCGGAAGACCAACCATGAAGTCCATATTAATGGCCTCCCACTTCCAAGTTGGAACCTCAATAATCTGAGTAAGACCGCCAGTCTTAAGATATTCTTCCTTAACCTACAAACAATTAGGACACTTGTCCACATATTTTGCAATGTCTTTCTTCATGCCATTCCACCAATAACTCTGCTTAAGATCATGATACATCTTGGTGGAACTTGGACGTAGGGAATATCTGGAACGATGGGCCTCTGCAACAATCCTGGTTCGTAAATCATCCACATCTGGTACACATATCATGTCTTGATACCTAAGTATGCCATTATCTCCCAAAGCGAAAGACTCATTCATCTTTATCAACACTGAGTCGTTCAGCTCCATCAACACAAGATCGAGATGCTGAATCTTCTTAACTTCAACTACCAAGGATGATTCGGAACTAGGATGAACTGAAACACCCCCACTAGTAGAGTCAATCGATTGCAAACCTAGTCTGGCTAGTCTGTGTACATCTTTTGCTAACTCCTTCTTTTCATACTCAATGTGTGTTGTACTTCCCATGCTCATCCTTCTCAAAGCATCGACAACAATGTTAGCCTTACCTAGATGGTAGTGAACATTCATGTCATAATCCATTAAGAGATCCAACCATCTCCGCTGACGTAGATTGAACTCCCTCTGTGTGAACACGTACTGGAGACTCTTGTGGTCACATCCATATGAACTCCATACGAGTAGTCCCTCCACAGCTTAAGTTCAAACACCACAGCTGCTAACTCCAGGTCATGAGTAGGATAATTCTTCTCATGAACCTTGAACTGTCTTGATACATAGGCTATCACCTTACCATCCTTCATAAGAACACAACCCAAACAAACCCTAGATACATCACAATAAACAGTGTAATTCTCACCACACTTAGGCAAAGTAAGCACCGAGGCTGAAGTGAGTCTGTCCTTGAGCTCCTCAAAACTCTCCTCACAAGCCTCCGTCCATTAAAACTTGGACTTCTTCTTAGTCAGAGTTGTCAGCGGGGCAACAATGGAAGAAAAACCCTCCACGAACCTGCGGTTGTAACCAGCCAATCCCAAGAAGCTACGGATATATGTGGGAGTAAGAGGTTTTGGCCAGTTCTTAGCAACCTCAGTCTTCCTGGGGTCCACCTCTACACCTTGATCGGACACAACATGACCCATAAGTTCACTAATCTAAGCCACAACTCACACTTGCTGAATTTGGCATACAACTGATGTTGTCTAAGTACCTGCAAGGTCATTGTCAAATGCTGTTCATGCTCTTCCTTTGTCCTAGAGTAGATGAGAATGTCATCAATGAATTCTATGATGAAAGTGTCAAGGTATTCACGGAAGACCCTGTTCATGAGATACATAAATACAGTAGGTGAATTCATGAGACAAAATGACATAACCAAGAACTCATAATGACCATAATGGATACGAAAGGCTGTCTTTGGGATATCTCCAATCCTAACCCTAAGTTGATGATACCCTGAACGAAGATAAATCTTAGAGAACAAACTATACCCTTGGAGCTGATCGAACAAATCATCTATTCTGGGAAGTGGATACTTATTCTTTATGGTGACCTTGTTGAACTACCAATAATCGATACACATTCTAAGGGTCCCATTCTTCTTTTTCACAAACAACACTAGAGCGCCCCAAGGAGATATGCTCAGCTGAATGAAACCCTTATCAGTGAGATATTCTAACTGTAGCTTCAACTCTTTGAGTTCAGCTGGAGCCATTCTGTAGGGAGGAATCGAAATTCATTTAGTATCGAAAACTAAATCGATACCAAAGAAAATCTCTCATGGAGGAGGGACTCAAGGAAAATCATCAAGAAATACATCTAAGAACTCATTCACAATAGGCACTGAGTCTATGGAAGGAATGTCATGATCTAAATCATTAACACTCACAATATGACATAATAACCCCTTGAACATCATTTTATTGGCCTTAAGTTTTAAAATCAAGTGATTAGGACGACTCGAGTTGTACCCCTCCCAGACTAGTTTCTCTTCATTAGGAAAACAAAATCTCACCACTCTACTACAACAATCCAAACAAGCATAACAACTGTGAATTTAGTCCATGCCTAAGATAACATCAAGATCATGTATGGGTAACTCATCCAAGTCTGCACACAGTTTTACCACTTACAACTATTTGGCAATCCTTGTGTACTCTATCAATTCTTACATTTTCTCATAAAGGTGTACTAACGACTATAGGATCATGCAGAACTTTAGGCAATATTTCAAAAATGAGAGCAAACAAAGGATTTATAAAGGAAAGCGTAGACCCTGGATCAAGTAAATCATAAAAAGAAGTTGAGATATTTGCAGCATACCTGTGACCACATCATCGGACTTCTCTTGCTCCTCCATGCCCTTTAGGGCATAGAACTTGTTCCTTTTAGGAGGCTCGGCTGTTGTTGCACCCTGTGGATTAGGCTTAAGCTGAGCATTAACACTAGCCTTACCTCTATTCTGTGGGCAGTCTCTAACCATATGCCCACTCTTACCGCAACTAAAATAGGCATTAGTGCCCTGTTTGCACTTTCCATTGTGAGCACGGCCACACTTAGCACAGTTCTTTTTGGGACGTTGCACCTCTAAGTGTTGTACTCCGCTGGGAATTAGAATTCTCAGAATTCTACTGCCCCTTCTTGAACCTGGGATGATCACGGACGCCAAAATTATTTTTATGACCTCCATGGCTGGGACCTGCCTACTCTTGATTCTTCGGCCTCCTAGCATCACGAACACCCCTCTTTTTGTGGCAGTTCTCTACTTGCTGGACATGCACCATCAACCTTGAGAGGTCCATGTTATCATGGAGCATTGAAGGCCGACACTCCTACTCTAGATCTCCGTTGATTCTTGTGAGGAACCTTCTCATCTCATCCCTAATGTTAGATACAAGGGATGTAGCATACCTGGGTAATTTTAACAAACTTCAGTACTCATCTCATCCTTGTTGTTAGATACTAACGAAAATAGTATACCTGGATAGTTTGACAAACTTCAGCGCATTCTCCTTGACTATCATTGATCCATGCTTAAAGTTGATAAACTCCTCAACCTTTGCCTCCCTTATCTCCCTGGGAAAGAATCTCCCCAGAAAGGGTATCTTAAAAAATTACCAAGTGACTGGAACTCCGATCAAAGCTCGTCTATCCTGCCACATCTTGCACCAAGTCTGTGCAACATCCTTGAGCTGACTGGAACTCTGATCAAAGCTCGTCTATCCTGCCACATCTTGCACCAAGTTTGTGCAACATCCTTGAGCTGATAGGAAGACAACTCTGCTTTCTCAGTTTCAGTGGCCCCCATAGCCAGCAAAATCTTATGCACCTCATCCACACTCCTGGGGGGTCCTCTGAAGTCATAGACCTTGAAAAAATAGGAGGTTTCATCCACGTGAAGTTTCTCATCCTGTCAGCCATGCTACGCACTGGTGGGTTCTCCTTCTCAAAATTCTACCATTTGACCTGGGAAATCATGGCCTGGGCCTGCATAGTGGTGGCCTGTGCCATCTGGGCCAGAGATGCCCGCTCTTTTACATCAGTCAACCCTGCTGGGTTAACCAAAATAGCCACTCCTTCAGCTGGAGCCTGGGGTGGGACCTTATTGTTCCCAGCAGTTGCTACTCCTCTCCTATGACCAATAGTTCTCCTAGTGTTCATTCTCTGTAAACAACATGTATTGATGTTAGACATGCTCATAAAATCAGTAAAGTCAAACATTAGAAAAGGCACAATAAGATCAGAAGAAGGGAAATTTTCGTACGCATAATGCATTCTTTAATCCTGGATAGTGGTGCACTTCACTACCATGACTTAGAAAGTACTCAATGTGGTTGATGTGAACTTATTATCCTCGGAATTTAACCTAATGCTCTCATACCAACTTTGTCACAACCGGAGTCTAGACCCCTGACGAGACCGACATCGTTGACCTATCAGAGGTCGCAGACAAGCCTACATACAACATTCTTACTTCATCTAGATTAATTTTAGCGGAAAATTTGAAACATTTTGTTTCCTTACATGCATACTAAATATTCTATTACATGTATAATTGTTCACCATCAACCAACTAACATTAAGATCATCAAATGAAAGAAATAGTTCATAGCTGCATTAAATGTGTACTTGCCAAAATAGCTCAAATACCAAGTCTTAAATGAAATGGGAAATGAAACACTAGTTGAACATGCTACACTATCTAAAGCCTACATCTAAGCTATATAATAATAGTAGACAACCTCGAAAGCATGAGGGCCGACCAAGTCTTGATGAAAGCTCCACATCCGGATAGCTGCAACGCCAACCTGTAAGCTCTTGCGTTCACCTGTGCCTCCACCTAAAACTATGGAGTCGTATGGAATCAATACACACTTGTACTAAGTATGAGTATATGCAAGAACACACTAAGGACATGCATGAAAAAGGATAGCTCTTTCCTAACAACATGATTATGGAAAGTCAAGTCAGTGGACTTGCCAAATGGAGATTAGGAAAGTTAGTGAACTTTCCAAATTTTTATTAGGAAAGTTAGTGATCTTTCAAAATTTGGATTAGCAAATTCATTCCATGAGAGTAACATCCATCATCATACTTATAATATTTCACACAGCACATAACATCTTATACATAGCACATATCATAGAACATATAGTACATAACATATTTTATAATACTCATTTATATGCCATGATACCTTTGAATCATGGACTTGACTTTAAGACTTTCCAAAATGAGGGCTCAACATATGGGACCTGAGCTAGGGAGTCTTCATTAGCAAACACAGAGTCTGCTTCATTCATTCATACGTACTTCATTTTTCATTCTTTCATATACTAGTGAAATCACCAGTCATACATGGGATGTAGTTTAAGACTCTCATTGGGTTTGCTGATGACCAAGAATAACCTAGTGTGATTACTTTGAGTCTAGCTCACCTCTTGATTATGCTATCCTTACACCTTTGGTATCGTTCATTTTATTATGTGCATCATTTGAGGCTGGCCTTATTCATTCTTTGGGAACTTTAAATTTAACCAACATAGATCATGTGAGCATCATGACTCCCCCACACCGAAAAGAGGTAGAATCACTGGACAAAGTGACCTAAAACATGCTAGTGTACATGGGAATTTAATCCCGCCAGATCCCTATATTACAGTATAGGTTCGATGACTAGGAGATATAAGGATACACATACCCGGCATGCCGGACAGTCTCATTTCATTAGAGTTACGTGAACCTCCGCCTTTCCCGAAAGAAGGCATCACCGCTCATAGCTAGTCTATCGTTGCTCAGTATAAATTTCTATTACTTTGAACTCATACATCATGTAAGCTGGCTTCTAGTATGAGGACATCATAGCTCAATAGATGATTTCTCATCTCATCATTAGTATTAAGAGTGTTAATCTCAATACTTTCATTAGAATGTTCATAGAAACAGGTCTCTTCATTAACTTTACACTATCATAGGTAAGTACATTTTAGTAACATTTACTTAGGCTAATTTGAGATTGCTCTCATCTTTTACATTAGCCTCATATCATGTTGTCACCACATTCATTAACATTATCACATTTGCTCTTCATAATTACTCACCCTTTTTCATGTGAATGTTCATTTCATAATATGCCAATGCACTTGGCCATTTAGTGTGTTTCACACTCTTACTTAACCTTTCTAAGGTTTCATCACTTCATTGTTCATTTCATTGTTCGTTTCGTCATATGTCAATGCACTTGGCCATTTAGTGTATCTTACACTCGTACTTAACCCTTCTAGGGTTTCATCATTTCATTACATACCTCTTAGAATCACTTATATTTAATTGTATGCTAGACCTATGGATCTATGCATACAAGCCATGAGGATTAATTCATAGTTTATTAAGTGACTCATATTTTCCTAAGATTATGTAGTACAAGACTTACATATCTTTTATGTATGCCAAGATCTAAATTTCGATCTATTAGGTGTCATTATTCTTGAACATTTAATTCACGTATGATTTATCTATCAAAACAAAAATTTGGGAAAGGGAACCCAAGTTCAAACCCCTTGGACAATAGTTACATTTTTCCTTGACTTTATTTATAGTCTTCATGACATTGGGACCCAAGATCGAGCCCTAACATAAGCATTCTATCTTTATTTTTCTCCTGGGTTTTCCTCATATTTGGCCGAAGGGTTGTGGGATCGAACCCCCACAACCACTTTTTATTTTTTATTTAAAATTTGTATTGTCCAATTCGCCTAGACCAAGATGTTGTGAGATCAAACCCCTACATCCTCCTTTTATTTTATTCATTATTTCGCTGACAATTGGGAGGTTGTGGGTTTGAACCCCCACAACCTCCTTATTTTATTTTGTAATTTCGCTATGGCTGTGAGGTTGTGGGTTCGAACCCCCATAGCCTCCTTATTTTATTTTTAATAAAAATTGGCTTAGTTAGGCGTTTGGCATTGAGGTTGTGGGATCGAGAACAACCTCACATTATTTTCTAATTTATTTCTCCCTTCTCTTTTCCATCCTTGAGATCGTGGGTTCGATTCCCACGCCTCCCATTTTATTTATTTAAGATTTTTTTATTTTCCTTATTCGCTTCTACACCCCATTTCGAATCCCCCAGCCTCATTTCTTTCTTTCTTGCGAGATTAAGGTTCCACACGGGTGAGGTCAAAGGTTCGAATCCTGGTGGCCTCACCTCTTTAAATTAATATAATTTTCCCAATTTCCCTTCTATATTTTAGCCAACTTATATTTTTGGCTGTACACTTAATCATTTTCTTAACTTCTTTTCATCAATATGTTCACTTGAAAACTTGGGAAGATTCATGGATGGTTTAACACTTTTTCTTGGGTGTATTTCACGGATTCATTTAGCTAAATTATTGGCGCTCAAATCAGCCCCACTTCCATTTTTATGAACATCACGATTTACATAGGTTTATGTATGTAAAATGACAACCAAAACAATATTAAACTTGAAGTGTTAACTTGACCTCATTCACAGTGACCTTCACAGTGGCATTTTGGCACATACACACACTTGCACAAACTTTTGAGTACATGGTTGCATTTAATACGATTACAAGTATACAAACATAATCATCATCATCACCAAAACATCACATACAACTAAATCTGCCATAAATCATACCCAACCTACGATTCATTGGGAGCTAGTGATAGAGTCATCCAAAAGGGGAAACAATCCTATTTTTCGAATGACTAATACGATCTTGAAGGGGTATCTTTGGAAAGGAACCAAGAGAGAATAAAACCCATACCTTATTTTGACGTTCAAAACTTGAAGTTTCTGCCCAAAAACTCCACTCAATGTCACTTCTAAGCCTCCTCAATATTAACTCCACTCGAATGACAACCTCCCTTAGCCTAGTGGGCGATTAATGTTTGTTTTCTTGTGATTTCGTGTGAGTTTTTTAAGTGTGGAGAACTTGGTTTATTTTTATGATTTTGTATATTATTTTGGCATAAAAATATTGTGTGAAAGAATAGGAGAGATTTAGCATGAGAGTTGAGAGATAGACGTGAGAGAGAGTTTGAGTTATAGGAGGTTTAGGAGTCTAGTTTTAGGACATAGTCAATAGGGTTTTATTTATTTTATAAAAATCTGATTTTACTTTATTTTAAATCATATAATGAATAATAATCATTAATTAATTATATTAGTTCAATAGATTAAATAAAAATCACATTAATTCATTGTTTCAACCTAGGTTCGAACCCGGGTGAAGCAAGACTTCACTTCAAGATCTCAATTTCGGCTATCTCTCCCCAAATTGCCCCTCCACCTTATTAATTAAATAATTAATTACATATTTAGGCCTGGAAAAATACCATTTTACCCCTAGACCCTCCAAACCTATGATTTCCTCTTTTTAAGTCCGATAAAGACTCCTTCGAGTAAATCTTCATATTCGAGAGCCCTACATGGTTGGACCCAACCTTTCCTAGATCAACTAACTCCCCAAGTTAGTTGGAAAAATACCATTTTACCCCTAGACCCTCCAAACCTATGATTTCCTCTTTTTAAGTCCGGTAAAGACTCCTTCGAGTAAATCTTCATATTCGAGAGCCCTACATGGTTGGACCCAACCTTTCCTAGATCAACTAACTCCCCAAGTTAAGTATCACATAGTATATCCATTTTTAGGGTTGTTACATCCTCTCCCTTAATTCCAAGAGAAAGAAACTATCAAGGAAAGTTTTCGTGAAAGCCTCCCAAGTAATCCGTCCTACTATAACCGGTCTCTAATCTTTTCATTCCTCATACCATAATTGAGCCACATCATTGACTTAGTAGGCGACTAGTTTCGCCTTTTCTTGAGAAAACACCCCATAGAATCTAGAACTTTGAACACTTTATCAATGAACACTTGTGGGTCCTCCTCCACCTTGGAACTAAATAAAGTAGGGGGATTCTTTCATGTGAAATCCCTAATCCTTGAAGCGGTAGTTCGAGCATTGTGGTTCACTTTCACCCTAGCATCCTTAGAAACTTGGGTAGAAAACACTTGAGTCAAGCTATGAATGGCAGACTTATGTCCACGTTAGACACATCCCCTTCTTCAATAGGAACTTGAGGGTTTTGAGGAGCTTGAGGGGGAACCGCCTCATTCATATTCTCCTCTCCAGCCCTTCTAGCATAGTTCTTCCTTCTATTCAATGCCTATAAGCACAAAAAAAGGATTATAAGAAATGACTACATAGAGTAATGACTCTAAGGCACGACTAAGGAATAAAAAGAGAGTAAACCTAAGCATCGCATTGTCTCTCATTCATAAGTGTGGAACGCTTCACAATTATGCACAACACCCTACATAGACGTGGTCTAGTGAGACATCAATACAAAGACCACTTAAACCTAATGCTCTGATACAAAGTTTGTTACGACCCAAAGTACCCCTGAATCGTAATTGATACCTCTTACCATTTTTTATAACATATCATAGGTCAAAATGCGGATAAATTTACAAATTTATATATACACGTAGTGAGTCTTACATAAACCTCTCACATAGGAATCTTACTTACGCTTATTGCTTAGACATCATAAATAATATATAAGAATTTAGTCTAAATCCTTCTCTCACATTAAACCATCTATATAAAGTAAAACATCCGGGCATAGACCATTGAAATTCATAGTTGCCACATAGGGATTATATCAAGAGCTTCAACAATAGAAGAGAAAAGAATGTCTTTAGAAAATACAAATATGACTAAGGTAGAGTAGGTGGTGTCATCCTCGAACTAGAGGACGTACCAAAACTTTGAGAGTATATTCCAAGCCTTCTTGCTTTAGCCTCAAGATACCTCAATGGACGAACCTACAATGTTTGTGAAAAAGGGAAGAAATTTTGGTTAGTATAAAACACATGTACTAAGTATGGTCCCTATGCAAAAAAATCATTAATGCATGAGAAAAGGAACAATTTAGTCAAAACAATGCAAAATATGTAATAACTCAATATACACATATATGGAACATCATAAGTCATCCCAACATATAACCAACTCAAGCAACACGTGTGCAATGCCAAGAATAAAGCCCCATAACCCTATCCAAAGCTAAGAATCACATTATGTAACCCAGTTCATACATACAACACATTTACATATCATGATTCATGCATCAATACATAATCATAACTTATCCAGATGACCATAATCATAATCATAATCATAAAAGAACACCACTAGGATTATTTCATAGGATCCCACATGTGCAATCTGTAAGAAAAGTTCCATACCCTCCCTCACACTACGTAGCATCCTTTAAGACAAACCTAATAGGAGTTCACATACCTAACTTGTTCATTTACTTTTACATTAGGTAATGAAGTGTAATAACCAACATGAGACCACGTGAGCTACATGGAATGCAGTCTTCTACTCCCACACTCAAAAGAAAGGGTTAACACTTGCCTAAGGTATAACCATTCGTACATAGCTATCTAGGTGGATCCACTAAGCTAGAGTCCTGTGTGGGAATATAGTTAAGGGTCAAGGAGATTTATACTAGAAACCTTGACTTGCTAGACGTGGAGGTTTCCATCTCATGATACAAAAAATAATGCAAACGGATTTGGGTTTTTGCCGCGCGTCGTGGGGTCAATTCCACGTTTTTTTGAAAATCCAAGTTGAGGGAGTGGACCTCGTGAAGGACCTATTAGCGAGGAAAATTTTTTCCTCCTTTTGCTAGCTAAGCGACGTGCAGTGACCTCCAATTCATGGCTGGTCATAGGCTGCCAAAAGTAGTCTGCTCGCCCAAGTACGAGTCCTCCTCAAGGACCCTTCCGCTGGTCCTTGGAGAGTCATGACAATACATTTTGAAACTATATACTATATCTTACCTATTAAGGTCTTTTTAAAAGTTTTTGACTTACTATGACCCTTCAAACCTTCATCACACATAGTGATGTCTACTAGTTCAATTTCACTAGTTTACGGATGTTGAAACCTCTTATTGATGTGTTGTCTATAAGGCTTCTCAAACAAGTTATTTACACACTTACTTATGTCTAAAATAATCATTATTCAACATCTAAGGCTCTAGTAAAGGTCATGGGATTTCATGGTGTGTCAGTCTATGGAGTTCGTAGACCTCTGAACTAGAGCATATTTTTGCAGATTTTGGAATTTAGATCCTTCACATGTAAAAACAATTAGGCCATTTATTTTGTATTTTCTAGACATTTTTTAGGCACAAAGCGTATGCTATATGTAGCAAACATGAAAACCAAACATTAGCAACTAACTACTCAGGTACAAGAATTCAAATAAACAAAAGAAAACTACTTGACAGGAATTTTAAACCTATAGTTGGCTATATTTTACACAATGTGTTGCTTCCCAAGTAGAGCTTTATTTAAAGTCCCCGCACAATGCATGTGTAAGACCCCAAAAGTGACTTATGTTAAATAGATCCTAACATATTGGTAATGATGGTTTAAGGTCCTAAATAATTCAATTATATAGTATTGAGGAAGTGTCTAAGAGTTTAGGTGCATCGGAAGTCAAACGTCAAGGGACGATAAGACGTTCGACGACTAAATCACCTATGTGCCTCATATGTGGTTTTATGTTTTTATGTGTGATTGGTGAGGTTTTAAGGTATTTAAAATATTTAATATAGAATATATAGGCAGTGTGTCAAGTTTTGTGGAGTTTGGAGGTCAAACGTCCATGGCATTCGAAAGTGTTAACTTGAAATGACCTTGTGTGTCTAGGCATGTTTTGTCAATTTTTACGTGTTCATTTTTGGTGAAGTTTATGTGAGAGGTGGTAAAATCAGATAATATCATGTTTGGGTTGGAAATGACTAGTAAAACATCCCCAAGGACCAAACAAGGGTTCTTGAGGGAGGACCCAAACTAGGTGCCAAGACTGCCAAAGACAGCCCAAACCACAGAGGCAGTCGATGCCTAATGGGTCAATTGACGCCCCGTTGGTATGGTATCATCGACATAGACTTAGTATTGGATAGATGAGACCCTATTTGAGTCTCTGATCCCACCAACGGAAGGACAGGACAGTCTGTTTTTGGTAAAATGGTCCGTCGACTGTCGAACTGTCGATGGGTCTGTGTTATACACATTTCAAAGCCAAGTTGAGGGGTGAACTTGTAATTTCACTCCATTTACAAATAGAAGTTTTGGAGTTTATGAAGGGGTATTTTGGGTATTTTAAACATGCATATAAGTGTTTAACACTTAGACGATTTCATTCTTCTAAATCAAAACCCTAAATTCCTTAGAATTCTCTCTAGAACTCCGCCGGAGTGAAAACTCAAGGAAGGGCTTAAAGTGAAAAATTGAGTGGAGATTCTTCATAAGAGTGAAGAATTAGCTTCATCAAGGTATACATATTTATCCTTGAAACTCTCTTCATCAAGGAACCCCAATTCTCAACATGTTTTCTAAAGTTTTCAAGTTGAATTGTCCAATTTCATGATTCTACCATGGGTTATTGCATAACTCATTTCTAAACATTGAATAACGATTTATTTGATATTCTATTGATTATTTTCACCTAAATACCTATGAACCCATGAATTGGACGAACCCTAGTTTTTGACTAAGTTATGGGTTACTTGATATTGACCTAATGTTGGTGAATTATGGTTAGATTTCTATGGGCTATCTAATGATGTAATACTTGTATTCAATTGATATCTAGGTTGTATTATATTGATTAATTTATGTTTAATTGTCCTAGTTCATTGAATATTAGAGTTTTTATGTTGAATTTATGTTGATAGTCATGGGTAAGGGCCTTATGTTATTGAATTGGATGATTTAGCATCAATTTGAGGTGTTGAGGATGTTGTGCTGGTAAGCTGTACTATTCCCTTTTATGTTGTTTATATTTCAATTATTTTGTTATTAATATGTTTCATTTATGGTGGCGGTGTTATGTTCTTTATTTGTAATTGATGTGGCTTTGTCGGCGTTACTTTATGTATTATGATGATAATGGATTTGTCAGCAAACTACTTGAAGTAATGTGGATATTTGTGTAGTTGATTATGTGAGGTATGATCATATCTACCTACATGCTAGTAATGTTAAAGTTTAATGTATATGAGGAGATCATGTTAGATTATGACTATGTGCTAATATGTGTAATCTTAGAGTTGATGCATGATTGTTCCTACTTGACTATATGAGTCTATATTTATTATATTGATGGTATTTTAGTAATGTATAGGGTGACATAAAGAGTTTAAGGGTCATCCTAATTTCTTTATAGAATGATATGCTATAATGTGATAAGGTGAAAGAATGTAGTGTCTTGTTTGGTGGACTTGTGTCCTTATTTGATATATGTATGAATGTTATGAGATTATTATATGTCTTTAATAGGTAGGATTAGTTCACCCTTTTCATTTATGAATGAAATATATGTGAGACGTTAGAGTATACTAAGAAGGTCATGTACGTGGTAATAATTCTGTTATGAATGTTGAAGTCCAGAGTTGTCATGGTACCCTTCATGTAAAGAAATGGTGGACTTAAGATTAATTGGCTGAAAAGACATCATATTAATCCTTAGGAAAGTCATAATGAGCTTTCTTAGTCGCCATTGAAAGGTATCCTTAGTGGACCTCTTTGGTAGGGTGAATGTGATTGGGTTATGAACTAGATAAGGAACCTCTTCATGTGATCCTTTAGTGTCAATTACTCTATGAGAACCAAGCCTAGCATCGAGTGATTATGTTATGGGAAGTAGATCTACTTGAGAATGAGACTAGAGTACAATGTGCCTCTACTTGAGAATGATACTAGAGTGCATAAAAGCCCTTCATATATCTTAATCAACTGCCTACATGGGATGTGTCCTAGTTCTACCCTTGGAAAGTAGAACACCCTCATCAGAGTAGGTTAGAACTCTGGATTCCCTAGATTTCCTGTCTAGATATCATTGTCTATGTCAGTTATTGCCTATTCTCATCATGTGGGATACTTACTAGCATTAGAGAAGTTCTATGAAATTGAGGTAGTGGTATGGGAAACTATCTAGACATTAAACAATAGGCTTTGGAGGTTTTAGTTATAGTCCCCAGGTCTTGTCTAAGACCATTACTCGAATGTCCTTTATGTGATGTATGAGTCTTAATGAACTAATGACTTATGTTATGAAATATATAAATGGAATAATTACTTATCTAGAGTAGTTAAGGGTTGTCTAGTTAAGGTGTGAAGGGGCATAGGAGTGGTCACTTCCTATCTTACCTAAATGAGTCTTAAGAATGACTCTAGTTAGGAAAGACGTTTATTATGTGGACATGGTACGAACTTAGGAAGTCTTAAGGATCAGTTAGGTAGTCTTGAAGAGTTCAATCATGGATGTTATCTTCTTGATCTACTTAATTAAGTCTTTTGATAGCCTTTGATGAGGAAATGTCATATTGTCTATGTGTTGATATGTTTGATGTCTTGAAGTGTGTATGTGACTTATTATACGTGTTGTTGAGGTTCATTTAGGTATGCTTAGGGAGGTTTTATGGGAGGTCTCTCTTTGTGTTGCTTAAGTGTGTCTTAGGATAGCATTTTGTGAGGAGACTACATGCTAAGATGTGTTAGAATGGAAAAGGAAGCACTCACTGTACAATGAAATGGGTTCACTGTAAAGTGACTCAAACATTATGATATTTGTTTAAATGTTATCTTATGTGTTTCTAAGTTGTTAAATGTTCTTCTTACAATTATGATATGATTTTTAAAAGAAAATATGCATATTTTTACTAAACGTCTGTTTTCATGATTTTTATGCATTATACCATACTTAGTACATGTGGTTGTACTAACTCCATGCTCTTTTCTATCTCTATAGTTGTTGGTAGGTGAAGAGAATTTGGGAAGGATGTCTTTGACGGTAGCATTGTTCAAGAGAAGTTGAAGTATGTACTCATTTGACTCGAGGGCATATATGTCTTTTATGTTTTCTTTTGAATTATTGTAATAGACTAAGTATTTCTATATTCTGAAATATGGGTCGTGTCCCAAGTATTCTTGTGTCTTAAGTTCGATGAGATTAAGACTTAGCATATACTACGACTTTATATGAAAGAGATTTTTATAGTCTATGATATGTTTTGTGAAAAGTTTTAATCCGCACTACTTTCACTATGTTTTTGCGATGAATGATACGTATGGGCTTGTACAAGACCTTCGAGAGGTCAAGTATGCCTGTTTTAATCCGAGATTGCCCTAATTTCTAGGCTGTGGTTTTGGAATGTGACAGCAGGACTCTTGATTACACATAATTCATCACGATAATAGGAATTCACCACTTTTTGCACACTCTCCTCATTTCCTTGATAAAGCTTGATCCCTTGTCCATTCACCTTCAACCTTGTTCCTTCACTATTCTTATGTTCTACTACTCCTCGCGGGAACACTTGACTAAAAATTTTAAGGAACATTTGAACTTGATCTTGCCTAAAAATAAGTGCAATCTATAGGTTAATATAAGCACAAGAACTCCAACTACAAAATCTCTCTTTTCAATCATTTGATCATGGTACTTCTTTATCTTCTTTTTATAAAAGGCTACACTTACATAGGACTTTAGGTGGAACTCATCGAGCAGATTCAAGTCATTTACCCTTTAAGTTGATGCAGCGCCCCAATCCAAGTAAAGCTTCTTCATTGCCCACATGGTTTTATGCTCTAGTTCTACCAGCAAATGGCAAGACTTTACATCTACAACTCGGTATGGGAACATACCTATTAGAGTCTTCTATGCTGTGCGGTAGGCCCATAGAGCATCATAAAGCTTCCTTGATCAATACATTCTATTGGAATTTACTATATTTTATGGATTTTCCTTATCTCTTTGTTGGATATTTGACTCGACCACTAGTCTATGGATGGTAAGGAGTAGTGACATTGTGGCAGACATCATATTTGTATAGAAATGTTTGAAACATCCTATTGCAAAAGTGGGAACTTCCATCACTAATAATTGCAATTGGGGTGCAAAATCTAGAGAAGATATTCTTCTTCAAGAATTCAGTGATGCTCTTTCTTCATCGTTGGGTATCTTAATTGCTTCCACCCACTTCTATACATAATTAACAGCAAAAAGAATATATTTCATCCCATATGAACTAACGAATTGCCACATACATCAAATAACTCGATCACCATGATAAGGTTCATGAAAAGCTCTTTCCTTTATGAAATCCCACCCTCTCTTTGGCAACGTTCACAAGACTTGGAAAAATCGTGAGAGTCTTGGTGGATGGTTTGCAAATAGTAGCCACACTGCAAAATTTTGTGTGCAGTCCGAACACATCTATCATGCCCACCAAAAGGCGACGAATATACGCCTTAACAACCTTCAACATCTCAACATCGGGCATACAATGACAAATAATCCCATCAACACAACTACGATACATGTATGGATCATTCCAAATAAACTTTTGTACATCATGCATGAACCTCTTCCACTGGTGAGACGGAAAATCCAGAGGTACCACATCGCTTCCCAAATGATTAAAAAAGTCGACAAACCAATAAATGAGGTCATGGGAAGCATCCAACACCTTTTCATCTAGGAACATATAATTGATCTCACCCTTGCACCAAGCTCGACTAAAGCTTCATCCTCTAATCTATACAAGTGATCAACAACTTGGTTCTCTGTCCACTTTCAGTCTTTCACCACACAATCAAATTCTTGCAATGACAACACCCATCTTATGAGTCGTCTTTTTTCATCCTTTTTGTCCATCAAATAACTCAACGCGGAATGGTCCATGTGCACTCTAACGACAGTTGCAAGAAAATAAGGGAGAAATTTTTTAAATGCGAACACCAAGGCAAGAAGCTCCTGCTTTGTAAATTTTTAATTGTTTTGGTCTGTATTTAGTTCTTTTCGTGCATTGTAAATAGGGTGAAGTATCTTCTCACACATTTTCCCCAATAGCATGCCAAGTGGCACCCTACTAGAATCGCATATGACTTCAAACGGTTCCCGCCAAATTGGAGAAATATTAATGGGGGAAGAGAGCTACTTTTTCTTCAACTCATCAAATGATATGAGACAAGCATCATAAAATTAAAATTTACTCTCATTTTCAAACAGTTTACACAAATGATGTATAATTTTTGGAAATTCTTTTATGAACTTTAGATAGAAACCTGAATGCCCTAGAAAACGTCTAACACTTTATATGTAATATGTAGGCAGAGATTTTATATTAAATCAACTTTGACCTTATCAATCTAATGACTTTCTCAAAAATCAGGTGTCCCAACACTATCTCCTCTTTTACCATAAGGTGACATTTCTTTCTATTTAGCAATAAATTTGATTATTAAGAACTTTTCACTACCTCGTCCAAATTATCCAAGCATCTATATAAATAGTCACAAAAAACTGATAAATCTTCCATTAACACCTCAATAGTTTCCTCAACCATGTTGGAGAAAATCTATAGCATGTAATGCTCAAAAGTTACTCAAGCATTGTATAACCCAAATTGCACGCGTTTAAGCGGGAAGGTCCTATATGGTCATGTGAAGGTGATTTTCTCTTTGTCTTACCAAAATATAGATATTTAAGTGTAGACTGAATGTCTATCAAGGAAACTGTACCATCCGTTACTAGAAAGTCTAGCAAGCATCTGATACATGAAGAGCACAAGGAAATGATCCTTTTCAGTCTGAGCATTTACTTCCGGTAATCCATGTAAACAATCAATCTGGTCAACAGTTGCGTTGACACAAGCTAGTTTCTTTCATTTGGGACCACAGTAATCCAAACCTTCTTAGGCACACACTAAACATGGCATACCCAAATATTGTCTATAACAGAATAGATGACTCTAACATCCAACCATTTAATATTCTCCTTATTCGTTACTTCTTGTATAGACGGATTTAATCTTCTATTATCCTCGATACAGGGATTATGATCCGGCATTAGCTAAATTTTATGAGAACAAATACCGGGGCAAATTTTGATAATATTTGTAATAGTCCACTTAATAGTTTGCTGGAATCTCTTTGGTACTTCTACAAAAAACTTGACTTATCTACCATCAAGATATGCCACAATAATGATTGGAGTGTCTCATCCATACCGAAAAATTCATAACTCAAATGTGATGGTAAAGCCTTAAGTTCAAATTAGGTTCCTCTTCCACAAATGGTCCCGCTGGAAGAGTATTACGATTTTTGATCTCCATGTCCAACTTTTTACGCTTTTGCTGATATTTTCACCTATCAATTGCGACCAACAACTCATCATACCCTTTAATGAAATTACCCTCAAAGTTTATTATCACTGCTATTAATGCCTCAACACATAGTATCTCCTCTATTTTCACCTTCAGAGCACTCTCACTTCTTAAATATATAGGTAATACAGATTGGATCTCACCACTCTGTTTCATAGACCTACAGATATCAAAAGTCGCATGTTCATTGTCAAGTCTGAACTTCATCTTCTCTATTTTAATGTCAACCAAATCATACGCCGTAGCAAGGAATGGTCTCTCAAAGATAATGGGTACCTTATGGTAAACCTCACAATTAAGGATAACAAAATCAGTCATAAAAATGAATGAATCCACTTTCACTTGCATGTCATGGAGCACTCCAATAGGCCTCTTCACTATTATATCCTCCATGATTAACCATATCGTAGTTGGTTTCGCATCATCCAATCTTTACTTCTTGAAAATGGAAAATTGTATGAATTAAATATCACACAGTGTGTTAGAAAATTTCAATAACCCAATGGTATAGCAGATAATGAAAGCAACAGGATCTTCCTTTTTGTGGACAATGGATCTTGTAGCAATAGAACTACAATGTTTCAACATATCGCCAGCCTCAAAACTTAAATATCTCTTCTTTGTAATCATATCCTTCATAAACTTCGTAGAACTAGGCATTTTCTCTAGAGCTTCTATCAACTGGAAACTGATGGAGAGTTGTTTTAGCATAGATATGAACTTGCGTTATTTTCTTCTTCCGTGTTCTTTGTTAATCTTTGAGTAAAGGGAGTGCAGGCCTGGGCAAGGGAATCACTTTCTCTATCACGACATCCTGTTTTTTAGTCTCATTCTCATCCTCTTTACTAACATCTAAAACCTCATTATTTTTTCTAGTATAAATTTCCACCGTAGGAGGAATATGTAGATCAATGGTTTTCTTATCCTCTCGAGTAGTGACCACTATTCCATGCCCATCATTCTTTGGATATCGGATGGTGTTGCTTGGAACAATTTCTGTTCGCCTTGGTTTCATTGTGGTGGACGACTTATTCATCAGTTGTTCAAGATGCTTCATTGACACAACATGTCCATCAACCTTTTTACAAGTACAGGATAACTCATTCCTCATCTGTTTCACAATCTCATTAGTCACATCGAACTTTCTCATCATCTGCTGCATCATATCCTCAATTCTCAAATTCTCTTTTTTGAGTAGGAACATAAGGTCCAACACGATCATTTTTGTTGCCATAGTTGTTTTTGTTGTATTTTTTTGTCGCGGTTATAGTTCATATCCCATACATATTGACATTCTTTGTCGAATAGATCCAAGACTCTCGAGCCACGATATTGGATTTCAAAGAAGATGAGAATTTCCTAAGCATTATGAATAAGAATCTACATAGACGTTCTTAAGTGAGGCATCGACTCTTAAGATATTCAATCTCATGCTATGATACCATGTTTATCACATCCGGGGAGCACCCCTTAGACATAACCGACATCGTCGTCCACCTCAAACACTAAGACTATCCTCTTAGCTTACATCATTACATTCATAGGTTAAATCGCGCAAAATAATAAAAACTTTTCTATATCTATCTTGAGGTTTACACATACCTCTCACATACACATTATATATTCATACGGAGTATGCATAGACCCTTCGTATAATAATATTACTTCGTCTTCTACTTTTATTGCCCATAGACATAAAAGATATAACATAGTCTTAAAACCATATGTCTCATCTCATAACTATCTAAATCAAGAGTATATTAATTGGGCATATCACATACATCAAAATAATGAAGCCACATGTAGTATATACAATATTTAGTACTCAAATGAAAAGTAAAGAACTAGAAGTCTTATAACTAGAACACATCAAAAGCTTGATAGTGGCATTGCCTTGAAAAGTGAGGACCTACCCAACTTGGATGTGTGAGAATTCCATGTTTTTCTTGAAAGTCATCTCAAAATCCGTTCAACGACCGAAACCTAAAATGTTAGGAAGAAAGGAGAAAATGTGATTAGTACACCACTTGTACTAAGTATGAGACCATATGCACAAATAACATAAGATCATTCTAGAAATGAACATTTCATTATAGTATGTAATTTCTTCGAAAAACCTTTATGCACATAAAAGAAGACCATACGAATCAATAAGATATATTCACTAAGTAAAAATCATATACACTACAAGACAAACAATAATAAGTCTAGTCAAGTCAATAAGCATATCAACATACTTGAACACACAATCTGACAAATCTATCATCGAGTTATAATGTCAGTAAGCATGGATAAGAGATCATTTCAACATAACCAACGAAAGAAATTTAGTTATGAAACCTTATTAAGTTAAGTAGTGCAATGACTAAGCAAATCCCAATAACCTTACTCAATCAACTAAACCTAATAAGAACCACAACCAATGTACAACTTCACATAGCATTATCATAAATATAAACATCAGCATTATACTTTTAGTAATAGATACGAAACACATATTTACAAGTGAAACCAATATCATATAGTATAATCAAAATGTTAAATTATAATATGCATATCATTTACATTTACAAGCAAATACATATAAAAGAAGATCCTCCAAAATATTTCCACAAGGCTAACTAGTGCAATGTATAGGTAGAGTCCCATACACCTACCTAGACTAAGTCACACCTCTCAAGTTATCTTAGTTAGAGTCCATTTTATTACTTTATTTTACTTTAGGGAATATCTTTCCTTAACCGACCTAGACCACATGAGCCAATGTGTAATCCGGTGTCATCAAACCCTACACCAAATGAAGGCGGACTACTTGCCAAGGTAGTACCAAAACATGAAAATAGCAACTATGTGGATCCACTAGCTAGTATTCCTATGGGGGAAACATAGTTCAAGAACTGGGAGATAAAGTTGGGACCCTCTTTATGCTACATGCATTGTAGTCTCCAATCTCAAGAGTACATTAGAAGTCCAACCTTCCCTACGCGGGAAGGGACACTCCTCACTCTAGTTCACTCCATTTTAAGCTAGAGTCCCTTCTGAAATGTCTTTATTACCTTTATTAATCATCATAGCTTAATGTAGGTCATAGGGTCTACCCCTTGTTTAATCATCATCATCATCATAGCTTAATAATAATTGCATGAGTATTATATTTTCATTAAAATTCACACAAGTGAGGTTAGAAAATTTACGTATCCCTTCATAATAAGGCACATTGGTAAGTTATCACCATCCTTATATAATTTACATCTTAGCCTAAACCTCACAAACCATAGTCAAGACATTTCAATTCAACGTCATACCAACCTTATGAATCTTAATATAAGGTATATTACAGGATAACATCATCACTTAATTACAAGTAACCACAATTGAAGTAAAGAATCGGGATCACAAGACTTACTTGATTTCCTTCACAATGCCTTCATCAATGTCTTACTATAAACATCCAACTTACCCCAACAATGGTACGTACAATAGCATCACATAATAGTGACCATCATAATAACATAGCCAATTGAATCATTATGCAACAATCCCTCACTAGTTCATAGCCTAAAATTAAGGACTTAGATCAAGAATATAGTCTACTTCACCATCAAGGTCAATTACTGAAGAAATAGCATAATTGAATTACAATGTATCAAAATCTACTCACAATTATCATAATAACAAAATAGGATAGTAATTCACACACTAACCAAACCAATTAAGTCAATACAATACAATTAAATTCAAGATCACAACCTATGGTTAAATAAAATAAGTCATGTTCTACAATTAAGACCAATATATCAAAGAAGTAACATAATTGAGTTAGAATATAGGTAAATCTACTCATAATATCCAAAAGAAATCATAAACAAAGACATTCACAAGAACAATTTCGTTTGGAAGAATACCCACTTAGAACTCAACTTTTTCAAATAAATTTGGAGGAACCCTTTGGGGAAACAGATCCCAAAGGTGAAAGGAATCCCATACATTGATATTTCATGAATATTGATAGAGAAAATTTGAGTTTTTCATCCCTACAACCTCCTTGATTTTGACCTTCTATGGTGTTCTTCTTCTAGGGAGAGAGAAAGAAGAGAGAAGGAATATAATTTGTGTGTTGGGATTTATGAGGGTTAGTGTCACGCCCGATTCTAGAATCCAAATGCAACTAGTGTCGCTAACCTCTCAGAAGTAGTAGAGAAGCCTTTTCTTATCTTTCATCACAATTATATAGTTAAATTTGTATTAAAACTTTTAGAACATAATGAAGTATACATAGACTTCACATAATTACTATATAGAGTGATATTCTAATAAGCTCAAACTAAAAAATCATCTACAATCGATTAAACAATTCAAATGAAAGAATTAATATATCTTAATAGTTTGCCAAACAACCTTAATGCAAAGATTTGAATAAAATGTATAAATGAAAATCTAGGGACAACATCCACTAGCTTTGTCTAATGTACTAAGCTAGAATAATAAATGTGGCATCCTCGAACTCAAGAGGACCTACCAAAGTCTGGAGATTACTAATCCAAACCTCTTCAATGAGTCTTTAATATTCTCTCTGACCTGCGCCAATTAAAATATTAATAGTATAGGGTTAGTACAAAGTTGTACTAAGTATGGATATATGCACATATACACGTAAGGACTATGCATGATCAAGGAAAGTTCTTCCCGTAACAACATGCCATGTCTTTAAAGTGAAGTCACTAGACTTTCTTAATTCGTTATTTGTGAATCGTTGTATGAATATGACATATTTTAATGAATTCAAAGCAGATTACTTTTTTTCTATATGAACATAAGACCTTAGAATCATGAACATAATTTAAGAACAACTCAAACGAAAAATTATAAATTTGCTCCCTCTAGGCTGAGAGCTATGTCTTCCAAACTTAGATTATTTTTCATTATTTTCTTATTTTTGTTCTCTGGTTCAAACATCTCCTTTGATCCTATGTCTTACTTACAAGTGCAATGATTCATTATAGTCTCATACCTACAATGAATGAATTGAGTAATCCAAGAGATTAAGGAAATGATTTAACTACAATTCAGCATGAAATGTTTATAAGCCAATATTTATTGGCTAGGAAAAATATTTGATCATTTTCATATTATGAAGATGTTGGAGCATATATTCATACATCAATTGATGAGTTATTCAGTTTTCGCTCTTATAAGATAATCCTTATTGATTATGCCCATTATTTGATCATTTGCATAATGTGAAGATACTGGAGCATATATCTTATTGGCATAAGCCAAAAACATTGTTAAAACTTAAACTCTTATTAATCAATGATAATTTGATAAACTTAAGCCCTTTCTTTCTTAGTTCACTTTGAACTTACATTTCTTCTTCTTTAGCATTAAGATCATGTAAGCTAAAATGAAATCAAGTGTAAGCTAAAATGAAATCAAGTGTCTTCCCCACACAAAAAAGAGGAGGTTCATCGATCAATGTGAACCTAGATCATATGAGTTAACATGAAATCCAATGTCTGCCCCACACTGAAAAGGGGAGGGGGGTTCACTGGTTAAAGTGAAAGCAAGTCCAGTGTCTTCCCCACACTAAAAAGAGTTGGTTCATGTCTAAAGTGAAACCGAATACTTTCTTTGAGAATTAACCGTAATAGATCATGCGAGACAAACATGAAATCTAGTGTCCTGCCCAAGATCAAAAACGGGTGGTTTCACCAGGCAAAGTGAAATCGCATACGAGCTAGATCTCTTAGGTGGAATCCATTGGCTAGTTATTATGCTAGAAACGTAGTTTGAAGACTAGGATATTTTTTAAGACACTTATCCACCTTGGTGGATCCTCAACTCACGAGGCTTACATGTGCTTGCACAGTCTCATTGCTAGTCTATCGGTGCTTTGCTCAATTTTTTTTTGTTTATAACTTTTCGAGTTGACTCAAACATTATGGAAGATTACTTCAAGTTATGATGTTTATTTAACTCTATGTATGACTTGTCATCCATTTATTTACTTGATGAAATGTTAATTGATCCTTACATTATCATCTTGGTTTTAACGAGACTTGTCTCATGATTACTATCACCCTCTTATCTGAGTATCTTTAACATAATTGTCAAGGTGTAAGTTATACTTGTCTCACTTCCTTTAACACCCTATTCTTGTCACTTTCATGACTCTTAAGCTTTTAATTATGTTATTAATAATCTTATCTTGTTCAATGTCATTCGGTAACTTTACACCATTATCTATGAACGTAATAAACTCTGTTCAATGTACTTACTATATTCATAGTTCATTTTGATAGGGTATGTTGGGACTTGTCCCAATAATTTACCCACCCTTGGTTATGAATTCAGCGAGTCACATTGGTCATGCTTAATTTGGTTTGACTTACGCATTAGCCAATTGTATATCATATTTTGGAAATAACATAGTAAGCCAATTCTATTAAACATTTTGGACAATATATTGCTAGCCAATTTATTGGCATAAGCCAAACTTTTAATTATAATGGTAATCTAGAATATTGTTGGCCAATTTATTGGCATAAGCAAAACTTTCACATGTTATGGTAATCTAAACCTTCAATTTAAACAAGCCAAATTTTAACATTTAATTAGCTTATAAAAACAATTCGGTGTTAGATTGGCCAAGTTACAAAGTTAATTTGGCATTGAAGATGCATTAATTATCTTCGATTCACATCTTATTTTTTTCTTGGAAATATTGCATTCTGAATACTTACATCACATTTACTGTAGACACAAACAGTAGAGTCGAAAACTTCATTCTTTTCAACAATAAGCTAAATTTCGTAAACGACTTATAACAATTTCATCTTCTCGAGCACAATTAGGCATTAATCATAACAGATCTAGCCTATAGGTCTCATTCGACCTTATCAAATCACATGAAACCTATACATAATGATAAGTTAGCACCACATACCAACAATATGCTCGAGATTTACACTATACATTCACTAGAATTGGAAATAAGGATAAACTAGGAAGAGGAATATTCATTTCATTGGGAAAAACCCTAGTTTCCATTTCTTGAGCTCAAAACGTTTGAAAAGCCTCTTGGATAAAGGAATCAAAGATTAAAAACCCATTCCTTATGTATAATTGAATCTACAAAGATCACCTTGTATGAAAACCTTGAAGAATACTTTGGAATCGCCTAATAGAACTTTTGTCTTTCAACATTTTGCTTACTGCCTTTGAGTCGCGTTTCTAAGTGAATAATCGTGAGTTCTAGGTCTTAGGAACTGATATGGAATAATTCAACTTTATAATAATTAACTTAATTAATAAATCAATTAGTTAATTACTAAAACTCCCTCCTAAATTGACTAAAAATAGGAGAACATTTGACTTATAAAAATCTTGAAATTTTCTAAGGGTTTCGGCTAAGACCATAATTTTCAATTAATTAATTAAGATGATAATTTAATTAATTAAATGACCTAGGGTAATTACTAAAGAACCCCTAAGTCATTAGGACCATAACCAACCCTTTCGGACCATTCTAGGTTAGGTACTACGATATTTCTTGATTTAGTTACTAGGTTAGCATCACCCGATTAGGTCTTAGGTTGTCAGGTGCACTAGTTAGTTTTTTTATTGTTTGTCCTAGGTTATTTATCTAGTTAGTTAAGTTAATTAGAGCCTAGGACTATTTACGAATCTAGGACCCACGTGGTCTAACCCAAAAATGTGCCTGCCTTTTAACCACCCTAATCGAATTGGTTAGGCTTGTTTATGGTCCCTTGGCCGGTTAGCACATGTGCTTGCACATGTGTTGCTGCTTATTTATTGTTGTCCCAAGGATCCTCACTATATCCTTTGGCGCTGCTTACTCTACATGATCATTTTGAATGATAATGTGCTATGGTAACTAGGCTTGACGCTTGGATGCGTAGTACAAAATGTGTTAAGTTGAGAATCAATAATTTTAGCTTAGGGTCTTCATTGCAGGTAAAATTCTTAAACAATCTTGGATTATATTTTAAATACTTGTGTATACATAGAAATTGGCTAACACCCTTAAGCCAATATTCTATAATATGCCCAATATTTCTCAATACTGGGCATTGGGATGCCTATGTACCCCAATACGCATTATTTAAAGTTTACTAGGCTCTTCACTAGTCATATACATTTTATGGAATGTTACATTTTCCCTCCTATTAGGAACATTTGTACATGAATTAACACATCATTTGAATCAAAGATGGTATTTTTGAAATTACGTAAACATAATTAAAACATTACTCTTTGTGAATATCTGATTCACAACTTACACTAGATGTTGTACATCACTCAAACCTTATGTGAAGCTTGATATCTGAGATTGAGGAACTTCTGTATCAATCTTACTTTAACTCAATGCACATCCCAACTCACGCAGCACAAAAATTGGGTCAACGCCATACAAAAATAGCAACATGAATGCAAGAATGATCTCATATTAACTCATATAGTGCATATATAAAACAAACAATTATGGACTTAAAACACCAAAACCGACTAATGCACTAAAATTTAGAGTTCGATAAAAAAACCTGACTTAGGAAAAGTATATCCAACCTCAAGAACTGAACAAATAAGGGTAACTAGATCTCAATCAACTGGGTAAGACCTCCAGTCTTAAGGTGTCCGTCCTTAACCTGTTGGCAATTTGTGCACTCCTCCACAAACTTAGAAATATCTCGCTTCATACCTTCCCACATATATATCTCCTTGAGATCATTATAGATCTTGAAACTGATTCACTATGGACACAAAGTCTATGAAAGGAACGTCATGTTCTAAGTCATCGACTATGACTAAGTGATATAAGTACCCCTTAGATAACATCTTATTGGATTTAAGATAGGAAACTATTTGGCCTGTTGAATTTGAATTACACCATTTCCATTCCAGCTCTAAATTATTAGGAACTAAAACCTTATTACCCTATTTCGACAGTCTATGGTAGAATAACATTTATGGAGACAATCCATATCCAAAATTATACCAAAGTCAAGCATGGTTAATTCTATTAGGTTAGCATAAGCGACTCTATAAAGAACAATGATTGGGCAATTTCTATACTCTTTCAGCTCTAATGTTGTCTCCTATGGGAGTAGTAACTAGAAAAGGTTCATGTAAGATCTCAAGAAGCTAGTAAAATTTATTAGCTAGTAAAAGAGTAGAAAAAGACAAGGTGGATCCTGTATCTAACAATGTATACACAGGAAAAGAAAAGGCAAGCAAGTTACCAGTGGCAACATCAGCTGACTTCTCCTGCTCCTCTCTACCTTTCAAAGCATAGAACCTGATCCTCCTGGGAGGATCGACTGTAGTATTAGGATTAGGCCGAGGCTGAGTATCTTCCTTGGCCTGATTATTCAAATGTGGGCAGTCTTTGATCATATGCCCTCTCTTGCCGCACACATAGCAGGCATTAGAATCTACCAGGCACTCACCTCCATGCAAATGACCACACTTACCAGACAACTTGCTGTCACGCTAGGCATTTCTATCATTTCCTTTCTTGAACTTGGTCTTTTTAGGACTCAAAACGAACTCCTAGCAGTGCTAGAACCAGCCTGATCCGAGGGCCTTGGCTTCTTATCTTCTCGGCCTCTCTTCCTATGACGACTCTACTCCACCCGGTGTACATGTACCATAAACCTACCAAGGTCCATGTTATCATGAAACATGGATGCCCGACATTCCTCCTCCAGATCCTCCAATACAACAGACACAAACCTGCTCATCTCATCCTTATTGTTGGACACTAGGGAAGAAGCATATTTGGAATGCTTAACAAACTTCAAGGACTATACCTTGACTGACATATCTCCCTAACGTAGGTTGATGAACTCCTAAACCTTAGCCTCTCTCTGCTCTGGGAAAGAACCTCTCCAGGAATGCAATCTTGAGAATGTCCCAAGCAATGGTGACTTCTCCTGGTGCTCGACCAGCCACCCACATCTTGTACCATACATGAGCCACATCCTTGAGTTGGTATGCGACCAACTCAGACTTCTCCTCTTCATTAACACCCAGAGCGTGGAGAATCTTGTAGACCTCGTCCACAAACTCCTGGGGATCCTCTTTGGTTTTGGACCCTAAGTATACTGGAGGATTCATCCTAGTGACATCTCTCTGTTTACTAGCCATGGTGCTAGCATCTGGGTTTTCCCTAGGAGCACTCTTTTTAGTGTCCTGGGCTATGATAGCCTGTTCTTGAGAAGTGATGGCTTGGGCCATCTTAACCAATGTTGCTCTCACTTCTCCATCCGTTAACACAACTGGGTTTATAGGCACTTTCACTCAATGAGTTAGGGCTTAAGGAGGAGTTTGGTTTCCCCTAGTAGCTTCTTCTTCTACTCTCATGCTTGCGTTTCTTCTTGTATTGATTCTTCTACACGCACACACAAGAAGGAAGTTAGATGCTAGAATGACAGAAAATGTCAAAGATGTACATAGCACGATAAAGAGTAGAAGAAGGGAAGATTCGTAACATCACCTAGTCTCTAAGTCATCATTGTGGTGCCCTTCACAACCATAAGCTACAAACTGCGCAATGTGGTTCTTTTGTGCCTTAGTTACCAGGTAATTTAACCTCATGCTCTGATACCAAGTTTTTCACACACGGATTCTGGAATCCGAATGCAACCGACGTAATTAACCTCTCAGAGGTCACAGACAAGCCTCTTCTTAGATTTCATCACAATCATATAGTTAAATTTGCAGAAAATTTAAAAGTTTTAGAGAATAATGAAGTATACATGAAAATTATATAATTACTATATAGAGATATTCTAATAATCTCAAACTTAACAACCATCTACAATCGATTGAACAATTCAAATGAAAGAATCAATATATCATAATAGTTTGCCAAACAACCTTAATATAAAGCTTTGAATAAAATGTCTAAAAATGAAATGCTAAGGACAAAATCCACTAGCTTAGTCTAATGTACAAAGCTATAATAATAAATATAGCATCCTCAAATCAAGAGGACCTAGCAAAGTCCTGAGATTGCTAATCCAAATCGCTTCAATGAGTCTTCAATCTTCTCTCTAACCTGCGCCTACAAAAAATAGTAATATTATAGCGTTAGTACACACTTGTACTAAGTATGGGTATATACACACATACACGTAAGGACTATGCATTATCAAGGAAAGCTCTTCCTATAGCAATATGCCATGTCTGGAAGTGAAGTCATTAGACTTTCTTAATTCGTTATTTGTGAATCATGGTATGAATATGACATATTTTAATGCATTCAAATCACAAAACTCATTTTCAATATGAACAGAAGACCTTAGAATCATGAACATAATTTTAGAACAACTCGAACGAAAAATTATAAATTTGATCCCTCTAGGCTGAGAGTTATGTCTTCCAGACTTAGTTTATTTTTTCATTATTTTCTTATATTTGTTGTCTAGTTCAAAGATCTCCGTTGATCCTATATTTTACTTACAAGTGCATGATTCATTATCGTCCCATACCTACAATGAATCAAGTAAGTAATCCAAGAGATTAAGGAAATGATTTAACTACAATTGGGCATGAAATCTTTATAAGCCAATATTTATTGGCTAGGACGAATATTTGATCATTTTCATATTATGAATATGTTGGGACATATATTCATACTTCAATTGATGAGTTATTAAGCCTTTTCTCTTATAAGACAATCTTAATTGGCTATGCCCATTATTTTATCATTTGCATAATATAAGAAGTCATTATAAGCCAATCTTTATTTGGCTATTCCCATTATTTGATCATTTGCATAATATGAAGATACTAGAATATATATGTTTATTGGCATAAGCTAAAAACGTTGTTAAAACTTCATTCTTATCAACCACTGATGGTATCACATACTCTTTCTTTCTTAGTTCACTTTAAACTTACATTTCTCGTTCTTTCTTTCTTACTTTCTTAAAGAAATCTTTAGCATTAAGATCATGTGATCTAACATGAAATCCAATGTTTGCCCCACACCGAAAAGGGGTGGTTCACCGATTAAAGTGAACCTAGATCATGTGAGTTAACATGAAATCCAGTGTCTGCCCCACACTAAAAGGGGGGAGGATTCACTTGCTAAAGTGGAACCAAGTCCAGTGTCTTCCCCACACCAAAAAAAAGGTGGTTCATGGATAAAGTTAAACCGAATACTTTCTTTGAGCATTGAACGACATAGATCATGTGAGATAAACATGAAATCTAGTGTCTGCCCCACACAGAAAAGGGGTGGTTTCATCGGCAAAAGTGAAACCGCATACGAGCTAGCTCTCTTAGGTAAAATTCATTGGATAGTTCCTATGCTGGCAACATAGTTCGAAGACTAGTAGATTTTAGGAGACTCTTATCCACCTTGGTGGAGCCTCATCTCATTAGGCTTACATGTGCTTCCATAAGCTTATTACTAGTCTACCAGTGCTTTGCTCAATTTCTTTTTCTTAATAACTTTTAGAGTTGACTCAAATATTAGAGAAGCTTGCTTCTAGTTATGAGGTTTACTGGACTCTATGGATGATTTGTCATCCCTTTATTTACTTGATGAAATGTGAATTTAACCTTACATTATAATCTTGGTGTTAACGAGACTTGTCTCACGATTACAAATACCCTCTTATGTGAGTATCTTTAACATAATTGTCTAGGTGTAAGTGAGACTTGTCTCACTTCCTTTAACACCCCACTCTGGTCACTTTCATAACTGTTAAGCTTTTAATTATGTTATTACTAACCTTATCTTGTTCAATGTCATTCGGTAACTTTATACAATTATGTATGAACGTAATAAACTCTTCTCAGTGTACTTACTATATTCATAGTTCATTTTGATAGGGTATGTTGGGACTTGTCCCAATGATTTACATACCCTTGGTTATGAATTCAATGAGTTACATTGGTCATGCTTAATTTCGTTTAACTTAGTCATTAGTCTATTAGTATACATTGAAATTGGATAAAACCCTTAAGCCAATATTCTATAATATTCCCAAAAACATATGAGATGAGTATATTGAGGTACCTCTGTCTCCTCAACGTTCCTTCTAGCAGAACATCCTTAGACAGCTCTTCGTAGATGCATGATTAACTGAAAGAAAACCACAAGCATGAATTAGAAGAAACATTTAAGAGATCAAACTCTAACGCAATAAATGAATGTCAAAGAAGTAAGGTATTTTCTTAAGTGTTGCAACCTCCTAATTATAGATGTGGTACTATTAACACTAATAACTAGGATTCTATAGACACCGCTTCATAGAGTCTATAAGACTCTTGAAACATGGCTCTGGTGCTATGCTTTTCATGCCTCAAGCCTACACCCTAGGCTAGACTAACACTCGAGAGCCATTGCTAGCCCAAAGCAAACCCTTGACATAGCTTACTTACTCAATAAGACTTCAACATCAGAAACATTCTCAAAATATAAGTCACGCAATAATTTAAGAGATAATAACTTAGTCAAATTGGTAACTCAATTTATAACGAGTGTGACTAAAACTTGAAAGACTAAAGAATTATAACTACTCATAAAAGAAGCCTCTAAAACAAAGAGAGATGTCGATAAAAGACCCCAATCATCCTACTAACTAAAATAATAAATAAAATAGCATAATAAGGGATCCTTTGGAAAGAAAGGAGGCTCACAAAATCACATTGAGTGATTAACTATATCAACAAGGTGTTGGATGTTAATCCTAGTTACATGTGTCTGTATTATCAAACGAAGTAGGCCAAATGGAATCAGTTCATTGAATGTACGAGTATGCGAGGGGAATTATAAAAAAGACATAAATATGAGAGGAATATAAAAAGAACACTTACCTTGGCTTTACTTAACTCATGAATAACTCAACTCAAATTCAAAGTAAACAACAATGATGGTGTAGTTATACCAAGAATTTAAAATTGTAGTAGCAGTTGAATCTGTTCTATAATGCAATAAGATATTAGCTCACATGTAAAGTATAAAATATTGTGGGAGTTTCTCTAATCGACAACCACTATTGTGAGCCTATGTGGTGATACATCGTCTTGCCCATACAACAAGAATTGTCATATACTTTGTGGTCATATCGAACACCTTAACTATGAGGATCCACTAATCTAAGCTAAAATTCACTAAAAATCATATAAAAGGTATGTTTCTCTTTTACCTATGATGACTACATGGTTTATGGCGACTTCAGTTATTATGAACTCGCGTTCCCGTAAGGGTACTCAATACTACTCATAAAATATACTCAGCTCATATGTTTTTGAAATAAAACACTTTCTTTGGTTTGAGATAATTACTCAAAATTTAACTTAAAAGCTCTATTAGAAATCAGTGTTTCCTTTTTTGCTCAAATGTGAAAATATTGTAATTCATTGGAATACTTAGTTCCTGTATAATCTGTTGAAAAATTAACTTTACTCTTACAATTTACTCAACTAAAAGCTTAAGTCTTGAAATAAAGTGAACACATTTGTGAGAGACTTTTGAAAAAACTCTAAGAAATTCTCTTTACTATCTCTTAATTTTACTTAATTTAATTTATGTATTCGAGGATTCTGATTTGTGATAAGAAAGATATCATGATGTTTAGGAGTGTTTCTAGATAGTTAAACATCACAAACTATTAAGAAATCACGGTCTGCAAACAAGACCGTGATGTGGAGATGCATTTAAATATTTGATCGAAAAATTTATTTGAAAAAGATAAGTTAACTTCTTCTCCATGACATGGAGGTGATTTTTTGCACTAGGGGAGAAAGTCTAAATGCGGACTTGCGTGCCACAACCTGCTCGACTTTCACACTAATTTGCCTAAATCCAATTAATTTTTCTCCTTCTTTGATTTTCACCCAAATTTTCCTAAATTCGATTATTTTTTTCAGTACCTCTTTATTTTCAAATTCTCAGTAAATATACACAATAATCTAACTCAGAAGAACTTTTAAATTCTCACGGTTCAATCATGAACTCCACAATCCCATCAAATCTTAAGAACTAAAGATAACTTTAAGATCATCATACATTCAACTTTCTAAAATGAATTTCGATGAAACAAACATGATATGCACGTTGATAAAAGAACCAATTCTATGAAACCCTTAGATATCTTATAGGATTGGATCCTTAGCGAACTTTACAATGAAAATGGCAAGAACTTGACGAATCATGTACTTCTCTTCTCCTTTCTCCTGTTTTCTCTTCCATCAAAGCGATAGCATATTTCTTGATTGTGTAATCAAACTAGATCAGTTTAGACCTCAAATAACATATTAAAAATAAAATAATTTGATTTGGGTAGTTGAAAGACAATTATACCCTTCAATAAATCCAGTTTAGACTTTCCTTATTTAGACAACCTGACTTTAAATGAGTATATTTCCATCATTCAAACTTAAAATTGAGTAAACTCGCAGGCATTGGAAATATAATTCAAAACTCTTTCGAAACCAAAATTGAGCAAACACAGATTCGTGTTCCACAATGTACTTTACTTTTTCATTCTTTGTGTTCTCACTTCGATTCACCTAAATCTGATTATTTTTCTCAACCTCTCATTAGATTAATATAACCAATATATATAAACAAATATCTTACTCAAAATAACTATTAAATAGGAACGATTCCATCAATAAATCCACAATCCCATCAAATCTCAAGAATTAAGCAAAACTCAAAAGCATCATACTTTCAACTATCTAGAAATGAATTTTGCTGAAACAAAAATGATTGGATCTTGGGTGAACAACCCCAACTCTATGAATGTCTCACGTACCTAGTAGGATCGAGTCCTTAGCAAACTCGACAGAAAAAATCTCAAGAACTTGATGAATTTTAAACTTTTCTTCTCCTTTGTCCTATTTTCGCTTCTCTCAAAGCCCTAGCATATTTCTTTATCGTATACACTGATCTAACTCAATTTAGACCCCAAATTTCTTACTAAAAATGAAATAATTTTATTGGGTACTTAAATGGCCATTTTACCCTTCATAAAATATTTTTTAGACTTTCCATATCAAAACAACCCTATTTGAAATGGGCATATGTCCTTCATACAAACTCGAAATTTAGAAAACTTAGCGCCGTTGAACATATAATTCAAAACACTTTATTATTTTATCTTTTACCATACCTAAATCATCGTCATATAGGACTTATTATCGTTTGAAGTTGACCCAAAACTTATATTTACCTTATCCTTTAACAAATTTCCCGATTTCATTCTTTCAAAAAACGACTCATTCTAATAATATCTCTTTGTAGGTGTAAGATGTAATAGAAGACTCCATATCACGACCGGGGATCACTCCCTAGAAGTAAGACGATATACTTGACCTCTCGAAGATGTTATACAAGCCCTTAGACATCTTTCGTTGCATAATCATAAAAATAGCGAAAAATTTCATACATTTTATAGAACATCATAGTTTATTAATAGACATAAAAAAACATACTTGATAACATCATATGAGGGCACATTCCTTTACTACAACCTTAGTAAAAACTGATTTAGTTCATATCATACGTAAACCACCCTCAAAACCCCTTCATAATCTTACTTGTACAATGTACACATGGAGTTCCATCCCCCCACATATACCAAGTAATCTCATTTAGAATTCATAGGTGTAATTCACGTGCATAGCATAATTCATGACTCGGCATAACAAATTCATTTAAAATGCATTCATACAATTTATACATAACATTAGTCTTCATTCCAAAAAAAGTATTAATCTTATCCTTTCTTGGAGTTTACTAGTGCAACTCATGGGTAGGGTCCTTGGTCCTACCTTTAATAAGTAACCATCTGAAGAAGTTATCATTAGAGTCCATATTTTAATCTTAGTTCATTTCTTAACATTCGAGAGACATAAAAATAACCGACATAGACAAGGTGAGCTACATGGAATACGATGATCTACTCCCGCATTGAAAAAGAAAAGTTACTACTTGCCAAGGTAGGACCATCATACATATAGTTATTCTAGTGGACCCATTAAGCTAAAACGTATGGGGGCACGTATTTGTAGAACATAGAGATTTATACTAGAAACCTTACTTGTTCATGTGGAGGTTTCCATCTCACGACACAACATCTATGTTGTGAACCCGGACATTCTAGACATGATGGTTCTCTTGTAGGAATCTGCACTTCCTAAAAATGAAACCCCCATTGTGATTTGTCATGTTCACTCGGTTCTAATTTCAAACTCCCTTTTAAACATATTTAAACCTTTAGTAAATTAGTTCTTAAAAGAAGGCTTTAGTAGATTTCTTCTTCATACATAATATAGATCTAAGGTTTTTAAGATGAGAATGTTCTTTCATCATAAAACCTGCTTCATGTGAGAATGTCCTTTCACATAAATCTACCGTTCAAACAATCATATTTTTGTGAAAAATACATAAGTGAGATCTACCTTCATATAAAAACCTCTAGGGACACATGTTCATAACTTCATTTATGATTTACTTATATGCATAGCAATAGGTAATGATGCATAGCAGAACTATCATTTCCTTAGTCATCATAAATCTACCTTACTCATAGACATGAATGATATGTGTGTGTATATTGGTCAATATGATCACATAATCGCTATAACATAACATTGTGGAGGCCACCCTTTAAATAACATAACACATGCATAACATTCATCAAGTCTCAAGTCATACACATCTAGAGTGTCAAGGACTATAGACTACACACACTCACATGACATTATATAGGGAAAGAATATTCAATATTATAATAGAAGATGCGAAACATATTTTGTTCACACATTCATATAAGGTTCATATAGGTAAGGGTCATGCTACAAGAGTATTCATCATGACTAGCCATATAGACCACACATAACCATAACATGATCATCCACATATATGAAACATCATCCACACACCTAGATCATGCAATAAGTGTGGAAGACTATACATATAACTTCACATAACATCAATTCACTTAGACATGATACTAAAATCAAGGGTTACACCAATCAACTTTGTTAACATGAATTCATCATATCGATTCATCTTGTATCTATTTCCCTCAAGGCCATGATCACAAAACATAAAGATGTACATGAATCTAAACAATGACACCATAAGTGGACCATACCAATCAACACAATTACATATACACTCTAAGTTAATTAGACTAAATAGGTCAAGTTACCAAATTTCCAAGCTATGATCATCATTGATAAATTCTTCCACAATTCACAATCAATTGACATAAAGAATTACAGAACTAAAAAAATCAATACAATCTAAACATAATTTAATCCTCAAAAAATAAGAATACAAGACCGATATAATATCATAATTTGAGAGGTTAATGAGATCATGGGTTCTTCATGAAACTTGATTGAAAATCATGTTAAAACAATAGTTAATAATAGAATCATCATTAGAATGCATTTTAAATCACTTTAATAATTAAACCATGGCTAGATTGAAAAGTAGAATTTTCACTTTAAAATCATTTTTGAAAAAGCCTTTGAAAGGACACCTTAGATAGAATATTAACTAAGGATGAAAGATTATCATACCTTATACATTGAAATACATGAAATTTGGAGAATAATTCACCAAAAATAAACCTCCAAAGCTTGTTCCTTAGCTTGGTCCCCAATGGAGGTTTTGGGGTTTCATCTTTGGGAGGGAAGGTTTTATTTGGAAAAGTGAAATTTGAAATTAGAGTTAAGTATTGTATACTATCTTAAAATACCTAAATACACCCAAATTAAATGCCCATATTTTAATTAGGACATGGAAATTAACCCCTATGATGGCAGCGTGCAGGCATCTAGATTGCAGGTGCAATCTACTGAAGGCAGCGACGGAGCGTCGTCTTATCAATGAGTCGTCCTACTGCTCAATCATTTTCGACTAAGGATCCATCTTGGGGTTTTGATCTCCCACACCTAAGTGTGAATCAATGCCCCCGATCTATGGGTCATTTGTCAAATGATGGGGATTCATTCTTGGTCATATATTTGACACTACCAAGCCATTCTACTGCGAGCTTTTGGGTCCTCCTCAACGAATTTTTGGTTTGTCCATGGGGAGTCTTGCCTAAATGTTTCAAACCTTAATATGGGCGTATACTAGTTAGGATACTCCCCTATTAATTTAGAACCAAACAAGCACATAAAACATATAAAATCACTCTATTACACACTAATATGTCTACAGACCAACTTACGAACGTTGTGGTATTGGATGTTTTACCTACAAACCACTTCAAACAAAATATAACATATATAAAACACTTCTTAATTTGATAATACACTTTTTAGGCACATGTGAGGCTCTATACACCTTAGTTCATTTTGAGGGTATTTACAGTATCCCCCACATGGGAACATTTGTCCTCGAACGATACTTAGAACTTTTAAAACCGTATCAAGGACTCAATGAACCATAGAGACACACATAACATTTGAAATTTTATCAAATAAGAGTCAATGTACAAAACTTACAAGGAACACCGACTTCATACTATCATGCAATTAAAACAACATAATCAAACATGGACTACTTCTACAATTGTTTCCATGCTTACATACTTCTTCATATTCATTGCCATTTGGAGGGATTACCATCTCCAATTTGAGGCACGCTCATATCTCATCATAAAGTTAGACATACAATGGACTTCAATTGCACACATAGGCATAATCTAATCTTCAACTCATGAGAAATTTAGCAATTCACCTATTTGCACAAAAATCATGTATCATGTGGGTTAACTACAATCTTATAGTCTAGACATAATATCATCATGGTTATACATGACATACCATATTCAACTTTTATTCAAGGAGGAACTACCTTCTCATAGTGACAACATACATACACGGCATCATAGAGTTGACATAAAAGTAATGCACAAAGGTGAACTCATTTTAACGAGGATTTATTTACTCCAAACCCATATTATGCTCATACTCTCTTGATTATCAAGTCAAAATTGTAGCTCAAACCACACATATCACAACAATACGAAGTTATTTTATACAATTTCAATGTTTTAGCAAGACACTACCTTTCATAAACATGCATCATTTAGGAAAGTTGTTGAAATTCAAAGGCACACATTGATGACATTGGCTAGACATAACATCACTTCTCAAAAGTTAGTCTACATTAACACTTTCAAAGTCGTAAAAGTCACACATTTCTCAAAGGACCCATCTTTTCTTATTTAAAGAAACTCAACACCTCATTATTGGTCCAAAACACCCTCACATCAAAAGTGATATAAATAATGTTTATCTAGACACCTCACGAATTTAAATGCACATTTATCATATAAAAGGTAAACAACAACATGAGAAACATGCAATATATCAAAATTTCTTTTCATGCAATAATTACCTTTACTAACATATGTACCATATTTTTATTTAATGCATGCATAACATGTGGAGAACATGCAACATATAATCAAATTCAAGACTCCTGTCATAAAAAAGATACTTAGGAACTTAATGGTTTCAAGCTTGAGTATGAATAGAAGGGAAAAATAGGGACATCTACCATCTTACTACTCTCATCATCATCCCCGAGTAAGGGTAAACCCATTTATGAGAAGCGTATCTCATGCAAGAGAAATTGGACTTACCAATTCTTCTAGTCAAGCACAACATCCCCCTCCGGAATCAAGCTTATGCAAACTTTTCTTAACATCACCTACTTCCATATCTCAAGAAGAAACCAATACCAACTAGATATTCACTCACACTCCACTAGGTGAGGCATTCAAGAAGATCAAAAATTATTAGATATCTTACTCCCCTCCATATTCATCATTCCAAGTAATTCTTAATCTAAGGAAGTTCAAGGGAACTTAATGTAACACTTCGAAAGTCTAAGACGTGTTCTAGAGCCTTACATGAATGTCAAAAGGTATAGACACTATTTAAAGGTCTATTTTAATTAATATAATTTATTTAGGAAGTCTATAAATCAAAACATGCAAGAACGTCCATTATGTCTGCAAACTAGTTCAATGAGGTGCTAGTGTATTTTAGCCTATTTGACTAAGCTTGTAGGAGTGGCAAAATGATGATAATTGGTGGAAGGGTGGATAACACACATTAGATTTAGTTCATAGTTAAAACTACCAGGCATGACCCCCAAGAACCAACCAAGGGCCCTTGAGGAGGACCTTTGCGATTCGGAAAGAGGTTGCCAAAAGGGAGTGTCCATAGACGGTTGCCATCAACGAATCGTGTGTCAGTCGAAGGGGCGCCGATTGACTTCATATATGGACACATAGAAATATTTTCCAAGGCATTTTTTGTACCGTTCTCTTAACCTAACGACGGAAAAACAGGACGGTTTGTCCTTGGCCCGTCGATTTACAAACGGGGCTTGGGTCGGGGTTTCATGTGTGAGGGTTGTGTTTTGCTGAACATTTTGATTTAATTCATTTAATTATTTGTATAAGTTAGGAGGTAAATTAGGGGTTTTAGGAGGTCAAATTAAGTAATTAACAAACTATATAAAGACCCTAACCTAATTAGACTAACCTAAGCTCTCGTGATTCACAAACTCAAGTTCTCTTTCTTCTCTCTTCTTTCTTTCTCAAGTTGAAGAACTCTATAGAATTAAAGGTAAAAATGGGTTCTACAGCTTCAATAACAAAATTTTCTCCATCAATATTCATCAAAAAATAAGATATGAGATTCTTTTCACCTTTGAAACCTCTTTCCTCAAATGGTTCCATCAAATTGATTTCAAAAGTTGAGTTTTCATGTGGGTCTTTTCCAATCTCGTAATTGATCTTGTGAATTGATTTGTATATTATTTATTTAGGATATTATGAATATATTAACATTTATAATTACCTAATTATGTTATATCTTGATATATTGGTCTAGTTTGTAAAAGAATACCTATTCCCTTTAACCCTAGGTTGTGATCTTGATATGAATTGTGTAAGGTTGGTTCAATTGAATTTATTATTGGTTGAATTACTACTAAATGATGATATTGTATAAATTATGAATAGATTAGGGTTAATTATAGACTTAACATTCTAGTTATTAAGTAATTGATCTTGACTATGACTTTTTCCTAAATCTCTTATCTTAAGCTATGAACTAGTGATGGATTGTGATGTAGTGATTCAATTAGCCTTGTCATCATTTTGGTTATTGTTGTATGATGATTTCACACTCTAATTGGGTTGAATTAAGGGTTTATGGTAAGACCTTGATGATGGATTATGAAGGAGACTTGGTAAGTCTTGTGATCCCTATCCTTTACTTCAATTATGGTTAACTATGATTAAATCATGATGTTGTATTAGAGTATGTGTTGTATTAAAATTTATAGGTTTGGTATTATGTTGAATTGAAATATCTTCACTATGTTTGTGAGGTGTTGGATAAGATTTAAATGTTATAAGGATGGTGATGATTTACCAATGTGCATTATTATGAAGTGATATGTTAATATGCTAACCTCACTTATATGAATTGTATTTAAAGGACTATACTCAAGAAAATCTTATTGAGCTATTATGATGATGTTTATACAAGGGATAAACCCTATAAACTACATCAAGAAATGATGATTAATAAAGAAACTAAAAATATTTCAAAAGGGACTTATCTTAGCACCAAGTGAACTTGACAATGGGAGGTGTTGACTTTCTATAGAGGAAGATTCACCAAATAGTTCCACATGAGGTGTTGACTCCCCCATGAGGGATATTCATTTTATGGATTCCCATGAGACGAGGCTCCAATTTTCAAGTGGCATGTAGAGGGTTCATACCTATCTCTTAGTTCTTGAATTATGTTGCCCCCATAGGAGACTAGCTAGTGGATCCACCTAGAAATCTACGTTTATGTTTGGTTTTACTTTGGCCGGTAGACCACCTTCCATCTATGAAAGGTTTTACAACACCAGATTCGACACTTAGCTCTTGTGGTCTATGTCGGTTAATTCAAGTGTTTCCTAAACTAAAATGAAGTAATGAAATACAAAATCAACTAGGATGACTTAAGAGGCTTGACTTAGGCTAGGTAGTGGTATGGGACTCTACCTATACCTTGAACTATTTTACCTTGAAAGAAGCTTTAGAAGGTTGTTTTGATATATGTATATGCATATAATGGTACATGATATGTATATGATGACCTTGCACATTGTTAATACTATATGATGATTGGTTTCACTTATGAATATCTGTTAGTCTACATTCTTAAAGAATGATGATATATTCTATTAATTATATGCTATGAGAAGTAGGATGTTGGTCATGATTCTTATTGAGTTACTTCATGGAGTAAAGTTATGGGACTTTGCTTAGTCATTACACTTGTTAACTTAATGAGGGTTCATGGGTAATTGTCTTTCTTTTGTTATAATTGAAATGTACTCTTATTCATGATTGTTGCCATTATAACTTGATGATTGATTTACTTTGACTATATTTTGAATTATATGATATGCATGTTGACTTGACTAGACTTTGTATTGTTGGTCTTGTGATGTACATGCCTATGACTAAATGAATATGTCTTATTATTGGTATGTTCTTCTTGAATGTGACTAAGACTTTAAAAATGTAAATTACTATATTTTAAGGAAATATCCCCTCTTAGCATAATTTTATGATATGTATGCATATGGTCTCATACTTAGTACAACTGGTGTACTAACTCCATTTCCTTACTTTTTCCCCAACATTTTAGGTTCCGGTCATTGAAGGGATTCACGGCGACTTTGAAGAAGACATGGAAATCTCAATCATACAAGTTGGGTAGGTCCTCCCTTTTCGAGGGAAATACCACTACCAAGCTTATGGAGTTGTTCTAGTTTTCAAGACTCTTATGTTCTTTTCTTTTCATTTGAAAAGTAAATATATTATGGCCTATATGTGGTCCTATTACATTGATGTATGGGCTAGGCCCAAATTTTTATATTCTTGTTGGATGGTTATGAGATGAGATGTCCATTTTAGACTATCTTATATTTTAAATCAACCAAAATATAAATGAACCTAAAATAAAATTTTCAAATCTCAATTAGATGATAAAATTATTACTTCCTTTTTAGAACAAACTCTAAATAATTTTTTATCTGAAGTTAAAAGCCAAACATTTTTAGTTGTCGGAAAATCGTGTTAATAGATATTTTCGGTGCCTTAAACACCTTCCTAAAATAAAAATAAGACTTGTTGAATCCCCTTAAAATTTTCAATCGGTTTTTCTGTTTAAATATTTTGAAAACTAAGTTTCTTTAATTTTTCTTTAAAAATTAAGTGGCGGCTCCTAAAACCAAGTCCAAAATCATATAAATATTTTTCCTTTTTCAAATAAAACAGAATGGCATCTCCGTTGGGGAAATATGAGGATTCCAACCTTAAAACTAAATTTATTTGGCTATGTGAAAGAACTGTTTATTTGTTCATATATCGTATTATATAAACTGTTGCATTTTCATGGCATATCGTACTCCATCAAACAACAATTGTTTATTTGTCACTTAAAGGATGATTACGCAAGCTCGCAGTCATTCGTTAACCAAATATTTCTCGGGGCACCCTGACGAATGTAGTTGGCTAATTGATAGCCAACAGTCGTTAACTGTCCCATCCCAAGTAGTCCGCTTGGGTTTCCCTTCCCACTATAAATGAAACTCACTCCTAGTCAATCTAAGATAGAGCGAAACCGAATCGCGAAAGTAGTGTATTGGCCTATGATGAACCAACACCCAAGGAGTGTTGGGCCCATTATAAAGAACGCGCTAAGTTCAAAGAGCCCGTGGCTCGATCGGACGATCCTACTTATATCCTATTTGAAGAATGTTTGCGTGTTTGGCGGATTGTTGTGTATTGGAGGTGGCAACTAACTATTTGTATGTTTTTGTAGATGTCAAATCAATTACTAAGTTTCAAAACGGTCACCAAGACACCCGATCTTCTTCGTGTGTGGTGGAATAACCTCAAAGACTGTAAAAAGAGAGAAATCTCGATTCACTTGGGCCACCTACCATCGATAATAGATTCAAGGTTTGGCTCGAGTTCTGGGACGATAAAAGGATGGTTTTCTAATTTGGGGATGTTGAAATAACACCAACAATAGAGGTGATAAAAGATTGTTTTGATTCCATCGGAACGTGTGGCAAGAGGAAAAAACATCAAGATTATCACATCCTGCTACTAGATAGACTGACTAGTCTAAAACTTAAGGACATGTTACTGTTAGTGGATGTGGACTGGTTGGATATTCAAAGTGTACCATTGATGATATTCTTTGAATGGTAGGTACACAACAACTATTTCAGAAAATTTCTGAATGAGTTCCATAATCATAGTACTTGGAAACAGACTATTACTATCGCATTCTCAGCATGCCTTATAGGAACGGTGATATTCTCTCAGGATGAAGGAAATCATATCGATGGTTGTAGACTCTATCTTCAGATGGATTGGTAAAGAAAAAGAAACAAGGAAACACTCAGTTTGGCCCCAGTTATTTTAGCTAATATCTATCGATCTCTGAGTTTGTGTAAGAACGAATTTCCATATTTTTAAGGGTGCAACATTTTGCTTCAGTAGTGGATGATTGAACATCTGCGTAAAAAGAGACGGCACTCAGCAACAGGAGTTGTCCAAGTCGACCCAGACGAGTCCCCTTGACAACTACAAGTTTTATTTTAGCATCCGCAAGTTCCTAATTCACACCACGAGGGATGAATGGGAGAAAGTACTCTATGACCTGAGAGATGGATACATATAGTGGATGTTTCAAAACTTTATGTCAGAGAAGATAGCAGGTCAGGGAGACAACCGTCCTTTCTTGGTCCTTCCCGGCATCAAAGGAATGCGACCATACAATCCAAGTAGGGTGATGCGGCAATTTGGTAGAAGAGAAATCACACCTGTCCAAGGGGATGCTAGCTCTTTTGTCATTGATTACAATGGGTGTATTAATATACAATTTGCCAAAACCATACACCAAGAATGGGATGGACGGGTCAACATGAAAAGAAGTATTGCTGAGAAGAGGTGTGAAGTTGGGTATGTTGATGAGTACAGAAATTGGTTATAGGATGATTTGCATGGTGTAGTGAACCCGACACCATGCATGGGTCGAGAAATCAAAGACATCATAAGACTCCAGATCTAAACTTATAATTTTCAATAAGAATGGGACCAAAGGGACATGAATTTTGACGAAGAGAGTAAGAATACCAATCTAGAGAATTTGAAAGTCAGAGGGCCTTAGCTGTGATGTCACAAGATTTAACCGATGTGAGGGCCTACTTGATGCATCTAGATACAACCCTAGATGAGAATATAAACATTCTCTGGGCCGTGCCTCCATCTTCCAAAGCTGTATTTGCTGAGCCGTACGTGGTAACAATCAAGTAGATCATCCGCGAACAGATAGAAAAAGCAAGAGGAGGAGCGGGACCTTCAACTTTCTAATTCCCCTGCGTGGGGTTGTTTTCTATTTTGTATTTTCAATGCATTCCCCTACCCGAAAAATGTATCCCCATTTTGATTAAAACTATTTCACAAATTCTATAATTATTTGTGAAGCTTATTTTGAGGGGTCCAGCAATCTGTTATAAATGACGCGATACATCCTTCAGATCTCTAGGCCTATCGTTGGCACAAAGGTGCACATGCATGATTAGGACGTGATATATGTGCTTTTAACTATTTATGTGATATGTTTCTTTGAATGAGGGCATCACTAACCAACTCCTTTCCAAAAATTTCTAAAAAATATACACAAATCACTACTACGAAGTCCGACCAAATTTTCTGAGTCTTGAGTTTCCCAACCAAAAACAAATATCATCCCCAAATCCTAAACATTACTCTATCATCTTAGCGAAGGTAAAATCACCGCTATGGATAAAGGCAAGAATATCCTGACTGAATCAACCAAAGAGGAGATGATTGACATATGGAGGCAGCATGGAAAGCACTTATATAGCATATTGGTTTCCCCTGAGAGCACTGAGTTGGAGAACATTGAAGAAAGTTATGAGGAAGCAATTTCTTGAAAAACTTCTCTCCAAGGACATCTGAAAGAAATAGACCATAAAATCACTCTCAAAGAATATCCACAATAATACCAAATAGGGACAGAAGTCGTTCCGTACAACTTCATTTTCGAGCACTATAAGTCTAGGGATATGTTGAGGCCCGTCGAAAGAGCATTTTCCCAAGTGGTATCAGGGGAAGTTCACAAGAATTATAAGTGTCATCCCAACCAGAAACGGCACACAATAGGGGAGTGCATAGAGTTTAAGAATGTGGTTTGTTACTTGCTCTATATGGACAGTATTGCAAACAGTTGGGGTGATGGCATCGTCATTGCATGTGATGAACCGAGGCTCGACATACCGGTCATTAAGACAACTAAGTTCTTTCGTTGCCCCTTCACACCTTTCAAGAAAAAATGGTGGAGGTCTACTTAGATTTGGCTTGAAGTGGGGCTATTTACCCGTCTCTACAAGGATGTAGGAGTTTTATATTCCCTTGGAATAAAAGTTTATAAACATTGCCCTTATCATAGGGCCACGGATCATAGTATTGAAAAATGTCTTGCATTCGCCATGACATGGAATACCTCATCAGCGTAGGAAAGATTCAAGTCGAGTCAGTTTCCTGTGGCTGATATGACGTTGAGGAGAAGAAGGGTTCAGATGGAACCACATTTATCTTTTGAAGCTTTTGTTTGTTTTTGAGTTTCCCTGTAATCATCTAGAATGAATGAAAACAAATATTTCTTGTATTCGAATTACATAGGGCCTGAATTGAATTTGTGAGATACGTAGGCATCCTTTCAAGGCTGACCCCCTATCATGCAAAATTTTCATTCTCCCCCCTTAATTATACAAAGAAATATGAGTCTCAGATCAACGTACGTTGAAAAAAATGCAACGAGAATACCTTATCTCAATGTGATTTAACCTTTCTAAGATTATCCCAAATTAAAGCAAGCAAACTCCTTCTTGATTAAAGTTAGTTTCCCGTTTACTCTTGGGTTGGCATGTCCTCAAACAAAGCAACTTTTCTGTGTTTATATGCTATATATGAGGTATTTTGTGTTATCTATTCCGAACTCAAACTAACAAATTTGCCTTTGAGTTGTATTGTCCCTAAGTATTTACAAAATGGTCTATGTCGATTAAACTGGATGATCATCCCTACTTCACTAGATCTTAGATACCTTTCCCGTCCATAGTTCAGACAAGGGAAAAGAAGTAATGGGGGAAAACAATGAAGAAATCAGTCTTACTGACGTTGTGGTGGCTCAACCACCATAGAGGATCAGAATGAGCTGATTATGCAGCTAATGCAACAGTATGTCGAGATGAGGGTGGGAATGCAAAGGAGACAGGATCTACTACTACCAGGTTTTACCGTCAACGTTGCTACTGATAGAAGGCCTCCGCTTTACTTTCCCTCTTCAAACATTGTACAGGCTCATAACGCGCTATCCACTCATTCTAAGAGTCCCTCAATAATAGACTTGGCAACACAAAATCTTAAATATGCATCAGCCTCCTACCAGACCTCACCCCCTCTTCAAAACAATAATCCTCCCATATCATTTCCCCAAAAGAATTCCCATCATTAAACTGGTCCACCCCCACAAAACCAAAATAAATTCAACCCCCAAACACTACTCCATCACCAAAATCAATACAATAACCCCAAACCTTCCCGCAAAATTACCAAACTACTCAAAGTGCCCCAAGTCCCTCCGTAGCTCTGCCTCTACCAAGAAAAATAACCTTCCAAATTCCCATTCCAGATGAGTATGACATGTATGGTTTTGATATCGACCAATATGAGTAGTAGGAAAGAGAGTGAAGGTTGAAAGAAGAGGTCGCAAAGATAGACATAAAGGAGGATATTTGAAGGGCAATGAAGGATCTTCAGTGCACTCTTGACGTTGCCGATTTGAACTACGAGGACTTATGTATTAAAAGTTTGAAAAGATAGACATAAAGGAGGATATTTGAAGGGCAATGAAGGATCTTCAGTGCACTCTTGACGTTGCCGATTAGAACTAGAGGACTTATGTATTCATCAAAATATGGACCTCCCGGAAGGGTTTAAGATGCCGAAGATTGACACTTTTGGAGGAATAGGGAACCCCTTAGCGCATCTGAGGGCCTACTGTGACCAACTTATAGGAATTGTGAGAGTTGAAGTTATACGAATGCGGATTTTTAGCCGTAGTTTGAGCGAGGAAGCTTTATAACTGTTACATCTCATAGGACCAGATAGTGGCCCAGTTAGAATGTCTTGTCTAAAGACTTCATTGAGCAATTTTCTTAGAAAGTAAAGATTTTCCTTGATCATTATTCCTTAGAAAAGATAAAGCAGAAGTCCAACAAAAGTTATAGAGAGTTTCGTACAAATGGTGAAAAGATGCAGCCAGAGTTTGACCTCCCATGTTTGAAAAATAAATTGTTGAAGTATTCATGCGGGTGCAGGAGCCCAAATATTATGGTAGAATCATATTTCTCGTTGGAGAAAAATTTGTCGAGATAGTCAGGGTAGGTAAGACTATCGAAAATAGGTTGAAAACCGAGAATATTTCCCGCGTTGTTGCTTCACTCGAATCCTCGGGCATGTTAAAAAAGAAAAGAGAAGACGTGTCAGTTGTTTCTTATGAGTTGAACAAGACCGAGAGAAGATCATCATCGTACCAAAGTCGCTCTCGACCTTCACACAGTCCACACCAAGCTTGTTATACGCAAGCCGATTATCAAAATTCTCCTCCTCCAAGATACCAAAATACTCCTTCCTCAAGTTATCAAAATACTCCCCCTTCTGTTTATTAAACTCCACCTCTCATCTACCGAAATTCCCCTCCAGTTTACCAAACTCCCTCTAATCATTACTAAAGTGTTGCACCCAACTGAGCCAACGTGCAGTAAAATTACCTAGCGCCTACCCTAGTATATCAATCCTAAGCTCCACTTTGCCAAAATATATCCCTAAACTACCGAGCTCCATTGCCAAATTACAAGACAAATCCCTATCCCATATATCAAGCTCCCCGTCCTAATGTCCAAAACTATCGTTAGCTGCCTCCTCCTGAAGGCAACTACGATCCCTCTCGTCCTAGATTTGAGAAAAAGCCCATCAGAATTTTTACAACTCTTGTCGAAATCCAAACAAAGTTGTACGAGCTATTAACTGTGGAAGGTTATATCCATCCAGTGGGACCCAAGCTAGTGGACACTAGCTCTTGATTTTTACACACCTTATCAAAAGTTTCATATCACTCCAATAGAATTGGACATGACACTGAGGACTGTATTAACCTCAACCACAAAATCTAAGATCTAATCAAACAGAACGTGGTCTCTCTCCAGACAGCCGCACCAAACGTCAACAGTAATCCTTTGCCAAATCTTGAGGGTGTCAATATCAATATGATAGAGACGGACGATGCTTCGTGCATGACAAAAGTGATAGTTTCGATTGTTCATGACGAGCTGGAAAGAGTCGTGGCTTCGATAAGCATCAAATAGAAGAAGGAGTTAGTGATTCTTACACCCGGAAAGGTTATTGCCTTTGTGCCAAAAACATTCCCACTAAACCAAGGTTTGTTATCGAAACCGCTTCAGATCAGGGTATGACCAGGTCTGGCAGATGTTATACTCCAGAAGAGTTAGCCCATGGAGGACAAAAGAAGGACCAATGAAAGAGGCCGATAAGTGACGCTGAAGCTAAAGAATTTTGGGGAAAGATGTAGCCAAAGTACTATTCAATTGTTAAGCATTTGGAGAAAAACCCGGCTCAAGATAATACATATGTGCTCGTGGACACTAGCAGCGACAATGTAGCTGCCATGATCAACTAGTTTATCCGAGGACATCGGATCTGCTTCTGTGATAAAGAGCTTCCCTTAGAAGGGAGGATGGACAAAAAGGCTTTGCATGTCAGTGTCATATATCGAGAAAGGGTCATAAACTGTGTCTTGGTAGATGATGGATCTAGTCTCAATATTTGTGCGCGATCGACTCTAAGGCAATTAAGGTTTAATGTGGGAAAGTTTGAACAAAACCAATTCAACGTGAGAGACTTTGATGGGGTGCAGAGAGACACACTTGGAGATGTGAACTTGATCATTCAGATGGGCTCTGCAGAATTCAATTCAAAGTTTTAGGTCCTGTACATGGACACTAGGTAAAACTTCTTCGTGAAGGCTACTCATCCGTATGGCTAGGATGTGACTTCTACCCTTCACCAGCTGATGAAGTTCAACTGGAAGGAGCAGGAATTGGCTATTCACAGTGAAGGAAGCCACTCCAGTGGTCATGCGCCAATCATAGATGAAGACTCTCAAGGCACTGATATCTATAAAGTAGAGTTGTTTAATGCCACCAGTGATGACTTGGATCCACAACCTCCTATGCCATTCGTGTATAAGATGATTGTAAGAGTGATGCACTAGAAAGGATTTGACCAAGGTTTTAGATTGGGAAGAAATTTCCAATTAATCATCAAGCCTATTCAAATTCCCACCAAAGGAGCAAGGTATGGTTTGGAGTACGCCCCCACAGATGATGAGGTTAAGATGAAAAAGAGTGGTGATCAAGCATTGACTAAGACGATCCCTCATCTGTACCAGTCATTTCCGGTCTGAGAGTATGCCAATCGAGATGGCCTTGGGGAAGAAATATGGGGCCTTTTGAAAAGATTGACGCTGTCATAGAAGAGGAGGTTGAGCTAGATGGTATTCGTGATGCTAAACCTGGATAGCAACTGCAGAATTGTACCTCCACAAAATCTTGATTTCCTGACGGTATCAGTAGAAGGACAATGTTTATGTCTGTTTTTAAAATCGGTGGTAGTACAGAAAAGGCCCGAGACCCATCATTTTGCAGTTTCTTCAATTACTTGAATTTTGAAATTCCCTCGTAATGTTTTAAAAGGCAACATGGCCCTTTGACATAGCCAAAGTTTGCATTATTTTCCTATTTGAGTAAAAGCCTCTTTTATGACTTGTTTATTTTTCTTATTTGCTTATTTTACTTTCTTAACTCTGTTTTTTTATGATTTCAGTAATTTTAATTTAAAACCTTTTAATGTCATGTCTTGCAATGAGCTGAACGAACAAAATGATATAGGTGATGCCAAAGGTGAAGAGTATGAGGAAAACAATGAGGTACCAGAATATGTTGCTGAGGAATTTTGACAATTTGAAAAACTGCATAGGCCAAATTTGGAAGAAAATGAGATTGTGAATCTGGGAGACCTAGAGTATGTAAAAGAGGCAAAATGAGTGTCCACCTGAATGAAGCTTAAAGAAAGGATCAGATTCATTTTCTTATAAATATACTAATGTATTCGTCTAAGAAATCAGTGACATGCTAGGGAAGAGTACAAATGTGGTATTTCACTAGTTGTCGATTAATCTAGGGTTAAGTCCAGTGAAACAGAAGTCTCAGAAGTTCAAGCTTGAGTTAATTTTAAAGATTACAGAAGAGATCACCAATCAGATCGAATCTTGATTAGTAGAAGTGACGCAATACCCAACTTGGTTGGCCAATGTTGTTTTGGTTACCAAGAAAGATGGAAATTTTTCGTATCCAAACATTCATATTCTGATCGATAATTGTGCTAAGCATGAAATACAACCATTTGTGGATTGTTATGAAGGTTATCACCAGATCCTAATGGATGAAGAAGATTGACAAAAGACAACTTTTATAATGCCTTGGGGTGTATATCATCACAGAGTAATGTCATTCGGTCTCAAAAATGCTAGTGCTACTTATATGAAAGTTATGACGACCATATTTCGTGACATGATCCACAAGGTGATCGACGTGTATCTAGATGATGTCATAATCATGTCCCGCGAGAGTTTGAACCACTTGATTTATTTGAAGAAGTTTTTTTATCATCAGCGTCATTATAACTTGAAATTAAATCCCACCAAATGTGTTTTTGGGGTGCCATCCGGCAAGTTGTTGGGATTCATAGTCAGCAGAAGGGGCATTGAGCTCGACACTTCTAAAATCAAGGCAATTCAAGAGTTACCTCCTCTGAAGACTAAGAAAGAAGTGATGAGTTTCATGGGGAGGTTGAACTACATCGGTCAATTCATAGCTCAATCAATTGTGGTATGTGAACCTATCTTCAAGATGTTGAAGAAAGATTCTTTGACAAAGTGGACCAAAGAATGTCAGACTGCTTTTGACGCAATCAAGAATTATTTGTCAAATCCACCAGTGTTGGTTCCTCCGCGAGAATCGAGTCCTTTGTTGCTATATTTGTCTATCTCAAATAACGCATTTGGATGCGTACTTGGTCAACATGAGTTCATAGCCAAGCAAATGCACAAAGGTCATATTTACTGTGACATGAGAATTTTTCAACTTTTAACCATGGCATGCTCAAACATCATTCCTAGTGAAGTCTAAATGTGTAAACCACACCAAGCACATCACAACACTTGGGAAGTCATTTCACAAAATGTCAATTTCTAACATAGTAATAGCCTCCACAGTAAGCATCATTTCGGAAAGTCTTATAACTCATAGGCACACACAAGGACAATAGCTAGACATGCCTTCAATTTTCAATAGTGGACCTACAATCATGCTTTCCAAATTATAAAACTAAAATAGTTTTCAAGAGACTCTACACTTTTTATTTTAAAAAGACTCAACTTTCCATCATAAGGATAAATATTACACCTCACAAGTGACTACAACCATGTTTCTTATCTTACCTCATGAAGTTAAATGCACATTAGCATATCAAGATGCACAATCAACATGAGAAAACCATGAAGTTAATCCAAAATTCTTATCCAAGTACTTTAGACTTTTCAAAATACTATTACTATAGTATCAATCAGGACATACCAAACATGTGAAGGTCATGCAATTCATATTCGAGACAAGACTTCTATCATGAACAAGCTTACTAAAAATTATTAGATTCAAGTTCAAGTGAGAATAGAAAGACAATGTAGAAGAGTATCTACAACTTTACTACTCCATCACCATCCATCACTTAGGGTAGACCCAATTAAGAGCAACTTATCCCAACCTTAACTTAACACCCTTCATTTTCATCACTTAAAAGTGATTACCACTTTAGAAAGAATTACAGTAAGTTAACATAGGAACTCCAAGGTATTCTAAACCTTGTCATTTTTGGCAAATTATCACCAATTATCAAGTAAGGTCATACTATTTAACCACATAAGTTCTTCAGCAATACAATAGACACCAAGGTCATACATCATTAGGGGAAGACAACAAGGAGACTTAGCTATAAGAACTCTTTCTTTTCTTTCAACATTAAATTTAGGTAACTTCTAGGTCAATCAAACCCACATCATCACCCTAAAAAGATAAGAATACTACCCTAAATTCGAGGGGAAAAATCAATCCCACAACATCAAGGAACTCACAACACAATAAGAAGATACAAGCAAATCTACAACTCATCATGCCATAAGACTCTCATTCTTCATTACAAATAGAAAATCTCCTCTTTGAATTCATTATCATGCTGATATGTATCAATCTATACATATTTCAACAACTTCCAATCAAAAAACAGTTTAGTCGATTTCCAAAAAATCTTGCAGCTGCCAAGCATTACAGTGAACATGCTTCAAAATTCCAAAAATGCAAAATTTAGGCAATTGATGAGAAAAGCATGAAAATATGATATACAAAACTTTTCCAACTCATTCTATATTAGCATGCGTACTATCATCACACTTAGGATAAAGTCTATACAAAAGACTCCAATCAATACTAGGAATTTTATTAAGGACCACATGTATACAAAGGGAAATATTGAACACTTTTAAGCACATATTCTTAGGGTAGTATTCTTCCATAGGTAGTCACTAAGCATTTCAAGTTCAAATCAGAATATAAGTCTACCATCATGTAAAACTATATAGTGGAATACCATTCCAAAAGAGACTCATTTTAATCATAACAACTTTTTACATTTTTTACCTATACCATCACATACATTCCTTAACATAACATTCTATTTCACATAAGTCTCACATATAGCCACAAGGGACATCATATCAATATATCATTGCAAAATTCACCTTCACACATACTCATGAAACCATAAAACCAAGATAAGCATCAAAACTCACCTTATCTCCCTCAAGCATTGAGATAAAATCTCATCCAATCAATCACATCTAAAAGACCACCTCACAAGAAAACAAAAGAGAGAGATCTTATAGAGTTAAGTTTTATGGCACGACATGAGAATGATGAAGAAGGGAAACTCTATCATCCTATAGCCTCTCATACAATTTGAGCCTCTCGTACAATTTGATGTGTCGCAACTAACCACCAATAATACGAGACTCTATCAGACGTTGAAATATGAGAGTTTTAGAACCTAAAACTACTTTCATAAACCTCATGCTTTGATACCACGTTGTCACATCCGAGGAGCACCCCTTAGAATTTACATGGCGTACTTGACCTCTCGGAGGTCTTATACAAGCCTATAGTTATCATTCATAGCATTGTCATAGGTAAATTTAGCGGAAAATTAAAAATATTCTTAGCACATCATATGCTAAAACATTACTTCATATATATAAAATATCATTATACATAGTTAAAGATTCTAGTCTCCTTTGCCATCCTAGACTCAACATCGTAAGAGTACTTTAGGAGCACGACCCTTGTGACATAATACATAAGTGCAATATTCAAAAACTTTACAACAAAGACATGACATAAGGAATCCTTGGAATTAAGGATTCCTTTCTTTGAGCTTGGGAATCATCTATCAAGCTCTTCACTATTTAAGACATTCTTTAAGCATCCATAACCTATACATTGTGTAAAAATTAAAGAAGAATGGAGTTAGTACAAGAATGCACTAAGTATGGTAACCATGCAAAAACATGCATTTAAAAGGGACATTTTCTTAAAATCATACTTCATGCCTTTTCGAGTAAATCTTCTAAAAACCTTTATACAGTAGCATTTATATCATATACATACTTCATATAGACATATTCAAAGGCCAAACATCATATACAATCACATATAGAATTTAAGGCACATTTGAGGTTACTTTACAGTGAGCTCTTTTCTTTTTACATTAAATATTTTTCTTTAACATGGAACATCTTTCTTTTAACTTATTAATGTCCTAAGTGACCCTTTAGTGATACTTGGTGCAATGAATCACCTTAATAACAAGAAATCATTTAATCAACTTATATAAGCCAACACATACCCTCTTAAAAATATAATACATGAAAGACACACCTATGCCAAGACATAAGAACATTAAAGTAAAGTCTCGTCATTATGCATATATACTTATTTTTCTTCATATAGAACCTTATGAAACCTTACTCATAATCCCAATCTAAAACTACAAGTGTAATGTACACATACTTATTAGACCTATCATGAGACCACAAGACTTAACATATCCTTTATGTACCAAACACAATACTATAGGCAACCAATATACACTTCAATATAGGGCCTTAGTCACATATTCATATTAGAACTTCATGTTATGCATATCATATCATCATGTAAACACTAACACAATGTCATTCAACAGAATCATAGACATAGACACATGCATTAGAACACCTTCGTAGGATTTCCCTCAAATGTCACTTGTGCAATACATAGGTGAAGTCCCATACCCCCACCTACATTAAGCAACTACCCTAAGTTATCCTAGTTAGGGTCCTTACTTTACTTCCATTGTCCATTTTGCTTGAGGAAAATTATAGCCTTAACCGACAATAAGACCATGTAAGCCAAACATGGAATTTGGTGTCATCCCCTCACACCAAAATAGGGTGTCTAACTTGCCAAGGTAATACATGAGTATAATGCTAGCATATTAGGTTATATAACTTGCTAGATCCTATAAAGAAACATAGTTTTGGAACTTGGAGACATCATGGAAACATCACTCTAACACCCTTTTTAGGTCATGAGGCTATCAACCTCATGAGGATTATGTTGACCTATCTTCCTCAAATGGGAAGGGACACACTTCACTTCAAGTTCACTCGATGCTAAGCTAAGTTCCCTTTATTGAATGTCTTTATTACATTACTTTATAAAAAATAGGCTTAAGGAGATTTACTCCCATATGCTTATCTTATAGGTTACAGATCAGAAGTCCTTTCATCAACCTATATCATGTGAGAAAACCTTTTACATGGACATATCATATGTAAGCATCTATCTAGTTTAGGACACTCTTGAGAACACCTTTCAAGAGCCCCTCTAATTACTAGATCATCATTCATCTGAGTGTGTACATACATGTGAGAAAAACTTTCATATAACACCTTTTGACCATACATGTTCATACTTCACTTCATTCATGCATAAGTGTACAAGTGTAACTATATGAGCCATGCTTTCATATAAACACATTTCGACACTAGATATAATCATACTTCATCATACCACATACTTCACATTATAACATAAAAGACATGTTCATAGCATACTCATGCATTCATATCCATGTACATAAGAGACCAAACCTAGGAACTATCCTATCAAATGTATATATGTGCAATGCATAGACAAGTTCACATACCCTTGCCCATACTAGTACACCTATTAACTCATCCTATTTAAGTAAAAACATATCAAACATAAACTTAACATGCATATAGTAGACACCAGTGACTGTGAGAACAACCTTTCATTAGAAACTATTATCCTATACTACTTGTTAGCATGCATGTAGACAAAGGGTGGTTATATAGTGGTCAATATCATCACATAATGTCTATCAACAACACATTGAGGCATCCACCCTCTTAGGACCACAATTCCACAGCCAATCATAGACCACACAACAAATAATAGCATAGGAGACAAGCCAACTTCATATTACACTTAAGACTCGTAACTTTACTATTCATGCATCCACATTGGGGTACATAGGTAGGGAGAATCATTCCTTGATATTTCATTTCTGGCATCAGCTACACATAACCCTAACATAATCATTAAATACTCAAAATAATAGGAATATAACCTAGATTCACAACTAGAGTAGAAGATCAGGCACAAGTTACACATAAGGTGATAATCATAACCATGATCCTCACAACCACACATTCATATATTTATAACTTTGCCTTGAAGGTCATGGTCAACACATATATAATAACAATAAAGAAAAACCGCCACATAATTGGACCATACCACACAATGTCATACAAGACTTCATCAACAATACTATAGAGAAGTAGAAGAGTAGAGCAATTCTTATCAATCCTTTAGCCTTTGGTCATCGTTGAAATTTAATACTCTTTCATCAAAAATTCAAGTATAAGTCAGTAGCTAAAGTACCATAATCATAATAGAAATAATGTATAATTCACTACAAGATCATATTACAATCTAATACAATACATCACATATATATACTAGGAAGTAGAGAATTATAGATCATCAACAAATTTCCCTAGTCTGGTTCATTAATCATATTTTATCAATAATATACTTTTAGGGAAGTATCTAAAGAGATATAACATCATATCTAAAACATGTTTCATCCACCCTAGAATATAGATCACAACATATACCTTACTCTACCAAGTCTATAGGCTATGAGAACCTAAATCAATCTTTACCAGTTCAATGGTTATATATTCATATTAGATCAATTATACCTAATTATCATCACATTATACATATAGGCAGTAGCTAATGACAATTCACGATGATCGAGTGACATAACAAGCATCCGAACGTCTAGATTACAAGTTACTACATGATAAACTAGAAGAACGTAGATCATTTCATACCAAGCCCTTGTTTACTTTGATCATACAAGATTTATACCTAAAATTCAACCATGATATTATCCTTAGGCAGTAGCTACAAGAATCGTAACATAATCAAATTCCACTTTTATACATTTAAAGATCAATGTTACAGTGAACACTTTGATATCTAAGATAGCCTTATTCAAATCTTCATACATTGGTTAAGATGGATAATTCATCAACGATTCACCATCAATATACATACTACACACTAGACATAAGCATATTAACATAATTGAATCACAAATCGATATGCATAAGATCAAGATCATAAAGCCATACATAGGCTAAAACCAAGTTTGTGAAAGAGAATGGGTTCATCATGCAATTGGATTGAAAATCATGTCCAATTCAGTAGATAATCATCAATACATACATATTATTCTTTTGAAATCAATTTAAGAAACAACCCATGGCTAGATTGAAGAAGAAGGGATTTGATCATGGACCTTCTTTGAAACCATTGAGATTTAACTCTTCAAGTGAAAGTTTACCTAGAGATGAAGGATCACCATACATATATTAGATTAAGAATCCACTAATTTGGTAAAGAAATCAATGAAGAACTTCAACCCTAGCTTCAGTCTTACCCTTATTTAAAGAATCTTGACAAATCTTGAATTTTCTTTAATGGAGTCTTCTACTTTGATTTTGTCTTGAGGTTTTGTCCTAGGGTTTGAGAGATAAGAGAGTTATGAATTTAAAAATGGAATTAGGACTACTTAGAGCTTTATAGGGCTTGTGAAATCCGTTTCATTTAGGTTTTCCTATTGGAAAAAGAGAGGAAAATTACCTTAATTACTATTTTCCGCGGCCAAAAAAGAACTGCACTATACTATTCACAAAATGGGTCATAATTTTTTACTCGAACACTACATTGATGCGAAATTGGTGGCGTTGGAAAGAGGATTCAAATACCTTTAATTTCATAGGTAATAGATTTGTAAGACCCCGAAAATGAGATAATGTGTCTAGAGCCTAACATGTTTGTTTTAAATTTCTAATGTCCTAAATATCCATAAAATATAGTATATAGTATATAGGCAGTATCTAAAATATTAGAGGTATTGGAAGTCGAACGTTAAGGAATGACTAAGACGTTCGATGACTAAGTCACCTAGATGCCTAATATATAGTTCTATGTATTTATGGGTGTTTAATAATGTTTTAAGTTCCTAAAATGTCTTATTATATTATATATAGTCCGTGTGAAAAGTTTGAAGTGATTTGAAAGTCGAACGTCAAGGGACGACCAAGACGTTCGACGACTAGTCACTTATGTGCCTCATGTGTCTTTGCATGCCTAAATATGTATAAAATGATTCTAATAAATATTGAAATGGTTTAGAATGTTGTTTAATTTTATTATATGAAGTTTCTTGAAGTTTGGAGGTCAAACGCCCAAGAACGTCCAAGGCGTTCAAAAGATAGCCCCTAAGACGTTCATCGTATGTCATATTGGTGCCAAGGCTGTTTGGACGTCTTATAGATGTTTTTTTTTGGATTAAATTTATGTAATGTCTATAACATTTTAAGGTGTGTAATCACGTTGGAAAATCCCGGGTACGACTTCTAAAGGTACCCACAAGAGGCCCCAAAAGAAGGACCCAAAGCTGCCTAAGACACTGCCTGGGCAGTGTCCATTGACGGACCCAACGACGGATCGTTGGTCCACCAACGTCCCATCGAGTAAGTATCGTCGATGGGTACTTTCCTTGGGCAGGTATCAAGCCAATATTTGTCTATGTACCCAACGATGGAGCCCTAAGAAATGTCCGTTGCAAGGACGACGCCCCGTAGGTGCATCCGTGGATGGTGCACTGTAATGTGCAGCTTGCATTCTGTTAATTATAGGGGTGAATGGGAAATTCACCCCACGTCCTAAACTTATTAATATGGGTTATATAATTAATTTTAGGTGCATTTTAGTCATCCAAAACGTGATTAAACCATTCTAAAACAACACACATGTTTTAAGCCTTTCCCTTCAAAAATACTTTTTCTAGAAACCAACATTGTTGGTGAAGCTCAAGAACAGATTCAAGATGGGTTTCTATGGATGAATCATCAAGTTTAAGAGGTTTTCAACAAGAAAACGGTATGGTGATCTTCATATCTAGTTATCTTTTCATCTAGAATGCCATTCTCAAATATTTCAAAAGAGAAAAATATGATCAAACACTTTCTTCTTCAATCTGCCATTGGTTCTTTCTTAAACTGATTTAAAAGGCATAATATGAATGTATTGATGATTTTCTAATGATTTGTAAGTGGTTTTCAATCCAATTGCATGATGAACCCATGCTCCATCACCAAAACGATTTAGCCTTGCATGGGCTTTATGATGTTGAATTGCTATCGAGTGAATTATGATTATATTACGTTTAAGTGATTGTATATACTGTTTTTACATGAATTAATTTTTAATTGATATTGAAGGATCCATGAGGATCAATGTATGAAGATTTGAACATGAATAGCCTATGTTTTTATGTGTTATCTTGAAGTTGATTGTGGAATCGTTTGTGTAAGGTTGTGATTATGTAGGAACTGTTGTAGCTACTGTATTAGGGTGATATAATGGATGAATTTTGTAGGTATAAATCCTTGATTAACAATCTAAGAAAGGCTTGCATGAATTGATCTAGATTCCTTTAGGCTATGAAGTCAAAAAACTAAGTGTGTGATGGATCTTGATCAAGCATGGTTTTTTCTTGATTCCTTACCAAATTAGCTACTGCCTAATGAGTGTATATTTGATAAAATATGAATGATAATCAAAGTCTTAGGGAATTGATAGTATTGGCGAATTCCTCTATCCTCTAGCGAATTTGACAAATCTAATGCCTATGTTGTAGCTTGATCTTGAAGTGCTTTAAGCATGATTTCTTTATGACTGAGTGTATGATTAGATACTTCCCTAGACTTATGCCATTAATGAAATATAATCGATTATCAATGCAAGTGAATTGGATTAAAGATCTATGTTCTTCTACTTCCTAGTACATGTGAGATGCCTTGTATTATGTTATAGTATGATCTTGTAGCAACTTGTACATCGTTTCTTCTATGGTTAAAGAACACTTAGATACTGATATATATATATATATGAATTATTGGTATATAAGGTTTATTGATCACTGAGGATCAAAGGTTGAGGAATTGGTAAGAATGTTTATTCCGTCTACTCTTCTACTTCTCTATTTCTTTATAGTATTATTGATGAAGCCTTGTATGACATTGTGTGGTATGGTACACTTATCGTGGCGGTGTTTACTTTATTATCATTATATATGTGTTTACTATGGACTTGAAGGCAAATTGATGAATATATGATTTAGAGATTTAGATGGTCACCTTATGATGTAATTGTGCCTATCTTCCTATCTAGTTGTCATCTAGGTTGTGTGGCTATTGTATAAGCATGTGTATATTCATTTTAGGGTATTGTATAGGTGATTCCATTGATGTGTTAAAATTTTTAATAGCCCCTACCCATGTACCCCTTATATGAAAGTGTAAATAGCTAAAGTTAGGAGCCTTGGTTATAATGTTTATATTGTCTTGCCTCCTATGCTATTATGTGTTGTGTTGTATGTTCTTGGAAGTATAATGTGGTCTAAGAGGGTGTCTTCCTCAAGGATTAATTCATAGTCATTATGTGATCATGTTGACCAATGTACACACACTCTCACTCACATGCATACTACAAGTAGTATAGGTCGTGGTGTATAAATGAAAAGTTGTTCTCATAGTAACTAATGTCTACTACTATGCATGTAAAGTATAAGTATGTGAAGTATGTTATGTATTCCTTACTAGGATGACTTGATAGGTGTACTAGTATGGGCAAGGGTATGGGACTTTGCCTATGCATTGCACAGTTGTATCTTGATAGGATAGTTCCTATGTTTGGTTCTATGTATATGAAAGATGAATATGTGAACATGTTATGAATATGATGTGTATGAAAGGATGAAGTATAAATGTGCATTGTGTCTCAGTGGGTTTATAAGAAAGGATTGCTCGCATAGTTATGCCTATAGACTCATGCATTGTTATATGAACTTGTGTGACTTAATGTGTTATGTGAAAGGTTTGAACACATATATGTATACACGCATACACATGTATGAAGATCTAGTCAAGAGAGGGGCCTTAAATGGTGTATTCATGTGTACCCTAAACTAGATGATGTTTTACATATATTATGTTCATGTTAATGGATTCTTTACATGATTTAGGTTGATGAACTTTCATCTATGACCTATGAGTTAAGCATATTGGGGGATGAACCTCCTAAACCTATGATTTATAAAGTAAAAATATAATAAAGGTTTTGAATAAAGGGAACTTAGCTTAGCACCGAGTGAACTTGTATATGAGTGTGTGTCCCTTTCCAATATGGAAAGGTAGGTCTACCATAAATCTATTGAGGTGGAAATCCTCATAGCCCAAGGCCATAAAGGGATGTTTCCAAGATATACTCCAAGTTCCATAGCTATGTTTCCACCATAGGATACTAAATAGTGGATTCCACTTAGAAAGCTTTGTCTTATTTGGTTCTACTTTGTCTGGTAGACCACCCTTTATTGGTGTGGGGTTTTATGACACCGGATTCTATATTTAGAATCACATGGTCTATGTCGGTTAAGGCTATAGTTTACCTAAAGTAAAATTTACAATGGAAGTTAAATGACTAGGACCCTAAATAGAATGACTTAAAGGAGGTTACTTAGGATAAGTAGGAGTAATGAACCCATCTAGACATTGAACAAGTAGCTCCTTAGGAAGTTCTAGGAAGGTGTTCTAATGCATGTCACTATGTATGTGTTCTCTATGTGTGACATTGTAGTATTTGTCTACTTGTTATGGAGATGTGCATGATATGAGTATTTATGCATGATGTTGATCTTGTTGACTATATGGTGAAGGTCTTGACTTAACTATGTATGTGTGGTATTATACTTCTATGATGGTATGGTGTTGTTTTTTGTAGATGATATGTATGATTTTCCTTGTGGTCCTAAGTTGATACATTGCACCAAGTATCCCCAAAGGATTACTTGGGAGACTAATGATTTAAAAGAAATAGTTCAATGTAAAGAGGAATGAGCTCAATGTAAAGTGACCTCAAATTGGACTTAAATTCTATATGTGTTTTTCTATGATGTTTGGCCTTTGATTGTGTTTCTATGAAGTATGAAAATTATACATATGCTATTGATAAAGGCTTTATGATTATTTACTCAAAATAACATGAAGTATGATTTCAAAGAAAATATTCCTTTTAAATGCATGTTTTGCATGGTTGTCATACTTAGTACATTCTTGTGATAATCTCATTCTTCTCTACCTTTTACACAAAGTGTAGGTTATGGATGCTTAAAGGATGTCTTGAATGATGAAGAGCTTGATAGGTGATTCCCAAGCTCAAGGAAAGGAACCCTTAAGTCCAAGAATGTCCTAATGTATATTTATTGTAAATTCTTTAAATATTGTATTGTTTAGTATTATGTCTTAAGGGTCGTGTCCCTAACGTATTCTAATGTTATTGAGTATAAGATGGCAAAGAGACTTAGATTCTATATATGTATTATGACTTATATTTTATATGTATATGAAGTAAATTTTCTAGCATATGAGGTGCTAAGAAAAGTTTTAAATTTTCCGCTAAATTTACTGTGTCGATGCAATGAATGATAACTATGGGCTTGTAGAAGACCTCCGAGAGGTCAAGTATGCCATGTTACTCCTAGGGGATGCTCCCCGGTCGTGACAATATCACATAGTTCTTTATATTCTAAGAGATATGATCGTTTAAAGGAAAACCTTTCGAACGTCATAGACGTTATTGGACGTTCAAAACTTCACAAAACTTGACACACTGCCTATAAACACATCTGAGGCACATAGGTGACTTAGTCGTCGAGCATCTTAGTCGTCCCTTGACATTTGACATCCAAATCACCTAAACATACTTTAAAGTACAGTATTAACATGTTAACAACCTTATAGGAACAAGTGAGGCCTTAGACTCACTAACTCATTTCGGGGGTCTTACAGCCCTACCCTACCCCATTTAGAATTTTTCAATATTTTTCCCCGCCCTCCCTTGCCCCACTAAGCACTGCCATGATTTACCCCATTTATGTGTTAACTTATTGTCTCTAATTGTTCTATATTGCAATAAGATAGACATTCCTTTTGTATCTTATTGTCCCCAATAGTTGAGTACCACATCATATTATAATGTACTAACTGGCTTTCCCTTTACTAATTTGAGAGGAGAAAGTACGAGAAAAGAGAGCAACACAAGAAAATTAACTAAAAAATAATCTTTCAATAAAATATAGCAGATAAGCAAGTATAACCACTTATTTGTGTGTAATCATAACCAATTTACTTTAGAACTAAACCAGCAGACAATATGTGACAATGAGCAAATATTGGACCCAATGAAACATTCAAATACACTCCTAAAAGGTACTTCATTCAATGTATACTAGAGAACCAATTACAGTATATTTAGGTCCAAGAGTAAATAAAAGATAATCTAATGCGAACTTGAGCAATCATATTGTGGATAATCTGTCCAGATTTTTCTTACTTACACTACGTGTGATATATATTGCTTTTGGATTTCTATTACACATACATATAAATCTTTTGTTAATCAAATAACCCAAATAAAGGATAATATATGCTCAGGAACCTTGTAAATCTTCCTTTGCGCATCAATCTGAGCACGGTTGGAAAGCTACAGAATGCTCAAACTAAGGAACATCTCATGACCCCACACCTTCCCTGCCCTATTAAATTTTTTAAAATATTAGCTATCACCTACCCTACGCTTCCCCTCCCCGTTTAATTATTGCCCCTCTCTGCCCCATTAAATCTTTACCCTACCCCACCCCGCTCTTGACCTACTCCATTGTCATCCCTAATGAATAGATTACAATTTGAGGGGTTGAGACGATCATTGAAGAAAAATGGTTATCCATAGATAGGGTTATCGATATATATCCAGATATAATAAAGTGCCTGAAACATCAAAAAATTCAAAACTTCACCAGAACCTGTGGCTCGTATATACCAAGTTGGGTAAAAGAATTGTACGGTGTGTATAGTGCATTACTACCTCTAGAGGAAGAGGTTGGTAGCATCGTTCAAAGCAGTTGACTACATAGTTGTCAAAGGAAGGAATGTAGCTTTTAACTGTGAGGCTATCAACAAATTCATGGGCATGTCCACTAATATTAAGGATCACTACCAACAATTGATCAGAAAAGAGAAACAAGATAAGATTAAAAAGTAATTAGCCCCTCTAATATCAAATGATGATGCTCCGAAGTGGTTAGTATATGGACCTTCAATTGAAACGGAAGATCTAAACATAGCTTCTAGATACTGGTTCGGGTTCATCATAACTATGTCATCCTAAAATGAATCAATTCTTCGCCTTGATAAGAAAAATTGTCTAGGGTTCATCATGAGGAAAACTAAGATCAATTTTGGGATGATCATTTCTTTAGAGATCCATATGTGTGCAAAGTAAAGACTGACCTCTCTCTCATTCCTATTGTTGATCACTATGATGTGAGAAAGAGCTCGAGTACCTAGAGATGCCAAGAAGGATGTGAAAGTAACTCCCACGTATTCCATTGATATTAGAAGGATCAAATCTTAGTACCTAAAGGATCAACAAGAGATGAAGACAAAGGAAACTTGTTGGCCACATATCTCATACCTTCAAAGGCATTTTTGCTTACTCAGGCCCTTAGGCCTTCAGGTACATCTAGTTCCACTACTACTCTTACTGACACTCCATGTTTATCTACTGTTGTTGTTGACTTCTGTGATCATATCACTTTGGAATCCCTAATCCAAATGGGGTTGCTCGCCCAGTCTGCCGATTTTCAGGTGGTCAAACTTGAAACCTCAATTCCTGCCATGATCGTGACTTCCTTCAATAATGTTGTGACACCAATGAGCATTACCATTGATGCCCTAGCAATAAGTATAGCAAGGTGTGAGTGAAATCAAGGGAACACAGAAGAGGTGATGGCATTAAAAGCAACTGTCGCCAAGCTGAGAAAAGATGTGGATTACTTGAAGTCTACCGATATGTCCATGAGCTTTGGAACAATAGAGATTCCAGATATGCGTGAGATGCCTCAGACCACCAGTGGACAAGAGTATAGTATAGAGAAGGCAGCCAAACCTGAATTAGAGGAAAAAATTGATGATGAGATGCTTGAGGCCACTGTGGAAGTTGCCAACGAGGATTGGACTAAGACTGAAGAAATCATGATTTAATGTTTCTATGCAGGCTTCCTTAGCAAAGGCTCCGACTATTGGATCCTGTGGATATGATCCTTTTGAGGTCAATCTGAGCACTGATGCATCTGGCAACAAAGCCTAGACAGATGAAGCTACTTAGCAGACAGGATCACTCTCTACCTTTTTTTCTATTTTCTCTATTGTTTATTTTTGGATACTTTTATATACATTTTAGGACAAATATTTTTTTCATTTTTCATGGGGGAAAGGCCCACCTTGTGTGCGATTATTATTATTTGTGTTTTGTAGTATATTTGGGTTGTTTGCTTTACATTGTGTTTTAATCCGTTTTTGTGGATGTTTAAGATTATGCATCCCTTTTGGTTATACTTGAAAAACGATTTTAACCCTTCCAAAAAGTTTTTAAATTTTTCATAAATTTATGCAACCTCTTGTATGTACTAGAAAATATGGTTGTTCTAAGTCAAATTTAAGTTCGGCTTCAATCAATACCAATGACTTAAATAGTGCTCGCAACCAAACGAACATGAATGCACGGCTACAACGAGGTCAAATGAATTTGCATAGACAATATGTAAACTCTTTGCATCTACCTATGATTAGCCAATTGTCATATTGATTCTCTTGTAATGACTGTTGCACACTAGCAAAGGTGTGCATTTTTTTTACTTTAGTATAGAGTGTCTAGTGTGCTAAGCTTACCTTGAACCATGCATGACAACACCTAGAATTTTCCCCGTTGGTCCATTTGACTAGTAAGGCTTTCTCTTGATATGATCATAGGCAACTTTATAGAGTGTGAGTCAATTTGACATATACCTCTTTTGTGGCCTACCTTGTGAGTGTGTGAACCTCCCTTGAACACCTCTCAAGTTTTACCTTTATTTGGAAGAAACTTGACAAAACATAACCTCTCTTAACCTTTTACTCATAATTCTCTTGAATTTTACTTAATAGAAGAGTCAACTTAGGCCAAAAGCCTAAGTTGGGGGTGTGGTGAAAAGAGAAGTCAAGTCAAGAAAGTACAAAAAGGACCCCGTCTACCCGTTGTGTTGAGAAATATGGAACCTTTCCATATAAAAAAAGACATGAGAAAATAGAAAAAGAAAAAGAGTGGAAAACAAAAAGTTATGAAATAAATTTGAAAATTATAAAAATAAAAGGGGGTTTCCGGCACATTATGGAAAAATGAATAAATGGATGACTTGTGAACACTAATCAACTTGCTAAAGGAAAGTAAAGAAAGTGTTGTTTGAGGATCATAGTCACTAAGCCTAAATAATCATACCTTTGCACTCATCCACATTACAAGTCTTAAAAGGCCTTTTTGATCTAGATAAAGTTGAAACAAATGTTGATAGGAAAGTAAGAGCAAACTATGGGTGAAATCATGCACTGTGTTCATCTTTGTGAGTGTGAACGTCGTATATGATTCTCAGACCTTAAGTGATTATAAATCATGTGTGAGAATGGAATCATTATTTTTTGTAAGGGCATTTGAATATTTTTGTCAGTATTGCATGTTTGAGAATCTTTAATAATGGTGTGTCACAACTTTTATCTTTAGGTACACAATTTGAATTCAATTCCTTACTTGCATAGTATATTGGTTGAAAGATCTTTTCTCTTTTCTGTCCCGTTACAACTCCCAAAGAAATTCCACTAGCATCACACATTACATCAAATGGTTCACACCAAGATGGGGCTGTAATAACTGGGGCTGAAATTAGTTTCTTTCTCTTGCATTCAAATGTTTTCATACATTCTTCATCAAATGCGAACTTAATATCCTTCTCAAATATATTATCCAAGGGAGCAAAATCTTAGAGAATTCCTTGAAACCTCTATGCTCAAGAAGCTATGAATTCCTTTCAAAATAATAGGTGGAAGCAACTTCTCAATCACCTCAATGTTTTTCTTATCCACCTCCAAACCCCTTTTTAGAAATATTGTTTCCCAACACCGTTCTTTCTTTAACCATGAAGTTATACTTTTCCTAGTAATGAATCAGGTTTGACAAATTGTCTTTCAAGATCCACTTGTTTAACTTTTAGTATTCCATGCAAACTCGTCAACCTGTGACTGGCTTTATGGGATCAATTTCATTCTTAGAATTTTCTACTATCGTCATAATTCCCTTCTTAGGAACACATTGAAATGGGGTGAACTAATGGCTATCAGAACTGGCATGCACCACATTTGCATCCAACCATTTGATAATGTTTTTTTTTCACCACTTTTTGCATATGTTCCTTTAATCTTCTTTGATACTCTATGCTTAGGATGCAGCCCTCCTCCAACTAGATTTTTGTTAGAACAAATAACAGAGGGTATGACAATGATATCAGATAATGGTCCAGACAGTTGCTTTTTTGTACCTTCTCATCAATTTCACAAGCGCGTGCACTTGCTCATAAAACAAATTTGCATAGCCACAATAACTGGTATAGGGTGGGTTGATATTTCATTGATGTATACCTTTACTCAGATACTAAGGAAATCATAAAGTCTTTAAAAATCAAATGTGGGTCAGTAGAACTCTCGAAATTAAAGTTGGCGTAATAGATATGTGCTGGAACATCAAGAAAAGGAGTAATGTTGTCAAAAATGCCTATTTATATTTTGCCACAAATCCTTTATTGATCTTGCCTGAAAGTTCATATCTAGAATTACTCATTCAATGGCATCATGGTCCTATTGAAAAGCTAGTTGGGAAGAGTATGACTTACTAGCTGGCCAGTTTCCTTCCTTTCACCTTGAGGACAAGGCGTCTTTTCAAGGGGGTGCACTAATACTAACCCACCTTTGAAGACATATTTTAGAAAAATAAATTGTGAAAGGGAAATAGAGAGTCTGGAACTGCAGATGGAAACAGTCAACCGAACAGTAATTAACTGTCTTCTAGATATTCTCTAGCAGTTATTAATATTATAACTACTATCATATTAGGTTTTACTGTTTTCTAGTTGTTTTTGGTAGACAATATGTATCCTATATAAATATCTAGTTAGGATTATTTTTAGGAATGATTGAATATATATTTGAATATCAGTTTCAGAGAGTTTTGTCCACTCCATACGGACAGATTTCTTGGTTGTAAATTGTGTTAATCAATAGCAAGTTCCTTTCTTTCTTATTTATCTTCTTCAGTTTCCAGCATCTTACAATTTGGTGACTGCTATAGGCGATGTAAGTTTTACTATAGCGACGTCACTATAGCGAGACAAGGTCTCTTATACGAGAGAATAATGATTTTATGCAAAAAAAACTACCCAAAACCCCTATTTTCTGCAATTTGAGTTTTTCAAACAAAGAAGGGTGATTTTAGGCAGCCTACACCAAGTTTCCCACGATGAAGGTAAAAATGTGAATCCCCACTCTTGTAAAGTGTTTTTTTAACCTTATAAACTAGGTGGTTAACATTTGGGGGGGAGGTTTTGCACGATTTTATGAAAGAGCCCTTAGTTGGGAAAGATAATTATATTTTTGTCAGAGTTTGTATTCGCTAGTAAACCTAGTAAATTTTTAGTCCATTAAGGATTGATTATTATTTGCATTGCTTATTTTAGAACAAGAACAAGTTGTGACATTTCGCAAGGGGAGATCTTGGGCTTTTTAGTGTTTTTAAGAGGCTTGATTCATGGTAAGTGATGGTTGTATATTTTCGGTTATTAGTATGCATGTCTACTGTATTATTATTTGTGCAATGCATGATAGGGAAGCATATGAAATAAACTTGTGATTGTGACTTGTGGCTTCAAGTGGTCTTGTTCATTGTGTTATATGATTATGTGTGTTTGTTTTACTTATTGATTGGCTTTGTACCACATATGACAGTTTGGTTTGGGTTCCCTGAGAGAACTAGGTGTGTGTTTGGGGTCCCATAGGAGTACTGGCATTTGCATTATGATCATGTGGCACATGTTTTATACAAAGGTTGGTTCGTCTATTCTTGTTTCATATCATGTGACCGAGAGTCTATGTGTGGTTGATAACCGTTGCTATATGGTGTATTGTTAGGTGTTACTATTTGGTGGTGAATTGCTTATATTGATATTTGGACTTGTATATGTGATCTTACTAGTAAGTGATGGTTCATGTACTGATACTGCATTCTTTTCTTTCTTGTTTATTGCAGTGAATCTTTTATAAGGGTCAGGTACATCTTTCAAGTTGTCATGAGTTCTCCTATCTTTCTTGTCTATCTTTTCGGACATAGACATTACTACTTGTTTCTATATTTGGTTTCGAGGTTGTTTCCCCATTTTGACTAATTAGTGATAATGATGACTTTCTGATCTTATGTTTTATTTTCTATATTAAGATGTTTTGGCTACGTAGGAGATTTAATTATAGGGACTCAATTTTCTTTGCTAACTAAATCATAACCTTATCTATAATGAATTTGTTTTCTCTTAAATGGTATTGGGTTGGTTTCGGATTAGACTTGCTTCTCCCACTATTTATTTAGTGTGAGTGTCACTCACGACGATCCGGATCATAATAAAGAATATTTGAGTCACATTATTTAAAATAATAATATAATAATTTTATATTGAGAATGTGAATTTAACTCTATAAATTATGAATATATATTTTTGTGATCTTATATAATTGTTTCATATTGATGAAGCTTAATTGGAAAAATAAAGTAGATATTCATTTTTGTTAGTTTCATTTTATAGGAAGAATTTTATCAATTTAAACGCATAAGATATAATTACTTGTTTTCATCATATTTTTTAATAGCCCAGAGAAAAGGATAGAAAAGGTAAGAAGTAATTAGCAAAAAACACGAGAAGAAAAAAGAATTTGAAAAGGAATAAAATTATTTAAAATTTTAAAACATGATACCCAAAAAATTCATCTCATCAAAATAATAAATGCATTGTAGAATTTATTATTCTCCTGTTTCTATTTATATATCTGTCTTTAATAAAAATAGATTCTTTTAGTACTGTTAATCTCACGAAACTAATGCATGAATGATATTATATCTACTTATTTTAGCCTTATTTGACCTTAAAAGTATTCATTAAACCAACAGAGAAAAATTAATTGAATAATTTATATTTAGAAAAGAAGTGGGCATATTTCAAATTTTCAACTATAGGAGAATAAAATAATGAAAAAGGTAAATGCAAAACAAAATAGTTACCCTCTCAAATGTTACACTCTCACTAATCCTATTGGTCTTCAATATATAGAAAGAATATAAAAATTAATGGTTAAAATATTACGGTTCTAATAAATTGATGGTCTAAAGATAAATTCTAATGAAGGAATTCAATTTGAATATATAATTCTATGAAGTTTATTATAGCTAATTATTTAATTTTTTTTGAGATATAATATTCATAATTTCGTCGAACTTTTATTATTTACTTTTTTATGAAAAGTTTTTATTTTCTGTGAGTAATACTTGATATTTTTTAAAAAAAAATACTAATAATTTATTATTTTTTGAAAAAATGGAGACCCCTAAATTTTTTTCAAAGTTATTGAGCCACCCTTGACTATTGATAGTCTCAACGAAAAACCATCTCTAATAACATATTTCTATCTATCTTTGTTTCGTTCATTATATATATATATATATATATATATATATATATATATATATATATATATATATATATATATATATATATTGAAATGCCTAATAATAATTGCTTAACTTATAAAATTAATTATATTGAATATTATTCACTTGAATGTTTAATTGACTTAGATTTAATAACTGTGATTTAGTAAAAGTACTTCTATCATTTAATACTTCTAAATCTTTCTATTAAATACATGATAAACAACTATTATATTATTAAAATAGAAGGAGACCAGCAAAGGATGATACCTTTTTTGTAATCTTTCGTAACAAGGATCACACGTTATTATTATTGGCGATCAATCCTTTTCTCAACCACCACCTATAATACATAATATATTATTATTTCGAAAGAGAGATATCAATTATTACTTCTGTCTATACGTAATTATTTTAACTTTATTTTTAAAAAGCATTCAACTTTTGATTAACATTTTATATTATATTTAATTGTGTTATATAATTACAATAAAAAATTAATATTTATAATATCTTTTTTATATATTTTTTAAATATTTAATTATTTCATTTATACATTAATTTAACGATGAAAAAATTATTAAAATAATTATTGAAAAACATAATATAACAATTAAAAATTGACCAAAAAGTATTAGACAAACTTTTAAAGATAGAATTAGTAGACAAACTTTTAAAGACAGAATTAGTCTTTCCCAGTAATAAAGAAACAAAGTTTTTTCCATTTAACATACGTGGAGTTGTCCTTTACTTCAATATTATGTTGGCCCACATTCTTGAATAATTTACAGCCTGTTACTTCGACTAATGGAACTCTGGCCTACTAAGAAGGTGTTTACATAACGTAAAAATTTAAAATTTTCGAGTTGTAATTTTTAGTATAACTTCAAACTAATAATGTTTTTTCATCTTTTCGATCGTCAAATAAAAAATATTACATATTTAATTAGTATGAGATTATTTATAGGCTAAGTTATTTACTATTTTTTAAAGTTATTAGCATATTTTACTTAGACATTTCAATTAGAATTATTATCTATTAAATATTTTTATTTATTAAAAATTTGTTCACATTAAATATTTTTCATAATCAGCAAAAATTATGCAAATGTTTGTAATAAATTTTTGATAACGTGACAAAATGATTAATGAAAAAAAGCACATATGACAATTGGGCTCCGAAAATTGAAAATAATTTTTAAATTAAATTAAAATAAATATTATTTATTTATATGAAAACATTGAATAAAATAATAGAATATCTACCCTACCCACGGTACTCCACCCCTTTCTTCTTCTTTCCTGCAACATGTTCTGCCTGTCTCGAATCTTTTTTCCAAACCACAAAACTTAAGAAAAATAATAAATTCATACTGAGAGAAATATATAGTGAGACAGTACGACAACAGTGATGAAGAAGCAAAATGGATAATTATTTTATAATCGATGACAAAAGAGAAATTAAGAGGAACCAGATTAATTTTATCGAATTCTCTGATATTAATTTTTATAAATTAAATAGTTTCATCATTTAATTTGAGTGGCGATGTTTGTTTGAAGGTGGCCAGAAATGAAGCTGGACAAATATGGACAAAACTTTTTACTCCAATATCCAAAGATTTTATTTCTTCTTAATTTTTGCAGATATTTTTTTTTGAAAAAAAAAAATAAACACAAGAACCCTTTTGTTTTGAAAACCTAATTGAAGCGTAAAAGAAAGAAGATTGAAAATGAGGGGGGCTTTTTCAATTTTGGATAAAAAAAATTTGTATTTTTAAAAAATTCCTTTAAGTTATTTCAAATGCCAAGTGTCAATAGAAGAAGAAAAAATGTTAATTTTATCAAAAAAAATTAAAACTAAAATAAAATATGATTTCAGATATTTTTACGCTTTTGAAGGAACGTGAAAATTATTTTTTTGTCATTTTAGCTTTTTATATTTAATAGATACATGTTTTGAACAGTTTAGATGTTCAATAGTTACTAGTCTTAATTGAGGTGTCCAAGTAAAATATGCAGACAACTTTAAAAAATCGTGGATGACTTAGGCCTTGTTTACATCATGTATGAGATTATATTCAAGTCGAGGCAAACCCGAAATTTGAGGACTTTGGGTGCATCAATATAAACATTGTCCAAATATGAGTTCTAAGCTAAACTTAAAATAAAAACAACAAAAAGGGGCCTTAGTTGGTATTCAAAACCTAGACTCAAAGGTGGTTTCTCCAACTTCTACCAGTAGCACAAAAATAATTTTATATTTTTTATGGGTGCACTATTAATTATATTTTAAATTCAATCCGTTTCAATATATATATATATATATATATATATATATATATATGATTTTTTCGAAAATTAACGGGTGCACGTTCACCCCCTCCATATAATGTGGGTTGCCTCTATATTTAAGACTAGTTACAGTATAATTATGCTCAACTTTTTAGGAAAAATGGTTTGAACAATACTCTAACTTTTGTCGGAGTTGCTATTATGATATCAAACTTTATAAATGACTTTTTACCCCTGCACTTTTTTAAAGTATATTTTAAAGGTACATACATGACCATATGGACACATTACTTTCAAAAAAATGATGCAATATTTATGATGTCAAGTGGACATATATATACGTTTAAAATATATTATTTAATAGTGTAGAGGGTAAAAGGTCCTCCATAAAATTCAGCATCGTAACAGTAATTTCGGTTAAAGTTCAAATATTAATCAAACAATTTTCCTATTTTCTTATTGAATCAAAGTTCGACCAACAAATATTTTTCCATTAAAATCTTTTATTGAAAAATGTTATGTGTTTTTTATTTATTTTTTTAAAAAAAAAAACTATTTGATTTAATGGAGAAAAGAAAAAAGTGTAGTAATTTTACATGAAAAAACAAAAAAGTTTTCTAGTGTTTCGATGAAAATTAACTTTCTATCCGTCCTTTTTTGAGTGAGTAGATTTGGTGAAAAAATAATATTTTGTGACAAACTTTTATTCACTTGCAATTGAAGAAACCCTCTCTCTTTACCAAATACATTTTAAGAAAATTATATATAATAGCAAACTAATAACCTAAAATAAATAGAGTAGCTAGGGTTTGATTTAAATATGCTTCATAGCAAACGTTTGCAAAAAGTTGTCAGGCGTCTCTCTCCCAAATATCTCGCTCGCCACTCTCATCCAATCTCCCGCTCGCTTCCTCACTTTTTATACAAACACAAGTGTATAAAAATTGTTTCTAATTGTATAAAGCAGAGAAAATTGTATAAATACATATTATTTTGTTCCCCTCTCTCCCCTCTTCCAGATCTCGCTCGCCACCCTCGCCTTTCTCACTTGTACAAACAGATGCGAAATGTATAAATTGCATTTCTATTTGTATAAAGCGTGAGAAAATTGTATATACACATGCAAGTACATATATTTTCGTCCTATACACTTATAATTATACATTAAAAATATTCTCCTACCCAGTTTCTTTTGTCTTTCTCTCTTTTCTCGTTTTATACAATTCAATTCAATTATATGTTTCTTGTCAAGTCTCTTCTGTCTTTCTGTCTTTCTCATTTTATACAAATTCAAATTGTATATAATCGTTCTATACACTTATAATAATACAATTCGTTTTATACATTCGTTTTTATACAGTTCTCTGCCCAAGTGTCTTTCTCTTTCTTGTTTTATACACTTCGTTTTATATAATTTGCTTCAACTGTATATGTATAACGAATTATACAGTTTCTATCTTTGTTATATGGAGCGCAATCATGTAAACTTTGCTATAAAATACAAATATAAATTTTTTATTTGCTATACGTAAAAGTTGCCCTACATTTTATTGCTTAGATAGGCTTTCAAGTAGTGTATTATATTTTGTTATGATTTACAAATTAAATTATATAATTAAATAAAATATTAATTTCACATCATAATTTACAATGTCCTCCCTCAGCCACAAAATACTAAACACAATGTTAATATCGTATCAAATCAGTTGTGCATTTATATCTGGATGGATATACATAAAATATTTCTAACTACAGTAAAGCAAAGTATCATACAAATTTTAAAAAAGTTTGAAATATATTTTAATTTTAATTAAAATTGTCGTAATAATTTTAAACTTTGAGCAGATCTATAACCTACATGCACTATTTAATAATATATTTTAAAAGTACATGTGTCCATATGAATACGTTACTATTTATAATGATATAACATTTATGATGTCCACCTAGACATGTACTTTTAAGGCCGAATTGATAAACAAATTTCTAAACTTGTTGAATTTTTTCCATCAGATACATCAATTACGTTATTTTTCTATTTAATCATTGAACCACCCATAATTTTTTTTTAAAACACGATTGACTGATTTTGATCGGCTTTTCTATTGTAATACCTTCAATTGTGTTCATATTGTAATGAATTTGATTAAAGGAATAAAGACAAATTGGGTGTTACTCTCATTTGTTTTCTAATGTGTTCAAATGACTTGAAGTAAAACACAATTATTTTTGAACTTTTTCAGTATCAATTGAACTAATGAGTTCTAAAACAACATATGTACCCCTCTATCAATATCTCTCACAAAATCTGGTTTCGCATCAACGAAAATGGTGTTTAAAAGGAACAAATTATGGGTGGTTCAATGAACTAATAGGAAAATATCATAGTTGAGGTACCTGAAGAAAATACCCAACAAGTTTAGAGATCTATTTATGTATTTGGTCTACCATTAAAATACGTTATTAAATAGTACAAGGGGATAAAAAAGTTTTTCAAAGTTTAAAATTATTAAAATAATTTCAATCAAAATTTAAATATATATGAGACATTTTTCAAAAAAACAAAGAAAGTAAATAACATAACTTTTCTAGAGACCTATACTTGAAAAAGAAAAACAAAAGTGGAATGGAGACAAAGATCCTTATAATAGTGTACTTGACGAAATTTTATCCAAATTCAGAAAATGAGGTTTTTAGCATACCAACGGTTCAAGAGAGGTTAAACTCCATAAATGAAAATGATAATATCATGAAAACCTTTGGTTTTATATAAATTAAAAAACAGCCTTTAAATAATTAATTAGATACCTTCTACGAAAGTACAATTAGGTGGATTTGAATACCTAAGACTTTAGTTTGGTGAAATAGATGATTGTAGTGTGTTTATATTTTTTTTTGTCTTATACTTTTGCACATTTGGAGATATTCACAAAAGGAAAGATTCAAACAATTTATCTTGTCTGCTTTCAAGATTTTGATTGAGGTAGATTATGATTTACTTGATTAGTATTTGTGAAGTTTCTAGTATGTTATATGAGTTGTACTGCATGTTGCGTGTTCTTTGGACATAGTTGGTGCTTATATGTATAAGAATGTAAACTATAAATGGTCTACTTTAATGATGTTATGAATTTTGAACTTGTGTAATGCTGAAGAACTGGAGAAGTTAGAATACTAAGATATATAGATACAATGAGAATTTCTTTTGAGAAAATATATAAATTAACCTTTTAACTTATTTCGAAAAATCAATTACACGCTTAAATTATTAAAACGATCTATTACATAAAAGGTTTTTTTGATCCTATAACTTACGTGACAAAATAAGAAAAAAAAGAGAAACGAGTAAAATAAAAAATAAAATAAAAATATTAAAGTTTTTCTTTGTGCCCATACTCTCCTACACTTCTTCTTCTTCATCACGATATCCTCACCTTCTTTTAGTTTTTTTCCCTTATTTTCCAAATCTGATTTTCGTCCACCCCTCCCCACCTCACCCCATTTCCACCTCTGAATCCTCTAACCCCCCACCCTCCATCACACCCATCTCTAATTATATTCTATTGAATTTAATGATTATTTTATTTCATCATTTTCATAATTTTCAATTCTATTTTAGTGATTCTTTTATTTTACAATTTTCATAATTCTCAACTCTACTCTTCGATTTTGTTGGTGAATAATATTGATGATTGATTTTCCAAAATAAAATATATGACAGATCTGTAGGTAAATGCTGAATTTTGTGGTGGATCTTTATAATTATTGTGGGAAAGAAAGTGATAACGTGATTTTAATGGTGGGTTTATTAGTAGATTGTGAAATTTGTGGTTGAAGTGGTGAGACACGAGCTTGCAAAGAGTAAAAAGAAGGCTGCAACTTAAGAATTTTCAAGTAGTGACAATTTTAAAAGTTTAAATTTCACCCTTGCGAATAGATTTATTTAGCTGAAGAAATTTGTTGTTTTTTTTTCATTTTTGCTTTGTTTTAATTTAGATCTGCTGGAAAGTTATTTTTCTGTTTAATATGGTGAACGGTTTGTTTCAAAGAATAGTTGTTGAGTTATTTCATAATGTCTTGTTGCACTAGAAAAAGAGAAGGTTTTTATGGAGAAATATATAGATCTAAAATTATTATATTATGAATATTAGTGGTTTTATGGTGGTGTTCATGGTAAAAGAAATAATTGAATGACATGAATAAATTTATTTGAAATCTTATTTGAAATCTAGGATGACATATGATGTGACAATGATATGACATTAATATGGAGATACACTTTCCATTGTGATAATAAATAAATTTACTTTTTAGTAAATATAGATATATAATAAATTTTGTGATAGTTTAAACGTGTAACTGACTTTTCAATATAAATTGAAGTATAAATTTATGCCTTTTCCTTATACTTTTTTCTATGATGAGTTGCTCGAGTTGATGTAACTAAAAATAAAAAAAACAAGTGATAATCCGTATTAAGAAAATACTTACACATATATAAACTGAAACATAATAGAAAAATATGGGAAATGATATATTTGAATTAATTTAATCTTTTTAATAAGTACTAATAATCGAGAAGATACTGATTTTAAACTACAGCACATTACAAAATATTGTTTCATGAAAGCATTCTCTCTTAAAAATATAATTATTATTTCTATCTGCGCATTGCACGAATTTTTTAAAGCTCATAACTTTTCTAAATAAAAATAATTTATAAATTTGTTATTCACTTGTCAACTTTCTTTTTAAATAGTTATCGTAACACAATATTACAATTCATATGTTCATGTTAATTTAATATTACGTAATTTTATTTGTTATAATATTATTCTAATAATATCGGATTTAAAAAAATAATTCCCACCAAACGCATGGTAATTATAATAGATTTCGAAGGCATCTATGAAAACATCATTGTCAGACATGAATCATGCCTGATTGATCTATTATTGGGGATTTCCTCAAATCAGAGTAGGCCAATAAGATAAGAAAGGTACAGGTTCTTAATGGATTTCTTCACACTTTTTTTTTTGTTTGATTTAGTTTTGGCTTCAAATTATAAGAACCCACAAATATTTATTTGATTTTTGATTTAATAAAAAGTAACAAAATAGGTTTGATGAAGTCGATTATATGAATGCTACTGCTCTGTTCCAATACATGCTAATTAAAGTTGTCAATATGGGCTAGCTCATCCCATCCGAGCTAATTTTGACATTTTACGGGTCAGGCCGGACTAACTCATTTTTAGTGTGGGCCAGAAAATGGTCGGCCCAATCCACAAGTACGTGAGCTACATACTTGACGGGCCTGTCCATTTTTTTAAAAAAATTATATTTTTTTATAATTATTAAATTAAATTTTAAATTATAATTTAAAATATTATCATAAATATCGACAAAACAATATTACATGATGTTAATGTTAGTACTTGTTAATCAAATCAAAATAAAATTATTTTTATAATATTTATTAGGGATAATTTCAGAGACCTTCATGTTTCGCTCTATAACCCTCACCCCCCCTTTGGTTTAAGATATTACGTCTACTTCCCTTATTCTTCATTTACTTGTAACCATTCTTTAAACCTATTTAAAATAAATTTAAATTAATATAAATTTGACGATTTTACTCTTTTTTATATAAATTTCTCCTTATTAATAAATATTATGTAAAAAATAACTCATTTGACAAATACTTTAAAAATAAATTAACACAAAGATTTATTTTTTTAATTCAACAAAGATCAAGGTGTTCAACTAAGTTGACCCACATTTTCACTAAATATTAACTCTTTATCTCTATTTCATCTTTACCAATTCACGTAAATTTTTCTCCCACAATAACCCATTATTTTCCGGCAACAATTTTTTCAAATAGAAAACAAAATTGAACTTCCCAAGAAAGAAATTTGATAAGAACGATAAGATTTTGTTCTAGTTAAACATTTAAACAAGCGAAGAAGAAACATGATCCAACGAATAAAGATAAATCATTGAAAATTAGATCTAAATATTCATATATAAGGATAATTTTGTCAAATCTAAATTAATTTACATTTATTTAAATAGGTTTAAAGAATGATTACAAGAAATGAAAATAAGGGAGGTAGACTTAATATCGTAAACCACAGGGAAGGTGAGTGTTCTAAAGCAAAGCCTAGAGAGAGGCTTCTGAAATTATCTCTAGTTATTAAATGTTTTTTCAAGTAAAAATATAAATATATAAATAAAAATATTAACCTAATTATTTTGAATTTTGACTCTCTTTAATTTTAAAATTTAATATTATATTATATTTTTAATTAATTATTATTGGCCCACGGGCCGGCCCTACCTATATTTCTCAAGCCCATCAAATCAACAGGCTTATTCATGCCGGGTTAAGAAGCTTTTTTCTTAAATGAGCTCCAAAAATCTTAGCACAACCCTTTTAAATTCTGGGTTAGGCTAAGCCGGCCCAACGGGCCTAGCCCATATTGATGACTCTAATGCTAATCTTTTGGTCTCTATTTATGTCAGAAGAGTTCGAAAAACTATAAAAAAAATATATATGATTATAAAATATTGCATTTGTTAATTATTGTGATTTGTAGATTTTTTTAAATATAATTCAATTATACTATACATTGCTATCTATGTTTCAATTTATCTGGTACAAATAGAGGTTAAATAATCAACCACTTTTTATATGTTTTTCAAATATATCAAGTTGTTAATTATTGTGATTTATAGTGTTTTAAAGTCATTTTCAAATAATAGATGTTATATACTTTTTTTGTTTCAATTTATGTGATACCGATAATTTTCGAGAGTCAATCTAATCGTTTATATTTCTATTAAAATTTGAATATTTTAAATTGTTAGTTATCGTAATTTTTAGAAATTTTTTCAAAGATTCAAAAGATAAAATAAATAAATAAAATTTAAATGAGAAAGTACAGAAATTACATAGATACCCTCACTAGAAGCATGCATGTCGATCAAAAGGTGTATGCTTCAAGCCTTTTCTATATAATAGATAGATATTGGAGTCTGTTCCAGCACATGGCTAACATATGTTACTTTTTTCGTCTTAATTTATCCAACACAAATAGAATTTGAAGAGTAAATCAATTTTTTTAATATATTTTTAAAATGTTTAAAAACTTAATTATTGTGATTCATGATAATTTTACCCCATTTTAAAAATAATATGTGTTACTCACTTCATCTCAATTTATTTGGAACATATAAAATTTGGAGGGCCAACCACATTTTTATAGGTTTTTAAAAATTGTTAATTATTGTAATTTATAATATATTTTTACGTAATTTTAGTTTTTTTTAACCACTCTACTCTTTCTATTTTTTTTTTGGGGATGGGGGACTTTGACTTGGAAAAGGGTCTGTTCGATCTACCTATTATTTTATAATTGGATTGATATTACAAGATTCTTACCTTTCCAGACATTATGATTATTATGATTATGCTTATTTTCTTTGAGAGTTTACTTAGCACCGAGTCGACTTAGGGATGAAAGTTGTACCGTTAATAAAGATAGATCTTTAGTAGAAATCCTCGTATGTCTTAACTACGTGCTTCAATATGACTTTGTCCCAATTGAATATAGCCACTGGATCAACCAAAGCTTAAGAACATGAACCTTACCTTGACTAGTAGGACAAACTCTTTTTGGTGTGAAAGTAGTATATTTGACTCCATGTTATAGCTTACATAGTTTATATGGGTTAATGTTTAACATCCCATAAAAGATAATGGTTTTCTCAAACAGATTTATGACTTCCTCAAAAGACTAATTTAAACTTATATTGAACTTTTTAAATATTACAATGACCTCGTCTTATAATTTATGATTCTAACCTATTAAGATTTGATATGTCTTACTTTGTCATGTATTATCACATTTTAAACTACAAATGTTTCATCTTTATGTTTTATACATCTTTCCCATATTTAGTACATTCCTACTATTGACACATATTATCTTGTGTGTATATTGTTTTATAATATGGAAAAGGTTAAAATACCCTTAAACTATTGAAAATGGTAGAAAATTATCCCTTGTCCACCTATTAGCTCTGAAATATCCTTCATATCTATCTTTAGATTCTATATTAAAAAAAACTAGATTTAGCGACAAATTTTTTTTATAGCTAAACAACAAATTTCGTTGCTAAACCCACTTAACGACGAATTAACGACTAATTTTTGTCAGCACCGAGCAAAATATCAATAGATTAGCGACAACGTTCGTCACTAAATGCAATTCTTTTAGTAGTACATTACCATTATTTTTAACAATCCTTCATTTAAACTCAATCATTAAATTCATTAATGATGTGACAGTCATCTGCCGATCACCTTACAATTAATGTAACTATTTTAAAACTCACTCATTCCAAAATCATACCAGCCCGAAACTCATTTAACCCATCCACCTAAAACAATACCTTTCCTTCTCGACTTCATCTTCAAACTCTTTAATCCAACATTTTCGGCCAATCTTTTTCCCGATTCCTTTGGCTATTGAAGAATTACTTCATTAGAAAATGATATGTTCAATGTGCTACTGGATAAAACTCAATCATGAATAGTACATTATATTGCAACTTGCATTTCAGATACCCCAGGTCAATACATGGATGGTAGTAGCGTCAGTTGCTCTTTAAGATCCAAAACCTAATAGTGAGAAATTATGTTTTATAGTCACATATAATAAATATAATGCGCAGTATAAATTACAAAAAACTTTTAGTTTTCGTGTTCCATTATCTATAGTAATTTTATTTTGTGCAACAATCACTAGTGCTAGTTAGTCCAAAATGTTTTAGTAACAACACATGTTCTGTAGATACAAACAATAGATGTTCTTTAAAAAGATGGTTTCTTGATTAAACATTGTTAAACTAACATAGATGTCTTGTGCATTTATTGTCTATTTTTGTCTATATTTCAGTCTAATACTCCCATGGATGTTGCTCCTGTAGTGGTTGTAGTTCCATATGAACATCGACCTTTGGTGCCATTAAATTCTCTTCACGGACGAGTGTATTTGGGGTGAAATGTTACAGGAAATGTTAAAATGGGAAGGTTTGAATATGAAGTAAAATGTTGAGATGGAAATGTTTTATTTTTGGTGGATCATTAAATGAATATGGGTCGGTTCTGATTTGGGAATCTGTGGGTTTTAAAAATAATATAGGTTAATTATAGGGTGATCAATAGATGATTGTCACATCATTAATGAGTTTATTAATTGGTTTAAATGTCGGATTGTTAAAAATAAGGCTAATATGGGATCTAAAGATAGATTTCAGGGGTATTTGAGAGCTAATAGGTGGATTAAGGGTATTTTTGTACAATTTTCAATAATTCAATGGTATTTTACACCCATTTTCATTCATATTATAGTGTCTGACATTTCCCTATTTGGTTATGACTGGTGGATTGATTAGTGGTGTGTAGCAGTTTCGTGAGTCCTCATGAATTAGGCACCTTTCAATCACTTGTCTTTCTATATTTTTATGTCACTTTTAGCTTTCAGACTCATTTTGTAAGCTAGGACTTGTCTTAGTCACACTTGCATTTAGTTGAGGCTTATGTCAGACTTAGTAGATTTACACTTAATCAGTCAGGTACACTAAATTTGGTATCATATGTCACTTGGATATTGAGACTTACATTCTTCTTTACATCTTTATTTTGATTATGTTGATGTCTTAGTGTCATGCTTATGTCGGATGACTTGTTTAGATTCTTTGGAATCTTATCTTTCATGTCACACCTAGGGGATAGTTTGAATTATGAAAAACTTGGTATTCAAAGAATTTAAAGATTTGTAGGAGTTTGACAAGCCGCATTTAGTAGATATTTAAGAAACTTCACTTCTTTCATTACTCTTAAGTTATGTGATAGATTTGAACTCTATAAGGGTCTTCCTCCTAACTCTTGTTCAATTTTACGGAACATGCCTCCAAGAAGAGCTCCATTGAGAAGAATTTCAACGATAATATGGAACCCAAATTTCTTCAAGCTCTAGACGATCCTTTGGACGAGCAACTGTCTCATGTATATATTAGGGCTTATTTCTAAGTGTTATACCAATCCATGACCGCACAAGCTAATAGAGATGTTGTAGCTCCTCTGAACCCAAACAAAGGAAAAAAGGGTACAAGACTTCACAAGGATGAATCTTTCAAAATTCCATGATTGGAATGCTGATGAGAATCCTAGAGAGTTTGTTGAGGGGATTCCAAAGATTGTGGACATTAGGGAGTGACTCTTGTGAAAAAGAGAATTTGACCACTTATCAATTCATAGGGGTTTCTTAAGAGTGGTTTTATCAATGGAAGGTTGAAAGGGCATTGGTCCCCTAGATTAAGACAAGTTCAAAGGGGTGGTTATTTCCCCTTGAGATATGGGAATCGAAAGTCTTAACATTCAGAAGCATAAGGTAAGGAAATATGTATGTGAAGGAATACTTTTTGAAGTTCACTCAATCATTGTCGAAACTTGTAGAGTTAGATATGATAGATTTTGATTTCATACTTGTGATGGATTGACTTCATTCTTATGTTGCTTCTATAGATTGTCGAACTTGAGTTGTCACTTTTCAAAGTGAACCTATCTTAGAATGGAATGTTGGAAATTCAGCATCTAAGGGTTGTTTTATCTCTTGTTTCAAGTCTAGTAAAATAATCTCTAAAGTTTGAATCTATCATATTATTTGTGTTAGGGATATGAATTCTGAAACCACTACTTTTGAGTTAGTTCTTGTTGTTAATGAGTTTTCCACATTATTTCTGATGATTTTTCTGGTGTTCCTCCCAAGAGGGGGATAGACTTTGGAATTGACTTTCTTGGAAACATGAGACCTATAACAATTCCTTCTTACCACATGTCTACGATAGAATTTAAGGATTTAAAAGGTCGATTGACGGACTTGTTGGATAAGAAATTCATTAGACCAAGTATCTTTTCATGGGGTGCCCCATCTTCATTTGTTTGAAAGAAAGATGGATCACTTTGTATGTATATGATTATAGATATTTGAATAGGGTCACATTAAAGAATAAGTATCATATTCCAATGATCAACAACTTATTTGATCAACCCCAAGATGTAAGTTTCTTCTCAAATATTGATCTTCAATCAAGGCATCATCAGTTGAGGGTAAGGCAGAGTGACATTTTGAAGATGACTTTCTGAACTTGGTATGGTCACTATGAGTTCTTAGTGATGTCATTTGTTTTTGAGTGATTCCTCCATGGATTTTATGAATCGAATGGTAGCAATACGTTGACACGTTAGTAATCATGTTTATTGATAAAATTTTTATTTACTCGCTAAGTGAGGTGATCATGTTAATATCCTAAGGATAATTTTGAAAATCCTTAAGTATTGTCAATTGTTTGCTAAGTTTAACAAATGTATGATTTGGTCGACGTTCATTAACTTCATTGGCCATATTATTTCTGATTAAGGTATTCTAGTTGATTTAAAAAGATTGCGGTAGTTAAGAACTGTCATGGACCTTTTTTCCCTACAAATATTCAATTTATCTTGGATTTGTCTAGTTATTATAAAAGGTATGTGGAAGGATTTTCCTCTATTACTTTGGCTTTGACTATGTTGACTCCGATGATGTTTAAATTATAATGGTCAGAAGCTTGTAAAAAGAGTTTCTAAGAATTGAAAAATTGAGTCACTTTAGCCCCGGTATTAATATTTCCAAAAGGATCGATGGTCTTGAAGTTTATTTTGATGTTTCACATATTGGTCTTTTTTGTGTTTTGATGCAAACTGGAAAGCTAATTGCTTGTTCTTCGAAACAATTGAAGGTTCCTGAAAAGAACTATCTGACTCATGACTTGGAGATGGCGGCGGTGGTATTTGCTTTAAAGATTTGGAGACACTATCTTTATGGTGTTCATGTGGATTGATTCACTGATCATAAGAGCTAGCAATATGTGTTTAAGCAAGAGAATTTGAATCTTCCCCAAAGGAGGTGGCTTGAGTTGTTGAAATAATATGGTATGAGCGCTTCTTTATGATCTGAGTAAGGCAAATATGTTTGTTAATGCTCTTAGCCGGTTGACAATAGTAGTGTTTCTCACATTGAAAATGGTATGAAAGAGTTAGTTTGTTATCTTCATAGACTAGATCAATTGGGTGTTTGCTTGGTTGAAAATTTTCTTGAGGGTTTTTCCTAATGGGGAGATGGTGTGCTTCGTTACCAAGGTTAATTTTGTGTTATGAATGTTTATGAGTTGAGGCAACAAATTTTATCGGAAGCTCACAATTCTCCGTATTGTATTGACCAAGAGACACCAAGATGTTCGTGATTTATGGGAGGTTTGTTGGTGGAATGGGATGAAAATGATATTGTAGAGTTTGTGTCTTAGTCCTAGCTGTCATCAACTGAAAGTTGAACATAAAAAATCGAGAGGTCTTACTCAGTACATTAGCATATCTATTTGGAAGTGGGAATATTTGAATATAAAATTCATTATAGGTTTAACTCGTACTTGTCAACATTATGATTCTATTTGGGTGGTTGTAGACTGAACGACTAAGTTCGCTTACTTTTATTGTGAAGACCTCATTTTCAGCCAAGGATTAGGCTAGACTCTATGTTCGGGAAATGGTGAAGTCTCATGAAGTGTCTTTATCCATTATTTTCAACAGAGGTACTCAACTTGCTTTTCAATTTTAGAGATCATTTCAGAAAGGTATTGGTACTCAAGTTAAGCTTAGTATGACTTTTCATCCTAAGAATGTTATTCAAGTCAAGAGTACTATTCATACTTTAGAAGATATGTTGTGAGTTTGTGAGATTGACTTCAAGGGTAATTATGAAGATCATTTGCCTTTGATTGAGTTTTCCTATAATAATAATAGTTATATTGGCTCGATTTCCGGCTCTCTATTGCAGGAGGTAAAGGTTTCATATTGGTTGGTTTGAAGATTCTGAGGTCAGTTTGATAGGGTCTGAGTTGGTGCATGAGGTTATGGAGAAGGTTCAACTTATAAGATAGAGGCTATAAACAACTCAAAGTTGAAAAAATTCTTATGTGGATGTTAGGAGAGGAAAGATTCAATTTGAGTTTGACGATTGGTTTTACTTGAAAATCTCACCTATGAAGGGTCTGATGAGATTTTTAAAGAAAGTTGAGCTTCGTCTCGGATATGTAGGCCTCTATCAGATTCTGAAGTGTTTTTGCAAGTTAGCCTATGATTTAGATTTTCCTTCAAAATTGGTGTCGGTTCATTTGGAGTTTCATGTTTTGATGTTGAAAAGTGTATTGGTTATCATACTTAGGTTGTGCCTTTGCCTAAAAAATTCAAAGCAAAACAACCTTTTCTGCTATGGGGGAAGAAAAGAATAGACTAAGGTACAGATTTACTTACTATTAGACTCGAAGTGGAAGACTACCTAGATTAAAATGATGATTCAATATTTCGTGATAGTTATCATGGACTGAAAAGGGATGGATTTTTGGTGTTGGGAAAAGTATTTCCTATGAAAAGATTTTCCAATTCAAATTTTTGATCAGTAGGTCCGAAAGTTGATAAATAAAGAATTCAATTAGGTGAATGTCCTTTGGAATAATTATTTAGTTGAGGGTACTACTTTCAAGGACAAAATTGATATGGTCTAAGTTCACCCATATTTTTCCCTCTAATATGATTTTAACTTGAGGTATGAGTTCCTCATGGTTTCTCTTTAGAATTCACATGTTTAAGCTATTATCATATTTCGATATGTATGCAGACTCATGAAATAGGTTTTAGATTTCATCTTTTAGCTTGGAGTCAATACTCCTTGGTTATATGAATTTTGATGTTACTTGCATTCATGTTGGATTTGTTAGATCTCATTCCTTATTGTATTCATGCTAGAAAGATTCCCATTGGAGGATGAATATTATCAAATGAGAGATATTGTAACACCTCAGAAGTTGGTAAGTTGAGTTGGAAATGAAGTTTCTGAAAATGGCCGTCGAAAGGCAGTTGTGGTCAGTGCCAGGAGAAGTAGAAATTTTCAAGTCTAATAAGATTTTCCACATACCAATATGACGGTCTGTAGAAACCTCTAGGGCCGTGAAAGGTGACTCATAGGGTGAGGTTCTATACATAATGAAATTTTGGTTGTTTTAAGAATCTACAGAAGGGTGAATAGATTTTGGTTGTTTCTTTATTCTATTGAATAGTGCACAAAAAGCTTATACGGTCCATGGAAGGTGATTCGTGGTTTTTGTATAGAAGCCACCAACACCTTGATCTATGGATGACCATGACGGTTCGTAGTTCATTGTATGGATTGTACATAGGCTTGCTGAAGTTCCTCCAACAGTTTTTATTAATGGTTATTTGGAACTTTTCCTATCCTTTTAATCCCTAAAATATGTCGTTTCTAAGCTATTCGTGAGCCTAATAACTAGATTTACTCTTTAAAATTTACCCATTCACTAAAAACCTATAGCTCCCAAGTCTTCTTCTCAAAATTATATCCCAAGGATTCAAGGTGATTTCTAAGGTTCTTTGAGCGGCATTCTCCAATTTCAAAGCTAAGGTTCTTCAATTTATGCAGGAAGTTCATTAATAAATCCATTTTTATTGATTGACTTCCAAGAAGTTCTCTATTTTCTTTCTTTGATTCTAACTCGAATTTTGAGGTTTTACATGATTTCTTATGGGTTCAATTGTTTATGACTAAATTCACTATATTTGATCTTATTTATGCATGATCTGATCGAAATTATATGTTTTCAATGATTTATACATGAAATCATGCTATATGATTAGCTTATGATCATGAAACAAGCTTTGGAGATATGCATATTTTATGAATTGAGGAATTTATGAACTAAGGATGCTTTTATATAAAGTATCAATATGTTTTATGAAAAGATTTCTTCCAACTAAAGTATTCTCATTATGAAATATGATCATGATTTGGATACTTTAGATAATTGTGTTTATGAATATATTATGAAATCATGATTTCTAAAGGAGTTATTCTATGATATGAAGTTTATGATTGGATTGGTATTACTAGTTTCTTACTTTTCAAATTATTATGATTATAATATGTTTATGGTTATTTCCGTTGGGATACTATGTAGCACCAAGTGGACTTTGGGATGTAGGACCTCTCGTAAGTAGAGACGGAGTTTTGTAGTAGCAATTCCCTTGTCCATTAACTATGTAATCCCATAGGACTTTGCCCCAATTGATCATAGCTAGTGGATCCACATAATCTTAAAGAAATGGTAATTACATTTGAAAGTAAAATACCCTCTTTTTTGTGTGGGACTAGTATTTTTGACTCCGTGTTATATCTCATGTGATTTTTGTCAGTTAACGTTAAACATCCCACAAAAAGCTAGGGCTTTCTTAAACAAGTTTATGACTTCTTAAAGAACTATGATTTAAGCTTATGTTATGATTTTCAAATATTGCATTGACCTTGTCTTATGATTTATGATTCAAGCCTATCAAGATTTTATACATTTTATCTCACTCTTCGAGCCTACACCTGGACGTCGAGAACCATTGTTCGCCCCAAGAAAACACTTGTCCTGGCTCAACTCTGAGCAAAAGATTTACTCGATAATAAATGAACGTCAAATTTAAAGATTTAACTCAATGCCTCAAAATAGATAACTCAGAATATTTTAAAGAAAACTTTCAACAGGCCAAAAGAAGCAACTCAAGCCTTGAACATTAACAATTGAAAATGAAACATACTTCTCAAAAAACACTACTGTCTATAAAGTCTCTAAAATACTGAGATGGAAGTGGGGATAAGATCCATGACATCCTAACAAAACTCGAAATAAATGTGGAACCCTCAGGAAGCAAGGAGGCTCACCAAAGCAAATCTGGAACTGCAGGTGGTATCAACGGAGCACCTGTTGATAAACCTGATTACCTGTATTTGCATCATAAAAGATACATGCCAAATGACGCCAGTAAATGGAATGTACGAGCATGCAAGGAGAACTCTATAGCACGGACATAAGCTTGAACTGATAAAAGGGGAAGAACATACTAATCTCATCTAAATTCAACTCAACCCAAATCAAGGATACTCAAAATCAAAATACTCAACTCATTTCAATATAAAAGCAATAATAAATATGCACTATAAAGAAATATTTTAAAATGGTAGAAAATAACTCAATGTATTTAAAAATAGGCAAAATGGTCTGGTTGACCCTTACACTTGTATCAATTTGTATTCTGAACCCTTCTACTTATATCTTTATCATCTAGACCTTTAGACTCAATAAAATACAATTTATCAGACCCTTTTGACCATTGACCACGCTTATGTTGCTTTAAAATTATTGAGTTGGCGAAAGTGTGTGATTCACACTCCTTAAGGCGACTGAGTACTATATTTCAATTTTAAAAATTATTGATAAAAATTAAAATAATACAAAAATTAAAAAATAATTAAGAACCACATCTTCTTCACCATATTCAACCTTCAACAACAACTATCTCCATGCCCAATTCTTTTTTTTTCTTTCTATACTATTGTCATCAGATCTTGGCATTGAAACCTTCTTGAATCCATTGATTCGTCTCTAAAAGGAGAGCTCGATAGTGTTGGTGATCGTCGGAGAAAGTGCAATGATGCTGGATAGGTTGGAGGATCTAGTTACGACAATGAAGAGATTTCGGCCAGATCTGATGGTGTGGTGGCAACGGCGGTAGTTTTGTGATGGTGTGGCAGGACTGCCTGATGTGGTGGCTACGGCCAGATTTGGTGGTGTGGTGGCGACACCTTCAAAATAATTTTTTTTCTTTAGTTTCTAATATGGTGTCCTTCGTTTAGTGTTTTCATCTCATTTCTACAAATTTGTGATGTAATAAATTAGATAATTTTGTTGAGTAAAAAATAATTGTTAAAAACGTCATTATGAAATCTGATAAAGTGTTATGTAGAATTGTGTACAATATTTTGATATATTGAGATATTTTAATGGTGATAATGTTTGTATTAATGGAGAAAAGAGGTTTATTAAGTTTCAAGTAATGAACAAATTTTACAAAAAATTATAACGGAAATTTATGAATGATGAAAACATAAAAATAATGGTGATTTTTTGTGATATAGGAAAGTGGTGATAATGGTCAAGATGATGATTGTGGTGGTGAGATCTAATGTAAATAATGGAGACATGGCTAAAGAAGAATGAAAGAGGAAAGAAGTGAAAATAATTTTTTTCTTAAAAATAAATAATTAATGATGTGTCATTTAAAATCTGACGTGAATGACGACGTGTCACTTTTTTTGAGCATTTGAAGTTCACACAAAGCCAAGGGGGTTTAAAATGTTGAGTTTCATTGAGTCTAAGAGTTATGTTGACAAATAGTTAAGTAAAAAGGTTCGTTATACAAACTGATACAAGTACAAGGGACACCAGACCATTTCACCTTAAAAGTACAATCATAGCTCTTTTACTCTTATTTGGGAGATTCTCTAATTAACTACCACCATTATGCCTATGTGATGATAGAAAGTTTCGCCCCCACTTCCATATCGGTACTATACCTTTCAGGATTATAAGACATCCTCAACTAAGTAGATTCACTAAGTTTTTCTTAAGAAGCAATAAAGAATCATCTAAAAATTATGACGTTTTGACCATGTTTGCATACATGGTTTATGAGAAATTTTAGTTGTCTGAACTCGTCCCCATATCAGTACTCAATACTACTCGCAATAATATTACTCAATACTACTCGCAATAATATTACTCATGCACATATGTTTAAAAACATTCCTCATCCTCAAACTTTGAGATCATTACTTAGAAGGATTCTCTTAAAAGAGATAGTTCTCAAAACTCTTCCTATACTCATTTGGAAATCAAAGTTTCCTCTTATTTTACATACAAAAACACTAACTCTTGGGAATACTTAGTTCCCGTATATTTACTCTTAAACATAACTTGAATTTAGATTATGAATTCAATAATAATGACTTGGATATTCGTTATCTCTCAAGGGTTAATGGAGTTTTCAAGTGTGAATATCAATCAGAGAACATAGGTACAATTTGAGGTAATACATGTAAAAAGAAGGACAGAAAGGTAAGGGACTTGGCGACCCTAGCACACTAAGTAGCATAGGGCGCCAACCCCTAAATCACTGAAGCTGATTTGGGGCGCACTGAGTGGCATGGCACCCCACTGTTATATCAGCTTTTAACAAATTTTATTGCTCCAATTTCATGTATAACTCCCCTAGAGTCTAATTATTTTTCTTTAAAATCTTCTACATTCTTAGACCCAACATAATAAACAACGAAATCCACTCAAAATTTCTCAAGGAAAATACCCAAACAGAAAATTATCATCTCAAGAACTCAACGAAAGTTCATATTAAAGAATGAAGCACAAACTTCAAGAAAATAATTAAGAAACTCAATATACCCAATATTATGGATGAAATTAGAAAAAGGAACTCATGATTAGCGTGTTTAACAAATCCAACACTATAGAAACTTACATACCTTGAAAGAATAAAATTCTTCGCAGAAATCCTCAAAGCTTTGCAAGAATCTTGATCGTTCTTTCTTTTCTCCTCTTGAACATCTCTCCACAAAAAAACTAGGTTTTTTTAGAATGATTTAAACTAATTCAAATCAGTTCAGACACTTAGAAGGTCGAAAAGAATGTTTAAGGCTGATGGAGCAAGGAAAATACCAAAATACCCCTCTTTTATTCAGATGAATTTCCTTAATCAGACAAGATGAACTCAAACTTACATATCTCCCTCATCAAAACTAGGGATTTAGCAAACCCAATGGATTGAAAAGAGGACTCAAATGTCTTTCATTTGATACATTATGGTCCGCCAAAATCATGATGTACTAAAAGTTATGGCCATTTAAAGTTGACCAAAAACTAACAATTGAAGTATAAATTGTACAAATCTCAAATTAGCTCTTCCTAGTTTTATTATTGTTAAAATTTTTCTTTCTAAAACTGAGGTGTTACAATATCACCCCCTTGGGATCATTCATCCTCGAATGAGATCTCTCTAAGTACAACTAAGGATGGAAGCATCTAACACCTAACTTAAACACCCAACATACAATTTAACACAACATAGAATATTAGTTTAAAGATAGATTTACAAAAAGTCATTACCTTGGTATGGAATTTCCATTAAAGTAAAGATATACATGTATCTCTTCTTCATATCATCTTCATCTTCCCAAGTAGTTTTCTCAAAAAAACTGATTTCTCCATAAGACCTTGACTGATGCAACCTCTTTGGTTCTCAACATGCGAACCCGACAATTAAGTATATCAACAGGAATCTCCTCATACGATATATTGTCCTTAATACCAATACACTTCTTCAACAAATAAATGTGAAACACCGGATGGACTATTGCTAACTGTGTCGAAAGTTGCAACTCATAAGATACATTGACAATCCTCTTGGATATTTTATAGTGGACACTATATTGGGGACTGATCTTCCCCTTCTTGTTATACCTTTTAACACATTTCATGGGTGAAACCTTCAAATAAACCAAATCGTTCACCTCAAACTCCATGTCTCTTGTTTTATAGGATTTCTGACGAACTCATGCTTGCTTTCAACTATTCTTAGATGATCTTAACTTTCTCCCTATCTTGATGAACCAGTTCGGTCCTATCTACCCTGCTTCACTGACCTCAAACCATCCAATAGGAGATCTACATATTCTCCCAAAAAGATCCCCATAAGGATCCATCTCGATGCTAGGGTAATAATTGTTGTTGTAAGAAAACTCAATCAGAGGTAAGTGATCATCCCAGTTTCCCTTGAAATAAATCATACACGCCCTCAACATATCCTCTAGAGTCTGAATTGTAAGCTCTGGTTAAACATCAGCCTGAGATGGAAAGTAGTACTCAAATTTACCTTCGAACCCAAACCTTTCTGGAAAGACTTCTAGAATTGTGGTGAATTATGCACCTCTACTTGAAATGATGGACACCAAAACTCCATCAAGTCTGACTACCTCTTAAATATATAATCTGACATAATGCTCTGCTAAATAGGTAGTCCTTGCTGGCAAGAAATGAGATGATTTATTTATTCAATCTACAATCACCCAAATCAAATTATGTTGCTTGCAAGACCACAGAAAACTAGTTATGAAATCCATATTGATCATCTCTCACTTCCATTCCAAAAGATCTATGTTCTGAGCCATACCACCAGGCCACTAGTGCTCTACCTTGACTTGTTGGCAATTCAGGAACTTAGCAACAAATCTCAAAATACATCTCTTCATAATACTCCACCAATATACTTCTCTCAAGTAACAATACATCTTTTCCGAACCAGGATTGGTAGAGTATTTAGAGCTATGAGCTTCTTCCATATCCTCTCTTGGAGTTCATTCACCTTTGGTACACACAATATACCTTGATACCTTAATACAACATATTCCCCTTGTTCAAAGGCCATACTTTCTGCTTATTAATATTTGACTTCAATTCAATAAAAGAAGTTCTTGGTCTTGTTTCTCTTTCACTTCGTACATTAGTGGTAATTCATCGTCATTCATCCCCACTACTCCTCATTCATTGGAATCCATTAAACGAACTCTCAATTGTGCCATTATATGCACTCCTATGGCAACCTCTTTCTTGACTTCCTCAACATGGACAGTAATACTCATACAAAATCATCTCAAAGAATCAACAACAACATTAGCCTTAACTTGGTGATAGAGAATGCTATTTTCATAATCCTTGAGTAACTCCAACTGCCACCTTTGGTTAAGATTAAGCTCTTTTCTGACTGAATACATACCGAAGACTTTTGATCAGTGAACACATCATCATGAACACCATAGATATAATAACTCCATATTTTCAAGAAAACACATCATACAACAATCAACTCTAGATAATGAGTTGGGTAATTCTTTTTATGAATCTTAAGTTGTGCAGAGGCATAAGCTATAACTTTGCCATTCTGCATCAATACACAACTGACTCAAACTCTATATGCATCAAAATGCACAACAAAGTCTTGTGTACCCTCAATTAAGGTCAATAATGAGAAATAGTAAACTGCATTTTCAATTTCTAAAATTTTTCTCACAAGCTTTCGACCATTATAACTTTGTTGTCTTCTGTGTCAACTTATCAATGCGGAAGAAATAGATAAGAACCACTCGACAAACCTTCTACAATAACCACTTAACCCCAAGAAACACCAAAATCAATTGGAGATGTAGGTCTGGGCCAATTTTGTACTGCCTCAATCTTCTCAATGTCAACTCGAATCGCTTCTATAGAAATAATACGGCCTGAGAATGACACCGACTCAAGCCAAAACTCACACTTGAAATTTGGCATACAACTTCATATATTTGAGAGTTTGGAGAACTACTTTGAGATGACTAGAATTATCCTCCTCATTCCTTAAATAAATTAGAATGTCATCAATATATATGATAACAAACATAACAAAATATGTTTTAAATAATCTATTCATAAGATGTATGAATGCTACAAGAGCATTGGTCAAACCAAAAGACATGACTACAAACTTATTATGACCATAGCGGATCCTAAATGCTATCTTTAGGATGTCACTTTCCCTTACTCTCAACCAATGGTAACTAGATCTTATGTCATATTAGAAAAACAAGTGGCACCCTGGTGTTTATCGAATAGATCATCAATTCTCGAAAGGGGATACTTATTCTTTGTTGTAACCTTAACCTACTGGCGGTAGCGAATACACATCCTAAGAGAACCATCCTTCTTCCTCACAAAGAAGACTAGAGCGCCCCAAGGTGAGGCACTTAGTAAAATTAAACCTTTATGAAGGAGGCCTTTCAAATGCTCTTTTAATTCAGGGGAGTCATTCTATATGGAGGAATACAAATGGTCGAGTATCGGGAAGAATATCTATACTGAAGTCTATTTCTCTCTTAGGAGGGACTCTAGGAAAATCATCTAGAAAGACCTTCGGAAACCCACTCATAATTGTACTGAATAAATAGGCGGTGTATCAACAATACAATCATTAACTCTAACTAAGTGATAGATGCACCCTTTGGAAATTAACTTATTGGCCTTAAGGTATTGAATTAAATGACCCTTAGGCATTGTTCAATTACTCCTCCGTTCAATAACTGACTGATTAGGTAACTAGAACTTAACTACTCAAGTTCTACAATCAACTGTGGCATAACATGTATGAATCCAGTCCATTCCTAGAATAACATCAAAGCCCAACATATATAACTCGACTAAGTCAACCATGAAGACCTTGTGATAGACCAAAATGGTACATCACGATAAACTCTCTCAGCTAAAACTGACTCACTAACATGTGGAAAAAATTTAAGGGCCCAAGAAGTTGTTTGGGAATAATATCAAAATTCAAAAGGAGTATATGGAGTCACAATATATAGACTCACACCTGGATTAAGGAATGCATATTCATAAAAGGTAAAGACTTCAATCATACAAGTGACAACATCAGTGAATTCTCTTGCTCTTTGCGACTGGTGATAGCATAGAGACGGTTTGCTCTTCGGCTCAACCCTGAAGAAGTTCCTTAGGTTTAGATCTGTCTAGCGGAGCCACCAAAGAAGATTGATCTCTATTGCCCCCGTTACCACTACCCTCCCTATTCTTATGACACTCTCTCATTAAGTGACTTGTATGAACACACTTGAAACAACCAACGAATCCATCATGATACGTTGTTGGGTAGTTCCTACTAGTCTTAGCATATGAAAGATTTCAGTTGGCCCCTGATGCCTTGAGACTAGGTAGGTCAAGCTATTAAGTTTTGCGAATTCTGATTCGGGAACCCACCTCCGTTCTTTAGTGTAGCGTAGATGATAGACCAGATCCATTTGTCTTTTCTTGAAAATATGACCCATTCGCATTATTCTTCTACTTCCAAGACTTATTTCCTATTGTCTGTGCCTTCTTTTTTCGAAACTCTTCTCTAAATCTCTTCTTATTTTCCTCAAACTATTGCACATGGATCATAAAACTTTTATGTACATGACTCTTATAAGCATAGTTGCCTTACCCTCTTTGCTTGACAAGTGAGACAACCCTGACATAAACAAGCTCATCCTACTCCTCATATAACAAATATCTCCGGAGCATAATGAAATAGTTGAGTGAACTTGATGTTTTACTCATGAACACTCACGGCTTCCTTCTTAAGAGTGATAAATTATCTTACCTTCGCTTCTCTCAGTTCACGGGGAAAGAAACTCCCCATTAAGGCCTCTTTGAACACAACCTAGCTCATAATTGGTGCCTCTTTTCCTCTAATCTTCTTCCATTGGTCGTACAAAACTCTAGAAAAACTTTTGAGTTGGTATGCATCTATTTCCACACATTCAACATCTGCAACATGCATCACTGCAAATACTTTCTACAACTCTTCAACAAAAATTTCTGGATCCTAAGAGAACTTGAACTGGTGCAGTCTTGAGGATTAATCCTCAAAAATTCACGGATCTTGGATGTATCACCCACGTCCTATCAAACCTCTCTCTATTTTCCAGCTTGGTTGGTCACAACTTGATTCAACATCCGGATAGCATCTCGAAACGCAGTGTTAGTGAATTCTTCTAGTGGTTTCAGTTATGGTTCATTAGAAACCCCTTGATACTAATGACTAACATTCCTCCTAGAAGGATGACCTTGAATAGCTCTTGGTGGAGGCATGATCTGAAAGATACGCATAATCACAAATTAGAAAGAAACATTTATTGAGATGAACTTTATCGCATGAAAAAAGTATGAAAGAAGTGAGATATTTTGTAAATGTTGTAACCTCTTAATATAGTTGTGGAACACTTCACATTGATAATAATACTCTAAAAACATGGATTAATAGACACCTTATGACTCTTGAATTTTGTGCTCTAATACTAAGTTTTTCATGCTCTGATCCTACACCCTAGACATAACTGCCACTCAAAAACCATTCATAGCACTAAGTAAACCCTTGGCATGACTCAACTCTCAGCGGAGAATTTACTTGATGATGAATGAATCTCAAAAGTAAAGATTTACTCAATGTCTCAAAATAGATAACTCTGAATATTTTAAATAAAACATTTTAACTGGCCAAAAGAGGCAACTCATGAGTTAAAGATTAAAATTAAAATGAAACACACTTCTTAGAATACTATTGTCTATGGAACCTCTAAAAAGTGATTTGGAAGTCGAGACAAGACCTGGGACATCCTAACAAATCTAGAAGTAAATTTGGAACCCTCTAGAAGAAAATAGGCTAACCAAAGCAAATATGGAACTGCAAGTTCACGTACTTGTTGATGACCATGATTACCTATATTTGCATCATGAAAGATGAAGTCTAGATAACGACAGTACATGAAATGTATGATGATGGAAGGGGAACTCCAAAGAACATACATTAGATTGACTAATAAAAAGGAATGAACATACTCACCCCATCTCAACTCAATGATACTCAAATATTCTCAAACTCAAAAATACTCAACTTGATTCAATATAAATTAACAATAAATATTCATTATAAAGAAAACTTTTAAAATGTAGATAATAAGTCAATGTAATATAAAATACAATAATATCTCTTTTACACTTATTTGGGAGATTTTCTAACCGACAACTATCAAAATGAGTTATATGATGAAACAACGTGTCACCCATAATACCTGATGATTCTGAGATTTGGACTAATTTTCAATGATTTAGTGTCCTAAAATGCTTATTTTATGCAAATAACAGATGAAAACCCTTGATTTCCATGTGTTTGAATTGAGAACTAAAGCATGGACAATAACTTGCAAAAAGGAACAAAGCGTGATGAAAGAACAAAGAAATGAAAGTACGGGGATCACCAAATGTTCATTACCTCGCCGAATGTTCCAGTGTGCCAAGCCATGAAGGATAAAACCAAGTTGGTGAGGGAAAGGAGTAGTCGGCGAATTGCCGAGTGATTTCGTGATGCAGTGTTGGATCGCCCAAAGTTACAAAATTTGAGCCTGACTTACTATGTTGAATAGACCTTCAGAGCATATTTTTTATCAGTATAAATATGTTTTTGAACATTTAATAATGAACATTCATTAGAGTAATTTTTGAATTTGAACTCTAAGTACCTTAGATTTGGGGAATTGAATAATTTAACTTTTGAGAAATTGAAAGAGGATCTTTGACATTCTTCAACTTGGAGCATTGTAAGGATGAAATTAGTCTTACCTAGTTTATGGAAACATAATTTGATAACTATTTTTTTATCTTTTTATAATGTTTAGCTGTAACCCTTATTCTTGGAGTTTGATAATGTGATTATGGTTTGATTTAGTTTATGGGTATTTTTAATTGTTAGTCTAAATGTTATTTAAAAGTTATTTCAATAATAAATTGTGGTTTAATTTAAATAATTGTAATTGCAAATGCAGTTCTACCATCATATTTTTGGTTTGCTCAAGAGAGAAGTTTTAAAATCAAGATTTATTGATTGATAGTTTGTAGGTATTGATTTGTCATGGGTCCAACTTGAGAGAGTGAGTCTTAAACCCTTTCCGTACATTCAACTTGAGAGAGTGAATGGACTAAAGTGTAGTCTATTCTTATTTTGCATGCTTGTTGATGTTCGAGAGAAATAAACTTGCATCTGGGTAAATTGTTCGAGATAAAGTTTATTCTCTCTAAAGTCTAGCTTATTCACTAATTTACAGTTATTTCCTAACAATTACATTTACGCATTTGTATTTATTAGCCTATAATCAAATCACATTCAAAGAACCCGTCTCATTATTGTTATTTTTGTGGTGATTGTTGCATTAGTAGATAATCTTGACCAAAATCGCTTTCTTTGACATTCATGTCACCCCTTGATTTGAATTATGTCTTTATTCCATAATGTCTATTCCTATTGCTATTAGAACATGTTCACACTTTACCCTTGAATCTTAAATATGTACCACTCCATATGGGATTCCATGCCTAATCATTTAGTTGGTTATATACTGACTAACAATCATTGACTCTTAGAACTGGATTAAGTGTTTTCAATAGTGTTATTAAATCAAAATGGCGCCGCTGCCGGGGATTGGTGTTGGTTAAGTTTAATTTTCTTTTTTTAGTTATAGTTGAATCTACTTATTTTTAGTTTTGTTTTGAGAGTGCTATCCTGAAAAAAATGAGATAAACATGTCTTGTAACAAATTTGACCCAATGGACCACCCTCTTTTGATGATTCTTAGGGATAACATCCTTAGTTTCAAACAATTAAATGGGTGGGACCATCCATGAGTTGTGGACACGATTTAAGGCATTATTGCAGCAATGCCCAACTGGAATTCTAGATAAGATTCTACAAGAATGCTTCTACGGAGGTCTTGATCCCCCCCCCCAAAAAAAAAGAGTGAATGACCAACTCTCTCCGAGTAGCCTATTATGAATACAATATGAGGCAGTAGCCCAACTCCTTGGTGGAATTGTTGATACATATAAGAAGACAACAAAACACCAAGATTTGTCCAATTGGTGACTCGACTGAATGTCTTAGTAAAAAAAAGTCATGGAAATAGAAAAAATGTACAAAAAGAAAGATAAGTACATTCTCCCTCATAAACCTAAAATCCCTAAGGAGTATGTGAGTGGGACAATTGAGAAGGTACTCTCATTCATTTTCCACAAAGTCAAAGAGCACAATAGAGTTTTGAAAGATCTAAAATAGAATGTCTTAATGTTGTATAAGATGAAAACCTCTCATTCCATGATCATTCAGCTGCTAGAGTCCCAAATAGAGCAAGTATTATCTGGTATCTACCCAAATCAACAAAAAGGGTTGCCTTGTGAAAATGAGGAGAACCCCAAGAATGAAACATAAGTGGGGACTTTCATCATGCCACGACATTAACTAAGACGCTGCTTGGGAGGCAATTCAAGTTTTCTATGTTTTTTTATTTTTATTTTGAAATAATAGTGTGTTGATTATGAAGGTTAAAGTGTGGAATATGTTTCAAAATTATAAATTGTCCAGTTAAATGTTCGATCAGCAAATAGACAGAGAGGTACGCAAGTCTGACTTGGACTGCCGTTGGTCTTAAAGAATTTTAAATTGGAGTCTGTAAAACTTGGTGAGCCCATGTGAAAATTTGAAAATTAAAGACTAGTTCAGTGATTACTATTTTGTCCGCCTTTGTCACGACCCAAATCGGGCCGCGACTGGCACCCACATTTCAGAATTTCTAAGTGTTTTGGAACGAGACACCCTCGACGGTCCGTCGTGCCCATGACGGTCCGTCGTGGGTTCCGTCGTCTCAGCCTGTTTTTCCAGAAATAAAATCTGCTGCTCAAAACAACTAAACAGGTCGTTACATTAGATACCAATTTACCCATCGTTCGTCCCCGAACGATCACAAGAAGGAAAATAAGGGCGAAAAGGAGTACCTGAATCTGTGAACATGTGTGGATATCTTTCTCGCATATCAACCTCTTTCTCCCAAGTGGCTTCTTCAACGGGTCGATTCTTCCATTGAACTTTGATGGATGCAATCTCCCTTGATCTCAACTTGCGAATTTCTCTATCTAGAATAGCAACAGGCTCCTCCTCATAGGAAAAATTCTCATCAAGCAAAACTGAATCCCAACGGATAATGTAGTGTCCATCCCCATGGTATCTTTTCAACATCGACACATGGAATACCGGATGTACTCCGGACAGCCCTGGAGGAAAGGCTAACTCATAAGCCACCTCCCCTACTCGCTTAAGTACTTCAAAGGGACCAATGTACCTTGGGCTTAGCTTGCCTCTTTTACCAAACCGCATCACCCCTTTCATTGGAGAAACTTTCAACAAGACTTGTTTACCCTCCATGAACTCTAAGTCTCTAACCTTTCGATCTGCATATTCTTTTTGCCTACTTTGCGCCGCTAGAAGTTTTTCTTGAATAGATTTCACTTTATCTAACGATTCCCTCAGAAGGTCAGTACCCCAAGGTCTAACCTCGAATGCATCAAACCAACCAATGGGGGACCTACATCTCCTACCATACAATACTTCAAATGGAGCCATATCAATGCTTGAGTGATAGCTATTATTGTATGAAAACTCCGCTAAGGGTAAGAAGTTATCCCAATGGCCACCAAATTCTATCACACACGCACGAAGCATATCCTCCAACACTTGAATCGTTCGCTCAGACTGACCATCGGTCTGAGGATGGAACGCGGTACTAAGGTCAAACCTAGTACCCAATTCCGCATGCAATGTTTTCCAAAACTTAGAAGTAAACTGCGTTCCTCTATCTAATACAATGGATAGTGGAACCCCATGCAATCGAACGATTTCTGAGATATAGATCTTGGCTAACTTCTCGGCATTGTAAGTCACCTTAACCGGAATAAAATGAGCAGACTTAGTTAACCTATCAACAATCACCCAAATAGAGTCGTACTTACCCATCGTCTTTGGAAGACCAACCACGAAGTCCATGGCGATTCTCTCCCATTTCCATTCCGGAATGGGCATTCTCTTAAGTGTTCCTCCGGGCCTATGGTGTTCATACTTTACTTGTTGACAGTTTGGACATTTGGCAATAAAATCCACAATATCACGCTTCATTCTACTCCACCAAAAGTGTTGCTTTAGGTCACGATACATCTTGGTTGCACCAGGATGTATAGAATACCTTGAACTATGAGCCTCTATCAGAATAGTGTTGATCAAATCATCGACGCGGGGTACACATACCCTTCCCTTAATCCTCAAAACACCTTCCTCATCGATTTGTGCTTCCTTAGCCTCTCCTCGCAATACCTTATCTTGGATTCTGCGCAGTTTCTCATCATCAAACTGTCTTCCCTTAATCTTGTCAAGGAAGGAAGATCTTGCGTCCACACAAGCTAAAAATCCTCCCTTCTCATTTACTTCTAATCTCATAAGGTCGTTAGCTAGAGTCTAAACCTCTTTAGCCAATGGACGCCTAGAAGCTTGTAGGTGAGCTAGACTTCCCATGCTTCCCACTTTTCTACTTAAAGCATCCGCTACAACATTCGCCTTCCCCGGATGATACAAAATGGTGATGTCGTAGTCCTTCAGTAGTTCCATCCATCTCCTCTGTCTCAAGTTCAAATCTTTCTGAGTAAAGACATACTGTAGGCTACGATGATCTGTATAGACCTCACACTTAACCCCATATAAATAGTGTCTCCATTGCTTTAATGCAAACACTACCGCTGCCAATTCCAAATCATGAGTTGGATAGTTACGTTCATGCACCTTTAATTGTCTTGAAGCATAAGCAATCACATTCTTCTCTTGCATTAGCACTGCACCCAAACCCGAATAGGATGCATCACAATAGACAATGAAATTCTTACCTTTCACTGGCAAGGTGAGAATTGGTGCAGTAGTCAACAGAGTCTTGAGCTTCTGAAAGCTTTCCTCACACTCATCCGACCATACAAATGGGACATTTTGCTTAGTCAAGTTCGTCAGTTGGGAAGCAATAGAATAGAATCCCTTGACAAATAGGCGGTAATAGCTAGCTAACCCAACAAAACTCTTTATTTCTGACACATTAGTAGGTCTTACCCAATTCTTCACTGTCTCAATCTTAGAAGGATCCACCATCACTCCATCCTTAGAAACCACGTGCCCCAAGAAGGACACTGCATCTAGCCAAAACTCACACTTAGTGAACTTGGCATAAAGCTTTTTCTCCCTCAACATTTCCAATACCATTCTCAAATGCTCCTCATGTTCCTCCTTACTTTTAGAGTATATCATCAATAAATACGATCACAAAGAGATCCAAATATTGCTTAAAAATCCCGTTCATCAAACTTATGAACGCAGCAGGGGCATTCGTAAGACCAAAAGACATCACTACAAATTCGTAATGCCCATACCTGGTTCTAAAAGCAGTCTTTGGCACATCCGTTGCCCGTATTTTCAATTGATGATAACCACATCTCAAGTCAATCTTAGAGAAGACACAAGCACCTTGTAACTGATCGAACAAGTCATCAATGCGAGGAAGAGGATACTTGTTCTTTATGGTTACCTTGTTCAACTGCCGGTAGTCTATGCACATTCGAAAACTCCCATCTTTCTTCTTCACAAACAAAATCGGAGCACCCCAAGGAGATGCACTTGGTCTAATGAAGCCTTTGTTCAACAACTCTTGAAGTTGGACTTTTAACTCTCTTAACTCCGCGGGAGCCATTCTATAAGGGGGGTATAGAAATGGGGCGAGTACCCGGTTCAAGACCAATACAGAAGTCAATATCCCTATCTGGTGGCATAGCAGGAAGATCTGCAGGGAACACATCCAGAAACCCACGGACCACCGAAACCGACTCAATCGAAGGTACTTGGGTAGTGTCTTCCTTGAGATGTGCCAAGAAAGCTAAACACCCTTTACTAACCATTTTCTTAGCACGAAGAAAGGAGACGATACGCACCGGTTTGGAAGTGTAGTCACCCTCCCACACTAACGAATCTGTCCCAGGCTTGGCTAACGTCACCGTTTTAGCATTACAATCCAATATCGCAAATTGCAGAGAAAGCCAAGTCATACCCAGAATTACGTCAAAATCAACCATTTCTAAGATAACCAAATCTACATAAGTGTTGCTCCCCATAAAGTTCACCAAACAAGACCTATATACCTTTTCAACTACCACAGACTCACCCACCGTAGTAGAAACACAAATAGGCATATCAAGCAATTCACAATGTAAATCAAGACCATTAGCAAATGCGGAAGATACATATGAAAATGTAGAGCCAGGGTCAAACAATACAAAAGCCATGCAGTCACAAACCAGAAGATTACCTGTGATGACAGCATCAGATGTCTCCGCCTCCGATCTCCCAGGGAAAGCATAACAATGGGCCCTTTCGTTTGTTTGTCCGTTGCCCCTACCCTGTTGTGATGTAGTGGTTCCAGTTTTCCCATCACCCCGACCGTTTTGGTGACCACCATTACCTCGACCACCACGTCCTCCAGAATAACGACCTCTACCATGACCACCTCTACCTCTAGCTATTGGGGGTCTATAACTCTGTTTGGGACAATTCCTCCTAATATGTCCAGTCTCCCCACATCCATAACACTCTCTAGAATCAAGCATAGGTCTCTCCGAGAAGTGTTGACCGGTCTGAGGTGGACCCCCAACTACAGTCTGTAGTGAAGACTGAATGGGTCGAACTGAGTAACCTCCGGAACCCTGTCCTCTAGAGTAAGAACTATTAAACTCACCTCCCTTTCGAAACCTCTTTGATGTCAATGCCATGGTGAATTCATCTGGCTTCACTCCTTCCACCTCTACCACGAAATCTACCTTTTGTTGGAAGGATTTTTCCATAGCCGCTACCTGTAAGGCTGAAATCCGCAACTCTGACCTCAACCCACTTCACAAAATGGCGAATTCGCTCTTGTGGACTGAAAAAAAGTTGGGTGGCATATCTGGATAGTGCACGAAACTTAGCCTCATATGCATTGACCGACATCCTACCTTGCTCTAGGCTCAAGAACTCATCCCTTTTCCTATCCCTCAAAGTCTGGGGGATATACTTCTCCATAAACAAGCTAGAGAATGAGGCCCAAGTCATAGGTGGTGCCTCAGTTGGTTGACACTCAACATTTGACCGCCACCACATTTTGGCGTTCCCTTGAAACTGATAACTCACGAACTCAACACCAAACCGTTCTACGATACCCATCTTGTGTAGTAGCTTATGACAGTCAACCAGAAAATCGTAAGCATCCTCAGATTCAGCACCCTTGAAGACTGGAGGTTTCAATTTTAAGAACTTACTGAAAAGTTCATGTTGATCATTTGTCATTATACCCTGTAGTCAGACGAGGAAACGTGCCTATTTCCAATGGAACATCCAAGCGGGGAGCCGCAGTAGCCACATGTTGTACCTCCGGACCCTGAGGTGCTGGTGCAGAAAACACTGGAGGTGTTTGACCTTGATCAGATAACCCACTAAGATAAGCGAGAACCTGATTGATCATCTCTGGGGTAGGTTGGGGTGGCAATTCTTCATTTTGCACTTGTTCATTCTCCCCTTCCTCACCCTCTCTTACTACTTCCTCAGTCGGTGGAGGAGTCACCGCCCTAGCATCAAATGGGCTAGGTGCTTGTCCTCTTCCTCTAGAGGACGTCCTCCCACGACCTCTACCACGGCCTCTTGCCGCTACTCTTCCTCGAGCTACAGCCCTAGTGGCTGGCTTAGACGCTTCTTGTCTTATCGATGTTGGTGTTGGCGCAGTCGTTGCTCTAGTTCTAACCATCTGCGAAATAGAGAGAAGATGGTCAGATACTAATTTGTATCACCTAGATACCAATTGGACCCAAGTAATAGCACGAAAGAAAGAAAGAAGGAATGGAATATTCCTAAAGTCTTATAGCCTCTCAAAGAAAAGTAAAGGCGTCCCCCTACCGTTCCTTAAGACTCTACTAGACTCGTTCTTGTGTGATGAGACCAATGAACCTAATGCTCTGATACCAAGTTTGTCACGACCCAAATCGGGCTGCGACTTGCACCCACATTTCAGAATTTCTAAGTGTTTTGGAACAAGACACCCTCGACGGTCCGTCGTGCCCATGACGGTCCGTCGTGGATTCCGTCGTCTCAGCCTGTTTTTCCAGAAATAAAAGCTGCTGCTCAAAACGACTAAACAGGTCGTTACAGCCTTGTAAAACTCAGCGTGTTAAGTTCCAACTCGGCGTATTGCCAAGTGGGTTAGCGAGCATAACATATGTCGCTGAATGGGCGAGAACTCGACGGTTTTAAAGGTCAAGTTCAAAATTTCAAAATCTTTCACATTCCCCCACTTTTAACTTCCCAAACTGATACTCGTATTATACTTTCCTATATTCTTGTGTATCTCATATTAGTCGTTGATTGTATGTTTGCAATTGGAGTCTTTGCTGCCTAGCTTTACAATTTAAATATTCGATATAAAAGGTTGGTTTTCCTAATCCTAAACTTATATTTAGAGATTTTTTCCTCATTTGCAATGGTTTTATCTTAGTGTTATGTGTTGGGCCTCTCTGAATCGTGATTGTGTGCTTATTTGACTATTTAAATTTGTAATCATGCCTATAATACCTAATTGTTGATTTCCCAAAATTTTGGGCTTTAAATTTGATCAAATTTTGTGGGGTTGTGATAATTTGTTATTGGGTCTATTTGGGTGAAGGATAAGTAACCCACATTTTTCGTAAATGACGTATTTGTCTAAAGATGGAACGTTTGACGTCATTTCGAAGGGAGAAAATCATCAAACGGTCAAATTTGGCCAAATCGAGAGAAGTCTGAGTATTTCAAGGGCATTGAAAGTATGGTTCTAAATTTTATTGAATGAATGCATGGTTTCATTTTGTTTTCAGGGTTTGGGGGTTGAATATTGGAAGTTGAGGTTGAGAGAAGTCACATTGGGCAAATTGGCAAGCTTAGTCGAGCTCACCGAACCACTCGACGGTTCGTCGAATCCCCCTAGAACGTATTTCTTTTCATGTTAAATTAGAAATTGGGTTTCATAACTTTCAGCGAGAATCTTGAGTTTATCTGTTGCACTCGGCGACTCGCTGATTGGCCTTCTTGACCCCTTTTTATACACCCCTAACCCATAATGCACCTGTAACTTTTGCGGGCTAGTCATTGCTTGCCATCCCATCACTGACATGCTAATTTTTCTGGAAAATCTTTGAGCCAATCCTTTCAGCTAGCCTGATTTCTCTTGCCAAAGTGATTTGGCGACTCGTCGACTGGTCCGACAAATGTGTTTGCAATATGATTTATGTTCTTTTGCTTGAACTATTTCTCACTTTCTTTAATGTATTTGCTGATATTTCGAGACCAAAGGCGGATGGAAGAGACATGTTGCACCACAAGAGGGCTAAGGCAATAACATTAACGAGGATGCAGCTATATCCAAGGCAAAAGCTACAAAACACCCCATCAGAGATGGGAAGGGAAAAGGAAAGGGAAAAGTTTCTACTCTTGTGTCACTGGAGGTCATCTCCGATAGTAAAGGCTTATATGTCGCTCACCTCACTACTTCTAAGAGTGAGGGTGAACATTAGGATTCTCGGGCTACCAATTCGGAGCCAAAATATGATGAGCTACTGGCATCATAGAGGGAAGAGCTAAGATCCAAGAGGATGAATGATCTGTCTAGGATCAAGAATCCCAGGTTCCCACCACTTCTTCTACTCCAGCATAGGTTGTGGTCCTAACACAATTGGTACAGGGTCCTCCTCAAAGATCGATTAACAAACTGAAGACTTAGGGGCTAAGGACCATCATAAGGGAGAAGTTGTTGTTGACTGATAGAGTAATAGACAGGTATCCAGAGACCATGAGTTTCCTCAGATCACACAAATTCCATATATTCACCAAGCTCCGTGGCCCATACATTTGAAGTTGGGTCAGATAATTCTACAGTGCCCTGGTGCCAAAAGGAAAGAAGTCGTGATCCAAATTCAAGTCGGTTTACTATGTGTTCATCAAGGGCAGAAAGGTGAACTGTGATAGTGATGCTATCAATGCAATCTTTGGTTTTCCAAAAGAATAGATGATGACTTCCAACATCTGATCAGGACAAAGACATTATAAAACATGAAGAAGTGGTTGGAACATAACATGAAGAAGTGGTTGGAACATATGATATATCACGGTACTCCCAAATGACTTGAGTTTGGAGCACCCATTGAGAAGAAGGACTTCAACATAGGAGCACGATTTTGGTTTGGCTTCATTAGTAGTTGTAGACACGTAATTTTTGACTGAATTGAAGTTTTATACCCCTTTTTAGAGCTTAAATATTTTTTATAATTATTTTGAATTTATCCTATTTTATTAAATTTTTATTATAAAAGACTTGAAAACAACAAAAATATAAAATCTTTTTAAGGTAATTTTTAATTTTAATTGTTTAAAAAGAAGTAATGAAAGATTACAAAAATATATATTTAGATTTAATAAATAAACTAAAGTTTCTTAATTATATTTTTAAGAATTTGTTTTATATAACTTTTCTTCTAATTATATTTAATTTTTAAAAATTAGTTAATATTTTTAATCATTATATTATATTATAATAATCTACCACTACTCTTGCCCCATTTCCTCTCGCACATCTCAATCCCATTACCCCACTCACCTAATATACTTTCCACCCATTTTTATACATACACAACACACATACACAGAAGAAAAAATAGAGACTACAAAGAATACACCCAATATGAGGAAATACAAAAAAAAAAAAAAGACATAGACAATACACACGTACAAAAGAAAAATATAACCCAATAATAATTGAGTTTGAGATTTCATTTGTGGTTTCAAGTTCGTAGTTTTTGAATTTTTTTATTTCGTGAAATAATTTTCACAAGAGGTAACACTTGATTTATTTTATTTTATTTTATATTGGTCTTATATCATGATTATGCAAGATTCCATTTCAATATATTTAAATTGTTTAGATTTCGTATGTGTTTAATTTGTTAATATTACTAATGTTGTGCACTGAGATATACTCGAACATGATATATGACATGTCAGTATTTCTCACATGCTTAAGAGTCCATTCCTCGTTCTTTTCCTTAATCAATTATCAAAGTTTTTATGTTCGTATCTTTCTAATTTGAATGAATTATTTGTTTGGTCATGCTTAGAAAATATTAAATTATGTTTTATATTATAACATATGTGTTTTCTTGATCTTTTGGGTGCTAACAAAAATAATAATAATAAACTTGTTAGGATAAAAAAATAATACTAATATAATGTACAAAATGTCGAAAGAAAAATATAAACAAAAAAGGGAAACAAAATGTAAGAAAGAATGATTTTAAAATATACATTATTTTATTTTTTTAAATATGGAAAATCAGTAAGAGAAATGTTTAATAGAAAGTAAAACAAAATATTATAAACGGAAAACATGAAAAAACAAAAATTAAATAAAATAAATAGAACATTATTTATAAAAATTTAGGAAGAGAGAAACAGAAACAAAAATAATTAAAAATAATTTTTTTAAAAAAGGTGTTAATGGAAAAGAAGAAATATTATTTTGCAGAAGTTTATGTGCCAAATAATAATTTAAAAAAAGTAAATAAAGCCTTGAAAGTATAATAATAATAATAACAATAATGATGATGATAATAATAATAATAATAATAATAATAATAATAATAATAATAAATAATGAGAAGGTAAAAAGAGAAAGAAACGTAACAAATAAAAAAAATAATAAAGAAAGATTAAAAAATAAAGAATTTCTTATTTTACTCTACTTTGTTTGATTTAATTTATATGGGTACATACATTTTTAGTTAATGGGCATATATTAATAAAATGAGGTAGTTTTAATATATTTAAATAAATCAAAGAAAGAGGGTGAATGACATTTTCAATATCAAGCTAAATGATATATTATCCAAATTAAGTCAAGTCATATAAAAGTTAATAAAGTGATCGTGCTAGAATCACGAGATTCGAGTGGTGCCTAATACCTTCTCTTCGGTCAACAGAATTTCTAACCTAATTTTTGATTTCGCAGACCATAAAATAAAGAGTCAATTTCCTTTTGATTATTTATTTAAATAAGGTGACTTGGAACACTATAACTCAATTCCAAGTGGCGACTCTGAATAAAAAAAATAATCCCTTTTTGAAAAGTCACTTTAATTGAAAAAATTCTTTCTTTCAGAACAAACATTAATCAATTTTGAGAGAGAATAGGGGTGTGACAGTAGTACAGTTATGCCATCCCATAACGAGTCAATTCTTTAGCACGCCAAGTCAGTCTGTCTGGGTTGCATTATTGATTGGACAAGGCTGAACCTGGGGATGATTAAGGCACAAGAGGTCAGGAGGGGCAAACAACGCTAAACTTCCTTTCCTTTCTGGTGTTGATCAATGAGTTGTACAGGATAGCTAAGGTGCCTAGAGATGAGAAAAAGGATGCAGACGTGACTCCCACATACTGTACCGACATTCAAAGGATAGAAGCATATTTTGTAAAGATTGAGAAAGAGAAAAAGAGGGCAACCCCGGTGGATACATACATGGTTATGGATACTAAGGCATTACTTGCAAAGGCATATTTGCCTACTCTGGCCCCTAGGCTATCAGGTACATCTAATGTTATCCCTTCTGTTACACCAAGTACTTGTGCTACTTTTTTGCCTCCTAGATTTGGTACTGTGTCTACAGTACCCGGACCCTGCTCACTCAGGTTGCAATACTACGAATGGGGCACCTTGACCGTTCTATTGATCAATGTTATGTCGGCTTGAGGCTACCATTTTGGGAATAATTCAGATAACCCTCGTTGATGTTATGGCACTTTTGAGTTCTACTATTGATTCCCTGTCGTGAGGATAGCAGTGTGGGAGTGTGGCCAAGGGGCTACTGAAGAGATGACGACTCTAAAGGCCGCTATTGTTGAGATGAGGAGAGATGTGAACGAGATGAAGTTGACCAACATATCAATGACTTATAGGACATTATAGATCCCAGATGTTCCAGTTGAGATAAAGATGCGTCCAGCTACCACCGGATATGATGTTCAAGCTGAGGACGTAGCTGATCCCAAATTTGAGGCTGAGACGGATGAGAAGATGTTTGGGGTTGTTGAGGATTTTCCTTACGAGGGCCTTATGGAGACTGAGGAGGCCATGATAGATGCAGTTGTGCGAACTTCTTTGACAGACATACCCTTGCCTGACTTGAGTAGAGTTAGTAGTACTGATGTTGCACCGGGCACTGATGCCGACAGGGGAAGCCACTATTTAGACAAGAATTCTCTTTACCTCCCTCTAAGTCACTTTTATTGACTTTTAGTACATTATTGCATTTGAGGAACAAATTGTTTTGTTTTGAGGTGGGTGAGGTATTTCGATGCGTACCTCTTGTGATTAATATTTTTATGTATATATTGGGTTTTGTTCTGTTTATTGTGTTTGGCACGATTGTGGATATTTGAGTTGTTTCTCCTTGTTTTAATTAATAATTAATTTTTGTCCCTTCTACAAAATTTCCCCCCTTTTGATTGTGTTTAAATATGGTTATTCTTATGCAAATTTGTGTATTCATTATGATTTTTACCAATGAATTGAATAGTGCTCTCAATCGAATAAAAAATGAATGTGCGGTTACGATGAGACCAAGTGAAGTTGCATAGGCAATATGTAAGCTTTTTACATCTCATTGTGGCTAGCCAATTATTGAATTGAATTTCCTATGATGAACATTGCGCACTAGTGAAAGTGTTGAGTCGTGTTTGGCGTTGGTGTCAATGACTTGTGTGATAAGCTTACTATGAACCGTGTGTGATGACACCTAAAATTTTCTCCGTTTGTTTGGTTGACTATGTGATCAAGCTCTTGAAATTATCTTAGGCAAACAATTTTAAAGAGTGAAACATTTTGACTTTATACCTCTTTTGCAGCCTACCTTGTGAGTGTGTGAACTCCCTTTGAGCATCCTTAGCCTTACCCTTTTCTTTGAAGAAACTTGATAAAAATGTGACCTTTCTTTATCCCTTCACCCTTATTCCTCATGAGATGTGATTTGTTTCAATATCCAACTTAGGCCAAAAGCCTAACTTTGGGGTTAGTTGAAAAGAGAAGGTAAATCAAGAAATATGAAGAAATTCCCTTCTACCCATGACTTTGGAAAAATGGAATCCCTCCATACAAAAAAATGGAAAGAAGAAAAGAAAAGAAGAAAGAAAAACAAAGAAAAAGAATGAAAAAGTTTTAACATAACATTGAAAAAAGAAATGGGGTGTTCAAAGTTCCATGGAAAATGAATAATAAGGTGAATTTTGAGCATGAATGAGAATGAGTCCTAAATCCTTTTCCACACATTCATCTCAAGAGAGTGAATTGACTAAAGCGTAGGATGTTCTTATTTTTTATGCTTGTTGATTTTTGAGAAAAATCAACTTGATTCGGGGTAAATTTTTTGAGAGAAAGTTTATCCCCTCTAAAGTATTGCTTATTTACTAATTTAAAGCTATTTTCTAACAGTTGCAATTATCCATTTGTCTATATTAGCCCATAATCGAATCACATCCCAAAAACCCGTCTCATTGTTGTTATTTCTTTGTTGATTGCTACTGTGGTTAATAATTTCAATCCAGAACCCCCTTATTTCACATTTGTGTTACCCTTTGATTTGAATTATGTTTTTATTTATAATGTCTATCCTATGGCTGATTTGAACGTGCTCACACTTTACTCTTGAATCTTAACCATGTACCACTCCCTGTGGGATTCAACCCCAACTCATTTAGTTGGGCTAATATACTCAATAACGATCATTCACTCCTAGAGCTGGATTGAATGTCTTTGATAGTGTTAGTCAATGAATGCGAGTACTTTCATATACCTCTTCGGAGTATAAGGCATCCTGAAGTAAGTAGATCTATTAATTTATGCTTAAGAAACAAAAAGGATTCATCTAAATAATATGACCCTATACCCATGTTGGCATACATGGTTTATGAGGACTATGAGTTGTTTTAAAGCGTCCCTGTATTGGTGCTCAATACTACTATCAATAATATTACTCATTCTCATATATTTAAAAACATTTCCTTATCCTTAAACATTAAGATTATTACTAAAAAAGGTTCTCTTAAAAGAAGTAGTGCTAAAAACTCCTCATGGACTCATTTGGAAATCAAAGTTTCCTCTCGTTTTAAATGAAGAATATTTACTCTTGAAAATACTTAGTTTCCTTAAATTCACTTTACAAAAATGAAATTAACTCTCCTCATCCTCATACTCAAGTACTCACGTCTTAAAATAAGTTTTTCAAAGTTTGGAAAATACATTCAAACGACTCAAAAGAACTTCCTCAGAGTTTACTTTTAACTTTATCTTGAATTTGAACTATGCTCTTAAGAGTTATGACTTGGATATGCATGATCTCTCAAGGATTAATGGAGGATTTGAGTGTGGATATCAAGTAGAGAACATAGGTACAATTCGAGGGAACATATGTAGAAAGAAGGACAAAAGGGTAGGGACTAGGCAACCCTAGAGCACTGAGTAGCGCGGGGTGCCAACCATTAAACTAATAATGGTGGTTTCAGTCACGGTGAGTGGTGCAGTTCGCCAGACCCAAAACTACTAAAAGTGGTGTGGAGAATACTGAGTGGAATAGTGCCCCGCCTTTTTGCCAAACTTTTCACAAATATTTTTGCTCTACTTTCATGTATAATTCCCCTATAATTTGAATGATTTCCCTCAAACTCTTATGGATTCTTAGACCTAAAATAATTGCAGTGAAATCCAATCAAAATTTCTCAAGAACGAACAACACCCAAAGACAGGATCCTCATCTCAAAATATCAAAGAAACCTCATATTAAAGAATGAAGAACAAACTTCAAAAAACTCCATATATCTAATATTATAGATGAAATTCGTAAAAGAAACTCATGATTGACATATGAGAGAAATAGATGAAATAAGATCCTAGATAAATATAATGTCTTTTATTTTTCCTACCACTTTTGAAGGGGGAAATAGACAAAGGGTTCCCACAAATCTATTCTAAGACACATGTATCTTGGTAAAAATGTATGGAGAGATCTCATCAAGAAAGGTGAAAGATCAAGAAATTCGGTTTTCATTTATTATGATCCTCACATAGTTGAAAATTGCATTGTAAGTTCATCAGCAAATAATTGGCTCCCAAGTACGCGATGCCTCTTTGAGTGAGTAGTTAGATCTATTTTTTCTTATATTATATCTTGTGAATGGTTGGAGAATGCATGTATAAACCTTCACGTATGAAGTATGAATGATTAAATATGTGTCTAATTATAGTTAGGATAATGATAACTTTAGCTAATTAATGTTGTTTTATAGTGTGTTTGGTGTTACCTTGGGGAAGGAGTGATTGGAGAATAATCAGGGATTATCTATAAAAATTTCTTTCGATAGGTGATAATTTGTTGTTTTACCAAGTATGTATGCGTGCATGTTAACTTCTTCATTCTATTATTGTGTAGTGCATGTGGGGGAAATTATACGGATAACGTTAAATAACTTCATGTGATAATCTCATGAAATGAACTTGTTTATTTACTTGTGTTTTCATGTTGGTTGTTCACCGTATTTTTTATTGTGCATGTTGTTTTTGTAATTTATGGTTGACTTAACTACTACATTGGTATAAGATACTAATGGTTCACTTGGGTACCATGCCTTGTAAAACCTTAAAATCGAAAGTTAAGTTGAAAATGAAAAGTATAGACTAAAATATGTTCTAAGAGTCCTATCTATGCACTGTAGGAAGTCCTACGGGTCGTAAGAAGGAAATTGTAGACCTAGATTTGAGTTTTTGGAATTTAAATTTCTAAAGTCTAACTTGTGACTCGACGTGATGAACCGTAGGAACTTGGATGAGTCGTAGATAGAACTATAGGATGTATTCACATATTTGATTTAGACCTTATGTCTACGGGAAAAATGATGGATCATAGGTGGTTCTATGATTGTAGTAAAGGTCTCGTAGAAAAATCCTACACTTAGTGAAACTTTGGATTTGAACTTGGGTTCTACGGTAGGGGTCTCGGACTGTAGTTGGAATTTGTAGAAATGGTGTCATGGGAATTGAACGAGTTTTTTGTTTCTTAAGTTGGTTCTACAGTTGATCACTTTCGGTACTTAGTTCTTACATATATTTGGGTCTTTTTCTATGCAATTAGTACATATACTTTTCAATGTTGACCTAATTTTAAGTCATATAACTACCTTTCTAGTCTTAAATCTACCAAAAATCCTCTCATCCTCTCAAATTTTCAAATCCCTTCCAAGTTCATCCGCTCCAAATACTCTCAAACTTCAAGGGAGAAATCTACGGTTCAATCATCAAGTCTCCTTTTTCGTCCGTTACATTTGGGCTTTAATCATTAAGGTATGTGGGAATTCACCAATCAATTTCATTCATCCATTGGATACCAAAATATCTCAATGAATAAATTGATTCATATAGGCCTTCACATTATTCATGATTTAAACTATCAGTTTATGAAGATATGAATGATAATTTATGAAAGATCTGCATGATCTATGGAAAGAATGTTTTTATGAACTAAGGTTGCTTGTAAAATAAGCATCAATAAAATTGTGAAAGATTTTTTCACATAATAAGAAATCATAATTTGGGTGAATGTTTTTCTCACACATGCATGATTCATTATTTAACGAGCTACTCTATGATAATTTAAGCTTGTATTAGTAACTTATTTCTTCTTTTCCACATATGACAATATGTTTATGAATGTGACTGTTCCATTAAAATTCATACTCTACACCGAGATGGAGGCTATCCTATTAGTAGAGGTCGGATCTCTTGAAGCAATCTCATTGTCTTTAACTACGTGGGTCTCGAAAAATAAGTAATTTCTGCTAGGCCTTGATCCTTTTTTTAGGTTCATTAGGCTTCTTATTAGTTGGAACTTCCAGTTATCTTGGTAGAAATTTGCTATCTTTTTTTCCGCCTCAGCAAATCATTTTTTTCCACAAGGAATCGTGATGTCTTTCTACGGAATTGCGGGTCTCTTTATTATCTCTTATTTGTAGTGCACAATTTCCTGGAATGTAGGTAGTGGTTATGATCAATTCAATAGAAAGGAGGGAATAATTTGTATCTTTCATTGGGGATTTTCGAGAAAAAATCGTCGCATATTCCTTCGATTCCTTATAAAAGATATTCAGTCTATTAGAATAGAAGTTAAAGAGGGTATTTATGCTTGTCATGTTCTTTATATGGACATCCGAGGCGAGGGGTCCATTCCCTTGACCTGTACTGATGAGAATTTGGCTCCACGAGAAATTGAACAAAAGGCTGCTGAATTAGCCTATTTCTTGCGTGTACCAATTGAAGTATTTTGATAAATTGAGAATCAGAAAGTTCATTCAATTAAAGAAAACGTATATGAAAGAACCATAAAACGAAACTCTTTTTATGGTCTTTATGTGCACGCAATTCAATAACAAATAACAAATCAAAATAATAGATTCATCTTAGACGACAAACCATTTCGAAAGCAAGAATTATTTTTAGTTCAATATTTGTTGGCATTGACACTTTAGATCCAGATAGATCGTATCTTGTAAATTTGAAATTCTTTCTTTTGTATTCTTTCATGACCAACAATTGGATTTCTTAATTAAATACTGAGAACTAGCCAATTTATCCTTTGCCAGTCATTTATTTTATCATCCTAATATCTTTCCCTCAATTATTCTATTCCTGACTATGGGTAATCAATGAAATTTTTTCAAAATATTGGATATTTTGATATCAAAGGAGTTCTTTCGTCTCAAAATCTGAATAATATTCATTACTTAAAGTGGTTCTTTCGATCATTCATCGAAAGGATACACTTTATTTTTAATTTGACCAAATGAGATATCCGAAAACAATATTCTCAATTTCTTCATTCGAAGTGAATTCTTAGCCTATTTCTGTATTCTTTCTAGATTCAAAGACTAACCACAAAATCACAAAGAAAATAGATTCATAAGTTCGATACCTTGTATAAAACTCATGTGTGTAAGAAATATTCGATCGCATAGAGTGTACGAATGGGTTGATTAATAATTTACAGACAAAAAAAGTTAAAAAAGAAAGCATTCACTCCTCCTTTCTATCTTGCATCTATAGTATTTTTGCCCTGGTGGATTTCTTTCTCAGTTAATAAATGGCTGGAATCTTGGGTTACTAATTGGTGGAATACTGGGCAATCCCAAATTGTCTTGAATAATATTCAAGAAAAGAGTCTTCTAGAAAAAATCAGAGAATTAGAGGAACTCTTCTTCTTGGACGAAATGATCAAGGAATACTCGGAAACACATCTCGAAGAGTTTGGGATAGGAATCCATAAATAAACGATCCAATTAATCATGATACAAAATGAGAATCGTATGGATACAATTTTGCACTTCTCAACAAATATAATCAAGTTTGGTATTCTAAGCGGGTATTCAATTTTGGGTAAGGAAAAACTTGTTATTCTTAACTCTTGGGCTCAGGAATTCCTATATAACTTAAGTGACACAGCAAAAGCTTTGTGTATTCTTCTAGTAAGTGAGTTTTTTCTCGGATATCATTCACCCCCAGGTTAGGAATTCGTTATACGCTCTATCTATAACGAGGTTGGAGTTGTTGCGAATGAGCAAACTATAACTATTCTTGTTTGCATCCTTCTAGTAATTTTTGATACATGTTTTAAATATTGGATTTTCCGTTATTTAACTAGTCTGTCTCCGTCAATTTTACTGCTTTACGATTCAATAACTGAATGATAAAGGATCCATTGATATTAATCTAATCCAATTAGAATGCTTGGTACTTTGTAGTTTTACATAAGCAAAATATTGAAAATCATATTTACTCTTCCTATTTCTAACCATCGGGAAGATTCATCCTAGATTATTCCAGCAAACAGCAGAATCGTAGCTAGGGAACTATATTAGCGACCTACCCAATTTATTGTAGAAATTTTTGTGATCAATGATTGGACCATGCAAACTAGAAATGCTTTTTCTTGGCTAAAGAACAGATTACTCGATCTATTTCCGTATCGCTCATGATATATATCTTAACTCGGACGTCCATTTCAAGTGCATATCCCATTTTTGCACAGCAGGGTTATGAAAATCCACGAGAAGCGATCGGGCGTATTGTATATGCCAATTGCCATTTAGCTAATAAGCCCGTGGAAATTGAGGTTCCACAAACGGTACTTCTTGATACTGTATTTGAAGCAGTTGTTCGAATTCCTTATGATATGCAACTGAAACAGGTTCTTGCTAATGGTAAAAAAAGGGGGGTTGAACGTCGGAGCTGTTATTACTTTACCAGAGGGGTTTGAATTAGCTCCTCCCGATCGTATTTCTCCTGAGATGAAAGAAAAGATTGGCAATTTGTCTTTTCAGAGCTATCGCCCCAATAAAACAAATATTCTTGTGGTAGGCCCTGTCCCTGGTAAAAAATATAGTGAAATAACCTTCCCTATTCTTTCCCCGGACCCTGCTACTAAAAAGGATGTTCACTTCTTAAAATATCCTATATATGTAGGCGGGAATAGGGGAAGGAGTCATATTTATCCCGACGGTAACAAGAGTAACAATACCGTTTATAATGCTACAACAGCAGGTATAGTAAGCAAAATCATACGAAAAGAAAAAGGAGGGGGGGGGGGTATGAGATAACCATAACGGATGCGTCGGAGGGACGTCAAGTGATTGATATTATCCCTCCCAGACTAGAACTTCTTGTTTCCGAGGGAGAATCTATCAAATTTGATCAACCATTAACGAGTAATCCTAATGTATGCGGATTTGGTCAGGGAGATGCAGAAATAGTACTTCAAAATCCATTACGTGTCCAAGGACTTTTGTTCTTCTTGGCATTTGTTATTTTGTTACAAATCTTTTTGGTTCTTAAAAAGAAACAGTTCGAGAAGGTTCAATTGGCCGAAATGAATTTCTAGATTCGCAAATTTATTGATATCAAGTACGTAAAAAGAACCAAATTCTTGTTGGCGATTATTTATGATCAAAAAAATGAAATTATGAAAACTCCTTTGTCTTATTTATACTCTTCTTCAAAATCTACATTACATACTCTTTTTTTACGAGATGCTGGGAATCGCTTGTACCACATAGTATGTAGATTTTGAAGAAGAGTATTTGGCTTTCATTTATTTTGAATTAGTTTTTTTAATTGGAGTAGTGTAACTATGTTACTATTGCCAGATTTCATTGCCATAAAACGTATCAATAGTTTTCTATTCTAAATAGAAAGAAAGTCAAATTTGTCTAAATACTAGACATAAGGAAGCGGGGAATAAATGCGGGGAAGAAAAAATTCTAGGAGGGATTATTTGTCTTCCTAGTCTTTGACACAAGAAAGGGGTGTAGAAAAATCCTTTTTTCTTGTGTCTAAACAAAAGAGTAATGATTCTTGATCCTGTTGTTAAAAATTCCTAGTCTTGGTTTCAATTTTTCCAGATGTATCAGAAACCCTACACCTACCCCCTTACATATTATATATGAATTGGTGGACAAACAAAAGAGAGGAAATTTTATTTATTAAATAAAACTTCTTCAATCAACTTATATTATAAAAAATTTGATGATGAAATAGGAAAACAATAAAAATTAATAGAGTAATGTAATATAGAGAGTAAGGTTCTACATTAGATTAGTATAGAAAGGATTTTCACGCTATGTAATATATGATAGCATCCAAGAAATTAAGTTCTTCCTTCTTTCTTCCAACTTTGAAAGTACCGAAAGATACTATCATGTAAAAAGAAGAGGTGGTCTGACTAACTCAATGAAGTAAATTTTTCAAAAACATGCTCAGAAAAATGAGAAAAACGAAGTTTTTGAAAAGAAAAAGAAATTCATTTTAGCATTTAGATGAAAAAAATATTATGATTCTTAAGAACTCAACGGGCCCTTCCCCTTCAAATCAAACAAACAAATAAGGGAACCCCGTTAAGTTCTTACGCTTTCATGTTGACAACTCAATTCAGTCGATTACTACAGGGATGAACCCAATCCGAAATATGAACCATAAAAGAAAATACCTATTAAATCGATTACAAGAATACCAGCTACAGTACCTATTATCCAAAGAGGAATCCATCCAGTAGTATCGGCCATTTACCCCACTTCCCTCCAGATTTCATCAAGTGGTCATGCTAGAGACATAAACAGTCATGGATAATTAAATTATGAGATCCTTCCGAATGAGCTAAGTAAATCTTATTTATTCTCTTTCGTTTTCTTAATTGAAGAAATAATTGGAAAGTAAAACAGCAAGTACAAAAATGAGTATTAACCCCTAGTAGAGACTGGTACGATTCAATTCAACATTTTGTTCGTTCGGGTTTGATTGTGTTGTAGCTCTATAATTCGGATTAAGTTTATCGTTGGATGAACTGCATTGCTGATATTGATCCCCAAAAAAATACGGTAGGTACATCTAGGCCGTGAATAGCCAACCATCGTACTGTAAAAATTGGATAGGTTCGATCTATAGTCATTAGGGCCTCCTTAAACAATCTACTAAATTCATCGACTTGTTTGAAAGGATCAAAACGGCCAGTTATTAATGAAATTCCTTGTCAGCTCTCTGTAAAATACTTGTTTGGCCGCGGGCTTCCAAAAACATCGTAAGCTAAACCTGTGCTGACAAATAACCAACCCACAATGAATAGGGAAGGTATAGTAATGCTATGAATGACCCAGTATCGAATAATAGTAATTATATCAGCAAACGAACATTCTCCTATGCTTCCAGACATGCTGAGCTCCACATATTCTTGTACAGTCAAAGAAGATCGATTCCGTAAAAGATGAGATCAGTAAATGACAATTAACTGAAATTTAATCTTTGTGAGATCGTCAATATTGTACCGAGGGCGTCTGTAGAGTATACCGAATCAGTATAGCTATCCTTCTTCTTACACAGCAACGCAATTTGAATTAGTATCAAAAGTAAGTACTAAATAATTTCTTTTTTCCTTTACTTGTTGATGTAAAATCATCTTCCATTCAATAGAAAATTCTTTCAATTCAATGAAAAAGATTCTCATATTCCCACAATTTAAGTAGATGCGAGATATAGAAATTCTCTTTTCGGAGTTGTGGAAGCCGTTTTGTTGTTGGAATCTTTTTTTAAAGAAATAGAAATTACTAGTTTTTGAATCTAGTTGGACAAAAAAGAGTTTTTAAAGTGGTTTTGTGATAACTTTTTCTTCTCCCTCATTCAAGATATTATATAAATTAATATATCACTGAATCTAATGAGTTGAACTTAAATTAAAGTCAAAAGAAAAAGTTTTATAAGGTAACTGTTCGCTTTAAAATCGAAAATGGATTCGATACAATTCACCAGAATCTAAGAAATGATCAAATTAGAAAATCATTTCTATATTTCTATTTTGATTCTATAAAAATGCAAGTTTCATTTTTGAATGAAGTTAGAGGATACAACTCTTATTAGTTTAATAGTTTACCCAAGAGTTACTCAATGAATCGGTTGATTGGAATTGCGGGATGGATAGATGTTATAGATGATGAATCAATTTCTTTTATATGTCTGGCACTTTATCTTTGTTAGTGTTGTCTGCCTATAATAATAGCTGAATCAAAAACTATTCATTCAACTTATTCTTTCAATTGAAATTGAGATTTTTGTCTACCCTCCTATTTTCTTTTGCAAAATTTGAAACTTAGGTAAGTGCTTTTTAAATATATGTATAAAAAGAAAATATTTCATTTAATTTAGCCCCTTCATGCTTACTGTAACTAGTTATTTCGGTTTTCTATTAGCGGCTTTAACTATAACCTCAGCTCTAATTATTGGTCCGAGCAAGATACGACTTATTTAAATTGAATATTTAAAATGAACAATTCATAAAAAGAAATCCTTCTGTGGGATTACATGTATTGTATATTTACTTACGTTACCAATTGTCAATTCTTGTTCATTGTGATTGAGATTCATGTCAATTCGGATTAATATTTAGGTATTGATATTACCTATTCTTTTTCTACTTTCAAACAAAAAAATGATTGAAGTTTTTCTATTTGGAATCATGTTAGGTCTAATTCCTATTACTTTGGCTGGATTATTCGTAACTGCATATTTACAATATAGGCGTGGTGATCAGTCGGACCTTTGATTAATTAACATTTATTTTTGATTGACCTCCTCCTTTCTTTAATTCACAGGCACAGGAGGTCAAATTCTGATTGTTGTGAAACTTACTGAATGGATCTATTTTATTCTAATTCGATCTAATAAGAAAAAATCACGCTCTGTAGGATTTGAACCTACGACATCGAGTTTTGGAGACCCACGTTCTACCGAACTAAACTAAGAGCGCTTTCTTATCAGAATAGATAAGACATTGCCTTTAACTACGTGCACCCGTATATTTATCTCAGAAAGACATAGTTAGTGGATTCACCTAAGTAAGAAGTTTAAGATCATTGCCTTGACAAGTAAGAACATCTCTTTTTGGTGTGGAAGCAAGATACCCAATTCCATGTTATAGATCATGTGGTCTATATCAATTAAATAGTATAAATCTCACACAACAAATTTATTTTTTCTCAAGGTTTTATGAAGCTTCCAATATGATTTTAAGATTCATTGACCATGTTCATGATTTATGATTCTTCTTTAAGGATTTTACTGTGTTTTATCTTGTCCATGTATATAATGTTTTCCATTATGTCTCCTTATGATAATTTTTTACATTCTTAGGCATATCCCTCATACTTCATACATTTCATGTACTAATGCATACTTGTGACAATATTCTTTAATAATATATGTTTTGATACTTCCTCTCCTCCACTTGTGGATATCTTAGACTCCTATTGCTTTGGATTGGCGAATCCTCGTACTCCAAGAGCAAGACCATAATGACTTTATTGTTTCATTCATTTTTTATTTGAGACTTTGTATGTGGTGCATGACTTAATGTCACAACCCAAAAATGGACATGATGGCATTTGTCTTTTTCCATCAAGACAAGTTAGCCTCAATCCAACAAAAATGAAAGAAATGCAAAAATCAGAAAAATAACAACAAGAGAAAGGCAAAAACTTATTCAATATGAATAGTACCCCGAAACCTAATATTAACATGCGCAAGGAAGTAATGGAAATACAAAATTTAAAGGTATAGACAAGTATCGGTCTTTATTTCTCAAGTAGAACAAATATTAAAGAAAAGTAAAAGAGAGTTCGCAGGATTGACAATTAGCCACCTCTCAAATCCGTCACGGGCAACATAAGAAGAAAAAGAAGAAGAAGAAGAAGAATAGCACATGGTTCGAGGCTCAGAACCTACATAAGGGTACAAGCAAGGGGTGAGTGTAGAAAACACAGTACAGAAAGGAAAGAGAACGCTGATTATTATTGTTGTATATTTTTTTGTATAAAGCTACTGCACAATACCTCCTTATATAGTCTATTGGCAGGTTACAATTTACGAGAGTTCTACTTGAATTCTACATTGTAAGTTGACTCCTACTTGTAGCGCACAACAACACTTATAGGCCTAATGCAATACATATATACAATCTCCTAATGCTAACACAACTCTGCTCCTTATGCTAGTCTCCAATACTTCTCTCAAGCTAGTGAGAGGTGGATCGACCACTCCCAGCTTGCTTTAAAGGCTGAAATTTGTTTCTTTATAAGTACCTTGGTGTGTATGTTAGCTAGATGATCTTGCGATCGAATAAAATGTGTTATGTGTTGTCCCCTTTTCACCTTTCTCGAACAAAATGATAGTCCATCTCCACATGTTTAGTCCTAGCATGTAATACTGGATTCAGAGACATGTATAGTGAATTAAGATTATCACAAAATAGTAGTGGAGTTGTGGAAAGTGTGACATCAATATCTTAGAGAATATATGTTATCTATGGAATATCAGTTGCAGTGGAGTCTAGTTCTAAATATTCAGATTCAACACTTGACCTGGAAAATGTATGTTATTTCTTTAATGCCAATGAAATGCAGTTAGCTCCTAAGTATATTGTATAGCCTGTATTTGATCTTCTAATCATAGAAAAACCTCCCCAATCTACATCAGAGTATCCATACATTCGTAGAGGTGACTTCGAAATTAGCCTAAGTCCAAGTTGAACCGTCTCTAACATATCTAAGAATCCTATTTACAGCATGAAAGTGCTCACTGTTTGGATTCGGCATGATCTGACTTGTGAGATTCACTTAATGAGTTATATCTCGCCTAGTCAGTATGAGATACTATAGACTACCCACAATACTTCTACACACGGAGGCATCTACAGAACTCGCTTGAGCTTCATGTAGACCATGTTTTTGTGCAACTGGTGTGTTTAGTGCTCTAGCCATAGCCATATCGGTTTTCTTGAAGAGTTCAGTGGCATATTTACTTTGAATTAGGTCAATACCTCCCTCAAAGTAAGTAACCTCAATCCTAAGAAATAATTGAAGAGGACCAAGATCCTTCATAGCAAAATCCTTCCCAATTGCAGCAATTATTTCTTGAATATGAACAAGAGATTTTCCTACAATCACTATATCATATGCATACAGAAGGAGCAGGATAGTACCATTTTTTCAATGATGTACAAATAAGTATGAGTCTACTCTACTTTGAACCCAAGGTGAAAAAGGAAGAGGTTAAACCTGTCAAACCAAGATCTATGTGTTTGTTTGACACGATATAGTGCTTTCTTCAGAGAACAAACATGTCGTGGATGCTAGGGATCAACAAAACCTTAAGATTGTGCCATATAGACTTCTTCTAGTGGATACCCATGTAGAAAGACATTTTTTACATCAAGTTGTGTAATAGGCCCTTTTAAACTAACTTCAATTGATAGCACTTCCCTTATAGTGGTAGCCTTATCTACAAGGCTAAATGTTTCATCAACATCAACTCCCTCAAGCTGAGAGTATTTCTTCGCAACCAACCTAGATTTGTGTTTGTTTATAGAACCACCTAATTTTAATTTGGTTGTGAATAACCGTCTTGATCTGAAGGAATATTGATTGTATTGAAGTGTTAACTTAATAAGGGAATACATGGGAGATATATATAAGAGATATAGGAAGGAGTACTAATCCTAATAGGACTAGGATTAAGGAGTAGTAATCCTAATAGGACTAGGATTAAGGAGTACTAATCCTAATAGGACTTGGATTAGTACACAGTAAATACTAATATTATTTAATACTATATGTTATTATCCCCCCCTCAAGCTGAACTGAGCGGAAGCGAACGGAAGCTTGGAACTGAGGTAATCGTGCTGTCGGCTCGGGAGAGGCTTGGTAAGAATATCAGCCGGTTGTTCTTCAGTGGGTACATACTGCACAGTCATGGTGCCGGCCTGAACTTCATCGCGAACAAAGAGACAATCGGTATCAACATGCTTCATTCTGGTGTGTAGGACGGAATTCTTTGCCACACAGATGGTTGATTTGTTCTCACAATAGAGAGAAGGAATAGTGTGAGTGGCGCAGAGTTCGCGAAGAATATATGTGACCCACATGGTCTCAGCAGCAAGAAGAGCAAGGGCGCGGTATTCAGCTTCAGTCGAGGACCGAGAGACCTTGAGTTTTTTTTTGTACACCACGAGATCAGGTTCGGCCCCCAAAAAATGAGAAACCCCGATGTAGATTTTCTGTCATTTTTATCATTCGCCCAATCTGAATCTGAGAAACCCCGAAGCTCCAAGTCCCCGGGTCGAATGAGTAAACCACGACCAAGAGTGCCAAAAATGTACCTGAGAATGCATTTTAGACAATGGTAATCATGTTCACTTGTGCATGCGCTGAGCAACTCGATTGACAGCAAACTGGATGTCAGGAAGGGTAATGGCCAGATACTGTAGAGCCCCAATGAGGCTGCGGAAGTGGGTGATATCGGCAAAGGGGGTGTCGGCTCCATTTGTAGATGAAGATACTGCCATCGGTGTCGGTTGACTGGTGCATTTTTCCAGTCCATCTTTCTGCAAAAGATCTCGAGCATATTTTGATTGATGAAGAAATAAGCCGCTTTCTGTCCGAGAAACCTCCATGCCCAGAAAATAATGTAACGGACCAAGGTCCTTTATTTTGAAGGTAGTATGCATAGCTCGAGTGACATCCTGAATGAGAGCTGCAGTAGAGCCTGTAATAATGATATCATCTACATAGACAAGAAGAATGACTGTACCGTGTGCTGAATGTCGAGTAAACAGACTCGTGTCGTGTACGCAACACGTGAAGCCGAGTCCCTAGAGGAACATTTTCAGACGTGTGCACCAAGCACGGGGGGCTTGCTTGAGCCCATACAGAGACTTCTGGAGTTTGCAAACATGTTGAGGGAAGCGGGGATCAACATAGCCCGGTGGTTGCGTCACGTAGATAGTTTCATCAAGCATGCCATGAAGAAAAGCATTGGAAACATACAACTGATTGATGAGCCAATTGTTGCGCACGGCGAGTGATAGTACCAGGCGAATGGTTTCCTGCCGAATAACAGGACTGAATGTCTCAGAGTAATCAAGACCATACTCCTGATTATAGCCTTTAGCAACCAAACGAGCCTTGTACCTGGAAATACTGCCATCTGCAATGTGTTTAATTTTGTACACCCATTTACAGCCCACTGGGTGCCGCCCATGGGGCTTAGGTAAAATAACCCAAGTTTTCTGTTCAGTCACAGACTTAAACTCGTCATCCATAGCATGACGCCGATAAGCATTTTTTGAGGCAACAGAGTAGGTTGTTGGTTCACTATCGGGAAGGGGTGTATTTGGTAGTATGGTAGCCTGAAAGGTTTTGGGTTTAAAGATACCGACTTTGCCACGGGTTAACATGGGATGAGTATTGGGGGGTGGCACGGGTGGTGGTGATTCGAGGGTGGCTGGGAAGGACCCAAAATGGATCGGGATGGAGAGGTTGTGGGTATGGGGTGGTTCGGGTTGGTTATGAGTGTGGGTGGTGGTTGCGGGTGTATTGTGGGTGATGGTCGAAGGGGTGATGAAGGGTGGTTGGGTAGTGGGTGGAGGTGTGGGGGAAGGTGGTGAGGGACCCTGTGAGTATGTTGGAAAAAGAGGAAGGACGCCAATGAATGATGTATTTATGGAGGAGGAAATAGACTCGTAGGGAAACTCATTTTCGCATGACGAGATATGTAGACTTTATGCATTTGTTAGTCAAGACAGCGATAACCCTTGGAGGTAGGATGATAGCCCAAAAAAATACAAGGACGGGATCGGGGTTGTAATTTATGAGTAATATGAGGGCGTAGCCAAGGGGTAGCCAAGACACCCAAAGACGCGGAGGTCGGTATAATTGGGAAGTTCTTGGTAAAGTGTTGATAGGGTGATTTGTTGGAGAGGGTGTGACTGGGCATTCTGTTAATGAGGTAGTTTGTGGTGGCTAGAGCTTCTACCCAAAAGGACACAGGGAGATGAGATTGATGTAGAAGAGTAACCACCGTTTCAATGATATGGCGATGCTTACGCTCAGCCACCCCATTCTGTTCGGGAGTGTATGGACAGGAGGTTTGATGTATAATTCCCAGGGATTGCAGAAACTGGCCAAAGATGTTATTTACATATTCCTTTCCATTGTCGCTTCGAAAAAGTTTAACATGAGAATTGAATTGTGTTTTGACCATTTTTCAAAAGTGACAAAGGTGGTGTATGCCTGTGATTTGTGTTTTAGTGGGTACAACCAAGTGTATTTTGTAAAATCATCCACAAAACAAATATAATAGCGAAAACCAGTAAATGAAGGAACAACAGTAGGACCCCATAGGTCAGAATGAATAAGTTGAAAAGGTGCAGTTGTACACTTCTCAGATAAAGTAAAAGGTAATTTATGAGATTTAGCAATTGAACAGGAGTCACAATTATTTACATGAATGGAAGAAAAACCTAATTGAGACATTAAAGAATTTATTATTTGAGTAGACGGGTGACCCAGACGACTATGCCACAACAGACTGTGACCATCAGCCGAAAGAGCCAGCAGAGCCACAGGAACGCTTTCTGAAACTGGGTGGGCAGACGAACTTGTGCCAGGAAGAACGTACAGACCATGCTCACTGGGGCCCTGAAAAATCACCCTCTTGGTAGTATTGTCTAGGGTCTGAAAATCATTAGAGGTGAACAAGAGTGAGCAATTATTGTCTTTTGTGAATTGGTGAACTGAAAGGAGATTGGTTTTAATAGAAGGGACGTGGGTAATGTTACCTAGATGAAAGATAGCGGTGGGGGTTTTAATGGTACCCGTGCCAGTATGAGAAATATTAAGGGACTTACCGTTGCCAACAGTAATACCATTGGAGCCATGATATGGATTTGGAGCGTTAAGATTGGAGAGATCAGAAGTAACGTGCATGTTGGCGCCACTATCCAACAGCCATTCAGAGGAAGGGCCGGCTTGAGATGCATAATTGGCACGGTTATCACTATTTTGGCTCTCCTCATACCGAAACCAGCAACAAACAGCGGTGTGTCCTATTTTCTGACAGATTTGACAAGTTGGACGATCCCGCTCTTAAGTGCCCTGCCCGCCGCTGGAAGATGATTGCTCGCCGCTGCCGAAGGAGTGCAGGCTGTTGTTGCTGTCGTGCTGCTGACCGTCGTACGGCGGACGACTGCCCTGCCGATCGCCCCCCCGCGATAGTTCTGGTTTGCAGTGAGGGCGGTGGCCGGCTCCATAACAGCGGCTTCTCGGAGAAGAAGTTTGCTCTCCAGATCCACGTTGATTTCTTCACTTTTTAGCCATGAGGAGAGAGTAGCCAGGTCAACGGGCGATGGACTGATGCGAACCGCCTGTTTAATGAAGGAGTAAGCTGATGGGAGCCCCCGAACGACGCACATGACGAGATCTTTTTCAGGAATGATTTCATTCACGGTGTCGAGGGCTGTGATGATGGTGGAGACCTCGTCTAAATACTCCGCCATAGTTTTCGTGCCTTTGGTAATTGTGTGGAGACGATCACACAATTGAAAAATATGAGAGTGGGAAATTGATGCATAGCGTGTTGCGAGGGCCGTCCACAGGGCTGAAGCAGTTGTGTAGGATTGGACGTGTTTCTGAACCGTGGGAGAGATGACCACAATCAAACATGATCGGATCTGACCATCCACGGCTTTCCAGGCAGCATGGGCCGAAATGGTTTTTTCTGATTTGTCCGTGGTGGTGATGACTGCCGGCGGCGGTTCTGTGCTTCCATCGACGTATTTGAGAAGGTAATTGGCCTCAAGGGCTATAAGAACGGTGATTTTCCATGTAGGGTAATTTATGTCTGATAATTTTTTGGGAATCAGGGCATGAAGATGCCTGAGAAGGAGTTTAACGCCAGAAGGAAATGAATCGAGAGGATCCACCTCGGTTGTCATGGCTGCCGCCGCCCAAGAGAAGAGAGGAAACGATCGGTGCCCTAAAGGGAGAAAAAAAAACCTAGAGAAAAGAAGATCTAGGTTTTCTGGCTCTTGATACCATGAAGGAATATTGATTGTATTGAAGTGTTAACTTAATAAGGGAATACATGGGAGATATATATAAGAGATATAGGAAGGAGTACTAATCCTAATAGGATAAGGATTAAGGAGTACTAATCCTAATAGGACTAGGATTAAGGAGTACTAATCCTAATAGGACTTGGATTAGTACACAATAAATACTAATATTATTTAATACTATTTATTTAATACTATTTGTTATTATGATCCAACCACATTCATGTTTGTTATTTTTGGTACTAATTTCTATGTTTGGTTTTCATTGAAGGTATCACACTCTTCTTTCATAGTTGCATACCACTGTGGAATGTTTAGTTCTTGATCCACAGTTGTTGGCTCAACAATTTTCACTAAAGTTGTGTGAGGGGTTGACACATTTTTTTCTTCAGTTTAGTCATCATATGATGTCCTTTTGTAGGGAGAGAAGGTTGTGGTTCTGTAATCCTACTTGTAGATTCTAGATTCTAATTGATCTCTTCATTAAATAAACTTGAAAAATCACGTTACAAGTTTACACCTTGTGAATTAGGCACTGAGATGTGTTTAGGTTACTGCACTTTCGTTGCACGGTGACTTTCTGGTGCATCTTGTGTTTTTGGATCAACAACATATTATTACTTTCACCATCTGATATGTCATCTGGATCATAAATATTATATGATAGTATATCTTCAAGATCATCATGATGTGAAACTACAATATTAATGTTGGGGGTTTTGGCAATACTTTCCTTGTAGTTGAACCACCATCTGTTGAAGAGTTATTTATCATAGTGGAGAAAAACTCAAGAAAAGTAGCTAGGTGAGTAGAGCATTTTGGAAAGAATTGTGCAGGTTGCACATAGGGAAGTAGATGCTAATCAAATATTACATGTCTTCATATAAACACTTTTTTTGTGGATGGTTGGTAGAACTCTTAGCTTTTGTGTAAACAATTGTAGCCAACAAACACATTAGGGTAAGTTTTAGGTGTAAATTTTGTTTGACCCTTGAGGTGCGGTTAAGATCTACATCCAAAAACATTCAAACTATTATAATCTGGAGATGATCCATAAAGTTTTACAAAAGTTATCTCATTCTTTATAATTGACAATGGATGTCTATATTTCAATAATAGTAGTGAGAGAATCTTCAATGCACAAGAACAAAGGTAGTTTTGCATGAAAGAGTAGAGTGAGACCAATTTCTACTATGTGCCTATGTTTTCTATCAGAGGTTCCATTTTGTTCCGGATTATTTGGACATGACAATTATCTAATAACTCCATGGTTTTCCAAGTGTTTAATGAATTCATTGTTTATGAACTCACCACCTCCATCACAATGAAATATTTTAATTGATCTTGAAAACTGTTTTGCAACAATTTTTTGAAACTTAAGGAAAATCTCCAGTAACTCATACTTTCTTTTTATTGGATACAACCAGGTGTATCTAGAGTTATCATCCACAAACAATACATATTAGTTAATGTGTTGAGAAGATTCAATAGGGGTTGGTTCCCAAAGATCACAAACAATTTTGAATAATGGTTCCTTCTCAATTTTATTTCTCAATGTAAAAGAAAGGTTACAACTTTTCCCTAGCCAACAGCTAGTACAAATGATAGGCCCTTTATTCTAACTTTTAACATCTATATTTTTATTTCTATTATTTTAAATATTTCAAACTAGGATGACCTAATCTAGAATGTCAAATCAATATGTCTTCCTTCGGTCAGGGATTGTTGTCAAAACATAAATGTTATTATCTTTCAGTGCTTCTTAGTTCCTTTTGCCAGTTGCTTCCCTGACTTCTTGTCCTTAATAACAAAATCAGACTCATCAAAATCAAGGGTGCAACAATTATATTTTTCTAACAGACAATAGATTCTTATTGAGCTCAGGAACTAGTAGTATTTGGTTAACCTTCAGACCTGATGTTATTGTATTCCCAACATATGTAATGTTTAGATATGATCCATTACCAACAATTATATTATCATTTCCATTGCATGTCTTAAGATAAGATAAATTACCTTTATTGTTAGTCAGGTGATTGGTTGCTCCAGAGTCAACTTACATAGCATTGTCCTCATCTTGTGTATCTCGAAAATTGACTGCTTCTAAGGCTTGTGGGAGATCTTCTACAGCCTGATACAAGTAGTCCTATCTATAGACGCACTTGAGTGTAGTGTGGTTATTCCTTCCATAGATTTGGTAAGCATTGGAGGTTGAGTCCTTGTCCTTCACTTGAGTTATCCTTCACTTGGTTTGATGCCTGCATATTTTGACTCTTTTGACTATAGTTTCCTTTGCCAACAGGTCTGACACCTTTTTCCCTTGAGTTGTGATTAGATTTACTTCTATTATGATTGTGATTATAGCCTCATGTACCTCTACCTCTGCATTTTTGTGCAGACAAGGACATGTTACGATTCTACCATGGTACTTCCTCATCCGTCTTCTCTCATGTCAAAGACTCTAAGAGCATAGGAAACTGGTTGAGTGTAGGATATGGTGCCTTTCCAAGTATAACAATACTTAAGGTTCTATATTTAAGAACTAGACCTCGAGAAAAGTTGATTCTTTGTTGTCATCATCAACAGGTTTGTGAATGGTTGCAAGGACATCACATATTCCTTTGAACTCCTTTATACATTAATCATGTTTTTTGTCTCCCAACTTGATGTTCTGGAATTGTTGTTTGAGTTGAAATTCCTTGTCTTTAGATGCTTGAAGATATGTTTCCTATATGCATTCCAACATCTGTTGGGCTGTAGAACAACCTACAATGAGATACATGCTCTCCTCGGTTATAGTACTTGAAATCAATGTTCTCAACAACACGTCTTTCTCTTCCCAAACATTGTCCAAATCGTCTTTCTCTTTGCCTTCAATAGCTTTTACATTTCCATTTATGGTAGCTAATTATGTTTCAATTGGTCTCTCTACTTTGATCAAGTGGTTACTTTAATGACCTGTATAAGCTGCATGATATGAGTTCTCCATATCAATTAGTTACTAGGCTTGACCGGACAGGCAACACTAAAATGATGAAGAGAGGAAGTTAAGAGGGATAGGGAAGTTGTGTTTAAGGACATAGTGAGAGATTTTGTAGGTTTTAGTTGCACAATTTTGGTTTGTTATTAGTGCTCTCATACCATATACAACACACAAAGGAAAAAGAACATTGATTAGTATTGTTATATGTTTTTTTTATAAAGCTACTACACAATACCTCCTTATATAGGTTGTTGGCAGGTTACAATTTAGAAGAGTTCTACTCAAATTTTACTTTGTAAATTAACTCGTATTAATATTACACAACAACACTTAGGCCTCGTTTGGTGTCAGGGATAAACATAAATAGTCTTTGGATAAAAAATAATCATGGGATAAAATTTTAATGTCCTGTTTGGTTGACATACTTGAGATAACTTAACCCACCATTTCTAACACAATAATGGTTAAGTTATCTCATATACTTGCTAGTGAAGTGTAACGACCTGTTTAGTCGTTTTGAGAAGTAGATTTTACTTCTGAAAAAACAGGCAGAGACGACGGAACCCACGACGGATCGTCATGGGCACGACGGACCATCGAGGGGTCTCGTTTCAAAACACTTAGAAATTCTGAAATTTGGGTACTGAAATTGACTCTCTGAACTTCGTGACGAAAGTGCAGGACGGACCGTCACAGGCGTGACGGACCGTCACAGGCGTGACGGACCGTCACAGACTCTTCAGAGAATTTCAGTCTCTGAACTCTGTGACGGAGCAGCAGGACGGACCATCACAGGCACGACGGCCCGTCACAGGTTGCGTAATCCCAGTCGGAGTGGTATTTCTGGTTAAGTTTTAAAGAGGCTTTTTGGACTATTTCTTGCTATAATTATATATTTCGTGGGTTTATATTAATAACTCAATTTCTTGGGGGATAAAAGAGGTAACCTTGAGTTAATTAGTGGGTTATTATTGCCATCTTTTATTCTTAATTATATACTAATTAGGGTAAAAGAAAGAGGGTTTGAATAAAGAAAATAGAAAGAACAAGAGAAAGAGAGAGAAAGTTGAACGAGGAAGAGAGAAAACGAAGAACAAAGCTTGGGGAAATTGCTTGCTTGATCACTAATCTTCGGTGGATGTAGGTTATGGTTTCTCTTACGATATTCGTAGTAAACTCTTAAAAGCGAATGATATGTATTGATAATATTGTAAACCCCGCTATGTGCTTAATTGTATGCTTGCATGTATGTAATTATATAATTGTGATTATATAAGCATGATGAAGTTATTGAATTCCAAATCTTGCAAAATCCTAATCTCTTTGTTAATAATGAGGCCTTTGTATAAAAAAAGGCGTGATGAACTAAAATAATGGGATTGATGATGCCTTGGTAAGAAAGAATGCTTGATGAATTGATAAAAGAAGAATTAGAGGATCGGGTGTCACGAATCGACACGTAGAATTAGGGGATCGGGTGTCATGAACCGACACGTAGTATTAGGGGATCGAGTGTCACGAACCGACACGTAGTATTAGGGGATCGGGTGTCACGAACCGACACGTAGAATTAGGGGATCAGGTGTCACGAATCGACACGTAGTATTAAGGGATCGGGTGTCACGAACCGACACGTAGAATTAGGGGATCGGGTGTCACGAACCGACACGTAGTATTAGGGGATCGGGTGTCACGAACCGACACGTAGATTTAGGGGATCGGGTGTCATGAACCGACACGTAGTATTAGGGGATCAGGTGTCACGAACCGACACGTAGATTTAGGGGATCAGGTGTCATGAACCGACACATAGATTTAGGGGATCGGAGTGTCACGTACCGACACAAGAGGATTAATGAATATTGAGGGAGCGGAGTGTCACGTACCGACACAAGAGAAATAAAGATAATGAATCTTGAAAGATGTTAATATACTCAATCTAATGAACATGATTCCCAAATGAGTATGGTATTGAGGCTTGAGTCCTCATGTGTGAACTTGACGGTAATTGTTAATGATATAGTACTTGTTGTTGCTACATGTTGAGTATCATAGTTGATTTTATGATATTACTTGGTATATATTGATTTCTTTTTTGATTTGGCCGATGATATCTACTCAGTACCCGTGTTTTGTACTGACCCCTACTTTTATGTTTTCTTCTTGTTTAATTGTGGACTGCAGCAAACGTGCCGTCATCTTCGACTCAACAGTAACTCTAGCCAGTCTTCACTACATCGGATCTTCAGAGTGAGCTAATGCTTCTAGCTTGGACTGGATCTTCTTCCTCATGTCTTGATGTCTTGAAGTTCCGGCATGGACTAGCTTTTACTTGTATAGTTTTTAGAATACTCTTAGCTTAGTAATTTGATCATAGATGTTCTTATGATGATGACTTCCAGATTTTGGGGATAATAATAGTTATTGATTTTATTAATCAGTTTAAGTCTTTCGCATTACTTTTGTTGATATTATATTGAAATGTTAAGGTTTAGATTTGGTTGGTTCGCTCACACAGGAGGGTAAGTGTGGGTGCCAGTCGCGGTCCGATTTGGGTCGTGACAAACTTGGTATCAGAGCATTAGGTTCGTTGGTCTCATCACACAAGAACGAGTCTAGTAGAGTCTTAAGGAAATGGTAGGGGGACGCCTTTAGTTTTCTTTGAGAGGCTATAAGACTTTAAGAAAATTCCATTCCTTCTTTCTTTCTTTCGTGCTATTACTTGGGTCCAATTGGTATCTAGGTGATACAAATTGGTATCTGACCATCTTCACTCTCTTTCGCAGATGGTTAGAACTAGAGCAACGACTATGCCAACATCAACACCAGCACCGGCGGGACAGGGTGCGTCTGAACCAGCCACTGGGGCTGTAGCTCGAGGAAGAACAGCGGCAAGAGGCCGTGGTAGAGGTCATGGGAGGACGTCCTCTAGGCGAAGAGGACGATCACCTAGCCCATCTGATGCTAGGGCGGTGACTCCACCACCGACTGAGGAAGTAATAAGAGAAGGGGAGGATGGGGAAGATGAACAAGTGCAGAATGAGGGATTGCCACCCCAGCCTACCCCAGAGATGATAAATCAGGTGCTCGCTTATCTTAGTGGGTTGTCTGATCAAGGCCAGACACCTCCAGTGTTTTCTGCACCAGCCCCTCAGGCTCCGGAGGTACAACATGCGGCTACTGCGGCTCCCCGCATGGATGTTCCATTGGTAATAGGCACGTTTCCACGTCTGACTACTGGGCTTATAATGACAAATGATCAACATGAACTTTTCAGTAAGTTCTTGAAATTGAAACCTCCAGTCTTCAAGGGTGCTGAATCTGAGGATGCTTATGATTTTCTGGTTGACTGTCACGAGCTACTACACAAGATGGGTATAGTAGAATGGTTTGGTGTTGAGTTCGTGAGTTATCAGTTTCAAGGGAACGCCAAAATGTGGTGGCGGTCACATGTTGAGTGTCAACAAACAGAGGCACCACCTATGACTTGGGCCTCATTCTCTAGCTTGTTTATGGAGAAGTATATCCCCCGGACTTTAAGGGATAGGAAAAGGGATGAGTTCTTGAGCCTAGAGAAAGGTAGGATGTCGGTCAATGCATATGAGGCTAAGTTTCGTGCACTATCCAGATATGCCACCCAACTATGTTTCAGTCCACAAGAGCGGATTCGCCGTTTTGTGAAGGGGTTGATATCAGAGTTGCGGATTTCAGCCTTACAAGTAGCGGCTACAGCGAAATCTTTTCAAGAAGTGGTAGACTTCGTGATTGAGGTAGAGGGAGTGAAGCCAGATGACTTCACCATGGCAACTACGTCAAAAAGGTTTCGAAAGGGAGGTGAGTTTAATGGTTCTTACTCTAGAGGACAGGGTTCCGAAGGTTACTCAGTTCGACCCATTCAGTCTTCACTACAGACTGTAGTTGGGGGTCCACCTCAGACGGGTCAACACTTCTCTGAGAGACCTATTCTTGATTCTAGAGAGTGTTATGGATGTGGGGAGACTGGACATATTAGGAGGAATTGTCCCAAACAGAGTTATAGACCCCCAATAGCTAGAGGTAGAGGTGGTCATGGTAGAGGTCGTTATTCTGGAGGACGTGGTGGTCGAGGTAATGGTGGTCACCAAAACGGCCGGGGTGATGGGCAAACTGGAGCCACTACATCACAACATGGTAGGGGCAACAAACAAACAAATGAAAGGGCCCATTGTTATGCTTTCCCTGGGAGATCGGAGGCGGAGACATCTGATGCTGTCATCACAGGTAATCTTCTGGTTTGTGATTGTTTGGCTTCTGTATTATTTGATCTTGGATCCACATTTTCTTATGTATCTTCCTCATTTGCTAATGATCTAAATTTACATTGTGAATTACTTGATATGCCTATTCGTGTTTCTACTCCGGTGGGTGAGTCTGTGGTAGTTGAAAAGGTATATAGGTCTTGTTTGGTGAACTTTGTAGGGAGCAACACTTATGTAGATTTGGTTTATCTTAGAAATGGTTGATTTTGATGTAATTCTGGGTATGACTTGGCTTTCTCCGCAATTTACGATCTTGGATTGTAATGCTAAAACGGTGACATTAGCCAAGCCTGGGACAGATCCGTTAGTGTGGAAGGGTGACTACACTTCCAAACCAGTGCGTATCATCTCTTTTCTTCATGCTAAGAAAATGGTTAGTAAAGGGTGTTTAGCTTTCTTGGCACATCTCAAGAATGACACTACCCAAGTACCTTCGATTGAGTCAGTTTCGGTGGTTTGTGAGTTTCTGGATGTGTTCCCTGCAGATCTTCCTGGTATGCCACCAGATAGGGATATTGACTTCTGTATTGATCTTGAACCGGGTACTCGCCCCATTTCTATAACCCCTTATAGTATGGCTCCTGCGGAGTTAAGAGAGTTAAAAGCCCAACTTCAAGAGTTGTTGAACAAAGGCTTCATTAGACCAAGTGCATCTCCTTGGGGTGCTCCGGTATTATTTGTAAAGAAAAAGGATGGGAGCTTTAGGTTGTGCATAGACTACAGACCGTTGAACAAGGTAACTATTAAGAACAAGTATCCTCTTCCTCACATTGATGACTTGTTCGATCAGTTACAAGGTGCTTGTGTCTTCTCTAATATTGACTTAAGATCCGGTTATCATCAATTGAAAATACGGACAATGGATGTGCCAAAGACTACATTTGGAACCAGGTATGGGCATTACAAATTTGTAGTGATGTCTTTTGGCCTTACGAATGCCCCTGCTGCGTTCATGAGCTTGATGAACGGGATTTTTAAGCCATATCTGGATCTTTTTTTGATCGTATTCATTGATGACATATTGGTATACTCAAAGAGCAAGAAGGAACATGAAGTGCATTTGAGAATGGTATTGGAATTGTTGAGGGAGAAAAAGCTTTATGCCAAATTCTCCAAGTGTGAGTTTTGGCTAGATGCAGTGTCCTTCTTGGGGCACGTGGTTTCTAAGGATGGCGTGATGGTGGATCCTTCTAAGATTGAGACAATGAAGAATTGGGTAAGACCTACTAATGTGTCAGAAATAAGGAGCTTTGTTGGGTTAGCTAGCTACTACCGCCGCTTTGTCAAGGGATTCTCTTCTATTGCTTCCCAACTGACGAACTTGACTAAGCAGAATGTTCCATTTGTATGGTCGGATGAGTGTGAGGAAAGCTTCAAGAAGTTCAAGACTCTATTGACTACTGCACCAATTCTCACCTTGCCAGTGGAAGGTAGGAATTTCATTGTCTATTGTGATGCATCCTATTCGGGTTTGGGTGCAGTGCTAATGCAAGAGAAGAATGTGATTGCTTATGCTTCAAGACGATTAAAGGTGCATGAATGTAACTATCCAACTCATGATTTGGAATTGGCAGCTGTAGTGTTTGCGTTAAAGCAATGGAGACACTATTTATATGGGGTTAAGTGTGAGGTCTATACGGATCATCGTAGCCTACAGTATGTCTTTACTCAGAAAGATTTGAACTTGAGACAGAGGAGATGGATGGAACTACTGAAAGACTACGACATCACCATTTTGTATCATCCGGGGAAGGCGAATGTTGTAGCGGATGCTTTAAGTAGAAAGGCGGGAAGCATGGGAAGTCTAGCTCACTTGCAAGCCTCTAGACGTCCATTGGCTAGAGAGGTTCAGACTCTAGCTAACGACTTGATGAGATTAGAATTACATGAGAAGGGAAGATTGTTGGCTTGTGTGGAGGCAAGATCTTCCTTTCTTGACATGATTAAGGGAAGACAGTTTAATTGACAAGATCTTCCGGTATTTTATGTGTCTATGTTGAAAAGATACCATGGGGATGGAAACTATATTATTCATTGGGATTCAATTTTTCTAGATGGAGAAGTCCGCAAGTATAGGTCAAGGGAGGTTGCACCCATCAAGGTGCAATGGAAGAATCGATAGGTTGAAGAAGCCACTTGGGAGAAGGAGGCAGATATGCAAGAAAGATACCCACATCTGTTTAAAGATTCAGGTACTCCTTCTCGCCCTTGTTTTCCTTCTTGTGATCATTCGGGGATGAACGATGGGTAAATTGGTATCTAATGTAACGACCTGTTTAGTCATTTTGAGCAGCAGATTTTATTTCTGGAAAAATAGGCTGAGCCGACGGAACCCATGAAAGATCGTCATGGGCACGACGGACCGTCGAGGGGTCTCGTTTCAAAACACTTAGAATGGCTCCCGCGGAGTTAAGAGAGTTAAAAGCCCAACTTCAAGAGTTGTTGAACAAAGGCTTCATTAGACCAAGTGCATCTCCTTGGGGTGCTCCGGTTTTGTTTGTGAAGAAGGATGGGAGTTTCCGAATGTGCATAGACTACAGACAACTAAACAAGGTAACCATAAAGAATAAGTATCCTCTTCCTCGCATTGATAACTTGTTCGATCAGTTACAAGGTGATTGTGTCTTCTCTAAGATTGACTTAAGATCCAGTTATCATCAATTGAAAATACGGGCAACGGATGTGCCAAAGACTGCTTTTAGAACTAGGTATGGGCATTACGAATTTGTAGTGATGTCTTTTGGTCTTATGAATGCCCCTGCTGCGTTCATGAGTTTGATGAACGAGATTTTTAAGCATTATTTGGATATTTTTGTGATCGTATTCATTGATGACATATTGGTATACTTAAAGAGCAAGAAGGAACATGAAGAGCATTTGAGAATGGTATTGGAAATGTTGAGGGAGAAAAAGCTTTACGCCAAATTCTCTAAGTGTGAGTTTTGGATAGATGCAGTGTCCTTCTTGGGGCACGTAGTTTCTAAGGATGGAGTGATGGTGGATCCTTCTAAGATTGAGACAGTGGAGAATTGGGTAAGACCTACTAATGTGTCAGAAATAAGGAGCTTTGTTGGTTTAGATAGCTATTACCGTCGATTTGTCAAGGGATTCTCTTCCATTGCTTCCCAATTGACGAACTTGACTAAGCAGAATGTTCCATTTGTATGGTCGGAAGAATGTGAAGAAAGCTTCCAGAAGCTCAAGACATTGTTGACTACCGCACCAATCCTTACCTTGCCAGTGGAAGGTAAGAATTTTATTGTCTATTGTGATGCATTCTATTCGGGTTTGGGTGCAGTGCTAATGCAAGAGAAGAATGTGATTGCTTATGCTTCAATACAATTAAAGGTGCATGAACGTAACTATCCAACTCATGATTTTGAATTGGCAGCAGTAGTGTTTGCGTTAAAGCAATGGAGACACTATTTATATGAGGTTAAGTATGAGGTCTATACGGATCATCGTAGCCTACAGTATGTCTTTACTCAGAAAGATTTGAACTTGAGACAGAGGAGATGGATGGAACTACTGAAGGACTACGACATCACCATTTTGTATCATCCGGGGAAGGCGAATGTTGTAGCGGATGCTTTAAGTAGAAAGGCGGGAAGCATGGGACGTCTAGCTCACTTGCAAGCTTCTAGACGTCCATTGGCTAGAGAGGTTCAGACTCTAGCTAACGACTTGATGAGATTAGAATTAAATGAGAAGGGAGGATTGTTTGCTTGTGAGGAGGCAAGATCTTCCTTTCTTAACAAGATTAAGGGAAGACAGTTTAATGATGAGAAATTGCGCAGAATCCAAGATAAGGTATTGCGAGGAGAGGCTAAGGAAGCCCAAATCGATGAGGAAGGTGTTTTGAGGATCAAGGGAAGGGTATGTGTACCCCGCGTCGATGATTTGATTAACACTATCTTGGCAGAGGCTCATAGTTCAAGGTATTCTATACCCGGATGTATCGAATACCTTTAACTATGAGCCTCTGTCAGAATAATGTTGATCAAATCATCGACGCGGGGTACACATACCATTCCCTTAATCCTCAAAACACCTTCCTCATCTATTGTCGCTTCTTTAGCCTCTCCTTGCAACACTTTATCTCGGATCCGGATCAATTTTTCATCATTAAACTGCTTTCCCTTAATCTTGTCAAGGAAGGAAGATCTTGCCTCCACACAAGCAAAAAATCCTCCCTTCTCATTTACTTCTAATCTCATAAGGTCGTTAGCAAGAATCTGAACTTCTCTAGCCAATGGGCGTCTAGAGGCTTGCAAGTGAGCTAGACTTCCCATGCTTCCCGCCTTTCTACTTAAAGCATCCGCTACAACATTCGCCTTCCCCAGATGATACAAAATAGTGATATCGTAGTCCTTCAGTAGTTCCATCCATCTCCTCTGTCTCAAATTCAAATCTTTTTGAGTAAAGACATACTGTAGGCTACGATGATCCGTATAGACCTCACACTTAACCCCATATAAATAGTGTCTCCATTGCTTTAATGCAAACACTACCGCGGCCAATTCCAAATCACGAGTTGGATAGTTACGTTCATGCACTTTTAATTGTCTTGAAGCATAAGCAATCATATTCTTCTCTTGCATTAGCACTGCACCCGAACCCAAATAGGATGCATCACAATAGACAATGAAATTCTTACCTTCCACTGGCAAGGTGAGAATTGGTGCAGTAGTTAACAGAGTCTTGAGCTTCTGAAAGCTTTCTTCACATTCATCCGACCATACAAATGGAACATTCCGCTTAGTCAAGTTCGTCAATTGGGAAGAAATGGAAGAGAACCCCTTGACAAATCGACGGTAGTAGCTAGCTAACCCGACAAAGCTCCTTATTTCTGACACATTAGTAGGTCTTACCCAATTCTTCACTATCTCAATCTTAGAAGGATCTACCATCACCCCATCCTTCGAAACCACATGCCCCAAGAAGGACACTTCATCTAGCCAAAACTCACACTTGGAGAATTTGGCATAAAGCTTTTTCTCCCTCAACATTTCCAATACCATTCTCAAATGCTCTTCATGTTCCTTCTTGCTCTTTGAGTATACCAATATATCATCAATAAATACGATCACAAAGAGATCCAAATATGGCTTAAAAATCCCGTTCATCAAACTCATGAACGCAGCAGGGGCATTCGTAACACCAAAAGACATCACTACAAATTCATAATGCCCATACCTGGTTCTAAAAGCAGTCTTTGGCACATCCGTTGCCCGTATTTTCAATTGATGATAACCGGATCTCAAGTCAATCTTAGAGAAGACACAAGCACCTTGTAACTGATCGAACAAGTCATCAATGCGAAGAAGAGGATACTTGTTCTTTATGGTTACCTTGTTCAACTGCCGGTAGTCTATGCACATCCGAAAACTCCCATCCTTCTTCTTCACAAACAAAACCGGAGCACCCCAAGGAGATGCACTTGGTCTAATGAAGCCTTTGCTCAACAACTCTTGAAGTTGGGCTTTTAACTCCCTTAACACCGCAGGAGCCATTCTATAAGGGGGTATAGAAATGGGGCGAGTACCCGGTTCAAGATCAATACAGAAGTCAATATCCCTATCCGATGGCATACCAGGAAGATCAGTAGGGAACACATTCAGAAACTCACGGACCACTAAAACCGACTCAATCGAAGGTACTTGGGTAGTGTCATCCTTGAGATGTGCCAAGAAAGCTAAACACCCTTTACTAACCATTTTCTTAGCATGAAGAAAGGAGATGATACGCACCGGATTGGAAGTGTAGTCACCCTCCCACACTAACGGATCTGTCCCAGGCTTGGCTAACGTCACCGTTTTAGCATTACAATCCAAGATCGCAAATTGCGGAGAAAGCCAAGTCATACCCAGAATTACATCAAAATCAACCATTTCTAAGATAACCAAATTTACATAAGTGTTGCTCCCCATAAAGTTCACCAAACAAGACCTATATACCTTTTCAACTACAACAGACTCACCCACCGAAGTAGAAACACGAATAGGTATGTCAAGCAATTCACAATGTAAATTAAGACCATTAGCAAATGCGGAAGATACATATGAAAATGTGGAGCCAGGATCAAATAATACAGAAGCCATGCAATCACAAATCAAAAGATTACCTGTGATAACAACATCCGATGTTTCCGCTTCAGACCGCCCAGGGAAAGCATAACAATGGGCCCTCTCACATGTCTGTCCGTTGCCCCTACCATGTTGTGATGTAGTGGCTCCAGTTTGCCCATCACCCCGGCCATTTTGGTAACCACCATTACCTCGACCACCGTGTCCTCCCGAATGACGGCCTCTTCCATAACCACCTCTACCCCTAACATTGGGAGGTCTGTAACTCTGTTTCGGACAATTTCTCCTAATGTGTCCAGTCTCCCCACATCCATAACACTCTCTGGATTCAAGCATAGGTCTTTCAGAGAAGTGTTGACCGGTCTGAGGTTGACCCCCAACTACTGTCTGTAGTGAAGACTGAATGGGTCGAACTGAGTAACCTCCGGAACCCTGTCCTCTAGACTAATAACCATTAAACTCACCTCCCTTTCGAAACCTCTTTGATGTTGATGCCATGGTGAAGTCATCTGGCTTCACTCCCTCTACCTCTATCACGAAGTCTACCACTTCTTGAAAAGATTTCGCTGTAGCCGCTACCTGTAAGGCTGAAATCCGCAACTCTGATCTCAACCCCTTCACAAAACGGCGAATCCGCTCTTGTGGACTGAAACAAAGTTGGGTGGCATACCTTGATAATGCACGAAACTTAGCCTCATATGCAGTAACCGACATCCTACCTTGCTCTAGGCTCAAGAACTCATCTCTTTTCCTATCCCTCAAAGTGCGGGGTATATACTTCTCCATAAACAAACTAGAGAATGATGCCCAAGTCATAGGTGGTGCCTCTGTTGGTTGACACTCAACATGTGACCGCCACCACATTTTGGCGTTCCCTTGAAACTGATAAGTCACAAACTCAACACCAAACCGTTCTACTATACCCATCTTGTGTAGTATCTCATGACAGTCAACCAGAAAATCATAGGCATCCTCACATTCAGCACCCTTGAAGACTGGAGGTTTCAATTTCAAGAACTTACTGAAAAGTTCATGTTGATCATTTGTCATTATAGGCCCTGTAGTCAGACGAGGAAACGTGCCTATTTCCAATGGAACATTCATGCGGGGAGCCGCAGTAGCCGCATGTTGTACCTCCGGACCCTGAGGTGCTGGTGCAGAAAACACTGGAGGTGTTTGACCTTGGTCAGATAACCCACTAAGATAAGCGAGAACCTGATTGATCATCTCTGGGGTAGGTTGGGGTGACAATTCCTCATTTTGCACTTGTTCATTCTCCCCTTCCTCACCCTCTCTTACTTCTTCCTCGGTCGGTGGAGGAGTCACCGCCCTAGCATCAGATGGGCTAGGTGCTTGTCCTCTTCCTCTAGAGGACGTCCTCCCACGACCTCTTGTCGTTGCTCTTCCTCGAGCCACAGCCCCAGTGGCTGGCTCAGTTATATCCTGCCTTGCTGGTGTTGGTGTTGGTATAGTCGTTGCTCTAGTTCTAACCATCTGCGAAAGAGAGTGAAGATGGTCAGATACCAATTTGTATCACCTAGATACCAATTGGATTCAAGTAGTGTCACGAAAGAAAGACAGAAAGAATGGAATTTTCCTAAAGTCTTATAGCCTCTCAAAGAAAAGTAAAGGCGTCCCTCTACCGTTCCTTAAGACTCTACTAGACTCGTTCTTGTGTGATGAGACCAACGAACCTAATGCTCTGATATCAAGTTTGTCATGACCCAAATCGGGCCGCGACTGGCACCCACACTTACCCTCCTGTGTGAGCGAACCAACCAAATCTAAACCTTAACATTTCAATGTACTATCAACATAAAGTAATGCGGAAGACTTAAAGTCATTAATAAAAACCAATTCAATAATTATTATTTCCCAAAATCTGGAAGTCATCATCACAAGAACATCTACTTCAAATTACTAAATCTAAGAGTTTCTAAGAAGCTAAAAATACATAAAAGCTAGTCCATGCCGGAACATCAAGGCATCAAGACATGAAGAGGAAGGTCCAGTCTAAGCTAGAAGCATTAGCTCACCCTAATTTCCGGAGTAATGAAGACTGGCTAGAGTTACTGTTGAGTCGAAGATGACGGCACGTTTGCTGCACTCCACAATTAAACAAGAAGAAAACATAAAAGTAGGGGTCAGTACAAAACACGGGTACTGAATAGATATCATCGGCCAACTCAAAATAGAAATCAATATATACCAAGTAATATCATAAATAAAACTATGATACTCAACATGTAGCAACAGCAAGTACTATATCATAATCAATTACCGTCAAGTTCACACATGAGGACTCAAGCCTCAATACCATACTCATTTGGGAATTATGTTCATTAGATTGAGTATACTAACATCTTTCAAGATTCATTATCTTTAATCCTCTTGTGTCGGTACGTGACACTCCGCTCCCTCATATTCATTAATCCTGTTGTGTTGGTACGTGACACTCCGATCCCCTAAATCTACGTGTCAGTTCGTGACACCCGATCCCCTAAATCTACGTGTCGGTTCGTGACACCCCATCCCCTAAATCTACGTGTCGGTTCGTGACACCCGATCCCCTAAATCTACGTGTTGGTTCGTGACACCCAATCCCCTAAATCTACGTGTCGGTTCGTGACACCCGATCCCCTAAATCTACGTATCGGTTCATGACACCCGATCCCCTAAATCTACGTGTCGGTTCGTGACACCCGATCCCCTAAATCTACGTGTCAGTTCGTGACACCCGATTCCCTAAATCTACGTGTCGGTTCGTGACACCCGATCCCTTAAATCTCCCTCTATCAACTCATCAAGCCTTCTTTCTTACCAAGGCATCATCAATCTCATTATTTTAGTTCATCACGCCTTCTTTTATACCAAGGCCTCATCATTAACAAAGAGATTAGGTTTTTGCAAGATTTGGGATTCAATAACTTCATCATGCTTATATAATCACAATCATATAATTACATTCATGCAAGCATATAATTAAGCACATAGCAGGGTTTACAATATTATCAATACATATCATTCGCTATTAAGAGTTTACTACGAATATCGTAAGAGAAACCATAACCTACCTCCACCGAAGACTAGTGATCGAGCAAGCAAATTTCCCAAGCTTTTGTTTTTCCTCTTCGTTCGTCTCTCTCTCTATCGATTCTCCTTCTCTCTCTCTTTCTGTTCTTTTCTTTTTCTTATTCAAACCCTCTTTCTTTTACCCTAATTAGTATATAATTAAGAATGAAAGATGGCAATAATAACCCCCTAATTAACTTAAGGTTACCTCTTTTAACCCCCAAGTAATTAGACTTATTGACCTTAGCCCCGTAACTTTATAATTAAAGTAGGAATAGTCTAAAACGTCCCTTAAAATGTGTAAAGAAATCCGACCCCGACTGGGATTACGCAACCTGTGACGGCCCGTCGTGCCTGTGACGGCCCGTCGTGCCTGCGACGGTCCATCCTGTAGGTCGTCGCAAGGTTCAGAGACTCAATTTCCACCAAAGAGTCTGTGACGGTCCGTCACGCCTGTGACGGTCCGTCCTGCCATTCCGTCACGAAGTTCAGAGAGTCGATTTTCAGTACCCAATTTTAGAATTTCTAAGTGTTTTTAAACGAGACCCCTCGATGGTCCGTCGTGCCCATGACGGTCCGTCGTGGGTTCCGTCGTCTCAGCCTGTTTTTCCAGAAATAAAATCTGCTGCTCAAAACGACTAAACAGGTCGTTACAGTAATATTGCTTTATTTATATCTGTAACACAATCTAGATCTAAAAAGTTATATTGTTCAGTTATTGGTCTAGGAGTCCATTTTTTATTTAACCTGCTATTCCATATTGCATTTGTTCTATCTGATCGTTCATAATTCTCTGTATAATAAGTTGGTGTTGTCCATCTAGGACTACTTCTAGAACTATTATCTGGGGTTTAAACTCTAGATGTGCTGGGTTGATTTATATCTCATGTATTTATTTCTAATTTTTTCGGCTTATTTACTTGTTCTAGAATTTCTGTGTATGTTTCACTTATATCACTTATTTCTGAGTTTTGATCGTTTATTGTATCTGATTCATTTATTTCGTTTATTTCGTCTATTTCAAGATTTTCATTTAATTTTTTTCATCTTATTTATCTCATTAGTTAATTCAAGTTCTTTATCTTTTTCTACCTGTTTCTCTTTTTGTTTGGTTTCATATAATAGTTTTAGCTTAGCTAATTCTTTTTCTAATTCACTTATTCTTGTATTTTTTATTTTTTCTAGATGTTGTACTTCTTGCTTTGCTTGTGTTTTTATTTTTTCAATTTCTTTTGGTTTATCTATTTCTTCATTTTCCTTTGTTATTCTTATCATAGCTGTCAAACTATCTTCTAATTTTGGTGTTTCTTTTTCTAACATTAAATATAAGTTATTTCCTATTTTTTATATCGTCTTCCTAAATTTGAAAAAATATTATTGTTATTACTTCATATGTCTTTTCGTCTACTGCAAATTCTTCTTTATTCATTACAGTTTGTAACTTATATTATGTTGCAATTTATATTCAAGACAATCTATTTGTATTTTCAGCATAAATATAATTTTTCTTTGTGCTAATATTGATTTATTACATACTCCTACTAATATATTTTCTTCTAATTTTTCTTTTCTGCGTTTTAACTCTTGTCTTTTTTCAATTATTTTATCTATCAGTTGTTGCTTATATGTTTCTTTGTTCATATTGTTTTTTCAGATAACAAACATATTTATATTCTGTTTTAGAAATTATATCTATAAAGATTTATTTTGCTAGTATTTGTTTTAGTAAGTTGTAATAATTTATATTCTCTGTATAAGGTTTTTAACTTTTTCTGTGTTCTAGTTTTGTTATAGTAGTTACTTTATTTGATGTTTGGTTATTCTTCATTTTTAAGAATAAAAAATATTTTTTCATAATATTCTTTTTAAGTAGATCTAATCGTTGTATTTCATTAGCGTTATTTGCAATATATTCTAGATATTCATTTTTCCTAGTTCTCAAATATTTGTATAAGTTTTCAATTAGTAATTTTTCAAGTAGTTCTATTTCTTCTTTAGTTTCTTTCCAGAATTGTAAGTATAAATAATTTATCATTGATCAATGAATAATTCTATATCATCATATAAGTCTATATCAAAATCATCTGGTATAATTAATTCTGCCCAACCTTGGGTTGTTTCTACTATTATCTCCTATGTTAATAATTTTTCGTAAATTGTCCTTCTTATATCTGTATTAGGATCTTTTAATATATAAAGTATTAATATCTTGTAATTAACATCATCTTTTAGTAAATATGAATTCATTTTAATATGTTTTCACTAAAAAAATTTATTCCTTCTAACCTCTTAATAGATTATACTTATTTATTATGTAATAATAATGATTTAATAATCATCTCATCTGGTCATTACTACGATTTTCTTCTTTGATTGGTTACCCTAACCGCGCCTTAACTTTGTTTACTCCCCTAAACAGTCTTCTTGCCTATCGATTTCAACTTTCTGATGACATATTCTGGGCATACTTACTCGCAGAATATTTCCGTAGAAAACTTTCTAAAGATGGTTATTATAACATTATTAAAACATGATAAATAATTATAATCAACAAGAGATAATTAGGAATAAAACAATTTAGCTACTCATGAATATAAATGAGTATACCTGTTTCTGTAGTTTTGTTGTTTCTGACTTGTTTTTTTATAGTTTTAATTTTGCTAACTAGCTCAACATCTATAAAATATGTACACTTAAGAGGAACAAAAATATTGATAAAAGCTTATTTCAGAGAAGAAATAGACACATCTATTAAAATATATTTAGCAGATCATAAAATTATACATCCTATAGAAAAAAGTGTAATTAGTGGAGGAAAAGGAAAGAACTAAATTCCAAAACAGAGAGGGTGTCGGTTATGAATCAGTCTGACCACTTCAAGGCCATTAGGCTTATTTTAATTTTGAAATAAAACATTTTCTTTTCTTTTTCTTTTTATAAAAAAAAAAGAGAGAGAAAACAATGCTGTAGTATGTAAAAGGCCCATTACATATAACGATAGATTTAGTGCCATTCTTTGTTATTTTAATTTTTTTTGCTCATTCTTATCTTTACTTATATAATGTAATAGTCATATTTTATTTTTCTTTATTTATAATGTAATAGTTATATTTTATTTTTTGTCCTTTTCTTTTTTAAAGTAGCCCTATTATATATATATATATATTTTTTAATAGATTTATCATTCTAATTATAGATATGTAATATTATATAATGAAGTAGAATAATATAATATATTTAAACACTATTTTATTAAAATAATATACAATATAATATGACACATTATTAATTATTTTCGAAGAATTTACTTAGTAGGATAATTAATTGGAAAAACCCAACATAAGAAAAGGTAAGTTTGTCAATACTAAAAACGGATATCAAATTAATAAAATCAATAATTTTTTTAATAGAACCATTAAAAACCCATTAACCTAATAACACAATAGCAATGACTCAAATGTTATTTATTTCAATTTGATTTATTTGCCAATTCGATTATTGCATACCCTACCGACATGTAACTCTTTATTACTCCAGCAAATAATATCGCAAAATGCATAAAGATGTTAGACAGTTGTACAACAGATATGCTGTTTATTTTCCATATAAGGTAAAGGTATATAAAATATCACCCCCCCAAAACACACATGTATATATATATATATTTGTTTGTTTTTTTAAAAAATATTTATGATAGGTAGCATAAATTAATATAAATGAATAAATAAATAAAGGGAAGGAGTAGTTGAAGAATAATAATATATATTTTAGTATAAATAGGTGGGCATTGCAGAAAGTAAAGAGGCACGTACGCAACAATGGGTATGAGAAATGTGTTAGTCTTTCTTGTTATAGCTGTTGCTAATTTGTTTGCTCTAACGAGCGCTGCAATCCCTGCAAAGCGCTTTTACGCTCCATTTAATCGAACTAGTTTCCCTCCTGATTTTGTGTTTGGCGCTTCATCAGCTGCTTATCAGGTATAATATTATCAATACATATCATCGTTTCAACACTTATTTCAAACGTGCATATATATATATATATTTGATTAAATAGTGAGAATTGAACATACAGATATTATTTAAGAATTATTAACTACTAATTATGTTTTATATATATATATATATATATATATACATATATATATATATATATTTGATTAAATAGTGAGAATTGAACATACAGATATTATTTAAGAATTATTAACTACTAATTATGTTTTTATTTATTTAAATAATATTACCTACCTCACACACAAATATAAACACACCTTTTGTGTTGTTTAATGAGCTTTCAGATCGAAGGAGAGGCGCTTAAAGGAGGAAGAGGACCTAGTATATGGGACACGTTTACCCGGCAGCACCCAGGTCTCATCAGAAAATATATACAATTAGCTATAAGGACGGGACAAAAAAAAGTTTAAATATTACCAGTGTTAACTTATCAAAATGAAAATCACCAAAACATAAGAAAAGTGTTGTTACCAAAGATCGATCAATAATACTATACCCAGTTACCCTTCACCAATACTGCAAAATTCAATTACATTAGTGATCACTGCATTTTGAAAGCTTGACGAATATCTAATACCACAAAATAACTTTGCCTTCGTTGTTTCGAATGTGACCACAAAGCTAGCTACTATATATATTTGATTAGCTTATAGTTAAATTACCCAGTTCCTCTCCATTTTTCTCAACAACTTAATAAGATGAGTGAAATCTGTTATAATAACAAGCTCAGTGGTTGTTTTACTTATTTTCTACGGTTTGATTATAAGTAAATAAGAAATATTATCACAAGAATATTCCTATGTTATCTAGTAAAAATATTATGAAGATGAGATATATGGTTGAGTTGGGGGAGGTAGGAGAAAAATAAACACAAAATGTTGCAATTTGGTTTTCTTATTTTAATTAGAAAACTTATTAATTTTTGATTAAATTATTTTTCTGGAGAAAATATTTTTCAAACATGGAAAAATGCATTTTGAAAAATATTCCTTCATTCCGAACAATTTCGTACTTATTCATTCCATAACTAAATTAATGAGCATCTAGTCAATATGATTTTCAAAGTTCATAATTATTTTATATAGACCTTTTTTAGCGGATATTCTTTAATGCGAGAAAAAAAAAGAGAGTAATATGTATGTGAAGTAGAAATGAAAGATTTACGTACAGAATGAAATTGATGATAATTAGTCTTCTTAGTGCTTGTTTCTTCATATGATATTATAACTCTTTCTTAGCAAATATTATTCTTCCAAAATACAGAAAAGATCTTTGATGCGTCTACAGCAGATGTGGCTGTTGACTTTTACCACCGCTATAAGGTATATAACACATGACAGTGCATATTCATTTTTTCCCCCCTCTAGACTGCATATATATGTTTCACTGATTATTACAGGAAGACATTCAAATGATTAAGCAAGTGGGATTAAGAGCTTTCAGGATGTCTATCTCTTGGTCTCGAATTTTACCATGTATGTAACAATTCATCATTACTTACCTAGCTGTTATTAAACAATAAAAGAAACTGAAGATATGAATTAGGTTAAATAACGTGGTTCAATCAACATGTATAACTACTGGAGTTAAGAGTCACGCTACCAAATATCAATTAGGCTGCTACTTCTTGTACAACTAGCTGAAGTTGACCAGTGTCCTAGTGCTAGTGTGACTTTAACTCCAGTTATTATACATGATAATTGGACCATGTTGTGTATATATATATATATATATATATATTCAGGTTCCGTTATCTTCAACCCTTGTTACTTATGGATGTGAAATATATCTACAAGGAAAAACAATGTATATTTGATCTCTGCTGAAACCTTTGTTTCGTTGTTGTGCTTATTTAAGATGGGAAGTTAAGCAAAGGAGTGAATCCAGAAGGCATCAAATTCTATAATAATGTCTTCAACGAGCTAATCGCTAATGGTGATAATTAATATAATTACATCAAATTTCCTCTTCTTATTAATTAATTATTTATAATACTATCCACTTAATTAATAAACTTTTCCTTAATTAGGTATAACTCCTTTTGTGACACTATTCCATTGGGACACACCACAAGCCCTTGAAGATGAATATAAAGGGTTTCTCAGCTCAAAAATAGCGTAAGTAAACATTTAATTAGACAATAAAATAATTGGAGTTAGCACCCATCATAAAATAATTGGAGTTGCTAATTAATTCAGGAAAGACTATGCTGACTTTGTGGACATTTGCTTCAAAGAATTTGGGGATAGAGTAATGAATTGGATAACTCTAAATGAACCACTTTCTTATAGTATGAATGGATATACAAAAGGAACCTTTGCACCAGGAAGGTGTTCTAAATATGTAGGTAATTGCACTGAGGGTAACTCTGCTACTGAGCCATACATTGTTGCTCACAACTTGCTTCTAGCACATGCAACTGCTGTTAAAATCTATAGAGAAAAATATCAGGTAATTAATTACTACATCTCTCTTTTTCATAACACAACTTTTATTTTCTTATATTCCCTCTCTCCAATAATATTGACACGTGAATTAAGAAACAATAAATACAAAATCATTTAAACGTTTAAAACTGAATATTATTTAATAATAAGTGTAAAATAGACATATCATGATAAATTTTTCATTGGTTTTATAAACTCGACAAATCTCGTTAGACATTTCAAATAATATAATAAACTAATAAAGATGGACCGAGAAAATGCTTATTATCTCTTTTAATTTTCATTTAATAAGATTATTTAATCTGTCATAGTCCAAGTGATTATTCATAAATATTTGGGTTGAATAATACTCCCTTTATTCTCATTTATTAAATATATATAATCCCACAATTTCTATTTTATTTGACTTATTTTGATTTGAAGCATGCCATTAAATAAAGTAAAAGAAAATTATTTTTAATTTTATGATATTAAATTAAAAATGTGTAGAATGCAATTATTTGATCTCATGGGCCCTTGAACAAATAAAAAATTATAATCAAGAATTATCAAAAAAGAAAAGAAATATTTTTATTATTAAAATCAACCAAAAAATATAAGATTAAAAAATTGAAACGGAGTGTAAAATAAAAACTGGACAATTATAAAATAGAGTTGGGTGACTGATAAGTGCATTTATTTAAGTTGAAAGCGATGTATACTATCCATCCGTTGTATGGAAGTTTGGTTGTTGCCCATGCATTATTCAGAGATCATTGATATTTTTTTGCCAAATCCTTACTGAATATATTTAAAATATAATTGCAGAAAAGTCAGAAAGGCCAAATAGGAGTTACTCTTGTCACTCATATGTTTGTGCCCAAAATAAACACACCTCAAGGACTCAAGGCCCCACTAAGAGCTCTTGATTTTATGTTGGGATGGTATGTGCCACATGCATGACTTTAAAACATGCTCTTTATCTATTCTTTTTATCTATTCTCTTTATCTATTCTTTTTATCTATTCTTTTTATTACCTTTATCTATTTTTTTTATCTGTTTTTTTTATTACGTGAAAAGTATTATAAATTATAATAATTATTAATTTAAAATATTTAATAAATATATAAAAGAAATTACTATGAAAGATGTAATTATTTGAATTTCAAAATTCAAAAAGTGATTAGGAAGGAAAGAGTATACAATGTATGGAATTTTAACTCGAATGTGATTGGAAGTTAAAATGTTAATCATGTCTAGGTGATTGGTAAAGCGAAATATCTTATACTAATAAAATACAGGTTTTTGGACCCAATTACATATGGTGATTATCCGGCAAGCATGCGAGCTATGGTAGGGCGTCGGCTCCCAAAATTCACAGCTGAGGAATCAAAGCTAGTGAAAGGTTCAATGGATTTTTTAGGGGTTAATTACTATACCACATATTATGCTTCTCCATTGCTCTCTGTTAATAGAGTTAATCTCAGCTACACCACTGACAATCATGCTGATCTTTCACGTAAGACAACAAACAAACTTGCATTTCCTTTTTCCAAAATATATCAATCACTTTAAATTTGATTGAGAATTATCTTATGGTATATATGATACATATACCATATAAAATAGATTTGTTTGAATATTAAAATTCGAAATGTGTTACATAAATTGAAACACCAGAAATATATATCTTCTTCAGTTTCAAATAATTACTTTTTTTTTTCTATTAAGCGTTAAAGGACGGAAAACCTATTGGCACACCGGTACCATTTCTTTCCTATATCTTTTCTTGTAATTCAGAATTGTCTCTTCAAATTGTGACTTATATATATATGTTAATCAATGTATTTAGACTGCGTTGGATTGGCTTTTCATTTATCCAAAAGGAATCTATGGTCTCATGCTTCACATCAAGGAAAAATATAACAATCCTCCCATTTACATCACTGAAAATGGTACTTAACTCACTTTTGTTGGTCTTCAAAGATTAGTGTAACATAACTGCTAAACTATTTGTCATCAAATTTTAGGGATGGCAGAAGCCAATAATAGCACAATGTCACTTAAAGAATCTTTGAATGATGACATGAGGATAAAGTATTATGAGGGCCATCTATGGTTTCTTTCAAAAGCAATAAAGTAAGTTTTCTACTGTAGATTCTTTTTTTTTTTGTTTTATTTTGGAAATGTAATGTTAATAAGTTGCATAATGTGCAGGGCTGGAGCAAACGTTAAAGGACATTTTGTGTGGTCGTTCTTAGATGATTATGAATGGGATGCCGGTTTCACTGTGCGGTTTGGCCTCACTTTTGTGGACTATAAGAATGGTCTAAAACGATACCATAAGAAGTCTTCTTATTGGTACAAGAAATTTCTATTGTACACTGGCCAATAAATTATGTCACTCTTTCTAACACCTCTATTTTGGAAAATTGCATTTTAATTTAGAGGTCTATGTGAATTTAAGAGCTCTACTTGCTCTCTCTGTCTGTCAAGTGTTGACAGAAAATAAATGTCCTTCAATTTTATGTCTTCAAGAATAACATGAGAGCACCTCCCTATAAATTTTATCTACTTCCTTGCTAAATTTGTTTGCTAAGCTTCAACATTTTACTATTTATCTCTTTAATTTCAAAGTCTGTCAAAGATTACACAATAATGACAAGTGTCTTAAAAGGCTGGGGTGAGCTAGGCGGGGCTTTTTACTTAGCTTAGGGCGAGGAATAATGTCACGATCCAAACCGTCATGATTTATTCTCACACTAACCCTTCAATGGGCGAACCACTACTACCATCCAATTAAGCAAAGAATATAAAAACTAAGGGATTTATTATAAGAAAATAGAATACATACTAAATCAAAGTTCTCATAAACTTCAACAATTGATCTAACCACTAATAATGCCGAAGATAAACCTTGAATCTGAAATGTATCAAAACATCTAACAATGATCCAAGTCTAAACAAGAAATACTAATGAACTACTCCACTAATCTGAAGCAAATGTCTATGTTCGGAAATGGTAGACATAGAAGAAAGAGAATCCCATGGCAGCCTGAAAGATTTGGCTCACCCTTGAATTTGATGTGACGATCTTTAATCACCTAAGAGAGTTCTGCCAATAGATGCTTGAAGATGCCTTGTACTTAACAAAAATAAGAGCAAGTGTAGAATCAGTACAAAACTACATTGTACTGGTAGTATCACACCACTATCCCACTAGTGTAACATAAGTAAGTCAAACAACATTATAATCACATGCATAATATATCAACATCTAAAATATTATAAACATGCTCATCAACATACAAAAATCGCACTTCTCACGAAACCCAAACCCAAATAGTTAGTTAGGAACGTGACATTTTGATCCCATAGTTGTGCCAGAACGTGGAAATCCGATCCAATAATTGTGCTAGAATGTGGCTACCCGATCAAAATTAGCTTGCCAGAACGTGACAATCCGATCCCAAATTCACACACCATATCACAATCAAAAGTACATCACTAAATTTTACATTTACATCATGATTTCATGGCAACCTTCATTCAACTATTTCATTTACAACAAGTGTGATCGATATTGCAATATTCATACATATACAAGTATCATAATGAAGCAAGAACAAACAAACATCACACAATCATAAAATCACAACATCATCTACCTCGCAACAAGCTTGAAACCCTATGAAGCTTGATCTTTCCCTTTCCGGATTCGTTCTGCTTGTTCTTAGTCTACAACAATCAATAATATCTCGGAATTAATAAACAATAACACCAATTACCCGAATTACTAACAGTTCTAACGTACCTTAGATCAACCCATGATCCCAATTCTCCAAATTAGATTTGTGATCACCACAAATTAAAAATCAAAATCCTCCCCGATCATTATTGACCTAATCTATTACGTTCTACGGATCGAAAAAAGTAGATTTGGGGAACTAAAATCTTACCTTTAGACTAAAAAATGGTGAAAAATAAATTAGAATCGCCCGGGGGTCGTTCATTAGCTCTAAAAGTCAAAAAGTGCCTACTAAGGTCATTTAGGGATTTTATTAACGACTTAATTCACTCCTGTCCCGCTACAATGACAATCATACTATTGTAGCGGCATCACCACAATGGCCTAAAGTCTCGCTATAGTGGTATTTTTGAAATAGTGAGCTCCTCTATTTCCTCTACGATTTTAAGTCCCGTCTTGTCTGCTACAACAACCACTATCCCGCTACAACGACCTCGCAACAGTGGCAAGGATCCTGCCATAGCGGCACAAAATGTAACAGAGAGCTCCTTAGAAGAATTCCAAATCTCCATTTTGTAGCATTCCTCTAATCAACTATGCTAATAAATTACCCCTTGCGCTAAGTTCAATTCCCAGAGATCTACTCAGTCAAATTCAATTTCGTAAAATTGTAAGGGTTCGTTAATGAGTTATCTAACACCTTATGTTACTATATTTATAATTAAGTCACCGGATTACTACAAGATTACCCTACACCTTGAAGGCTCTGATTTTCTCCAAATCTGGACAAGGTTGGGAAAATTCAAATACTTCAAAAAAAGTTTTTTTGATAACAATTTACCCATCACTCGTCCCCGAGTGACAAAACTACGCAAAAGTTGGCCAGGGAAAGAATTAAGCAGTACTTGATTCACGAACAATTGGGGATACTTGTCTCGCATATCCCTTTCGCTTTCCCAAGTGTCTTCTTCAAATAGATGATGCTATTATTGAACTTTCACGAACTTAATCCCCTTGGACCTCAACTTACGCACATCACAATCAAGAATGACAATAAGTTCCTCCTCATATTGAAGGTCTTTGTCTAACACAATTGAGTACCACTTAATGATATAATCTTTGGCACCATGATACCTATTCAACATAGACACATGGAATACTGGATGAACACCAGATAAATTTGGAGGTAGAGACAACCTATATGCCACCGCCCCTACACATTCAATGACCTCAAAGGGGCCTATGTATCGAGGTCTTAACTTGCCCTTCTTACTAAATCTCATCACCCCTTTCTGGGTAATTCCTTCAGAAGGACATTCTTTCTAGTCTAAAATTCTATATCTCTTACCCTATGATTCACATACTCTTTTGTCTACTCTGGGCTGCTAAGAATTTTGCTTGAATGATCCTCATCTTATCTTAATCATCATTTACTAAATCAATCCCCAACCTCAAACCAACCTATGGACGATCTACATCCTCTTCCGTATAAAGCCTCAAATAGTGCCATATCAATGCTACAGTGGTAATTCTTGTTATATGAGAACTTACATAAAGGTAAGAATTTATAGCAATGCCCTCAAAATCAATTACACTTGCTTTCAACATATCTTCCAATACATAAATAGTTCACTCGGATTTACCATCTGTATATGGATGAAAAGCTGTACTACAAGTGATTTGCGTACTCAACTTATCATGCAATTTCCTCAAAAACTTAAAGGTGAATTGGGTACCGTGATCTGAGATGATAGAAAGGGGTAATTTATGTAACCTTTGTATCCCCTTCACATAAATCTTAACCAGTTGTTCAACATTATAATCATTTATTACTGGAATAAAATAGGCTGACTTTCTCAATCTATCAACCACTACCCAAATCGAATCAAACTTCCCAAAACTCTTGGCAAGACCAACCACGAATTCCATAGCTTTTTGTTTCCCACTTTCATTTCGGAATTGGCATTCTTTACAGTAAATCGACAGTCTTTTAATGTTCAAACTTCTTTTACTGACAATTTTGACACTTAGCTAAAAACTCTGCTATGTCTTTTTTCATGCTCGACCATCAATAAATTCTTTTAAGATCTCTATACATCTTGGTCACATCCGGATGAATAGAATATCATGAACCATGAGACTCTACCAATAATTTTTGAATCAAGCCATCAACTTGAGGGAAACAAACCCTTTCTTTCACAATAATTACACCATCATCATCAAGAGTGGTCTCTTGTGCCTTACCATTTACCATCTTTTCTTTGAGTTCTTTTAGATTTTCATTCTCAAATTGTTTGGCCTTGATCTCCTCAATGAATGTGGCCTTAACTTCAATAGTAGCTAACAACCCGCCTCTTTTAGAGATGCCTAACTGCATGAGTTTAGACTGTAAGTTCTGAATATCTTTGGCAGAGGGTCTCTTAGTTACACTCAAGTAAGATAGGATACCAATACTTACCACTTTTCTACTCAACGCATTTGCTATCACATTAGTCTTAGCTGAATGGTATTGGATAGTCACATAATAATCCTTGAGTAAATCCATTTATCTTTGTTGCCTCAAATTGAGATCCTTTTGAGTGAAGACAGGTTGCAAACTACGATGATCAGTTTACACTTCACATTTCACACCATAAATATAATGATGCCAAATCTTAAGAGAAAATACTATTGTTGCCAACTCCTAATCATGGGTTGGATAATTTCTCTCATGTACCTTAAATTGGTGTGACACATAGTCTATCACATTGTTATCTTGCATTAACACAACTCCCAATACAGAATGATAAGTATCATAATAAACTATAAAATCCATACCATCCTTCATAATGCTAGGATAAGTTAGGTAGTCAAGAGGCTCTTGAGATTTTAAAAGCTCCTCATATTTTTAGTCCATTTAAATGGTATCTCCTTCTTAGTCAAATACGTCAATTTAGTGGCAATAAAATCAAAATACTTTCCTTCATGCTTTCTACCACATTTATCCCAAATAGGCTTCTCAATATAAGGACCACTACTTTTCTCCTCCTTAGGCTTGGGTGTATACCCTTTACCTTTATTGACCCTTGGAATAGTAGAAGGACTTTGATTGGGAAACATCTTCTTGAACCTTGGATTATCTTTAACCTCAAATCTAGCATTGGAAGAAGTTATCTTCGGCCCTTATCCTCTTCAATTCTGTACGAACTTGCTTAAGCTTTAGCTCCTCAATTTGCTCAGCATGAACCATGAGACGAGAGATGGCCATGCTAGGAATCAACATAGACGACCTACAGTAATTTACCACAAGATCGGATACCCCCATAACATCTAGTATCTTGAACACTTAATCAATGAACCCATGTGGGTCCTCCTCCACCTTGGATCCAAAGAAGGTAGGGGGATTCATTCTTCTTAATTACATTATCCTTGATGTGGTGGTGCTAGCATTGAGGTTCATTAGGACCCTAGCGTTCATAGAAACTTGAGTAGACAACACTTGAGAGTCAAGCTATGAATGGCTGCTCTTATCTCAAAATTAGACATTTCCCCTTCTTTAATAGAAACTTAAGGGTTTTGAGGAGCTTGACGGGGAACTGCTTCTTTTGCATTCTCTTTTTCGGACCTTCGAGTGTTGTTCCTTCTTGTATTCATTGTGTATAAGCACACAAAAGGGCTTAGAAGATAAGGACATATAGAGTTAAGACTGAAGAGGCACGACTTCAAGAATACCAACAAGGTGAGACTTTTCTAAGCATCACATAGCCTCTCATTCGTAAGTGTGGCGCACTTCACAATCATGAGCAAGACTCTATTTTACGTGGTTAAGTGAGAGATCGATCCTAAGATTATTTTGTCTCACGCTCTAATACCAAGTTTGTCTTTACCGGGAGCACCCTCTAGACGCAATCGGTGTCTTTGTACTCGAGGAGGACTTGGACTAGCCCTAAGCATTCATCATAACACACCATAGGTCCAAATTTACAGAAATTTAGTTTTTTTTTACATATTGAGGCATACATAAACCTCTAACATATCATGTAGAGAGTTTACTTAGACTCCTCACATATGAAGCATACATAGGCTTCTCATTTAGAAAACATAACCAATATATAACAATTTAGTATAGTAATAGCGTCTCAGATTAAACCATCTAAAAATAAGTAGAACATTCGTCCGTAGACTTTATACAAAATCCATTATTTGGCACATAGGGCTTACAACAATATCATCAACAATAGGAAGGAAATGAATGTCTTTATACTATACAAATACTACCAGGGTAAATAAAAATCCCAAGAGTGAAAGAAACCATACCTTTGTAATGATCTTGCAATGAATTTGAAATGAAAACCTTGGGGAATTCGTCCTTGATTTGGAACTCTATTGTTCTTCAATGGAAGATTGAGTTTTGGGAAGAGTGGAGCTGTAGAGAAGTTAGAGAGATGTGAGTTTTGGGAAAAAGTGGGTTGTTAGGTTATTCAATGAGTTGGAACACTTTATATTGTCCTTCACTAACTTAATTAACCACCCTAATCCCTAATTGATTAATTATATAATAAATTAATTCTCTTAACTTAATAATTAGACAGTCAAACAGTTCCTGATCTACCAGACCTCGACCTACCGTCCATAGGTCCATCGATGGTCCCTTACTGTTCACACGAGTTTGAATGAAAGAGTGGTTTTTGGGAAAATTTTAGGAATTTGTATAAGGCTGGAGCTACGACTCCATCAACGGGCTGTTGACCCATCGATGACTCATCGTTTGGTCTGTCAATGCAAACTGTCATTTGACAGCTTTTGATTCCAATTGTAGGGTCCTTTCCAAAGACCCTTAGGTGGTCCTTGGGGATTCGTACCCGGATGAGTCGACCCTAAACACACTCTTCTATGAGTTTAACACCTTTTGACTAATTTTCATTAAACCCCGACTCCTAAAACACATTTAAACATGCCGAAACACTAGAAAATAAATTTCACAATTCACCGAACGTTATGGTCATTTCTTTATGCTTTGACTCTAACATTTCTTAACTAGATTAAATGCATTATGTTAGACCTAGAAACAGTGTTCTAAGTCTTAGTTCTTCATGTGAGGATTTAGATAAGTTCATGGACTTGTGGAGTGTTACATTATTCCATCCTTGGGAACATTCATCCAAAAATTACACTATAAATATTTTTGTGGGGAGAGGATGACATAGGTTTAGAAGCCCAACCAACAACTACACTAAATCATTATGATTCATAGCCCATATGAGTAATTCATAAATCAAATCAATACACAACCGTGACATTTCACATAGCAAATCAAAACACTATGTACCATATATAAGAGCTTAACTTCACAACATCAGGAACTAGCTTCTCAACATCAACATGAACTAAACATAACATCAAGAGTCACTTATGCACAACTTCTTTTTAAGGTTTATTAACATGCTCAATATCATATCATGAAAGCCACTATATACGAAATCACAAATAAGTGTAAGGTAAGCAAAAGAGCATATTTACAAGGAAACTCATTTTAACAAGAACCTTTACCATAATTATGCATGTCTTAGCAAAGCAACCCAAACTTAATATTTTTAATTAGTTAATTTTAAGAGGATGACTTACCTACACTTTTGCTAGAATTTTGAGAAAAGAGATGAGGATAGCGGGATTTCATGTCGGCCGCGGCCTCCCATGGTTCTCCCTCAACTAGGTGATTCCTCCATAGGACTTTTACAGAGACCACCTCCTTGTTCCTCAACTTCTTGACATGGCAATTTAGATATTCCAGAACCTCTTTATAGGAAAGGTTCTCTTCCACACCTAACCCTTCAATAGGGAAGATGGATACGAGATCACCAATAACCTTCTTAAGCACGGAGACGTGAAATATCGGATGAACTAAAGCTAGTTAACTAGGTAGTCTCAATGCATATGCAACCCTTCCAACCCATTGCAATATTCCAATGGGACCCACAGACCGACGACTTTAATTCCACTTCTTACCGAATCTCATCACCCCTTTCACGGGTGAAATTTTTTCTTCAAATTCTACATTTCATCTTCTACTATTAGCATAGGACTTTTGCTTATTATACGTTTTTTCAACCTATCTATTATCACTCAGACCTTTTTTTAAGGAATCATATATAATTTCATGACCAAGTAGTGAAGACTCACAAACCTCAAACCACCCAAGCAGAGACCTACATCTCCCACTATATAGTGATTCAAATAGAGCCATTGAAATGCTCGAATGATAACTATTCAAATTGCCTTTCAAATCTATCACACACGCTCTTAACATGCTCTCTAGGGTTTGAATAGTCCTCTCTACATGACTATCCGTTTGACGATGAAAAGCGGTACTTAAGTTTACTTGTGTATCCAACACTCTTTGGAAAGATCTTCAAATTTGAGATGTCAATTGAGCACCTCTATCTGATATAATGGACAAATGGACCCATGAAAACTCACAATATCATCAACATACAACTTTGCATACTCTTCCGCTGAATATGTTGACTTAACGGGAATAAAGTGAGAGGTTAACCTATCCATGACAACCCATATCGAGACATTTTGCCTACGTGTCCTAGGCAAACTCACTACGAATTCCATATTAATTTCTTCCCACTTCCAAGTAGGAACATTCATTACATGAGTCAAACCACTCGGCTTTTGATGCTCTACTTTCACTTGTTGGCAATTTCGACACCTAGCCACAAACTCTGCATTGTCCCTTTTCTAACCTTCCCACTTATAAACTTCTTGAAGATCACTGTACATTTTAATTTCACCCATATGAATAGAATATAGGGATCCAAGAGCTTCTTCTAAAATTTTATTCCTCTAGTTATCAATATCCAGTACAATAATCTACCTTGGTACCTAAGTGCAACATTCCTTGGGATAATGACTCATTATTCTTGCCAAGGACCGGTTCCTTCAATTCCATCAATAAAGGATCAAGATGTTATTTATACTTCACCTCAATCACTAAAGATAATTTGGAATTATGATGAATCATAACACCCCTATTTGGAGAATCTTCCAACGCAACACCCAACCGAGCCAATATTTTAACATCTTTCACTAGCTTCTTCTTACCTTCTTCAACATGAGACACATTACCCATGTTCATAAAACTTATAACATACATAACCATGTTAGTCTTCGAGGTATGATAAAGAACGTTCATGTCATAATACTTCAAAAGCTCCAACCATCTCCTTTGTCAGAGATTTAACTCCTTTTGGGTAAACAAATATTGAAGGCTTTTGTGGTTGGTAAATACGTCCACATGGACACTATAAAGATAATGCCTCCAAATTTTCAAGGCAAATACTACGATTGCTAATTCAAGGTCATGAGTTGGGTAGTTCTTCGTGCACCTTGACTTGTCTAGAGTTATAAGCTACTACCTTCCCGTGTTGCATAAATACACACCCTAAACCTACTCGGGAAGCATCACAATTTAATGCAAACTCTTGGTGCCCTCCAGTAAAGTGAACACCGGAGCGGAGGTAAGACTATCTTTCAAAATTTGAAGATTCTTTCACATATCTTCGACCACTCAAATTTAACACTCTTTTGGGTCAAAGTAGTCAAAGGAGAATAAATAGATGCAAAACCATCCACAAACCATAAATAATACCCTTCTAAACCCAAGAAACTTACAATATATGTTGGAGTCAAAGGTCTAGGCCAATTCTTAACTACATCTGTCTTTCTTGGATCGACCTTTGTACCCTCAGTTGAGATGATATGACCAAGGATCACAACCGATCGTAACAAAAAACTTACATTAACCATGCTTGGCAAATAGTTTTTGTTCTTAAGGACTTGCAACACCACCACCAAATGGTTCATATGATTATCCACACTCTTAGTGTAAACAAATATGTTATCGATGAAGACAATCACAAAGAAACCAAGGTAATCTCGGAAATCTCTATCCATAAAGTCCATGAAAGCTATCGTTCCATTGGTGATACCAAAAGACATCACTAGGAACTCATACTGACCATACATTGTTTGAAAAGCCATATTTGATATATCCTCCCCTCTCACCCTAAGTTTGTGATAACCCTACCTAAAGTCAATCTTATAAAAGTAGCTTGCAACTTGTAATTGATCAAACAAATCATCGATTTTAGGGTGAGGATATTTGTTCCTTATGGTGACCTTATTTAGTTGATGATAGTCAATAGACATACTAGGCTTTATAAAACCCTAGTCAAGTAAATCCTTGAGTTAAAACTTAATTTCTTGAAACTCGGCCAGAGCCTTCCAATAAGGAGGAATTGAAATATGTTTCGTATCCGGCACAAGTGTATCACGAATTCTATTTCTCATTCTGGAGGAATTGAAATATGTTTCGTTCAGAAAATCCCTCACTACGGGTACAGACTCTAATGGAGGAATTTTGTATTCAAGGTTGTTGAACCTTACAACATAATAAAGACACCCTTTAGATATCATTTTGTAAGATTTTAGACATTAAATAATTATACCTCTAGGGATTAAATTTCCCCGTTCCATTTTAAGACGGGTTCATTTGGTAATTTGAACTTGACTACCCTTGTTCTATAATCTATGGAGGTAAAATAAGTTTGAAACTAATCCATCCCCAATATGACATCGAAGTCAACCATATAATGTTCTATCAAGTAAACCAAAGAAATTCTATTGGGTAATGATATTGGAAAACTCATAAAGACTGTTCTAGCTACCACGAAGTCTCCCATCGGGGTTGTAACCGAAAAAAATTTTGAACTTCCTAGAAACTAGAGGGGTTACAAAAGATAAGGTAGCACATGTGTCTAATAAAGCATATACATTAATTGAGAATACTTGTAATATACTGGTTCAACATCGGGATACTTCTCTTGATCACCACTTAAATAGAAAGCATAGAAGTGATTCTTCTTAGGAGCATGTGGGTTGGGAGTACTTGTCTTGTGCTTGAGCATTTTCTCTCCCTTGAGACTTCATCTTAGGGTTATACTTCTTCATGTGACCACTCTTTCCACACCAATAGATATTTCCCATACCAACTAGACACTTGCCTTCATGCTTTCTAACACATTTAGCCCAAGTAGGCTTCTCAACATAAGGAACACTACCTTTCTCCTCCTCAAGATTGGGTGTAGACCCTTTACTTTTATTGACCCTTGGAATGGCAGAAGGACTTTGATTGGGAAACATCTTTTTCAACCTTGGATTATCTTGAACCTCAAATCTAGCCTTAGAAGAATTTTATCTTTGTACCTTGTCCTCTTCAATTCTCTACCAACTTGCGTAAGCTTTAGCTCCTCAACTTGTTCAGCATGAACCATGAGACGAGATATGTCCATGCTAGGAATCAACATAGACGACCTACATTCATTTACCACATGATCGAATACCCCCATAACATCTAGTACCTTGAACACTTAATCAATGAACCCTTGTGGGTCCTACTCCATCTTGGAGCCAAAAAGGTAGGGGGATTCATTCTTATTAAATACATTATCCTTGATGTGGTGGTGCTAGTATTGAGGTTCACTTGGACCCTAGAATTCGTAGACACTTGAGTAGCCAACACTTGAGTCAAGCTTTGAATGGCTGCTGTTATCTCAAAATTAGACATATCCCCTTCTTTAATAGGAACTTAAAGGATTTGAGGAGCTTGACAGGGAACTGCCTCATTTGCATTCTCTTTTTCGCACCTTTGAGTGTTGTTCCTTCTTGTATTCATTGTGTATAAGCACAAGAAAGTGCTTAGAAGATAAGGACATATAGAGTTAAGACTAAAGAGGCATGACTTCAAGAATACCAACTAGGTGAGACTTTCCTAAGCATCACATAGCCTCTCATTCGTAAGTGTGGCGCACTTCAAAATTATGAACAAGACTCTACTTGACGTGGTTAAGTGAGAGATCGATCCTAATATTATTTTGCCTCATGCTCTAATACCAAATTTGTGTTTACCGCAAGAACCCTCTGTATCTCCTTCACATAAATCTTAACCAGTTGTTCAACATTATAATCATTTATTACCGGAATAAAATAGGCTGACTTTCTCAATCTATCAACCACTACCCAAATCGAATGAAACTTCCCCAAAGTCTTGGGAAGACCAACCACGAATTCCATAGCTTTTTATTTCCCTCTTTCATTTCAGAATTGGCATTCTTTACAGTAAATCAGTAGTCTTTTGATGTTCAAACTTCTTTAACTGACAATGTTAACACTTAGTTACAAACTCTGCTATGTCTTTCTTCATGCCTGACCACTTCTTTGACTGACAATTTTAACACTTAGTTACAAACTCTGCTATGTCTTTATTCATACCTGACCATCAATAAATTCTTTTAGGATCTCTATACATCTTGGTCACATCCGGATGAATAGAATATCATGAACCATGAGACTCTACCAATTATTTTTGAATCAATCCATCAACTCGAGGGACACAAACCCTTCCTTTAACAATAATTACACCATCATCATCAAGAGTGGTCTCTTGTGCCTTACCATTTACCATATTTTATTTGAGTTCTTTTAAATTTTTATTCTCAAATTGTTTGGCCTTGATCTCCTCAATGAATGTGGTCTTAACTTCAATGGTAGCTAACAACCCGCCTCTTTTAGAGATACCCAACTACATGAGTTTAGACTCTAAAGTCTGAATATCTTTGGCAGAGGGTCTCTTAGTTACACTCAAGTAATATAGGATACGAATACTTACCGCTTTTCTACTCAACGAATCTGCTACCACATTAGTCTTACCCGAATGGTATTGGATAGTCACATCATAATCCTTGAGTAAATCCATTTATCTTTGTTGCCTCAAATTGAGATCCTTTTGAGTGAAGACAGGTTGCAAACTATGATGATCAGTAAACACTTCACACGATAAATATAATGATGCCAAATCTTAAGAGAAAATACTATTGTTGCCAACTCCTAATCATGGGTTGGATAATTTCTCTCATGTACCTTAAATTGGTGTGACACATTGTCTATCACATTCTTATCTTGCATTAACACAACTCCCACTACAGAATCATAAGTATCATAATAAACTGTAAAATCCATACCTTCGTTAATAGGAACTTAAGGTTTTTTATGAGCTTAAGGGGGAACTGCCTCATTTGCATTCTCCTTTTCGGACCTTTTAACGCTGTTCCTTCTTGTATTTATTGTGTATAAGCAGAAGAAAGGGATTAGAAGATAAGAACATATATATTTAAGACAAAAGAGGCACGACTTCAAGAATACCAACAAGGTGAGACTTTCCTAAGCATCACATAGCCTCTCACTCGTAAGTGTGGCGCGCTTCACAATTATATACAAGACTCTACCTGACGTGGTTAAGTGAGGCATCGATTCTAAGATTATTTTATCTCATGCCCTGATACAAAGTCTATCACGACCGGGAGCATCCTCTAGATGCAACCGGCGTCTTTATCCACGAGGAAGTCTTGGACTAGCCCAAAGCATTCATCATAACACATCATAGGACCAAATTATCAGAAAATTTTGAACTTTTTTTTTACATATTGAGGAATACATAAACCTCTAACATATCATATAGAGAGTTTACTTAGACTCCTCACATGTGAAGCATACATAGGCTTCTCGTTTAGAAAACATAACCAATATATAACAATTTAATATAGTAATACCGTCTCACATTAAACCATCTAAAATGAAGTAGAACATTTGGCCGTAGATATTATACAAAATCCATTATTAGGGACATAGGGCTTACACCAATATCTTCAACAATAGGAAGGAAATGAATGTCTTTATACTATACCAATACTACCAGGGTAAATAAAAAAATTCCATCCTCTGACTTGGAGGACTCACCAACTACTTGGAGGAAGAAGTTCATGTATCCTTGCAAAGGGGACTAGAAGCTCTTCAATGGAAGAGCCTATAGTGTTTCGAAAAAAAAGAAGACATATGGGTTTGTACAAACCACATGTATTAAGTATAATTCTTATGCATAAAATCATTAATACATGAAAAATAGTAGAATTTAGTGAAAACCATTCATTATGTTTTCTAATTCAACATATATATATGGAACATTATAAACCAACACAACATGATATCGAACCAATACATAAGCAACTAAAAGTGATACTTGAGCAATGCTAAGAATAGAACCCTATAACCCTATCGAAATCTAAGTATAACATCAAGTAACTTACTACATGAATAAAAACATCATCTCATACTTTATCATAACATGCTTGACTCATAAGTTCATATCTATCTTGATACACATAACATGAAAACAAACTTACCAACTCACTACTAGAACTAACTCTTAGGGTCCTACATGTGAAATGAATAAGAGAAGTCCCATACCCTCCCTCACCTTATGTAGAAACCTTTAACACAAGTCCTAATAGTAGTTCATATTCTTAACTTGTTCATTTACTTATACATTAGGGAAAGAAGTGCAATAACCAACATGAGACCATGTGAGCTACATGGAATCGAGTGTTCTCCCCCTACACTTAAAATAGAGGGTAAACACTTGCCTTAGGTGTAAGCGTTCATACGTACCTATCTGTGTTGATCAACTAAGCTATAGTCCTGTGTGGGCACATAGTTAAGGGTCACAGAGATCGCTATCAAGAATACTTGACTTAATAACATTGATATTTCTATATCATGAGACAACACATATCTTGGGAATCAAAACTTACAAAAAGTGAAAAAATACAGGTGGGATGTTGGACTTACTAAATGTGAGACCTCCATCTCATTTACATGCCTTTTTAATGCTAAGAATTTATTCCCTTTAGAAATCTTCATTCTCATCATACAAGATCACATTAGTCTCTTCTAGACCCCTATGTGAACATCTTATCTTAATAGCTTATAGGTATTCCTAAGTGAGAACTACCCTTTCACTTTTGAAAACCACATACAAGTAAGAATATCATGCACTCAACAATTTATTATAATCACAAGAAGTTACTTTTAATCATATAATAATCATATCTTAAAATACTTGCGCACTTCATAACCAACTCAATAGTCTACACTTAAGGATGAGGGATACTATCTATAACCATCACAACCACACATTAGACATAGAAGCATTACTATTTAAACAAATCATACTATACAATTGAATTAATAAAGAATCAATCTTCATACCTTATTGCGCTTTCCTTGCCTTCATAGTTTAATTACCAATGCATACATAACCAAAGAATAAACTAGGTAAATCCAAGAAGTAATACATAGAAATTAATATTCTACATATTCATATGGTCATCATCTTTCACAATTACTATAAAATTACAAGGCATAATGAGTGTAGGGAAGAACAAGGGTTGAAAGGGCAATATTGAGTGATTAACAACAATTGACCATCAATTCTTAGTTTAACAATGATAAAAGACTATAATTCATCACAACTGAATAAAAATTTTATTTTTACAAAAAAATCCATGTCTAGTTGAAACCATAGTTTTGGGGAAGTTAATAATTATCTTTTGAAGGGCCTCTTGGGAAAAAGGTATCCCAGAGTGAAGGAAATCATAAATTTGTGATGATCTTGCAACAAATTTTTGATGAAAACCTTGGTGAATTCGTCCTTGATTTGGAGCTCTAGTGTTCTTCAATGGAAGTTTGAGTTTTGGAAAGATAGGAGCTAGAGAGAAGTTAAAAAGTGTGGGTTTTGGGAAATAATGGGATGTTTGGTTAGTTACTAAGTTGGAACCCTTTATATTATCCTTAACTAAATTAATTAACAACCCCTAATCCTCTTTTAATTAATTAACTAATTTACTCATTAATTCTCTTAACTTAAAAATTGGACAATCAAACAGATTATTATCTACGTTACATCGACATACAACCCATAGGTCTATCGACGGTCCCATACTATTCACATGTAATTTAGATCATAGAGTGGTTTTTGGGACCATATTGGGAATTGACTATGGCTGGACCTACGAATCCATCAACGGGCCATGTCCCATCGACGTCTCATCGTTTGGTCTGTGATGTGTATTGTCAATTGACAACTCTTTAAGTCCAAATCTAGGGTCCTCTCCAAGGTACCATAGGGTGGTCCTTGGGGAGTTGTAACCAGAAATTTTAACCCTAAACACAATATTCTATATGTTTAACACCTTTTTACTAATTTTCATTGAATTCTGAGTCCTAAAACCCATTACAATTCACTGAGCGTCATGGTCGTTTCTTGACACTTAGACTCTAACACTTCCTAATTAGTTTAAATACATTATTTTATTTCTATAAACACTATTCTAAGTCTTAGTTGTTTATGTGAGGCTCTAGAAAATGTTATGGACTTCCATAGTTTTACACCTCTATTAACTGGACATTGACGGAAAGCTGTTTCAACACAGTGATAAATCAGGGATATTTACCATCTTAATTTTCTTCACTAATCTGTGTAGGAATGGTGATGGAGTTCTAGGGAGTGGGACCACTCTGTAATATAATTCTGATCTTTTTTGTAGCATCCTCCAACTCTCCACTAGCTTCTGCTACATCTTCTTCCTTTCTCACTTCACCTTCTACTACATAAGGCATAGGTTAATCGATGGTCTGCTTACCTCCTCGAGTAGAGACTTTCATGCAATGCAGTGTTTCCTGGGACAGTTCTAGGTAGGCCTAGGTTTACATTTGTGAACAATTGATTCATCTGTAGATCAAGGTGCTTTATTGAGAGAGCATGTGCATCCACCTTTTGTCCAACGCCTGGTACTTCACCTCTCATATCCTTGACATTCTCATCAGTTGTATCAAATATCCCCATCATCTTCTGCAAATATCCTCATATCATGCCATACTACCTCCACCATCCCTTTTTTTTGAGGTGGAAAGTGGACCACCCGTTCTTGTCATCATAGTTGTTCTGGTTAAAGTTGTTCTTGCGAGCCATCTCGCACATATTTTAATTACCATAGTTATGACCTTATTTTTCTTGATGTTGGTGCTAATTATCTTGATTGAAATCTTTGGCGTTTGGTCGAAAACCCCCCGTCTGTTCATTAACTTCATATGTGACATCCTCATAGTAATACTCATCACACGGTTGAGGTGCGTTTGCCAAATAGTTCATTGCATTCACCTTTTCTACACCTCTTCTTACATGCTTCAAGACCAACCGTAATTTAGAACTTATTTGGCCATCTCTTCACAAATGTTATCTGCCGTTGAGTTGTTTGTAGCCATGTCGCGAAGGTGTTTCAGCTAGTCTATGACTTTCTAGTGCTCCAAGCTTTATTGTTGTGAAATATCTTTTCGAAAGTCTCTACAGTATCAACATATGTGCATTCCCCATAAGAGCCATCTACAGTAGTATGAAGCACCGCTTTGTTATGGTCATCTTGACCTCTATAAAAGTACTCCTTCAGTGACTCATCATCAATGCAATGATTTGGGAAACCCCTCACGAATGCACTAAATATATCCCAAGAGCTACTGGCCAACTCCCTAGGTAATGCCACAAACTATTTTACCTTATCCTTGTGGTTGAGCTTCTTGGAAACATGATAGTATCTCTCTAAGAACACATCTCTCAACAGTGAACCATATAGACACATCACTTGTTTGTTTTAAAGGAAACAGTTGTAGCCTAATGACATTCATATCGATGTTTGTTCTACCCACACAACTTTGCTCTATGCGCATGTGGGTGTTCCGATGACAGTCCTTAAACACAAGATCCTTGTGGTGAGCATCTACATTAAGATACTCGTCACCATGAAAGTATTCCCAGGGGGCAGTAGGGATAGGACAAGAGGTTTATCAGAGTCTGCAATGTTGTCATTACCCCTGTAGTAATTCTGAAGTCGTGTGGCTGATGAAGGTTGCACCCTCAAAGTATCACCTAACTAATTCTCAATAAATGCCTAGTTCTCTGCCTGAACTTGTAATTAAGACTTATTTCCTGCTCCCTCACCTAGATTCCATATGCTAGGGTTGACAGAAATTCATTGGTTGTCTATTCTTCTCAAATTTAGATTATGTTCGGGAGGGTATGGAGTGAGTGGTTCTGCTCGGCTCTGTGTACTTGGCATACACTAGAGCTAGACCTGAGCAAAGCAAAAACAAAAAGATAAAGTAAAATCAGGAAATAGTTGACTACATATCAATAATGGCATTTAAATTAATCTAAAAGCCAGATTCCTTGGCAGCGACGCTAAAATTTGGTATGCTCAAATTATACCTTCCTTATGAAGTATAAGCGATTGTTATCAATTAGAAAATCGAAATGGTAGGTTGGGGTCAATCCCACGATTTATTGAATATGCCTAGTCTATGAGAGCTCCAGGGGAATACTTTTGTGTAGTGTTATGGAATACTACTTGAACATTTCACAAGTATGACGTATAGTTCTCTTTGATGATGGTCTTAATATGATAATGTGATTCATTTAGTGTTTATTTCTCTTAAATGCTTTATTGTGTAAATGAAGAAAGGATTGGAAGGTGAGTTCACTTTCTTAATGTGGTGCCTTTGCATAGATGGTGGTATGGGACCCTATCTGTACATTGCACGAGGTATAACCTAAGGGTTGCTTGAAGTGAGGTTCAAAGGTAAAGGTAATGGTTCATTTTATTATTGTCTAAATGTGAAATTATGACTTATATGATATTTATACTTGATCACGGTGTCTTTTATGCTATATTTCATGATACTTTAATAGTGTCATAGTGCATGATTTCCAATTAAATTTTCCCTTTTATAGCACGGTTTTGCATGGTCATCATACTTGGTAAATATTTGTATATTAAACCATATTCTTAATGTTTTTACTACAAGTGTAGGTTCTGGCAAGTGATATTCCTTCTAGCTAGTTTGAAGTGTTGGATTGCTTTCTTCCAATACTTGGTATGTCCTCGTAAGACTTTATGTTTTCCTTTATTTATGTAATAGACATTTAAAAGTTTTTAAAATTGTAAAAGTTTGTGTCGCTAGTATGTTAAAGATTTCTGTCTATGATTGCCATGTGACACTTAAACTTTCGTTATATTTGAAGTTTTATTTTAAATGTAGTTTTATTATCTTAGACTTAAATGAGTTTTAATTCTGAACTATTATGTGGTCGAATAAAATGAATTCTAAGAGGATTTTAAGAGACGCCTTCGTTATCAAGTACACCGTGTTGCAACTAGGGTCTTGACATTTAGTTTATTCAAGAGCTTTGGTCAGTCCTCGTGTTTCTAGGACAATTGCGTTGTTTTAGTTTTTTTCATGTAATTTTATTTTTCAGATGATGTATGGGATAGTAAAATTTTTAATATATGTCTATGATGATAGAAGTATTGGACTTCCACTTTGCTTTTATAAATTGTTTTAGACTATAACTATTCTACTCTTATTCTTCTATTTCATATGTTATGCAAGCTTAGTCATTTGTATGTATTACTTTGGGGTTTTATAAACCATGTTACATATAGGTGTACCCCTGGGTCGTGACACATGCTGGAACTTTGGTCAAGCTGAAGATTCACTTGGCGACTCACCGAGTGGACTTTGCGATTACCAACATTTCTTTGCTTCAATTTTTAAAGATTTTTCACTCCTATTTGGATTGTAATATCCTCTCCTTGCTCGATGTTAAGAGTTGAACATAAGTTATGAATTTAAAATACACATTCAGGAGAATAATTCCTTAAATATTAACCCCTAAATTAAATGAGCCAAAATCCCCATATCTCATTACTCATCATGGATGAATGCACTGTTTAAATGAAATTGGAAACTTCCCCACCCCTTATTAACTAATGTTGCTAACAAGTACCTAATAATTGTAATCCTAATCAATAGTGATAATGTTACTGAGCAATAAATCCAACTTATTGAGTGTAGCTTTTCTCTATAAGATTGACCTTTAACATTTCAAAAGTCCCATAAGACTTATTTTTCACATTTTATACCCACCTACACGTTATAAATTTTTTGCCACTAGATAATTATACTAGATCGCAAGAACGGTTTACATGCAATGCCTCAAACTCTAGAGTCATGTCTAGCCGCACTGAAATTTCATAAAATCTTCCCTATATGAAGATGATTCATTATCACTTTTAACTTTTCTGACAAGTTTCTAACTCTCATGCTCCAGTACTTCAGGTGGTATGTGCTGGTGTTTGGAGAATGCAGTATTGAGGCTAATTTTAACATTATTTAACTAACAAAGTGTGTTATTTTTACTTATAGTTTTAGGTAGGATGTAATCATGCATGTATATGGGTAGTTGTATGACCTAGTGGGTCTAATTGTAACTATAGACTCAATTCTGAGAACATCATTAGAAGGTCAAGTGGTGGTGTTGAAATAAACAGAATATCATTAGAAGGCTGAGTGGTCGTGTTGAAATAAACTTGATGATCAGATGCGATATGAATTAGTCTCACTTGCATCAACTACATTACGTGGCCCAATTTAACTATTAAGTGTGTCTATGAAAGGTAAAAAATGCAGAATAGTATGAAAGAAAGAGATATCTGAAACAACAACAAAGGGAAAGACAACTTCTTTAAAGATTACATCTCTACAAACATGTATTTTCTTTATGGATCACTAACTACTTTTTAACCATTTGATCCAAAAGGATATCCTTTGAAGATATGAGGTGTGGTCCTAGCTTCAAATTTCTCTCGATTGGACTTTGGATAAGTGGGTAACAAAGTCAATTAAAGCTTTTCATGTGGGAGTGAGATGGTTTGGATTTAAAAAATAACTCACATTGAAATATTCCATTTATGTGTGAGGTAGAGAGTCTATTGATTATTCACGTGGCACAAAATACACACTCTCCCCTCTACTCTACTCGAAACTTGTATTTTAATATAAGTGCTTTTGCAATTTCTATCAAATATTTGTGTTTTCTTTAAACTATACCATTTTTTGTGGTGTGTAGGCAAAACGTTTTTCGTGGATAATTTTTTCTTTCAAGAAGAATGAATTTTATATGTTCACAAACTCATGACCATCATTTGTCCAGATGGCCTGGATAATCTAGATTCCAATAATAGATATTAAAGTTTTCATAACAATATAAGTGTTTCTCTTACAATTCTATGTACACATTTTATAGTCAACAACAAGGGTGATGAAATATCTATTGCATCATGTGTGATTGTGTGTTAAGGGTGATGAACTATCGTGTTATACTCATTTAAGGCCTATTTTGAACAATAATTGGTGTTGTCAATGCCTAATTATGTCTTATTATGATAATATTTTAATTATTTGTCGCTATTAAAAATAAAGGATAAGGAAATGATAGATGTTTGAAATAATAACAAAAAATATGAAAAGAAGTGTAAACTCCACATTGTTGTTCGGTAAGAAAGAAGGGTGGATCGCCCAATGGGTATGACCTTGCCCAATGAGACAATGCACAACACTTGTATTAATCGAGGTTTGTTGGTAAAACAAAAGGGAAAAGGCGACTCACTAGATGAGTAAGACATATATGATGACCATCACTGAAAGGAATAGTGCATAAAGAAAAATTTAAGGTTCGAAAGGCAAATAAATGTGGTGCTCATTCTTGTCTACTTACTGAGCTATAAAATGTGATGAAGTGTACTATAAACTTAGGATAAGTAGGATCCAAATGATGATCCACTAAAGTACACAATGCAGACTCCCTCGAGTAAGAATAATCAACTTTCAGGTTTGGTACTCGTTTAGGCCTTTTTGGTGAGCTTCAATTCTATTCAGTGATTCATTGATTGCACTTTTTTATATATGTCGTTACGTGGAGACATGCCTTATATAAAAAAATCCAAAGGTATTTTTATTCTAAAAAATAAATCTTTTGCTATATCTGAGATCCTTTTCTCCCATCCACATTCAATACTATATTTTAGTGTGTAAGTGTTCTCTTTTGTGATTTTCGAGTGTGTGAAGTGTTATGCCTTAAGTAATTGGTCACCCAAAAATCTAAGTCACATCACTTACTAGTGTGTACTTCTACTTGAGGTTAGTGTTCAATGTCTATCTTATTATTTGCACTAACAAAGGTGTTTTATGTATTAACATTAGGAAATTTTTTTATTGTGGTCAGTTCATTTCGTTGGGTAGTGCTATATTGTTAGTATAGTATTTTGCCCATGAGTTAGATGTTTTATCATGTGGGTTAAAGTACCTAAATGAGTGTGTTTGCTATTTTCTAATATTAAATGGTGAATATTGATTGAGTTGACTTTAATTTTACTTGGTTGAAGTCTTAATAGCCTAGTCTTCATATGATTGTGTTAATTTTCACAATTATCTATGGAGTGACGACTTTCTTAAGGGAAAGTCATTAATTTTAGCAACACTTTATGATATTTGATGGAAATATGTGTACCCATAGGTATAAAAACATGTGGGAAAAGTTATTAGGGAACTATATATTGTTGCATATGTTAGTTTGACTTGTATAAAGAGGCAGTGATATAAGAACTACTTATTTGGCGCGCTTGTCTTAGCTTTCCAAGGTGGTTATGTGAATCACTGAATAAGGCCTTGATCTCCTTCTTAAGTAAATATAAGAACTAGGTACTTTTCTATTCAGTGGACTTGTCTTAGTTTAGTGAAACCCACTTGGTGAATCGCCAAATGGGAGTTGACATTGCCCTTTTGCCTGTTTCATTTTATTTTTCACTGTTAGTTATTGTAGAATTATCTATGTAATACTCCGAAAGTCAATATCCTAATCTAGATCCTAACATGAGATTCTAAGAGTTGTAACACTATTTTTATGTCAATAATAATGTATTTAAGTCATCTAGGATATTTTGAAGGCAAAATGTCAAAGAACGTCCATGACGTGCGAAAACTAGTTCATGAGGGACTAGTGTGCCTTAGCCTATTTAACTAAGCTTTAATAGTGGGAAAATGATGAAATTTTGTGGTAAGGTGTCTAAGACGTATTAGAGTTAATTTATAGTTGAAACGTATGGGTACAACTCCCGAAGGTCCAACCAAGGTCCCTTGAGGAGAACTCTTGCAAATGTTGCTAAAAGTTGCCAAGTGGCAGTGCCTAACAACGGATTGCACGCTATGGCTCGTGGTTCTATCGACTGGGCGTCGAGGTACACCTTCGATGGTCGCTTATCTAATTTCGTGGGAATTCATTTTGGACCACTCTTTGACCAAAACAACGACTGCATAGGACGGACGTGAACAATGCTCATCGCTTGACAAACGGGCCGTTGGTCCTGGTGTCGTCTGTCAAGACTGTTTTTGCTGCACATTTTTAAGGTAAGTTATATTAATTAATTAGGTGGTTAGTTAATTAGTTAAGGGTTAAGTTATATCTAATTAAGTCATATAATTACCTATATAAAGAACTTAACCGAACCCTCATAATCCCCGAACCCAATTACTCTTCCTTTTCTCTTCTTTCCCTCTCTCGGAGAAACCCCATTGAAGACAAAGAAAAAGGTGGGTTATAGGGCTGCTAAAGATAAATTTTCTCCATAAAACTTCATTAACTAGTAAAGTATGAGATTACTTTCACCTTTGGGATCTCTTTCCCCAAAGGGCTCCTCTAAATTTATTTCAAAAGTATGAAATTCAAGTGGGTTTACTTATAATACGAAATTGATATTGTGAATTTGCATTGTTTATGTTTTATTATGGTTATTGCATGCTTACAAACAAGATATGATACGATCTTTAGGAATAGAATTTCCCCCCTTCCGCTCTAAAATGGGCTCATTTGGAAAGTTAAACTCCACCTCCCTCGCTCTATAACCTATAGAGGCAAAGCAAGCATGCAACAAATCCATATCCAAAATGGAATCAAAATCAAGCATATCTAGTTCTACTAGATAAACTTAAGAAACTCTATTAAGAAACATTATAGGACAATTTCTATAAACCCTTTTTGAAACAAATGACTCACCCGCCGGGGTAGACAGTATAAAAGGTTCATGCAATATATCGGAAAAAATGTAAAACTTATTAGCTACTAGAGGAGAACAAATAATAAGGTAGCATCGGGATCAAGTAAAAAATATACATAAATAGAGAAGACTTTCAACATACCGGTCACCATGTCGGGAGAAGTCATTTTCTAACCACTAGAGCGGAGAGCATAGAAGCAGTTCTTCTTCGGAGCCTAATTTGAACCTCTTTCTTGAGCTTGATCAATACCCTTGTCTTGACCCTTACATTAGGGGGATCCCTAACCTTGTGCCCACTTTTACCACAACCAAAACAATTATCCGTTCTCTTATTACAATAATCGTAGTTCTTCTTGCCACACTATCAACAAGTCGGCTTCTTGGGTGGTGAACTTGTATCCCTTTCCTAATTAGGCTGAGGGTTAGAAACCCTATGCTCCCTAGTCTTATGGAAAATGGAATAAACTTGATTAGAGACCGTTTTTTAACCTAGGATTGTCTTGAATCTCAAGCATTCCTTTTGAAGAATTATAATCAAACAATCTGGCCCTCTAGGCATCTCTACTCTTCCTCTTAGCCATTGATTCTTCAACATGTTGATCATGAGTCGTGAGACAAGAAATGTTCATTTTGTCATGTACTATACACGAATGACACTCCTCTTGCAAATCATCTGACACCCCCATTACAAAACGACTAATTTCATTCCTTGGATCAGAACCAAAGAAGGAGCATATTAGGACAATTTAGTGAATTTCAAGTAGTATTCCAGCACAGTCATCCTCCTTTGAAAAGGTTAATGAACTCTACCACTTAAGTTTTCCTCTGCACCCTAGGAACGAACCGATTAAGAAAAGCCTTTTTGAATGCTTCCCAAGTAACCAGTCAACCTCTTAACGACCTATTGTCCCTCTATTGGACATACCATGCTTGAGCCACATCTTTGAGTTGATAAGTGGCTAATTCGACCTTCTCACTAGTAGACAACCCCATAGCATAAAGGATTTTGTAGATTTCATATATGAACTATTGCGGGTCTTCTTTAATCTTGGACCCATAGAAAGTAGGATGATTCATCGTAGTGAAATCTGTTAGATGGGAGGCCATGGTAGAAACTTGTTGGTGTGCTCGGGGTACGACCTCCCTATTAGCTTGGACCGTCATGGATTGGTCTTGAGTAGTGGTGGCTTGTGCTTAGGTAATACTGTCTTGGGAACTTTGGAAGAGAGAGGCCCTTATGTTATCATCCGTCAAAGGAGGAGAATTATTCGGGGGTTGCTAATCATTAATATCTTCCACAAGAGGACGAACATTATCACCACAGGGAGGAACTCCCGCATTGGCAAACTCCCCTTCAAGTATTCGTGGCACATTATTTCGAGTATTCATTTCCTTTAATCATAATAAGAGGATTAGATGTAAAAGCACATAGATGATAACTCTCTAAGGGCACAACATTGCACTTCCAAGAAAGTGAGAGTTTCATAAGCATATCATAGATTCCTATTCATAAGTGTAGCACACTTCACAATTATGAATACGAACCTACATAGATGTGGTTGATAGAGATATCGAATTTAATATATTTAACCTCATGTTGTGATAAATTTTTTTTCACAAATGGGAATTACACCCTAGATGTAATGGGCGTCATCGTCCTCTTATAGGACTAAGACTAGACTCTTATCTTTCATTATTGCATTCATAGGTTAAATTTAGAAAAAAATTTAAAAATTTTCGTCATTTCTAATTGAAGGTTTACATCAAATTCTACATACACATAATATATATATATATATATATATATATATATATATAGTATACATAGACCCTTCATATAGGAACAATTCATAATCATCTAATTTTATTGCACATAGATATATAGAAAATAACATAGTCTCCAAATAGTCGTCTCATATCATGACAATTTAACATTAGTATATCATACTTTGCCTAGACCATACATCAATGAAACAAGACCATATATAGGTCATACAAATATTTTTACTCAAATGAAAGAAAAGAAACATAAGAATCTTAATACTAAAACAACTTCATAGCTTGATATTGGCATTGCCCTCAGAAAGTGAGTACCTACCCAACTTGGATGATCAAGAATTTCAAGTCTTCTTCAAGGTCGTCTCCAAAATCCCTTCAGCAATTGGAACCTAAAATGTTGAGGAAAAGGAAGAAATGGGGTTAGTGTACCACTTGTACAAAATATGAGATCATATGCACTTTTCATTTAAAACTATTATGCACATTCAACAAGATCATACCAACCAATAGGACATGTTCAATAAGTCACAGGCATGCACATCACAAGACGAACAACATCAAAAACTAGTCAAGTAAACATGCATAGAATATAACTAAATATATAGTCGAGTAACCTTATTATCATGTCATAATAGCAACAAGGATGAATAAGAATTCATTATAACATAACCAAAGCAAGAAAATTACCCATGAACCGCTATCAAGTCAACAAGTCCAATGACCAAGCAAAGCCCCATAACTTTACTCAATCAAGTAACTCAACAAGAATCATGCCCAACATCCTACTTCACATAGCATAACAGTTAAGATTACATATCATTTTACTTCAACAATGTAGACCAACAGATAATCATAAGTGAAACGAATCAACATATAGTGTCAACAATATGCCAGCTCATCATGTACATATCATATATCATGATAAACATATTCATATATAAGAACTTACTCCTAATACTCCCCTCAAGTCTAACTAGTGCATTTTTTTGGTAGAGTCCCATACCCCTACCTGGACTAAGCTAGAATCTTAGGTTATCTTTGTTAGAGTTCATTGCTTTAGTTAATTATTACTTTTTTTAGAATATCTTTTTCCCTAACAAAGATAGACCAGATGAGCTAATGTGGAATCCAGTGTGATGGAACCTTACACCGAAATAAGGCGGACTACTTACCAAGGTAGTACTAAAACATGAGCATATCAACTACGTAGATTCACTAGCTAGTATTCATATGGGGGAAACATAGTTCAACAAGTAGGATATATAGTTGGGATCCTTTTAATGCTACATGCATTTTAGTGTCCAATATCAAGAGTACATTAGTGATCCTACCTTCCCTATGTGGGAAGGGACCCTCCTCCCTCTAGTTAACTTGGTGATAAGCTAGAGTACCTTTTGAAATGTCTTTAATGTCTTTATTAATCGTCATGGATTATTGTAGGTCGTAGTGTCTAGTCCTTGTAAAAACATCATCATTTTCATAGCTCAATAGGAAATGAATGAGTATTCGTCCTTTCATTACAATTCATATAGGTGAGGTTAGCACATTAACACTTTCTTATCATGATAAGGCTTATTTGGTATCATTCACCATCCTTACACCGTTCACATCTTAGCCAACACCTCAATAACCATAGTCCATACATTTAAATTCAACATCATACCACCCTATCAATCCTATTCAAGGTATACTCAAATACAACATCATTACTTAATAACAAGTAAACAGACGTTAGGGATAATAAGACTTACCAAATCTCCTTCATAATTAATCATCAAGGTCTTACCATCAACCCTTAATAAAAAAAAATTAAGGTATAACCTCATCATAATTTAATGACCATCATGATAACAAGTCTAAAAGAAACAATACATCACAATTTTAGACTATATCATAGCTTAAGACAAGATACTTAGGTCAGACTCACAATATACTTCATAACATAGATCACTCCTTAAAAACTAGCATGAAAAGACTATAATCACCAAATTAATCATGATCAGTATAAAAACATCATTTACTAGTAATTCGACCAATAACAAACTCAATTGAACCAATATAACCTAATTCATATCAACATCATAACCTACAGTTAAGGGTAAGGTCATCTTCTACAAACTATACCACACCTTCAAGGTATATCATAATTAGCTTAGAATATATGTTAATCTATTCATACTATCAAAAAGAAATTATAGACAAATCAACTCATAACATCAATTTAGAGTTGGATGAAACCCACTTGTAAACTCTATTTTGGATATCAATTTGATGGAACCCTTTGAGGAAACATGTATAAAGTGTGAATTAGATCACATAAATTACGAATTGATGAAGAGTGATGGTGGAACTTGACTATTTTCATCCTTAAACCCTCCCCCTAGCTTGTTCTTCAATGTAGTTCTTCACTACATAGAGAAAGAAGAGAGAAGGAAGAGAGTTTGATTTTGTAAGCTATGAGAGTTCAGATTAGTCTAAATTAGGTTAGGAATTTATATAGGGTGTTAAATATATTAATTAGACCTCCCTAATCCACCAACTAATTGAATCACGATTTAATTAATAAATTGTAACTGACTTAAAAATGTGCATATCCCTCACAGACGAGTCCTTGATCAACGACCCGTTTGTGAGTCGACGACCTGGCCCCCCTTTTGTGCTATTTATCCGTAGGTAAGCTCAGAGACAGGTCCAAATGTACCCATCCACAAAATGGATAAGTGTTAGTCTATTGAGGGCATCAACGCCCCACCGATCCACATACGTTCCGTCAACTCCCCTTATGGGTGCACAATGCCCAGGCAGTTCTTTTGACCCCAAATGAAAGGGTCCTCCTCAAGGGCCCTTGGTTTCTCTATGGATAGTCATACCCAAAACACATGTTTGACACCCATCCACAACATTTCATGAAATTCCAACTCCTAAAAGCTAGTCAAATAGGCTAAGGCATGGTAGTACCTCCATGAATTAATTTTTGAACGTCATGGACGTTCTTGGACGTTTTGGTTGCTAGGCTTCCTAAATGATTATAATCATTAAAATGGACCTTAAAATAATTTCTACACTTTATGACTATAATGTTATGCTCTAGAACACGTCTTGAATTTTCGAAGTGTTACATGAAACCCTTTTTGACTTCATGTTCTTCTCCAAGAACCCTATCAAAGTTAGGCCAAAAAACAGATAAAAATATCTAAAAATTTACTAAAAGTCCAATTATAGCTGAATCTAATCTAAACACTCCAAAAATATTTATAGTTTTTAAGAATAATGTTGTGGTAGTTTATTTGGTGGTAATAGTCGGTGTCACCGATCAACTCGGTGATTTCCTGATTGTTTTTCATCTCGACTTTAAATGTTTTTTTCAATCTTCGACCTAGATAACTATAAATTAAGGTTATGTTTATCAAGCTTCACCAATCTTTTCCGCGAATCGAATTCTTCCTTAGTATATCGCCTTTCAATAGTTGTTTGAAAACGTTATCAAAGACGTTGACGATCATCAGAAGGTCTTTTCCAAGCTTTTTCAGCTGTTTAGTTTATCTTTGGTCGATTGCGTCTATGTTTTCCTTTAATATCCAAATACCTGAAAGTCAAAGATTTTTATGAGATATTGAGATAAAAGAAGTATTCGAGGACACTATTCCCATGAAAATATAGACCTAAATGAGTCCAATTTGTAGTCTCATCACACTCCTTTCTCAAATTTTATCCAATTGTTTTTAACTAATTTGTTGAATCCCGACACTATTACCATAAGTAGAGCCAAACAGCCAAAAAGCACATGTCTCTTGTACGAATTCTTAATCCCATTGTATAAACATCTTTTGTCTTTGCAATAAGAGAATATATTCTTGCTCTCACCTTTTTACGAAGACTACGAAATAGCTCTATTTTTTTGTTATGACACTAGCTCCTTTAAATGTTATTCAAGTGGGGTCCCAATATCTCTTAAGACTTTTCATACAACCACATTACTCACTAAATAGTGAAAAACCACAACATTAGACACTCACATGGCATTGTTACTATAAGAAAATTAATCAATTAAAAAAATCATTATCATATGCCCATATCATTGTCATAATCTATTATGGACTTGTATTACTGTTATAATCTGTATCCATTTCCATCATCTCAAAGTCAACCTTATCATTAGCATGATACCTTAAACCAACTTGTACCTACTAACTCAAAAGACTAATCCAATCTGATATGCACTTTCTCACTAAAATTCTCAATTTCCTTCAAAGAAGTAATCATATTTGGACTTTTGTTTCCAAAAGCATGACATTTCAATACTGATAATCATTATTAGATCTTACGATGAAATCACTCGTCCTAAGTCAAATTTCTGTAGGTAGACCTTACAACTTAAAAAAATTAATATCATTTCAAAAATACACCACTAATATTCCCCTTATAAACAATTCTTAATCAATTAATCCATAGAAACAAGTTAATTTATTTATCAAATATAAATGCAATATGAAATCCTATTATATGAGTATGTGGAAAATTTGATAACTCCATAAGTAGATAATACTCACGCATAATAATAAACATATTTTTTTTCCATATATCACTAGTACCACAATGTAAAAGTCAGTTAGATACACCACTAGAACACATCATACTTACTGAGAAGATTGTATTCAAATAGACCACAAATCTCTCCCCCATTAAGTAACTAACAAACACAACAAAATATTTTTGATCTCTTATCCAAAGAGATATGCATACCCGCGTAGATCAGGTCTATAACAAGAGTAAAACATTCTCCAACTCTAAAAAAGTAAGAATCTATACCATTATAGTAGTCGTATTATGACCCTTTTTGATATACAAAAAATCTATGAAAAATTATAACCTTGATTGGTGCAACATAATTCCCTAAGAAACACATATATGTTATAACAACTTTACCATTTTATTTTCCAAGGTTGCACTATTCATAATCTATACATCCTTATAATAATTCCGCTTGAAATTGCTTAACCACTCAAGATATTATCTATACCAAACAAGTAAGAATCCCACAACTAGATGACTAGCCTAAAAATGTACAATATGCTGATGAAGTCCCTTAAGCCATTGTTAAATCTCGAAGTTTATTTATCAACAAAAGTGAATAATGAATCTATAGCCTAAGGCAACTTCTTCGAATCATTGAACTTTCTAAATCTGATAAGACATCATTTTAAAAAGTATGTCACATCAACCTAGGTACCATATCTAACATCCATGCCATACACGACACCAATTACCGATATGAATAACTACACACGAGTAAACACATAAGGGAGAGAGAATGGACTGAAGTAATAAGAATAAGAACAACCAAGGATGCATGATAAAGATTTAAAAAGTGAAGATATTTCGTAAGAGTCACCATAGCCTCTCGAAAATAAGTATAAATGTCTCCATACCGATCCTCGAGATTCTACTTTGACTCGAATAGTACACATGTGAGACCTATTAATCTAGGGCTTTGATATATAAATTTTTCACGACCATAAAATGACGTGATGGAACACGTTTTATCTCACCAAGATTAGTCATCTTTTTATTCGACCAATAAAATAAAATACGGAAATTTTATAATAAACATAAAATCTTCCAAAAATCTGGTTGTCATGTTTGTAAGCCTTAAAAGTATTATAGTTAATTAAAAAACACTAGTCTGAAATGACCTTCTTTCTAAAATAGATAATGAAAATAAATAGGACTAAGAAGGTCTGCTTAGATGAAAAATATTTACCTCATAAATCTCCAAAAAGCCTCAAAATTTAAGCGAATGGAAAGTATACAAAATTCAGGCTCGTAACCTTCAAATAATTTGTAGAAGAAAGGATGCGTATCAAACCACATGGTATTCAGTAAGTAAACTTCCATAAACAAATTAAGGGAATAAAGCACAGTTACTCCTTAAACACCAACCAAGCCTCCACAACTGCAACCTGCATAAAACCAACCCAACCTAATAGTTCACAACTTACATAGCACCAAACTCAACAACAATCAGTTTAACTAATTATCTATACTCAACAATAAACTCAATTTTCATCAGTCAAAACATCCATTAAAAGGGAACTCACAATATCAACAATACACAAGATCAAGTTCATCAAATAGAGATAATCAGATATCAAGTATGTTTCAACCAACAAATCATAGGATGCAATGCAATATGATACCATGATATGATATGTCTCAGATACCATGTAATCTCTCAGTTGTGTATACATGTTGCTCTTAGGAAATAAATATAGAGTTCATGAACTATGGGGGACTCGCAAGGTCCATAAACCGGTATAGACAATCTAGACGTGTCGGTGCGGATGATCTCAATGCACTACAACAAGTCAAATAAATTCCGCATGGACGATCTTCGTGTGAAAAAATTATAATCTTAACATCTCATCATTCCAGCATGAGCAATCTCCCAGTGACTAACTTCTACTCATTCTTATCTCAATGCATTTGTAGAATATTATTTCAATAAAAGGGATGATAAATCTCAATCAAATATCAATATGATGTGTAATCACCTCAACTATCACAAGTATATGGGTTCAGTTTATGACATTCATTTATTACCACTTTTCATAATTAGAATTGATCGATGTAGACAAATCAACATATCAACAAGTCTTACTACCCTCAAACATATATTTCAAGGAAATACGTGAATTACATACACCTAATAAAGGTTTAGAAATCCACTTGCCTCAATCAATCAAGAATGCACCCTGGTACTTGAGCCTTCTCCTTTCATTGAACTTCCAACTCTAATAAATCTATTCAAGTAAGTGAGCAAAATAATATTTCAAAGTTAACAAGACTTATAGTACTATGTGTTTAGCCTTGCCTAAAGGTTCACCAATAATAGTAAGAAGAAAAGAAAAAAAAGAAAATGAATTGGTGAAGTTACAAAAAACAATTACTTGACATAACGTGGCATATAATTAAATCACTCATCCTACCCATTTATCACTATCCTAAGATTTATTAATAACGCTTAATGTATGATCAATCATTATCTCACTCACTTCTATCTAAAATTTCTAGCCTACCAATAAATAAAACTCATGCATACAATATCACTAAGTAGTGATTATTTCCACTCCTACCATCATAACTTCAATAATTTCCTCACATTAGTCCCTCAAAATTAATCCACTACTTGAAAACACACATGTGACCACATTAATAAAATACACAACAGATTATAAAATCAAGATAATACTATCATAGTTTATGTCTACAAAATATGCCTATGACTTAAAAAAAATTACAAATGTCTAATTGAATTCGTACTTGAATCAATTTTTTTCTTTTGATTGGCGCCACATCATGAATAGTTTCTTTTTCCAAGAAGTGGTTGTTTCCCATTGTCAAATTTTTTATTATTTATAAATGTTAGATCTTTTAACTTACTTAAACACATGGGTCAAATGGTATAGGATTTTAAGTAAATACTGGACTTATCCAGTAGCCAGGAACTAAAAATATTTATTTAAGATAACCCATCAACTAAACAATCCTAATTAAGAAGTAGCTCAAGAAATTCCATATATGATTTTCTAGGTCTTTAAACTTTCTTCTCACATCAACACATGACTTTTGCAGACTTTAAGACATTTCAACTTCTCTGTAATGATTGAAAATTATCAGTGGCCTCATGTAAAAATTCTATACCCATTATGCAACTTCACGCATGTTAAACTATCCTACATGGGATCTACACATGCTACCATATAAGGCCTCAAATGGTGCTACATCAATACTAGAGTTATAACTATTGTTGTAGGAAAACTATTTCAATGGATAACTATCATCCTAATTAATCTGAAAATAAATCAAATAATCCCTTAGCACATATTTCAATATTTTGATAGTACGCTATGCTTATCCATCGATTTGGAGATAAAATTCGATACCAAGCTTCAGTTTAGTGCCAAGAACCCAATGGAATGGCTTCCAAAACTGAGTAGTTATTTGGGTACCACAATCAGAAAAGATGGAGGAAGACACTAAATGAATACTTACTATTTCTATTAAGTAAATATTTGCAAAGTCCTCCGCTAAATAGGAAACCTTGATGGGAAGGAAATACGCCAATTTCGTTATCTGATATACAATCACCAAAATAGTGTCATATTGTTAGTGTGTACAAGGAAAACCAACAATAAAGTCATTAATCATGTCTTCCCACTTCCAATTAGGAATATTAGCATATCAAGGGAATACTCTCGTTTTATGAAGCTCAACCTTTACTTTTTTCTAATTTTCAAACTTATCCACAAATCCCACAATATCCTTCTTCATCCTATTCAACCAATAGACCTACCATAAATCAGAACACATCTTTGTGGCTCCAAGGTGAATGGAATATCGCGAAAAATGAGCTTCTTTTAAAAAAAAATTACATCAAGTCATCCACATTTGGAACACATAAAAGACATTGGTATCTAAGTACACAATCTCCACCTTGAATAAAACCTCAACGAATTTCTTAAGTACCACCTCGTTCAATCCTATGAAAATTTGATCAAGACCTTTCCCTGTTGTCACATCTACCAAGATTGAAAACCATTGTGAAATATAACACAACCTTTATAGAGTTCACTAGTTGAAAAAACTCATCGAGCCAATCTATGCATATCTTGAACAAACTTTTTATTCTTTTTCTTCAATATCAGTAACACTGCACATGGATAACCAACTAATAGCTTCCTCTACCACATTAGCTTTAATGGGCAGCTAACTGACACTCATATAATAGTCTTTCAATAACTCAAGATGGATTCTTTGGCATTCAAATCCTTTTAATTAATCACATATTGCAAATCTTGTGATCAGCAAAAACATATACATGACTCTATACAAATATTTCCTCCAAATTTTAAGGGCCAATAGGACTGTCGCTAATTTAAAGTCGTGAGTCAAATAATTCTTTTCATCGATATGAAATGGCCTTTAGGTATATGCAATACTTTTCCCACTTTCATTTTGAACTTTCCCTAAAAAATTTTTAAAGGCATCACCATAAACCACAAAACTATTTGTCCATTCGTATAAGGTCAACACTAGAGAGGAAGTAAGTATGCCTCTCAACTCTTTAAAACACTTCTCATAAGCTTCAAATAAAATAAACTTCATCTTACTTTTAATCAAAGTTGTCAAAGGAGAGGCAATTGAAGAAAATCCCTGAAAACACTTTTAAGTAGCTGGTCAATCCTAATAAACTTCAAATTTCCGATGGAGATAAGGGTCAAGGAAACCTCTTGATTGGATTTGTCTTCTTACTACCTCATACCCTTACGTAACATAATATGAAGAATGGAAGCTACAGACTTAAAAAAATTGGCACTTGGTAAACTTTATAAAAGATTGTTGGCCCTTAAAGATTGCGATCACAACCCTCAAATGATCAATGTGTTTATTCTTACTTCTTAAGTATATCAAAATATCATCGATGAACACAATAACAAACATGTCAAGATATTGTCTAACTACTCTATTGATAAACTCAATAAACATAGTCAGAGACTCAGTCAACGCAAATCACATAAGGAGAGACATGTAATGACTATATTCAGTACATAATGCTTTCATCAGAAGGTCATCATATTTTCACCCTCAATTGTGATACCCCAATTGGAGATTGATAATAGAGAAACACCTTGCCCCTTGAAGGTTATCAAATAACTTTTCTATATTTGGGAAAGGATACTTATTGGTAAAAGTCATCTTGTTAGACTGTCGATAATCATTACAAATATGAAGAGACTCATCTTTCTACCTAATAAATAAAATTGAAGAATCCCATTGACAGATACTCGATCGAATGAAACCCTTATCCCACTAATCCTTCAACCATTATTTCAACTCCTTATGTTCAGCCGCGACCATACTTTAACGAGTAATAGAAATAGGCTGCATATTTCTAGACAAGGTCAATACGGAAGTCTATTTCCCGCTTGGGAGGAATACCAGATAAATCAACTTGGAACACTTCCGGCAATTCAGTAACAAAGGTGACTTATTCAAGAGAATGGGTTTCAAAATTATCATCTCTTACTCTTACCAAATAATAAAACAAACACTTATAAATAATCTTTCTAGCTTTGATATAAGATACAAGCTAACATTAAGACATATAATCCCCCCTTACACTCTGGGATAAGATCATTTACGAACTCAAACTTGACTACACGAGTTTTACAATCAATAGAATCATAACTATATTGTATCAAATAAAATACCCAGAAAATATCATAGTCTAACATATCTACCTCCTCCAAGTCACTAGAGGAACAATATGGAACAAGGAAACGAGACACCGTAGAATCACCAACATGAGTAGAGATAGAAAAAGGTTCTAACAACACATCAATGAGTAATCCAACCTTAGATAAACGTATGGTGTCACAAATGATAACGTAACACCAATATCAAGTAAAGGATAAACATCAAATTGGAAAACATTCAACTTATCGGTAACCACATATGCAGAACTCTCTTGTTCACATCGGGTCTGAAGTGCATAGAAGTGGTTTTATTTGGGATCATTAGAGACGGAATCTGTAGGAGTAGCTTTGTTTCTTGTATTCCTTTAGTAGTAAGTATTAGCAAATCCCTAGTTTTGTAACAAATTTTACCACAACCATAAAAACCATCTGTGTCATTTAGACATCTACCATCATGTTTCCTTCAACACTTTGTGCAATTAGACCTAGGGAATGAGGATCGACTACCATTACCCCCTTGAGGCTTAGGATTAGAAACTATATCTTGGTTGAAATTCGCAAGAGAATTTGAGGAAGAATTATTAGAAAACTTTCATTAAAGTGTATGACAAACTTATCCATCAGACCTAGTGTTTCAGAATTACCACCAATGATATTAGAACTCTTTGCCTCTCAAGAACTCTTCTCAATTTTTAAGAATGAATAATAAGACGAGAGTTGTCCATATCATGATTAAACATTGTGGTTTAGAACCCTTTAAACATAATTTCAGACACACTTGAAACAAACTAAGTCATCTTAGCCCTTGAATCTTCAACCATTGTTGGAGCATAATTAGACAGTTTTGTAATATTTAGATCATATTCTCCCACGCTCCTACTCCCTGGTTAAAGTTTAATTAAATTTAGAACCTTAGATTTCCTCATCTCAAGGGGAAACAACCTATCAAGAAATGTTGTTTCAAACTTTTCTCAATCAAGAGGATCCACATCTTGTGGTCTCCCTTCTAACCAATGGTTATTCCATGCTTGAGCCACACATTTCAATTGATAAGTTGAAATTTAAACTTCTCCACCAGCGTGACTCTATGCTTATTCACACTTTATAGACCTCTTCAGTTAATTGTTGATTATCATCCTCAACATTAGAACCATGAAACTCTAGAGGATTCATTATTGTGAAGTCCCTCACTCTTGAAGATGACTAATTCACATTTGAGTATGAGGTAACGACAACCTCCCTATTGACGTGGGTCATCACCGCTTTAGCCAGTAGTTTAAAAGCACCCTCAAAATACGCATTAGACGCATGCTCATCCAAAGGATAGATCGGAACTTGAAAAGCTTAAGAAGGAGATATTTGTTTTGTATTTTACCTCACATTCCTTCTAAAATAATCTTTTTGGGTATCCATATACCAATGACAATAGTATAAAGGTTAGGGGGAGACTTTATAGAGTTAACCTCTATCGCATATCTTAAGAGTAATGAAAGACAGGGATATTCTTAATCATCTTGTAGTCTCTCATGTATTAATGTCGCGCACTTCACACTCATTAACAAGACTCTATGATATGTCACTTATGAGGTATCCCAGGATCATTCTAAACCTTGTGCTATGATTACCAAATTTGTGACAACTCAAGGCTACCCCTAGATGTAACATGGGATGTAGAAGCCCGAAGGAATTTGTAAAGGCTACTTAGCTCACATAATATAATATATAGAATAATAAGAGTAAAAAAGTTAAAGTCCAAACATTGTTATAGAATGAAAGCCCAAAGTCTAAGATCTTGTCTCATCATAGTATTCTAATCCAATAGAATGAGATTGGGCCTATCCCATACATAATGTCCAAACGATAAATATAAGAAAAAACAAAACAGTAAGATTCCATCCTCTAACCATAAGGACATACCAAAGCTCATGAATCAATTAAATCACAAACTAGCCACAAAACTTAGCATTATAAATAACACTCCATATATTTTGGACAAGTATAGGCAAAAGTATGCACTAGTACAAAATAATATACAAAGTATGATAGCCATGCACAAAACATTTTAAACATTATAAAAGGTACATTTCATTTCATGACATGCAATTGAACAAGCTAAAACACCACATGAAAGAGATATAACACATAAGTAATAATTTAGGGTCAAAACAATCTATCTTATTATTTAAGAATATTTAGCTAATATGCGATACTTTTTGAAGTAAACTTAGTTAATTCTTACTTTGGGGAGAGGGGGGAGGGAGGAATTATCCTTAACCTACATAGAGACCATGTGAGTTATAACATGATATACAAGTTCCTTCTACACTAAAAAGGTTGTTATACTTGCCGAAGGTAAAACCATTAACTTTTAGCATAACTATATTGACTAGCTTATCAACCTATGGGAGCAAAAAGTTATGTGATAAAGATATTTCTACTAAAAAACCAACCTCTTCTTCAGGAGAGCTTCAATCTGATGATATTGGTTTTAAAACTCAACCTCTAATATGGGAAAGCTTTAATGTCACTCTCAATATTCACATAAATTACCACGTAATAGTCAATGATTTCATTACTCATTGAAAGATTCCTTGGACTACCAATTAATGCTAGATTCATTAAGATAACTCCTTGTGTTTAATTTAATTGAGTGAGGAATCCTTTCAAATCAACATCATATGATTCATAACATGAAAACATGGGGATTACATGGGTTCGTGGGGAAATTATCATAAAATCATCATGTATATGAGAGCATAATTCAATAATTCAAATCAACATTGAAGAGAGACAACAATAATTAAAGAAAACCCTAGCTCACTTGGGTAATTTTACCGTTTGAAATAGAGGTATTTGGGAACTTTATGGATTGAAAGAATCCATTAATTAAAACTATTTTACCTTTAATATAAATATTGGACTTCAATGGGGGAATTGGATCTTTTTATTGAACCCTAGATGAATCCCTCTTCTTCATGTTTTAAGAGAAAGAATATATTGAGACCAATTGTGTTCTTTTGCAAATTTTGAATAATGAAGTAAATGGGTTAGTTTGGTTATCTAGCGGCCCTAAATATAAGATAAAAATCATAATATAGAACTAATTAAAAAGAAAAAAACCCTACATCCCCCAAAAATAATTGACAGTTGGGCATCGACAGACCCTTGTCGATGGGTCACGGGTAGATCTAGGGTACATCATGGTGGACCAAGGTTCGACATCATAAACCAAAATTTTTGGCATTGAACCATGGACCTTAACAAAAGACTTTGGTCTAGCCTATTTTCCGCAAGTCATGCCGTGAACTTGAGTTTCTACACCAGTCTAAGAAAAGCCATGCACAGACCGCAGCTGCAGTGTTTGGTCCATTCACAGGGTGTAGGTGGTCCTCCTTGCTGGCACCTCTAATTTCCTATAATCTTGTCCTTTTTCCTTTCTTTGGATATGGGGTGTTAGAAAATGTTGTTAATCATGGCTTGAGCAGGTTATCTATGAGTAGTACTTCCAATATTGAGGATGAAAATAAAGAGTGATAAAAAGATGTACATAGACTTGCATAGTTGGGAGTTTAGTTGATAGATCCCACTGAAAGAGGATTAGTATTGTCAATCGTCAATAGTGTACGAGGTGAAATAGAATAAAAAACAAGACCCTATATTTATTGAAATGAAGGAAATTTTTCATAAGCCCAAAGTGAGGGATCTTGACCAAGAAGGAGAAGATGTATTGAGGTATCAATGTAGATTTGTGTGTGCCAAGTGTAGATAAACATGAAAAGAGGACCATGGAAGAAGCTAATAACTCTATACATTCTATCCATCCTTGTCCCACAAAGATGTATCATGAATTGAGAGTGGCTTATTTGCGGGGTAATATAATAAGTGTTATTGTAGTGTTTATTGAGAAATTCCTGAATAACAGAAAAGTCAGGTTAAAGTAGAGAACCAGAGGCCCGATGTATGTGTTAGAACATGGACCTTGCAGAATGGAAGTCGGAGATGATAAATATGGATTTTACAACTTGGTTATTGCAGCCTCACATGAAAAAATATTTTATTTTAGGTGATCATAGATTGAATGAATAAATCATCCCATTTCTTACTGGCAAAGAATAATTTTTATTGTAGAGGATTATGCCAACTTATATATTCAAAAATTGTAAGACTTCATAAATTATTGCTGTGAATTATTTCACATAAAGGTACTCACTTCATGGGACAATTTTTGAAGTCTTTATTGAAATGTTTATTTTCTAAGTTAAATTTGAGTAATACATTCCATCCTTATAGATAGGGTTAAGAAGATCAGACAATACATACTTTAGAATATATGTTAAGGTTGTTTCTGATTGATTTCAAGGTTTATTGGGATGATCAATTTCATCTTATCGTGTTTGCTTAAAATAATAGTTATCACTATAACATCCAGATGCCTTCTTATGAAGCTCTTTATGGGAGAACATACAATTCTCTTATTGGATAGTCTGAGGTTGGTGAAGCTTGGTGGATTGGACTGACATTGGTTCATAAGTCTACAGAAAAGGTGAAGACTATTTATAAAAAGGTTGAAAAAGCGCAGAGTTGTTAGAAATCCGATATAGATGTTAGGATAATATACTTAAATTTTGAGGTAGATGATTGGGTTTATATCAACATTTCACCCATGAAGGGTGTTATGAGATTTTGCAAAAAGGAGAAGCTTAGTCTCTAATAAATTGGTCCTTATAGGATATCTAGAAAGAATGACAATGTAGCTAATGAGTTTGATCTACCTAAAGAATAACAACACTCCATCTAGTATACCAAATTTCAATGTTGAAAAATTTTATGAGCTATCCTTCAATCATTATACCTATTGAAAATATTGTTTTTAGGATAGCTTTTGTTATGAAGGGATTTCCGTTCAGATTCTAGATCGTCATGTACGCAAGTTCATGATCAAGGAAGTAGAATAAGTCAAGGTCTAATGAAGGAATAAGTGAGTTGAGGAATCTATGTGGAAGGCTGAAAAGGTTATGAAGAAGGGATATCAAAATCTCTTTGAGCCCTTAGAAATTTCCAATGAAGGTACTAATTCCTTTCTTATTACATTAAGTTGAAATTTGTGTTAACTTTCACATTCTATGTTGGAGTTGGTTCTTAGATGCTTCCACACTTAGTTATTCTTTAGAGTGATCTTATTCGAAGACAAATTTTCTGTAATATCTCACATTTAGGAACGAGTAGAAAAGAGTTAAAATTCTAAAAATACTTATTTTTTTAAAGAATAAGAAAATCAAAACATTGTCTAAGTTAAGAAATTGAGCTTTATTCATTTTCAAGCGACCATAATTACTAGCTCTGAATAAGTTAGGAGTAGTTCCATATATTGTTTCAAATCCCTAATAATATTTCCTACACCACCAAGTCGGCGCAGTTTTAATATCGTACGAGTGAGTTATGCCTTTCGAAAGTTGGATTGTTGGATTAAGGAAAGTCCAATCCGGAATTGGGAATGGAAAAGTTGTCATTTCCGTAACTAAAACAAGACCTTTGTTTTAGTTTAGAAAAATGTAATTCATACTAGGGTTTGGAGAAGAGATAAAGAAAGAGAAAATAGGAGAGAAATCAAGAATCGCAGAGAACGCTAAAGCTTTGCATGTAAAATTCATCGAGGGTGATCCCTTCAAATATATGTGAGATCACATAGTATTGGATTAGTTCACCCACACGCCATTTTTTTTAAATTCAACGAATATAAGTATTTGAATGTTAAGAAAGCGAGTTCTTGAAGAACATTGTTAAAGTTTTTGTTTATTTTTTGGTGGTTATGTTGTCAAAGTTTATATTCATGTTTTTTAGAGTAATTTCAGGTGGAATCTATTGTATATTCATAGTACCAACGATCGTAAGTGTATGAGTAAAGAACGATGGAAGTTTATAGGGTTTTGCGATGAAAATGAAGGAGAAAATTCGAAAACACCTTGCAAAGGAAATTGGGGTGTCGCGCCTCTCACAAGACAATTTTGTTCTTAGGAACTTGGGGTGCACACCATCCAGACCGCCACACCCAACCCTATGAGGTTTGAGGGCTTGTAACCCATGACTCTCAAAGCACTATGGACATCTTTTCTCCATATTCTTCCTTCCCCCACTATATCGTACTAGTTCCTAAGTGATGTACTTATATTTCATAGTTGATTTCAACTTTCTAAGGTACATCTAAACATCATGAAATAATCCATAAAAATAAGATTATGAACCTTGAATCAATAATTTAATTCAAGGAAATTTAAGATCAGAGTAAAAGACACTACGCATCAAGTCTAAATGATAAGAAGCAAGACAAAGGAAAGTTGTTAAAAGTTTTCAAGAGTCATTAACAGTATTTTTCGTTTATTTTTCAGACTAATTTTTCAAGATAAGTAAAGATTAATGCGTGGAGTAAATTTCTCAAAATTTATAAGCGAACTAAGTATTCTCTAAGAGTTTATAAATGTTTTTACATTTAACATAAAAATAAACTAAGATGTTCCAAAATTCTTTTGAGCAAGAAAACGGAACATTGATTCTAAGAGAACTTTTAAATATAAGTGTCACGACCCAAACCGGGTTGCGACTGGCACCCACACTTACCCTCCTATGTGAGCGAACCAACCAATCTAAACCTTAACATTTCAACGTATATCAACAGAAAGTAATGCGGAAGACTTACACTCATTAATAAAAACAATTCAAAACTATTATTATCATCCCCAAAATCTGGAAGTCATCATCACAAGAACATCTACGATCAAATGACTAAACTAAGAGTATTCTAAAAGCTAAAAATACATAAGAAGCTAGTCCATGCCGGAAGTTCAAGGCATCAAGACTTGAAGAAGGAGATCCAATCCAAGCTAGAAGCATTAGCTCACCCTGAATTTCCGATGTAGTAAGACTGGCTTGAATTACTGTTGAGTTGAAGACGATGGCACGTTTGCTGCATTCCACAAATAAACAAGAAGAAAACATAAAAGTAGGGGTCAGTACAAAACACGGGTACTGAGTAGATATCATCGGCCAACTCAAAATAGGGGACAGTATATATCAATATTATCGTAAATCAACTATAAAACTCAACATGTAGCCACAACAAGTATTATAATCATCAATAAGTACCATCAAGTTCATCCATGAGGGCTCAAGCCTCAACACCATACTCATTTGGGAATTATGTTCGTTAGATTGAGTATATTAACATCTTTCAAGATTCATTATCTGTAATTCTCTTGTGTCGGTATGTGACACTCCGATCCCTCATATTCATTATTCCTCTTGTGTCGGTACGTGACACTCCGATCCCCTATATCTACGTGTCGGTTCGTGACACCCGATCCCCTAATTCTACGTGTCGGTTCGTGACACCCGATCCCCTAATTCTACGTGTCGGTTCGTGACACCCGATCCGCTAATTCTACGTGTCGGTTCGTGACACCCGATCCCCTAATTCTACGTGTCGGTTCGTGACACCCGATCCCCTAATTCTACGTGTCGATTCGTGACACCCGATCCCCTAATTCTACGTGTCGGTTCGTGACACCCGATCCCTTAATTCTACGTGCTGGTTCGTGACACCCGTCCACTAATATCATTCTGTAAACCATCAATCCTTCTCTATACCAAGGCATCATCAATCCCATTACTTTAATTCATCAAGCCTTCTTTTATACCAAGGCATCATCAATCCCATTACTTTAATTCATCAAGCCTTCTTCTATACCAAGGCATCATCATTAATAATGTATATTAAAGTTTCTTTTCAAGATTTGGGATTCAATATTTTCATCATGCTTATTTTATCACAATCACATAATCATATTCATGCAACATACCATTAAGCATATAGTAGGGTTTACAATACTACCAATACATATTAATCACTATTAAGAGTTTACTTATGAAAGCATGAAACAACCATAACCTACCTCTATCGAAGAGTTGAATCAAGCAAGAATTTTCCCAAAGCTTTGTTTCTCCCTTCTCGTTCGATTCTCTCTCTCTCTCTCTTGTTCTTTCTATTTTCTTATTCAAACCCTCTTTCTTTTACCCTAATTAGTATATAATTAAGAATAAAAGATGGCAATAATACCCCACTAATTAACTTAGGGTTACCTCTTTTAACTCCCAAGAATTTGAGTTATTAATATAAACCCACGAAATCTATAATTAAAGAAAGAATAGTCCCAAACGTCCCTTAAAACGTGTAAGGAAATCCGATTCTGCCTGGGATTTGCGCAACCTGTGACGGGCCATCGTGCCTGCGACGGTCCGTCCTGTTGGTCGTCGCAGAGTTCAGAGACCCAAATTTCCACCAAGGGTCTGTGACGGTCCGTCTTGCCATTCCGTCACAAGGTTCAGAGAGTCAATTTTTAGTACCCAATTTCAGATTTTCTAAGTGTTTTGAAACGAGACCCTGCGACGGTTCGTCGTGCCCATGACGGTCCGTCGTGGGGTCTGTCGCTTCTGCCAGTTTTTCCAGAAATAAAGTCTGCTGCTCAAAACGACTAAATAGCTCGTTACATTAGATACCAATTTACCCATCGTTCGTCCCCGAACGATCAAAAGAAGGAAAACAAGGGCGAAAAGGAGTACCTGAATCTGTAAACAGATGTGGGAGTACCTGAATCCTTCTCCCAAGTGGCTTCTTCAACCAGTCGATTCTTCCATTGCACCTTGATGGATGCAATCTCTCTTGACATCAACTTGCGAACTTCTCTATCTAAAATAGCAACAGGCTCCTCTTCATAAGACAAGTTCTCATCAAGAAAAACTGAATCCCAACAGATAATGTAGTTTCCATCCCCATGGTATCTTTTCAACATCGACACATGGAATACCGGATGTACTCCGGACAGCCCTGGAGGCAAGGCTAACTCATAAGCCACCTCCCCCACTCGCTTAAGTACTTCAAATGGTCCAATGTACCTTGGACTTAGTTTACCCCTTTTACCAAACCGCATCACCCCTTTCATGGGTGAAACTTTCAACAAGACTTGTTCACCTTCCATGAACTCTAAGTCTCTAACCTTTCGATCTGCATATTCTTTTTGTCTACTTTGCGCCGCTAGAAGCTTTTCTTGAATAGACCTCACTTTTTCCATCGAATCCCTCAAGAGATCAGTACCCCAAGGTCTGACGTCGAACGTATCAAACCAACCAATGGGAGACCTACATCTCCTACCATACAATGCTTCAAATGGGGCCATATCAATGCTTGAGTGATAGCTATTATTGTATGAAAACTCCGCTAAGGGTAAGAAGCTATCCCAATGACCACCAAACTCTATCACACACGCACGAAGCATATCCTCCAACACTTGAATCGTTCGCTCAGACTGACCATCGGTCTGGGGATGGAACGCAGTACTAAGGTCCAACCTAGTACCCAATTCTGCATGCAATGTTTTCCAAAACATAGAAGTAAACTGCGTACCTCTATCTGATATGATGGATAGTGGAACTCCATGCAATCGCACCACTTCCGAGATGTAAAGTTTGGCTAACTTTTCTGCATTGTAAGTCACCTTGACCGGAATGAAATGAGCAGATTTAGTTAACCTATCAACAATCACCCAAATGGAGTCATACTTACCCATTGTCTTCGGAAGACCAACCACAAAATCCATTGCAATTCTTTCCCACTTCCATTCCGGAATGGGCATTCTCTGAAGTGTTCCTCCGGGCCTTTGGTGTTCATACTTTACTTGTTGACAGTTTGGACATTTGGCAATAAAATCCACAATGTCACACTTCATTCTACTCCACCAAAAGTGTTGCTTTAGGTCACGATACATCTTGGTTGCGCCCGGATGTATAGAATACCTTGAACTATGAGCCTCTGTCAAAATAGTGTTGATCATACCCTTCCCTTGATTCTCAAAACACCTTCCTCATCGATTTGTGCTTCCTTAGCCTCTCCTCGCAATACCCTATCTTGGATTCTGCGCAGTTTCTCATCATCGAACTGTCTTCCCTTAATTTTGTCAAGAAAGGAAGATCTTGCCTCCACAGAAGCCAATAATCCTCCCTTCTCATTTACTTCTAATCTCATCAAGTCATTAGCTAGAGTCTGAACCTCTCTAGCCAATGGGCGTCTAGAAGCTTGCAAGTGAGCTAGACTTCCCATGCTTCCCGCCTTCCTACTTAAAGCATCCGCTACAACATTCGCCTTCCCCGGATGATACAAGATAGTGATATCGTAGTCCTTTAGTAACTCCATCCATCTCCTCTGTCTTAAGTTCAAATCTTTCTGAGTAAAGACATACTGAAGGCTACGATGATCCGTATAGATCTCACACTTAACCCCATATAAATAGTGTCTCCATTGTTTTAATGCAAACACTACCGCGGCCAATTCCAAATCATGAGTGGGATAGTTACGTTCATGCACTTTTAATTGTCTTGAAGCATAAGCAATCACACTCTTCTCTTGCATTAGTACTGCACCCAAACCAGAATAGGATGCATCACAATAAACAATGAAGTTCTTACCCTCTACTGGCAAGGTAAGGATAGGTGCGGTAGTCAACAAAGTCTTGAGCTTCTGAAAGCTTTCCTCACATTCATCCGACCATACAAATGGGACATTCTGCTTAGTCAAGTTCGTCAATTGGGAAGCAATAGAAGAGAATCCCTTGACAAATCGGCGATAGTAGCTAGCTAACCCAACAAAGCTCCTTATTTCTGACACATTAGTGGGTCTTACCCAATTCTTCACTGTCTCAATCTTAGAAGTATCCACCATCACTCCATCCTTAGAAACAACGTGCCCCAAGAAGGACACCGCATCTAGCCAAAACTCACACTTAGAGAACTTGGCATAAAGCTTTTTCTCCCTCAACATTTCCAATACCATTCTCAAATGCTCTTCATGTTCCTTCTTGCTCTTTGAGTATACCAATATATCATTAATAAATACGATCACGAAGAGGTCCAAATATGGCTTAAAAATCTCGTTCATCAAGCTCATGAAAGCAGCAGGGGCATTCGTAAGACCAAAGGACATCACTACAAATTCGTAATGCCCATACCTCGTTCGAAAAGTAGTCTTTGGCACATCCGTTGCCCGTATTTTCAATTGATGATAACCGGATCTCAAGTCAATCTTAGAGAAGACACAAGCACCTTGTAACTGATCGAACAAATCATCAATGCGGGGAAGAGGATACTTGTTCTTTATGGTTACCTTGTTTAGTTGTCTGTAGTCTATACACATTCGAAAACTCCCATCCTTCTTCTTTACAAACAAAACCGGAGCACCCCAAGGAGATGCACTTGGTCTAATGAAGCCTTTGTTCAATAACTCTTGAAGTTGTGCTTTTAACTCTCTTAACTCCGCGGGACCCATTCTATAAGGGGGTATAGAAATGGGGCGAGTACCGGGTTCAAGATCAATACAGAAGTCAATATCCCTATCCGGTGGCATACCAGGAAGATCTGCAGGGAACACATCCAGAAACTCACGAACTACTGAAACCGACTCAATCGAAGGTACTTGGGTAGTGTCATCCTTGAGATGTGCCAAGAAAGATAAACACCCTTTACTTATCATTTTCTTAGCACGAAGAAAGGAGACGATGCGGACCGGATTGGAAGTGTAGTCACCCTCCCACACTAACGGGTCTGTCCCAGGCTTGGCTAACGTCACCGTTTTAGCATTACAATCCAAGATTGCAAATTGCGGAGAAAGCCAAGTCATACCCAGAATCACGTCAAAATCATCCATTTCTAAGATAACTAAATCTACATAAGTGTTGCTCCCCACAAAGTTTACCAAACAAGACCTATATACCTTTTCAACTACCACAGACTCACCCACCGGAGTAGAAACACGAATAGGCATATCAAGTAATTCACAATGTAAATTTAGACCATTAGCAAATGAGGAAGATACATAAGAAAACGTGGATCCAGGATCAAACAATACAGAAGCCATGCAATCACAAACCAGAAGATTACCTATGATGACAGCATCAGATGCCTCCGCTTCAGACCGCCCAGGGAAAGCGTAACAATGGGCCCTATCGTTCGTCTGTCCGTTGCCCCTACCATGTTGTGATGTAGTGGCCCCAGTTTGCCCATTACCTCTGCCGTTTTGGTGACCACTATTACCTCGACCACCACGCCCTCCAGAAAAACGGCCTCTACAATGACCACCTCTACCTCTAGCTATTGGGGGTCTGTAACTTGGTCTGGGACAATTTCTCCTAATATGTCCAATCTCCCCACATCCATAACATTCTTTGGAGTGGATCATATGCCCCTCGGAGAAGTGTTGACCGGTCTGAGGTGGTCCCCCAACTACAGTCTGTAGTGAAGACTGAATTGGTCGGACTGAGTAACTTCCCGAACCCTATCCTCTAGTGTAAGAACCATTAAAATCACCTCCCTTTCGAAGCCTTTTTGCTGTCGATGTTGTGGTGAAGTCGTCTGGCTTCACTCCTTCCACTTCTATCACAAAGTCTACCACCTCTTGGAAGGATTTTGCCGTTGCCGCTACCTGTAAGGCCGAAATCCGCAATTCTGACCTCAACCCCTTCACAAACCGGCGAATCCGCTCTTGAGGACTGAAACAGAGTTGAGTGGCATATCTGGATAGTGCACGAAACTTAGCCTCATAAGCATTAACCGACATCCTACCTTGCTCTAGGCTCAAGAACTCATCCCTTTTCCGATCCCTCAAAGTCCCGGGGATATACTTCTCCATAAACAAACTAGAGAATGAGGCCCAAGTCATAGGTGGTGCCTCTATTGGTTGACACTCGACATGTGACCGCCACCACATTTTGGCGTTCCCTTGAAACTGATAAGTTACAAACTCCACACCAAACCGTTCTACTATACCCATCTTGTGTAGTAGCTCGTGACAGTCAACCAGAAAATCATAAGCATCCTCCGATTCAGCACCCTTGAAGACTGGAGGTTTCAATTTCAAGAACTTACTGAAAAGTTCATGCTGATCATTTGTCATTATAGGCCTAGTAGTCAGACGTGGAAACGTTCCTATTTCCAATGGAACATCCATGCGGGGAGCCATAGTAGCCGAATGTTGTACTTCTGAAACCGGAGGTGTTGGCGCAGAAAACACTGAAGGTGCCTGACCTTGATCAGATAACCCGCTAAGATAAGCCAGAACCTGATTGATCATCTCTGGGGTAGGTTGGGGTGGCATTTCCTCATTTTGCACTTGTTCATTAACCCCATCCTCCCCCTCTCTTATCACTTCCTCAGTCGATGGAGGAGTCACCGCCCTAGTACCAGATGGGCTAGGTGTTCGTCCTCTTCCCCTAGAGGACGTCCTCCCACGACTTCTTCCACGGCCCCTCACCGCTGTTCTTCCTCGAGCCACAGCCCCAGTGGCTGGCTCAGTTGTTTCTTGTCTGGACGGTGTTGGTATTGACGTAGTCGTTGCTCTAGTTCTAACCATCTGCTAAAGAGAGTGAAGATGGTCAGATACCAATTCGTATCGCCTAGATACCAATTGGACTCAAGTAGTAGCACGAAAGAAAGAATGAAAGAGTGAAATTTTCCTAAAGTATTATAGCCTCTCAAGGAAAAGTAAAGGCGTCCCCCTACCGTTCCTTAAGACTCTACTAGACCTGTTCTTGTGTGATGAGACCAACGAACCTAATGCTCTGATACCAAGTTTGTCACGACCCAAACCGGGTTGCGACTGGCACCCACACTTACCCTCCTATGTGAGCGAACCAACCAATCTAAACCTTAACATTTCAACGTATATCAACAGAAAGTAATGCGGAAGACTTACACTCATTAATAAAAACAATTCAAAACTATTATTATCATCCCCAAAATCTGGAAGTCATCATCACAAGAACATCTACGATCAAATGACTAAACTAAGAGTATTCTAAAAGCTAAAGTACATAAGAAGCTAGTCCATGCCGGAAGTTCAAGGCATCAAGACTTGAAGAAGGAGATCCAGTCCAAGCTAGAAGCATTAGCTCACCCTGAATTTCCGATGTAGTAAGACTTGCTTGAATTACTATTGAGTTGAAGACGATGGCACGTTTGCTGCACTCCACAAATAAACAAGAAGAAAACATAAAAGTAGGGGTCAGTACAAAACACGAGTACTGAGTAGATATCATCGGCCAACTCAAAATAGGGGACAGTATATATCAATATTATCGTAAATCAACTATAAAACTCAACATGTAGCCACAACAAGTATTATAATCATCAATAAGTACCATCAAGTTCATCCATGAGGGCTCAAGCCTCAACACCATACTCATTTGGGAATTATGTTCGTTAGATTGAGTATATTAACATCTTTCAAGATTCATTATCTGTAATTCTCTTGTGTCGGTACGTGACACTCCGATCCCTCATATTCATTATTCCTCTTGTGTCGGTACATGACACTCCGATCCCCTATATCTACGTGTCGGTTCGTGACACCCGATCCCCTAATTCTACGTGTTGGTTCGTGACACCCGATCCCCTAATTCTACGTGTCGGTTCGTGACACCCAATCCCCTAATTCTACGTGTCGGTTCGTGACACCCGATCCCCTAATTCTACGTGTCGGTTCGTGACACCCAATCCCCTAATTCTACGTGTCGGTTCGTGACACCCGATCCCCTAATTCTACGTGTCGGTTCGTGACACCCGATCCCTTAATTCTACGTGCCGGTTCATGACACCCGATCCACTAATATCATTCTGTAAACCATCAAGCCTTCTCTATACCAAGGCATCATCAATCCCATTACTTTAATTCATCAAGCCTTCTTCTATACCAAGGCATCATCAATCCCATTACTTTAATTCATCAAGCCTTCTTCTATACCAAGGCATCATCATTAATAATGTATATTAAAGTTTCTTTTCAAGATTTGGGATTCAATATTTTCATCATGCTTATTTTATCACAATCACATAATCATATTCATGCAACATACCATTAAGCATATAGTAGGGTTTACAATACTACCAATACATATCAATCACTATTAAGAGTTTACTTATGAAAACATGAAACAACCATAACCTACCTCCACCGAAGAGTTGAATCAAGCAAGAATTTTCCCAAAGCTTTGTTTCTCCCTTCTCGTTCGATTCTCTCTCTCTCTCTTGTTCTTTCTATTTTCTTATTCAAACCCTCTTTCTTTTACCCTAATTAGTATATAATTAAGAATAAAAGATGGCAATAATACCCCACTAATTAACTTAGGGTTACCTCTTTTAACCCCTAAGAATTTGAGTTATTAATATAAACTCACGAAATCTATAATTAAAGAAAGAATAGTCCCAAACGTCCCTTAAAACGTGTAAGGAAATCCGATTCTGCCTGGGATTTGTGCAACCTGTGACGGGCCGTCGTGCCTGCGACGGTCCGTCCTGCAGGTCGTCGCAGAGTTCAGAGACCCAAATTTCCACCAAGGGTCTGTGACGGTCCGTCACACCTGTGACGATCCGTCCTGCCATTCCGTCACAAGGTTCAGAGAGTCAACTTTTAGTACCCAATTTCAGATTTTCTAAGTGTTTTGAAATAAGACTCTGCGACGGTCCGTCGTGCTCATGACGGTCCGTCGTGGGGTCCGTCGCTTCTGCCAGTTTTTCCAGAAATAATGTCTGCTGCTCAAAACGACTAAACGGGTCGTTACAATAAGTCTTGAGCAATTATCTCAACCAAAAGAAAGAAGTTATTTTAAGAACACACGAGCTAAGTATATTTTTGGGAGTATTATTGAGCACTGCTATGGGAATTCGAGTTCATAATATCACAAGTCGCCATAAACTATGTAGCCATCATGGATATTAATGGGTCATACTTTTGAAATGATCAGATAAGTTAAGCTAGTGTATCTACTAAGTTAAGTAGTTCTATGTAATGACAAAGTATAGGAGAATTCTGGTAGCGTTGGCAAGACGCTTTATAACCCCTTAGGATCATAGTGGTCGTTTTCGGTTAAAGAATCTCAAACAGAAATTATATAACATTATCTTAAAACTAAAGTTTATTTTGTTATTACATTTTATCTAACGAACTGTGTTTTTCCACTCTTTTAAAAGCTTTATATATTTTATATGTGCCTTAATGCTTTATGTTGAGTTAAGTTATTCATTAATTGAAAAGAGTCAAGGTAAATGTTCTTTCTTATTCCTTTTCATGATGAAGTTTTATTAACATTCAAACTCACATACTCATACATCCAACGGGTTCATGCTTGTTGGCCTACATCGTCTTATAAAAAAGATGCATGTAACTAGGGTCAGCGTCGGACATACCATTTATCATTTAAGAATCTCAGAGTCATTTGGTGAGCCTCCTTACATTCCGAATGACATCTTTTATTGATTGATTTTTATTTTCTTTTTTTTTGTATTATAAGGTGTCTTTTCCCAACATTCCTCTATGATTTAGAGTCTTCATAGACATATACCATAGTTATTTAGTCTTATTCATTTAAAATGTAAACGTTTAAGACATAAGTTTCAACTTTGTCTAAGTACAACTTTTTAACTTATTTATTGACTTATGTCTTGTGATTAAGTCTTTCGATGAGTTTGTAAGCAAGACCAAGGGTCCGCTCGAGGCTAGATATGGTCTTCAAATTTCAACCACGTCTATTGTGTAGGCTCGGGGCGTGAAAAATATGGTTTAAGATCAAAGAGATCAAGAGTTGTAGGTACTCTATGAAACATTATATGTATAGTCCTAGTTATCGATGTGAACCAAGCAAAATCTAGAATTAGAAGGCTACAACATTTACGAACTATCTCACTTATTTGACATTCTTTTTGTGCATTGGAGTTTATCTAAAAAAAGTTTCCCTCTAATTTGGGGTTTACGCGTGTTTAAGATAAACACGCCTCCACGAAAATAAGTAACAAGTCGTCCGACGAGGAGAAATTCAAACCACAAGAGCAAGGGGTAGTGATACACTCAAATTACACTTCCCTAATGAAGTATAAGCGGTCTTATCAAGTAAAGAACCCAACTATTAGGCTTTGATCGATTTCACTAGGAAAAGGAGTTAGATTTAACTTCAATGTACTATTACTTCTATTTAGTCAAGTCGTTTCCGGAAACTAGTAATTAGATGGTTTATTTTTTGAAAAACAAGTATTTTAATATGGAGAAATCAAACAAGTTGCTAGAGTGCATTATTGGTTTTTTGTCAAGTTGTGAGAGAAACTAGGGTATAAGTGTTCCGTAGAGGTTCATAATGCCATAATCCTAAGTATAACAATTTTTCCCTAATATTTGTGCATGCAGAGTGATACGTTATGTATCTCTAAATACTTGGTCTGACACTTAGAGAATTTCACCCCGTACCTTGGTCCGACTACGTGTGTCTAAATTACTAACCCTTACCTTTACTTCATGTTAAGCTTCATATTCGATGTATGGATTAGTTATTACATCACACCAATCTAAACTAACCTATTATATAGTATCCACTAAATCTATATAGATAATTCTTTTCCTATTAACTAGTCCCTTTTTTCCGGAAAGTATCAATAAGGCGAGTTCTACCATGTACACTAGTTAAAAAGACTTCTAAATGAAAGAATTAACGATGCATGCAATAACCTATTTAATAATTGTTATATCTAGGTTTACTTTGTTAATCAACCATGGTTCCCACAACCCTATTTGTGGATTTATTTACCCATGCTTATAAGAACACAATTCGGAATTGATAAATAATATATCATGAGCTTACTTTGAATAATTTGAAGAAAATCTAGAAATTCAATTTGAAATCACACAACTATATTAAAAGCCCAATCCGAAAATTTGAACTAATGCCCAAGCTACAAAAACAAATCTCCAAAAACAAAAGTATGAATTTTTAAAAGAATCCAATCCCAAAAATGAGTTTTTTTTACTTTATTTACAAAAAAGCAGAGTCCTAAATTTGAAGGAGTTAAAATAAGGATCGTTTGACCGTAATACGGCTTCAATCGACGACCCCCAGAGGTAGTTCGTCGATCAAATGACAGACTGTTGACCGCCTCCATCGGTCCATACTTAGCATCTTTTATCATTCTTCACTATGAATATTTTTGATCCAATTGACGGACCAACAACACGGTCCGTCGATTCACCTACATTCCGTCGATGATACTCCTTGCTCCATACTTAAATTTTCTCAAACATCGGGTACTAGGACATTCCCTGATCACATCGACGTTTTTCCAGGATAGTCCGCCGATCCTTCAATAGCCCTACACTTTATCATATTTTGTTTAGTTGCTTCCAGATGCCTGAACCTCCGATTGACAATCAAAGCGTATGGTCCATCGATGGGATGACGGGCCGTCGATGACATCCGTGGGTCACTTCTGCACTGATTCTTCACAGCTTTCTCCATTTTAGTTTTGGACAACTTTTCTGAAAAACAAAGAAAAGAACAGATTAAAATTACTACAAAAAGGCTCTAGAAACACAACTTTCTTAAGGAAAAAGCATTGAATGTACCGTTAAACCAGGGTACAGGAGGTACCTAATTCACCAGAAGTGTAACCTCAAGAAGAAGTCATCAATGCTTAATTCCGTGAGGAAATGCGGATGTTAAGACTAGATATAACTACCCAAGTAAAAAATCAACAAAGAGATCGACAATAAAAGGATGACACTTAAAGTAATTGTGAGTTCTTGAATATGAACCCTCCAAGTTTCACTATTCAAGAATTACTAGGGAAATACAAAATTTCATCAATGAACCTATAAGGATGTTTAATGTGATGCATCTACTTGATGCTGGAAGAGTTGAGCTACAACCATATCAACTGAAAAACGTTTCTAGAACCTGCTTTGATAAGTGGAAGGAGGGTAGAAATGAGGATTCACCACATCCTAGTTAGGCCAATTTTAAAGAATCATTCTTGGGGCATTTCTTACCTCAAGAATTTAAAGAGACTAAGTAAGGGAATTTCATACACATAAGAAGGATTCTTTTAGTGTGCATGAGTATGGATTAAAATCAACCCAACTATTTCATTATGTTCCAAAAATGGTTAAGGATAGTAGAAGTAGAATTAGTTAATTTTTCGGGATTTGCCATTCTTCAAGTCAGGGAAGCAATGCTGATAATTAAATGACATGGACATATCAAGGTTGATAGTTTATGTGTAGGAGGTAGGGAAAGAGAAGTTGAGGGATAGAGAAGAGTTTATAAATAACAAAGACGACACAATGAATTACACTGGGCAACAGAAAGGTGATGCTAGTCATTCATCATTTCATAAATAGAATGGACCTACACCATCATTTGCTAGTGCGCTAGCACCAAGAATCAAATATGAGAATCATTGCTATAATTTGTAGACGTTAACTACTATACTATAAGAGTCTAAAGGTAGTGTGGCACAAGGAGGTAGCTCGGCTCCTACATATGTTAAGTATTGTACATCCCACCCAACAAAGTTTAGTGATAGACAAAAAGGTTGTTTCAAGTGAAGGAAAGATGTTAACTACATGAAAGAGGGCCTTCAGAACAATGAAATAGACGAATCTTAATCAGTTGCTCTAGTAGACAGGGTAGCACGTGGAGGAGCTACTTCTGGTACAGTCGAAGGAGCAAACAACCTCTATGCAATCACTAGTTTTCTAGAGAAAGAGAACTCCCCAAAATTTTTCATTAGTATGATAAAAGACATTACTTTAATATTTATCCTTTGTAAAACCCAGGACCGTTTATGTTTTGTAACACCATATATTGAAAATAAGTTTAATATCATGCGTGAGAAACTTTGTGAACCTTTATGTGTTTCTACACCTGTTGCGGAGTCTATTCTAGCAAAAAGAGTCTGTCATGATTGTCCTATTTCCATCAATTAGAAGTACACCATATCTGATTTAGTTGAGATAGACATTCAATGTTATTGTAGGTATGGATTGGCTTCATTCCTGTTATGCATCAATAGATTGTAGAACTTGAGTTGTCAAGTTTCAGATTCATAATGAGCATGTCTAGAGTATAGTAGAAGTTTAGCAGTGCCTAAGGATTGTTTCACTTCGTACCTTCACGCAAGAAAGTTAGTTTTGAATTGTTGTATCTATCACTTATTATGAGGTAATGACTCAAGTGCTGAGGTACTTCACATTCTGTAAGTTTCTACCATAAGAGAGTTCCCAGAAGTCTTTTCTAACGATACACCTGGAGTACCTCATAATATAGTATTTTTCCCTATAGAATGGTATCAATAGAGTTTAAAAAATTGTTGAAAGATCTGCTAGATAAAGGCTTTATTAGACTAAGTGTCTCACCTTGGGGTGCCCAGTGTTGTATGTAAGAAAGACTACTGTTAATTAAATAAGGATACAATAAAGAATAAGTATCCTCTGCCAAGGGTTCATGAACTTTTCGACAAGCTTCAGGGTTCTTCCTTCTTCTCAAAATTAATGTCTTGTCACGCTACAATCAGTTGAAAGTTAGGGAATCTTATATTCTAAACAGAGCATTTAGAACTAGATATGGACAATATGAATTTTTTTTCATGTCATCTATGTTGACCAATGCGTCTGGAACATTCATGTATCTTATGAATAGATCCTTCAAATGTAATTTAGATATGATTGTTACCATCCTCATTTATGACATACTAACCTATTCAAGGAACTAAAGAAGATAATTCTATTCATCTCAAAATAGTTCTTAAGACTTCAAATGATATAGAGTTGTATTCAATTTATTCTAGGTGAGGTTTCAGTTATGTTTGTGGCATTGATGAGCCACATATGTAACGACCCTCAAAATGAATCAAATTAAATTTGAACGTCACGTGAGTTTCATGAGTTAATAAATTGTTAAAATAATGAAAAATAGCTTTTCAAGTCATTTTAGAGTTTTGAAGTCAAATGACAAGGAGCAACCAAGACGTTTGAAACCCAGTGTTTTTGTGTGCTAGTGTGTCCTTGTTCATTGTGTTTTTATGTGTTGTTTGCAGTTTAAAATCAGTAGAGCTGACCCTAGTTTCAGAATAATCTATTTTAAGTTCAAAACTTCTTAGTGCAACCTACTCAAGGAAAAACCTAAGGGTTCTTGAAGAGAACCAATGCTTATACTAAGAAGCTACCAAGGTAGCGTGTAGGCGGCTGTTTTCTAGAGGCTAGGGCGCGATGCGCGCCTGTCACTCAGAAGCAAAAAATTTCATCTACTTAGTGGGCTTTTCACTAACCTTTCTGCCTCTAATTAATTTTCAAAAACTAAATTGGGGAGTGCCTTTGAGAAGCGAAGCAATGATCAAGATTTGATTGCATCAATAAAAGTCAGGTTGTACTCTTAAACAGATCCAATTTGTGTAGAGTTTTTTTGGGTACTTTTGAGATTTATTATAAATTGTTTTTGAGTTACTTTTACCACACTTAAGAAATAAAAAACAAACCCTCAAATTGAAAATCAAAGATATCCCTTCTCTCTAAATTCAATGTGTACCCTAAATTCTCCATTGAAAATCATTATGGATCCAAGGAAAAAGGTCAATTCTCAAAGTTTTTTGTCCAAATTTTTTGTCTTCTCAATAATAAAGTATGGTGACTCTTTATCCAGAGTTAGCTTTCTCTCTAGAGAAAATTCTCAAATAGTTTTAAAGTTCCCAAAATGTGATCAAAACCCTAATTAAGCATCAAACTCATGGGTTCTTGAATTAAATTGTTTCAAATGAATTATTATGATTATATAATGTTTTAATTATGATTTAAAATGAAAAAATCTATGAACTCATGATCCATCTAAATACTTAATTTTGTCTTTTAAAGTGGTTTTTATAATTGTTATTGTATATGGATAGAATTGTATTTAGATTGCTCTATGGTAGTGTTTCTGATTGTTATATATCACTATATATGATGAATTGTGAATATTATGATGTGTTGGTGATCTTGAACTTATCGGGATGATTATGGGTAAATTCTATTGTTATATTGGAAGTTGATCAATGATAAATTTTGATATTTGAGAATTGTTAGTTGATTTAACGGCTTAGTATAGTAGTATTGCATTTGTATGGTTTTATTGTGGAGGTTCTTACTTCTTCTGTTTATAATAGTTGCGATCTTGATTTTTATATAATGTGAATTGAAAATTGATTATGTTGTTATATGGAAGATCTAAATATTATGAAGTTGGTATATGATGTTAAGATGAACTTTTATAAAGTTATGTCATATTGTACATGTAAGCATGAATCCTCAAAATGTTGGTATGTGATGAGTTAGACAATGAAGAGTCTCTATGAGTTTATATGGTGTATTATTTAGGTAGACCTAGTTGCCCCTACTTGATACATGAATGATATATGATGAGTTATAAAGTATGTCTTTAACTGGTAGACCTATGAATCATGCCCCTTCTTGATGAGTCTAGAACCCTAAGTGAATGAAAAACCTTGAATATGAAAAGAAGGTTTATAATGGAGTTAATCATATAAACCTAGCATGGTACCCATTCCATGAATGAGCTATCCTAATTAACCTTTATCGGTAGCCCTTGTGGATCCTTTCTTAGTATTTGTATTTTTAGTTGGTAGGACTTAGAGATGGTTCCTTCTAAAATACTATCATGTCAATGAACTTACTCTATAAAACTAATGCTAGCACCGAGTAGATACGTTTAAGGTAGTACGTCTACTTGATGTATGAGAGAACAGTTCTTACATGGGATGTCTCCGTAATTTTACCTTTTGTAAGTAGAATACCTTCTACGGTGTGAGGTCTTATCTTATAGAATTCTATACATAGCTAGTGTGTTTTATGTTAGGTAATATATATTCATATCACGTGGGATGTTCACTCTAGTTGTTAGATAACTTCTAGAATGCGTTGGTAGTGGAATGGGACGCTATCCACACATGGCACGAGTAAGCTTTAAGATGTTAAATGTAAGATCACAAAAATGACTTAGATGAACTAGATTCTAACATGTTATTTTTGATGTTCTAAGGTTGAAAAAAGGTTTGTTATGTGGTATTGAGGGAGTGTCTAGGTGTTTAGGTGCATTAGAAGTCAAACGTCTAGCGACGACTAAGACATTCCATGAGTAAGTTGCCTAGGTGCCTCATGTGTGGTTCTATGTGTCCTTGTGTGATTTATGTGGTTTTAAGGTCCTTATATGAGTTTATTTAGCATATATAGGAAGTGTGTAGAGTTTCATGGAGTTTGGATGTAAAACGTCAAAGAAGGTCCATGACGGTCGAAAAGTTTGCCTTTAAACGACCTTGTGTCTCTAATCATGTTTTGTTGAGTTTTACGTGTTCATTTATAAAATTCATGTGGGATATCTTAAATTCGTATAATGTAATGTTTGATTTTGAAACGTCTTGGAAAACATCCCCAAGGACCAACCAAGGGTCCTTGAGGAAGGACCCAAGAGTGGTGTCAAAAATGTCCCAAGCAGCCCCAAAAAACGGAGGCCTCGACGGTTGATTGGCCTATCGACGCCCTATTGATGGGTGCCGTTTATAGGAAATTAGACTGACCACTGACAAACAGGACAATTCATAGGTCTAGGAATGTCCCGTAGGTTGGGGTCCGTTGATGGTGCTGTCTCTTACGTGCAGTTTACTGCCAAGTTAGGGGTGAACTTGTAATTTAATTCCACTTCAAAATAAGATTAATAGATATTTATTTGGGGTCTTTTGGTTATTTTAAATGTGTTTATAAGACTAAAACTCTAAGAAGAATTCATTCTTCTAAATCAAAATCCCAAATCCCTATGAATTCTCTTTAGGACTCCATTGAAATCCAAACTCAAGAAAGGGATTATCGTGACAAATTGAGTGGAGATTCTACATAAATGTTAAGAATAAGCTTAATCATGGTATGGATATTGATCCTTGAAACTCTCTTTATCAATGAGCCCCAATTCTCAATATAATTCTAAAGTTTTCAAGTTGAATTGTTCAATTTCATGATTCTACCAGGGTTCTTGCATTAAAGATATTTATAAATTAAATAATGATTTAATTGATTTATATTTATGATTTTAACCTAAATTATCTATGAACCCATGAATTTTATGAACCCTAGTTTTTGAATAAGTTTTGGGTAACTTGATATTGATCTTATGTTGATGAATTATGGTATAAATTTCTATAGGCTTTCTAATGATGTAAAAATTGTGTTCGCATGGTATCTACGTTATCTTGCATTGAATAATATCTATTTAATTAACTTATTTTCATTTATTATCATAGTTTCTACATTGAATTATTGTTCATGGTCATTGGTAAGGGCCTTATGTTATTGAATTGGATGAATAAACATCATGTTGAGGTGTTGAGGATATTGTGGTTGTATGATTACCTATTCCATTTACTTTGATTTTGTTTATACTTAAATTATGTTGTGTTTTGTATGGTCCACTTATATTGGTTGTCTTATGTGCTTAACTTGCAATTTATGTGGCGTTGTCGGCGTTACTTTATCCAATATGATGTTCATGGCCTTGTTAACTCTACTTGAAGTAATGTATCTATATGTGTAGTTGATTAGGTTAAGTATGATGATATATATCTATATGTGAAGCAATGTTAAAGTATATGTGTTCTATTGATGTTATGTAGGTGATCAAGTAAGACTATTACTATTTGCTTATGTGTAGTCTTTGAGTTAATGCATCATTGTTCGTACTTGACTATATGAGTATATAATGGTTATATTGAGAATGTTTTTGTAATTTATAGGGTTACATAAATATTATAACAGTCGTCCTAATTGCTTTAAAGAATGATATGCTATATTTGATGAGGTGAAAGAATGTTGTGTCTTGTTTGGTAGACTTGTGTCCCTTACTTGATACATGTATGAATGATATGAGATTAATATATGTATTGAGTAGGAAGGATTAATGCACCCTTGTCATTTATAAATGAAAGATACATGAGACCTTACACGATGTTAAGATTGTCAGGTACGTGGTAAAAGTTATGTTGTGAATGTTGAAGTTGATACCCGCAATGGTAGCCTTCATGTTAAAGAATGGCCTAACTAAGGTTAATTGGCTGGAACAACATCATATTAATCCTTAGGAAATTCATAATGAGCTATCTTATTCGCCATTAAAAGGTTGCCCTAATGGACCTCTTCGGTAGGGTGAATGTCATTGGGTTATGAACTAGATATGTAACTCTCTGCATGTGACTCATTAATATAAATTACTCTATGAGAACTAGTGCTAGGACCGAGTGATTATGTAATGGGAAGTAATCTACTTGAGAATGAGACTAGTGTACAATGTACCACTACTCGAGAATGAGACTAGCGTGCATAAAAGTACTTCATATTCCTTAACCACGTGCCTACATGTGATGTGTCGTAGTTGTACGCTTGTAAATTAGAACACCCTCATTGGAGTATGTTTGAACTCCGGATTCCATGTATAGTTATCATGGTGTATGACGATTATTGCCTATTATCATCATGTGGGATACTTACTAGCATTAGAGAGGTTCTATGAAGTTTAGGTAGTGGTATGGACGCTATATAGACATTGAACAATAGGCTTTGATGGTGTTAGTTAGAGTCTTTATGTCTTGTCTAAGACCATTAATTAAATATACTATATGTGATGTATGAATCTTAATTAAGTAATGAACTAATGACTTATGTTATGAATTATGTAAATTGAATAAGTACTTATCTAGAGTAGTCAAGGGTTGTCTAGTTAAGGTGTGAAGGGGGAATAAGAATGGTCACTTTGTATCTTTTCTAGATGAATCTTAAGAATGACTCTAGTTAAGGAAGATGTGGAATTTGTGGACATGATCCAAACATAGGAAGTCTTGAGGATTATTTAGGAAGTCCTGAAGATGTCAATCATGGACATTATTTTCTTTATCTACATAAGTAAGTCTTTTGGATAGCCTTTGATGAGTAAATTTCATATCATCTATGTGTTTATATGTTTGATGTCTTGAACTATGTATGTGACTCTTTATAATTAATCTTAAGGGTTTTTAGGCACATTTAGAGAGGGTTTATCGGCGGTATCTCTCTTTGTGGCTTAAGTGAATCTTAGGATAACTTTGAGTGGGATAATAACATGCTATAAGGTGTCTTAATTGAAGGAAGGCAATTTCACTGTACAACAAAAAGACTTCAATGTAACATTGAATCGACTCACTGTAAAGTGATTCTTAAATTGTTATATTTGATTTAAATTTTTTCTTATGTGTTTCTAAGTTGATAAATGTGGTTATTATGATTATATTTTGATATTTTAAAGAAAAGATGCATATTTCCAATAAATGTCCGTTTTCATGATTTTTTTATGCATAATGCCATAGTTAGTACATGTGGTTTGTACTATCTCCATGCTTTAATCTATCTCTATAGTTGTTGGTTGGTGAGGAGCATTTGGAAATGAAGACCTTGACCGTAGCATCAATCAAGAGGAGTCGAAGTATGTCCTCTTTTGTTTCGAGGGCATAGATATCTTTTATATTTTTTATTGATGTATTGTAATAGACTAAGTATTTCTATTTTTGTATTGAAGTACGGGCCATTTCCCAAGTATTCTTGTGTCTTAAGATGATGAGATTGAGACTTAGTATTTCCTATTGCTTTATATGACAGAGATTTTTAAAGACAATGATATGTTTTTTAAAAAGTTTTAATTCTGCACTACTTTTCACTACATTTATGTGATGAATGATATATAAAGGCTTATGCAAACCTCCGAGAGGTCAAGTATGCCGGTTGCACTCCCAACTTGCCCTAACTTCTAGAATGTGGTTTCGGGATGTGACACTAAAGTGACTTCCCTAGTTCTTTTGAGACCATTATATGGAGTACTTCTAAATTCATTTATATATTTTTTGGGTCATTTATAATAAATGGTGGCTGTTGGTGGTTGTATTGGAAAGGAAATATCCTTACCTTAGGTAGTCTGAGGGAACACTTAGTAGTTGTTTAGAGAGGTTGTATGGGCGGTCTCTTCATATGTTACCCAGATGTGTATTAGGATAACTTTATATAGAGTGTCTAAATGGCTATATGAGTTACTTAATGAATATGGTCATACCTTGTGAATTATGGAAGTATTATCTTGGATTTTGATGATTGACTAGTAAGATGTCTTTAATAGTTTCATTATGAGATTTTATGAAAAATAGCATGAAAAGATTATATCAATTAAGATTTCGCTTTTTACATGATTTCATGCAGGGTCATCATACTTTTTTCTCAATTGTACTAATTCCATATTTCTTTTTATTTGTACAAGTAGTGGTGGTGGAAAGTGAGGATTCATAGAGTTGAAGCTTCGTTAAGTAGAATTCTCTAAGGATTTGGTATATCCTCATTTTTTTGAGTACATTTTTTGTTCTTTCTTATTTTCTTTCATTGAAGAATTTGTGTTAGACAAATGTATCTTTTCAGCTTAAGGGTCGTGACCCTATGATAATGAGATGTGTCCAAGGTTGTTTGTGATGATACTTAGTTCTTCTTATATTTTACAAAAGAGTTTCCTTGTTGACTTTATTGTGAAAAGTTTAAATATATGCATCTATTTTGTGAGAATGCTATGAATTATTTTTAAGGGCTTGTATAAGACCTGCGAGAGATCGAGCACACCGTGTGACACCTAGGGGTACTCTTGGGTTGTTGCAAACTTTGTATTAGAGAATACGGTTATGAACTTCTATTTAAGGTTCAAAGTCTCATGAGCCCACATGTAGTAGAGTCTTTTTGATTGGTAAACGTTGCGACACATCCATGAGTAAGAGGCTATAGGATGATAGAATCTTAACTTTATTCATTACTTTTGTGTAATGTGATAGATTTGAGTTCTAGAAGGTTTTTTTCATAATCTCTTATGTTGTGTTTATAGGATATAATTATAAGGTTGACGCCCACAAGAAGATTGGATGAGCAAATAGTGAATAAGGGTGTTCCTCCCGGAGGTGTGTAAGTCCCTATATCTAATCAAGGGAATGAGGTTTCGGTGGTTCCCCCAGACATGTATAATGAAGAGGTTAGAGGAGCTCTGGTTTCCCTAGCCTTATCCATGGCACTTCATACAAATAGAGACGTGGGGCCTAGGGTGAATTTTTTTACGAGTACCATGACCTCTACGTTGACGGACTTTGTGAGGATGAATCCTCCTACCTTTCTTGGCTTTAAGGTGGGAGAGGATCCCCAAGAGTTCTTGAATGAGGGTTATAGGGAGAAGGTGAGTTGGCTTCATGCAAATTCAAAGAGGATTCTCAAGTTTGGTACACAAAACGGAAGGTCAATAGGCCAGCTAAATTGGGTCCTATAGAGTGGGAAGAGTTTAAGGAAGTATTCTTTTGAAAGTTCTTTCCCTGTAAGAAGAGAGAAGTAAAGGTTGAGGAGTTTATAATCCTTAGGCAAGATAACATGGGTTTGGAGTAGTATTCCTTTAAAATTACCCTATTGCCTAAGTATGCTCCATCTTGGTGTCTAACCCTAGGGATGATATGAGTAGGTTTGTGACTGGTGTGGTGGAGTTTGTGAAAGAAGAGTGTCGTGTGACCATTTTTAATAATGACATGAACCTTTTTAGATTCATTCTGTATGCTTAATCCATTGAATACTCTAAGCTTAGGAGGATGGCGAAAACTTTAAAGCGAGGTAAATATGAGAGTAAAACCAATGTAGGTTTAAGAAGAGGGGCACCAAACCGTGATGTCTCTAATGCTCCTAAGGTTAACCATGAGGGAGGTTGTGGTTCTCAAATTGATAAGACTACTTGATCTACTTGTAGAAAGAAGCACTTTGTGAATTCCCTAGCCTATAAGATGTTATGGTTGTGGAAACAATGATCATAACGTGAGAGATTGTCCCACTATTGTTTCTAGAGGAAGAGATGTCAAGGAATCTCTCTATAATTGTCCGATTGTTTGTGAACAAAAGAAGAACCATTTATATCCTCTTCAACATAACAAGGAAAGAAGTCCACATGAAGGTGTTAGTAACTTATAGTTTTCTCTTTTTGATAGGTTCTTTCTAAGTGGAGGATCATGTTAATGTAGTAAGGCTGATGAAACTTTATCTAGTCTCTTCTTTTCTATTCAATCTTGATATTTAGAATTTCCTAGAAGCATGATGAATATTAAGAAAGTCTCTAAAGAAAAGTGTGTTTTTATGTTTTGGGAATCTTCGCAAATTGTATTTCATGTGTTTATGTTTTTTTGATAAAATGAACTTTATTGACCTTGTCCTTCATATTGTTATGCCTCTATAGTAAATTTCTATAATGTTGCATGAGTGGACTTATGAGCATGTTTAAAAGTGAATTTTTTAAAATTATGTACCAATATTCTTTTATGAGAAATTGGCATGATGTGCTTAAAATTGTTGTAATGGTCATAATGCGGAGAAGAATATTCGTCCAGAATTAAAAGTAGTAAAAGTGAAGTCTAATGTATGAAGAGTATGTAGATGTTGTTCCTACCTTCATCTTGTTTTTTTAAGTCTATATGTGTGAAGTTGTTGGTTATTTTAGCACAATATTATTATACCTGAGAAATCCAATCACCTTGACTAGAGTATCACCTTTTAACTAGTGTTTGAAATGATATTTCCAGACCTAGAATAATGCAATAAAGTTGATTTAGAAGTATTAGAGCCTAAACGTCAAGGGCATATCATGACGTCCGAAAACTAGTTAAATTGAACTAGTAGACATTCATAGGTTTTGTGGAGTTTTGGGAGAGTCGTATGGAGGCTTAAACTCATAAAAATACTTTAAATAGGTAAAGTAATGTTTATAGAGTTAAAAAGTTCACGTGCGACCTCTGAATGACCACCCTTGGGGACCTTGAGGAGAACCCAACCTTTGGCCAACAAGCTTCCCAAGGCAGCAGGCTATTGTTCGTGGAATAAACAAGTATGCGTTGGGTCTAGGTTCACCATGGGGTAAAAGTGTTTATCCGCGTCACACACGTGTCGTGGACATTACTGGCTCAAAATTTATTTTCTGATATCTTGTGGGAAAAGTGTCTCGACGCGAACTTGTTCCCCTACAAAAATTCTAAATTTGACATCAAATGTGACTTCACAAAAATGTCTAACTGATGGTTATTTTTTTTCATGGGAGGGGTATATATTTATTTTAAGTTAAATTTATACCAAATTTATCCACTCAAATCAAATCCACACATTAAAATCAAAATTACTCTCACTTGTCTCTAAGTTCTCTCTCTACTTAACCTCCATTGAAGACCATTGGGGCTTGATGAAGAAATATAATTCTCCAAGATTTCTACTCAAATTTGTGGACAAAGTCTTCATTAAGGTGTTTATTCATTAACTTTTGGAATTCCTTTCCTGAAGAGGTCCATTCAAAGATGATTTCGAATTTCCAATAAATGAAGTGGTTTCTCTACACATGAGTCTTTTTTTAAAACCTAAATTATGGATCAATTGTGCTGAATTATGATTATTAATGGTTATTTAACTGTATAATTATGGGTATTTTAAGTTGTGTAATTCAAATTCCATAGGACCCATCTTCTTCCCCAATTTCATATATCTTGTTGCCAGCTTGATGAATTTCTTAAAGTTGATGAGTATATTGATTGTTATATTGGTGATAATTGTATTAAAACTCAATGGACTACCCGATATCATGTACTGATTTTGATTTTATATAATTCCTTATAAACCCATGAATGTCCCTTTTGTCATAATCCTCACTCTTATATTGTGTTAAGTAATGACTAGAGGAGATATAATTGAATATGTTATTGTATAATTTATTATCCTACGATGATGATAACAGATATGATGGATACATATTATTAATTTTGGATTAGGTCATTAATGGGTTTCTTGGAGGTTGTTGGTAAGACCTTTGACGTCATAAACATGCTATTGTAGTCTTGTTGGTCTATCTTTGGTAACGTTGGCTTATTGAATAATGAATGATGATATTATGAATGCATGAACATGATATGAATACGATGGTTGTGAGATGATGATTGCTGTATTAATATGAGAGATTGAAGGTAATTCCTATGTTCATCATATGATTATGCCATGATGTAATCTTCTCGCATGATGTTGGGTTTGTAATGAAAGGACTTTCTCATCCCACAACCTATGAGCTATGAACATGTTGTATGAGGGGTTAAACTCTTAACAACTATGATATGTAATAAGTTTAAGGAAGAATTAAAGATACTATAAAAGGGGAATTTACCTTACCACCGAAAGAGCTTGAAAATTAGAGTGGTCTCTTCACGAGGAAGCTTCCCCCGATGATCTCATGAGGTGGAAGCTACAATGAGAATTAGAATAAAGGGTGTTTCTAATAAAAACCTCGTAGTTCCTTAAGTATGTTCCCTAATAGGAAACTTAACAAGTTGATCCACCAAGATGTTATGATGATGTTTATGTCGTAAGAAGGATGCCCTCATTTCGGTGGAAGTGGTTGACACCAGATTCCATGTTTATTTCATATGGTCTAATGTCAGTTATGGCAAAGTTTTTCAAAAGTAAAATGCATTAATGAGAGTATGAAGATGAACACTAACTGGGACTACTGAAGAGGTCTTACATAGCGTAAGTAAGGATATGAAACTTTAACTATAAAGTACAAAGCTGGACCTTCAGGGAGTTCTAGGGTAGGTTCTTTATTTACATATGGTATGAATGAAATGCATAATGTTTGTTTCACTTTATATACATGATGTTGGTTTAAATTTTTTAGTATGATACTGACTGCAGTTGTTCTGATATTATATGAGGTAAAGGCAATACTTATGGTTTGTTTGCTAGTTTACTTTATTTATGTGGGGTTATGGGGCAACCTGTAGACATTGCACTAGTACACTGGGATTAGGGTCATGAGTAAGCTAAGGTGTTGTTATTTATTGATGAAATGGACTCTAAACATTTAATGTTGACTATGGATTATTTATGATGTTACTCTTCAACATGAATACAAATAATTCTTATTCTTGTTGTGGTATAGACTTGCATTTGTTCTTGGAATGTGCATAAAGGCTTTTAAAGTGAATTTAGCTTGTTACGGCTAAAATATTCCATTCTGCATATATTCAATGTTTTACTTACATATATCCACACTTAGTAAATGGGGTTTGTACTAACCCATATATCTTCTATTTCTACACTAATGTAGGTTTGGGCCATTGAGGTACTTCCAAGGCAATTCTCAAAGAAACTTGGATTGTTCGCAAGTTGATGAGTCCTCATGTCCGAGGATAAAGCTCATAAATCTAGCGTTTTTGTAATTTTGCACGTTTAAATACATTGTTCTATATCCTAATTTCAAGGACTATGTTATATTATCTTATAAGATTTTTTATGATGTAAGAGTTAAGTCCCATACCTCTTACTCTTATGTTTAAATTGTCTCGTTAGACAATTATAGATTCAGTTTTTTTTATTTATATGAAGTGAAGTAGAACTTCAAAAGAAAAGTTTTTATTTTTCATCATTTTATTCTATCAATGTTTTCATAATGTATGCTAAGGCTTGTCTAATGCCCCTTCGATGACGAAGATGCAAATTACAGCTAGGGGGTTCTCTACGGTCGTAAACAAATTAGTATTAGAGCGTGAGGTTGAATAATATTACGAATGATTCTCTCATAACCACGTCTATTTAGAGTCTTGTAAATAATTCTGAAGCCCGCCACTCTTACAACTGAGAGTCTATCCATTGCTTATGACATTCTCACTTCTTTAGTATTCTTAAGTCGTGCCTTAACTTTCTTAACTCAATGTGTCCTTTTGTTCTAATATTTTTGTTTTTATAGGCTATGACTACTAGAAAGGCAGCCGCAAGAAGAGTTGAAGGGAAGCTTGTTAATGCGAGAGTTCCTCCCTATAACAGCCAACCTCCTCCTCATGAGCAAGTTCCTCTAGGTGACCAAGCACCGATCAATCTTCCGGTCATGAAGCATGGAGAAATGAGGGCGTCCTTCCTAAACTTTACTTACGTCATGGATACTCAATTTCAAGTCATACCTTCTAAAGCTCAAGGTATAACAACACAAGCAAATCAAGAAGTTGCATCCCATGTGAATAAAAATACTTCTAAACTGGCTTCTCTTTTGAGAGACTTTACAAGGATCAACCCTTCAATATTCTTTATACCTAAGATAATGAAGATCCTCAAAACTTTCTAGATGAGGTTTATAAGATCTTATATGCTAGGCCACTGACTTAAAATTAGAAAGCTGAGCTAGCCGCTTATCAACTCAAGGATGTGTCTCAAATTTTGTACACCAATGGAAGGACAATAGGTCTTTGAGAGCATGTCCTATAAGTTAGGATGTCTTTTGTTAGGGAATTTGTTGAAAGGTTCTTCCCAAGGGAGAAAAGTTAGGAAAAAGTGAAAGAGTTCATCAACCTTCATCCAGGAGGTATGATTTTTCAAGAAAACTCTTTGAAATTCATCAAGTTGTCCAAGTATGCATCTTCATTGGTGTCTTATCCTAGAGATAAAATGAGTCATTTTTTGACGAGTGTTTCAAATGATCTTGTGGAAGAGTGTTCGAATTCAATGCTTCATAAAAATATGGACCTTTCTTTTTTGATGGTGCATTCTTAAAAAGTTTAGGAGAGAGGGCTTAAGAAAAGGATTAGGGATGCCAAGACGGAAAAGCTCTATGGTAGAGATAATTTTTAGGGTAAGTTTTAAATCCAAGACAAACCCATGTTTAATAAGAGATTCTCCTTTGAAGTTCCTTCTAATTTCTCAAAGGCTAACAAGAAATTGGGGGCCTAATATGAAGACTCAAGGAGGAAAATTTGGTGGTTCTTCAAGTGAGAGCTCTAATGTGCCAAATGTGGCAAGAGCCACTTAAATAAATTTTTTATGGGTTCATGAAATTGTTTTGGTTGTTTAAAGAGTGGTTAAATGGTTAAATATTGTTCCAGGTCCAAGACTCAAGGAAGGGAGAATAACCCAGCTCAAGAAAGTGGTTTTAGTTCTGATGCTCCTAAGAAGAAACACTTCTATGCTCTCAAATTTAGGTTTGATCAAGCGGATTCTCCAATGTTGGTACCACTATGTTGCAAGTATTTTCAATTGTTTGTTGAACAAGGGTAGTTAAATTCAAATATCCTAATGAAATCGTTTCAAAATGGAAGAGGGCAAACATAATGCTAAAGCTCAAACTATTTCATGTTTAAAAGATTCTAAGATGATTTCTAAGGGATTTCTTTATGATATTCTGTGGATCAAGGAACTTGATTCCGAGGATCCTCCTTTAGAGTTTTTCCCTGTAGTGAAGGACTTTCAAAAATTTTCCTAGATGATTTAACTAGAATTCCTCCCAAACAGGAAATAGATTTAGTCATAGATTTGATGCCGGATGCTAAACTAATATTAATTTCTCCTTATGGGATTGCTCTAGCTGGGTTGAAAGAATTTAAGGCTCAATTCAAGGATTTTCTATACAAGGGTTTAATACAAAAAAAAATTGTGGAGATCCAGTATCATTTGTGAAAAAGAAAAATGGTCTCTTAGAATATGTATAGACTACATACAGTTGAACAAGATCACTATAAAGAATAAGTAACCTCTACCAAGAATTGATCATTTGTTTGACTAACTCCAAAGGTGAGTTACTTTTCAAAGTGATTAGAGGTCTAGATATCTCCAACTAAGAGTTAGAGGAGTTGACATTCCTAAGATGACTTTCTAAGCAAGATATGGTCATTATGAATTCCTAATTTTTTCTTTTTCTCTAACTAATTCCTTGACGGCTTTCATGAACCTTATGAATAGGGTGTTCAAGAATTATCTCAATTCATTTGTAATTGTCTCTATTGATGATATCGTTGTATATTTCAAGAGTGAGTATAAACGCATATGTCATTGAAGCATAGTATTCGAAGTCCTCAAGGAACATCAACTCTTTGCTAAATATTGTAGATATTAATTTTTATTAAGTTATGTGGCACTACACCATTTTAGGCATAAGTCCACACTTATTCTTGATTACACTTGTAAAGTAATGCCTTATGTAGTTCTAGTAATGTTTTTAAAGTGTACCAAACATTTTAACTTTGAACTACAATCATTTTGGCAACACTTCAAAATTTTACTCTTTGATGGTATAAGGTATACGTTAGAAGTGTTGTTACGATATGATATAATTTTCAACTCCTCTTTACATATATGGCCACACTTCTAAAATTTCCTTTTTTTATAATTGAAAAAAACAAACCTTTATAATTGTTTCCTTAAAAAAATCACCAAAATATTATATTCCCTCCAGTATTTTTAATACTCCCTCCCATTTTTATTGGACAAAAAAATTAAACATTAATAAATGATAAAACATTTTTTATTTCATTTTCCTCTTTCAGTACTTCATTTCTCCTTCAGCTTTCCTTTTTCACAATTCAGATTTCTGAAGAACTGAAACACCGAGGTGAAGATAGCTGAAGAACTGGTTCACTTTTCCGATATAAACTGAAGACTCGAAGAACTGAGCTGAACAGTTGAAGTCATCGAAGATTGGTATCTCAAGTTGTCTTCTCCAAAGAACAATTCCTTGAAGAGAAAGTACGATTCTCTTTTCAAAAGCTTATTTCGTCAAGTGGTAATTCTGAAACAGTCTTCTTGTTAGCTTAAGTGTTTGATTTTTCATTTTGTGTATAGAAGAAATGAATACTATAGGGTTGTTGACATGATGATTAACTGAAGCTAATTAGTCTATCCGTCACACTTTTCTCTCAAGTGTCTCACTGAAGAACACATTTCAAAGATATTTTTTTGGATTTAGGTTTAACAAGTGAGAAATTTCATTTTGAATTTCTAAATTTTAACCTCAGGGTTTTGATATTCTTGTGTTTTTATACAATTTTTGGGAGTGTGGCTTGTATTTTAGTCATCAGTTGTTTTTTTGAGTGTAGATTGTATATTAACCTCCCTATATAAACCTATTTTTCACTATTAGAAATGAAAAAAAGTTGGGATTTTGTTTGAGCAAAAACACTTAAAGCAACTGAAGAAAATAGTTAAAATATATATTTAGAAAAACATTCACTGTAGGGAGAGTTAAGTGTTGATAAGAGTATTGCCATTTTCTAATTCATTTTAAAGATCAGTTTTCCCAATCTTTGTTCGAGTCCTAGATTCTGCCCGGAATTCTCATCCAACGTTAGTGTTCAAATTTCATAGTGAAGATCGTTTCCCTGCTTGTCCTCTTCCATTTCACTGCCTGAAGAAAGGTAATGTTATTTTCCTCGTAGTACTGTTTCACCTCTTCTTCAATTTTAAGAGTGATATTGTGACTGTTTGAAAGCTATTGTGATGAGTTCATTTCTTTTAATTTGACTTATCGTTGAGTGGATGGTGACTTAATATTAGATATCTATTTCTTAATTAGTTACTCTTGCGAGTCTGATGTAATATCGCTTTAAATATTTGAGAATCTGTATTCATTTTCATTATTCCCATACTTGTCATTCAAAATTTTATTTTGTTGTTTCTCTTTGATCTTGCTCTTGGAATGTCGCCTAACCTGCATTACTATCTAGCATTTGATGTCTTAATCGTAATTATTTCGTTGTACTATTTCACCTCTTCTTCAATTTTATGAGTGATATTGTGACTGTGTGAAAGCTATTGTGATGAGTTAATTTCTTTTAGTTTGACTTATCGTTGAGTGGATGGTAACTTAATATTAGATATCTATTTCACAATTAGTTACTCTCGCGAGTCTGATGTAATATCTCTTTAAATATTTGAGAATCTGTATTCATTGTCATTATTCCCATACTTGTCATTCAAAATATTATTTTGTTGTTTCTCTTTTGATCTTGCTCTTGGAATGTCGCCTAACCTTCATTACTATCTACCATTTGATGTCTTAATCGTAATTATTTCTAGATATATGTGGAGTCGTTTGGATGAGTTATATGTGGATTCGTCCAAAATCAAGGATGTGAAGATGCTAAGAGGTGAGCATTTGTCTAGGGCTATTGGTAGATTGTCTACGGAAGGAGGAAAGCAGAAATTTGCTTTAGAAAATGCAGCGAAGGTTAGGATAGTAATTGCAGATTGAAAGATACATATATTGGGATCATTTTTTATCATTAAGATTACTAGATATTCAATTTGCATTCTCATTATGGGGTCTCCTGCTTGTAAGGTTTATAACAAGGTAAGAGTTTTTACTGCCGAGCAGAGATGCTTTAATTTTTCTTCTTTGATTTATAGGATGTTTAACTATCAAAGTCTGATTTTGTTTAAAGTTATTTGATCTTGAGACTTAAACCATGTTATGTCTTTTTTAATAGATGAATAGTTTAAGTATGGAGTGAATATTGTGTAATAGGTGATGAAAATATAATTTTTGTTTCTATCGGTGTCATGGTTATATCTTTGTGTTATCTTATATATGCTTATGTTATATGATTATTTGTGCCTCTTATGCGGTTTGTTAGACTATAATATGATTATTTAAATAAGATAAGTTAGGTTACCAATGCATATATTTTGTTTATATGTTAGTTAAGTTTCCATTTCATAATAACTCTACCCTCAACTTACTCCACTTGTGTGATTATGTTGTGTATGTTGTTGTATCCCCAGACCTAAGTTTGTTTTCAGGTGGATATTAACTATACCCTCTACTTACTCCATTTGTGTGATTACGTTGTGTAAGTGTTTGTATACCCAAACCTCACTCGTGAGTTACAATACTTTTTTGTTGTTGTTGCTCTAATAATAGTAGTGCACCTAGTTGAAGAATTGATTTTTCATTCATACCAGACTTAAAGTTTTTGATTTCTTAATTACTCATATTAGAGCAGATTAGAATAGTTTTTGACCATGTTATTAGTGTTTATAATTTTAAGATTATTGTGTGGATTGTTCTGGTCCGTGTTTCTCCCCCCTCTAATATGCTCATAAGAGTATGTGTTTCTTCCCACTTTATATGACAAATATGCTCATAAGGTAGAACATTTGCATAGATATGTTTTTTTGTGATGTAAGAAGGATGTTATTAACAAATCATCAAGGAGATGCACAAATTACAAAAGAAAGAGATATCAGCTCCCAAAAAGGCAAAAAAAGCTATCGAAACAACAAACAACAGTGTTCTATGGAGCTTATAGATTCTAGGTAAGAATTGGCACTACGCACAATAGAGAGATTGATAAAACCCAAAAGTGTAATCAAACATCCTACTTTAATGGTAGAGATGGGAGTTGGGGTACCATCAAAACATCTTTTTTTCCTCTCCGTCCATAAGCACCATAAAATACAGGCTGGAACCAAAGACCTGATCCGCTTGATGGACTTCCCAACTTTCCAAGAACTCCAACACACAAAGGCCTCTCTCAATGATCTTGGAATGACCCAAGTGATCTCAAAAAGTGAGAAGATCATGTTCCATAGGCCTGTTGAACCTGTGCAATGAACGAACAAGTGATTAATAGATTTTGAGTTGCACAAGCACATGTAGCATCTGTTGACTATTTGGAATTTCCTCCTCATGAGATTCTTCTATGTCAAGCAAGAGTCTATTAGAATAATCCAACTAAAACAAATAAATTTAGTTGGAAACTTAGTTCTCAAGATTAATTTCCATGGATATTGATCAGCTAAGGTCTTCTTAGAGCTTTTTTGAAGGTAGCATACTTTAACTGGGTAGGATCCATCTCAGCTATATTTCCAGATAAGTTTGACCCTGCATTGACTATTGATTGCACTAGTCTGAATGGTATCCATAAGGTTAAATACTATGTCCATGTCCTAGTCATTAATATTTCATCTTAGGATCATATTCCACATATTTTAATCCCTATACTGTGAGATGGTTAAGTCTGGATGAGATGGTTGCATAGAAACTATCTACTTTTTGTGTAATGAACATTGTATAGAAAATGTTGAATAATTTGTATATTTAGGATTACTGCAATTAGTCTCTTGTTTTAGCTTTTTAATACCTTTTTGGAGGTCTTCAACATACCTTAATGCTGAAGAATACAACACCTCAAAAAAATATTCAAAACCCATAAAGTACAAATGTTGGCTCTGTCTTTGTATGCATTCAGAACCTAATAAAATGCTACAATTTTTTCTCAAGGTATATAGCTTTGAACTTCACCTAGGTTTACTGACCGATTATGATATTAACAAAAATCTTGGTTCGTGTTGTTCAATAACCAATGTTTGTCACTCTCCCACACATATGTAATGGAGAGGCATCATTCCAACTACTATATGTATTTCATTAAAAGTAGATTCAGGAAATTTAAACTAATTTTAAAAAAAGAGTGAGTCTTCTGTAAATCATTTAACAGAGTTCCCTCCTATGGATACGTAATGGGAATAAAGAAGTTCTTGAGTAAATTTAGTCCGCTAATAGATGTTTAAAATCATCATTCCGATGCTCTCATTATTTGCATGCCAAGTATATACAATAATATGCATTAGGTTTAATTGATCTGTTGATATTGAGAAAGTAGAAGTACTTCAATAAATTGATAAAAAAAGGACATGTATTAATATGATGATATTGTTTTAGATAGATTTCTCGATAAAAGGTTAACAACTTCTCACTGAACAACACGACTTCTGTTGTAGCTGGTTATAATGTTGCTTATTGGGTAAGCGCAAGACATATTTCTCTCATTTATCCTTACTAACATGTTCTTGTAGCATACAATTGTTCGAATATGTTTAACATCACAAGTTTTAAGGATACTTATGATGTACTCATTACCTATTGATAATATGAAATATATGTATATAATCAAATAAATCAAAGGATAATCACAAATTTATTTGTTAGATTAAAAAAAACATATGTGGTTCAATATCATCATTTAGAAAAATGGTTGATGATTTGACATCTTTGTGATTAACAGGCCTTCGACATTAAATTTGTTTGTAATTGAATGATTTTGCGATTCCAACGACTATTCTGAATCTTTTTTCTCTTGCTACTACTTATTTCTAGTAAGCTTACCATGTATGTTTTCTTCTAAATTCCCTCTAACCATTTAAATTTGTACACTATATTTATAAAAAAAGTTACATTTTTTAATGTTAATTAGTTCATTTAAATTCATTAGAGTTAGACTGACGGTGAAACTCAGCTAAAATATGACAAGTATTTAATTTCAATCACTAAACTTTAACATTTTGTCATTTGAATTTTATGTATTCTTTAGAATTATCATCAACATTTGAAAACATTTGTAGAGGATTCAAGGTTTGATTTGGCATAGCAGATGTGTAATGACTAGGCAATAAACATTTATCATCTCATAAGACATGATTCAGATGACTTACTCCTGACTTTTAAAACATATTTGTGAAGTATTGAATGATTGTTACTAAAAGATTAAATATTCATATCCTCTTCTAGGAATTCACATATCCCATCCAAGGATTTGATGTATTTCGCACGGAATAACAAAAAGTATATTGATGGCGTTGAATCATTTCTAGGTTTTGCTTACTCTTATGGAGATTCTCAAGGAGAGGAAATTCAGTGTCCATGTGCAAAATATTGTTATATTCGTTGGACTCGAAGGAATGTAGTGTATGATTATCTTATATGCTATGTGTTCGTTAAAAGATATACTATATTGATAAATCACGGGCAATGAGATGTAGAGTTGAATGTTGATGATTATATGAATTACTTGCATGATGATATTGATTACTCGCATGATTCAATGGGTCCAAATGAAGATGCAAAGAAATTTTATAACTTAGTTGAAGAGGAAAACCTATAAATATATCCTAGTTGTAGATGATTCTATAAATTATCATTCACACTTCATTAATATTTGATAAAGTGTCGACATGGATGGAGCAATGAATCATTCACTTCTCTCTTGGAGTTATTAAAAGAGCCTATTCCTGAGTTTAACATTCCTTCATCTTACAATAAAATGAAGTTTATGGTTAATATTCTTGGTATTGATTATGATAAAAGTGATTCATGTCCAAATGATTTCATGTTTTTCAAGAATGATCATGAATATGATGAATTTTGTCATGCTTGTTGAGCTTCACGATATATCAAATCTCCCGAAGTTGGTAGTGAGCTTGTGCATTCCGAAAAAAAACTTCTATTGTCATCAAAGACTTTGAGACACTTCCTATTAATTTATAAACTTAAAAGGCTATATATGTGCACAAAGACGGCAAATTTTTTTATGCAGCATGAAGACGACCGTTGTAAATATCGAAAGTTAAGCATCTAGCGATTTACCTACAACCATTGATAGAGAAGTTAAAATTATTATGCAATTAGAGAGTTGAAACATATAATGCTTAAAGAAATGAAACTTTTCAAATGCCGGCAGCTCTTATGTGGATTATCAGTGACTTTCTTGCATATGCTATCTCCTCTGGTTGGAGTACAAAAGGAAAGTTTGCCTGACCTTGTTGTAACTATGAGACTAATTCTCGCTATCTTAAACATAGTCGGAAAATGTGTTTTATGGATCTTCGTGTTTTTCTACCCATAGATCATCCATTGAGATCTAACAAAATATCTTTCAATGGAAAAATTGAATTCAGGCCTTCTCCACATCTCTTAAAGGGGACTGATGTGCTTAATAACTTATATGATTTTGAAAACGTGTTTGGGAAGAGCATAAGGAGATCAAACGATGGCCAATGGAAGAAAATGTAATTTTTTTGTATTATCTTATTAGCAGCACAACTTGTTACACCACAACCTTGATGTAATGCACATTGTAAAGAAAATAGGTTATAGCATACTTGGAACTCTTTTAGATATTTCTGAAAATAGAAAGGATCATGCAAAAGCACGGTATGATTTTAAAGATATGGGAATTAGGAAGAACTTTCATCCAAATGATATAGAATATAGCAAGAGAACAAAGTTTGCAAAGGCGTTCTTCTAAATGACCAATGGAGAGAAATCAATCTTTAAAGGAGATTTAAAGACAACCAAGCTACCTGATGGTAGTGCCTCCAATATATCTAGGTGTGTGAACTTGAATGAAAGAGAAGTGTCTAATTATAAAACCCACGATGCTCATTTAATGTTACATTACTTGCTCCCAATATATTAGGTAATCTTAATTTGAATATTGTGTTCTATTTTTATAATTAATTTTAACATATTTTATTTATTATTTAACAAAAAAAGTACATCTTGTGTACAACATGAGCAAGACGTTAATAATCATCCGCAAAAATATAAATGGATCAAGGCTAAGAATTATTGCTAAAACTTCTCACAATGGTTTGAAACTCGTGCTTTGAAGAGGATGCACCTGATTCGATAAAGCGATTGTCTAGAGGACCAAATTCTTTTGCAAAAAGATATCCTGGTTGTCTCATCAGTGGATATAGATCAATGTTAGGCAGCGTATTTCAATGCGTAAAATAAAAAAATAGTGGTGTTATACTAATTGCCTCAACTAGAAGCTTTGCAAGCTCAAAGGATAAAAATTTGATTGCTGCAGATTTGACTTATTACAGATGAATAGTTGATATTGTAAAATTAGACTATTACGATAATTTAAGGTTGTTCTATTTATGTGTGATAGGTATGAGGTTGAAATATTATGGCCTTACTTATGTCTATTTTAACAAGAGATGCTCTCATGAAGAGCCTTTTGTGCTTGCATCTCAAGTACACAAATGCTTCAATGTGCAAGATCCATATGATCAGGATAAACATTATGTTGTGAAGACTGTTCCGAGAGACTTGTTTATCATGGGTGATGAAGTTGAATCTATTCTCTCACAAAGTTATGAGAACAAGCCATCTGAACATTTCAAGGGACCATCTATACCAAAAGATAATGGTGAAGTACTTTTAACAAGGACAGATGTTCCCGAAACAGTTATTGATGTGCCTTCGGAGGAATTCGTTACTCAACAAATTTAGATCGAGTATGAAAAGGAGTTTGAATATGAAACAGCAGATGAGTTTGAATACGAGTCTGAAAATTACTATGAACAAGAGTTTGTAGATGAGTTTGAAGTACGAAGATGAGTTTGAAGCCGAGACTGAAGAAGAGTTTGAAGATGATGTACCATGAGTTCTATTATTGTTGTGATGCTCATATAGTGATAGCTTGTTGTTTTTATAATTTAATTTTTTTTGGTACAAACATATTAAGATATCTCATACGTGGAATTGAAGATTAGATCGCTATTGTTTTTGTAATTTAATTGTTGTTTGATTAAGTAGTTTATTTTTGTTTCTTATCTATTATTATTTTAATGATCAGGAACATGTAATTCTAGCTGATTATTGCTTTAATTGGCTGTTTGTTATTTGTATACTTATTTGTGTCCTTCTACTATCAGGCAGTAGGCATTAGAGGCAAAACAGTGAGCTCTGTTGTTTGTGTCTGAAGTTGCTTTTTGTTTTGTCGCTGCTCCAAAAAAGGTACAACACTATTTTTTGGTGATTACAACTTTTATTAATCACAACCTAGGATTTCTTGTATAATGCAAAATTAAAGAAAACTATAAACAACAATAACAAGAACATATCGAGTGGAGTGTAGGGAGGGTGGCGTATATTGTATGCACAACCTTACCCTTTCTTTGTATAAGGTAGAGAGAATATCTATATGTCGACTATGAGAAAGTAAATTAATATTGTTGAATGCCTTGAATTGGGCCCTTAATTATCTGTCAATTCAGTATTTTGGGCCCAAGCCTGTTAGGGCGTAGCTTAGCACTATATATAGACGCTATAACAAACTCTATTCTGTAATTCTGTTTTTGCCTCTCCATAATAAAACTGCTCTCCCTCTTCCCGTGGACGTAGCCAATTTATTGGTGAACCACGTAAATCTGTTGTTTTGATTTTCGCATTTATATTTTCTCGCATTATCTCGAATTCCGCATAACAAGTTGGTATCAGAGCCTCTCGGTTAATCGGTGTTCTTGGAGAATTCGAGATATCTGCTTTGAACGTGAAAATCGACAAATTCAGAGGGAGGAACAGTTTCAGTTTATGGCAGATCAAGATGCGGGCTTTGTTGAAACAACAAGGCTTTTGGGCGCCGTTGTCAAAAGACAAGAACTACGTCGTTACCCCGAAGATGGCGATTCTGGAGGAAAAGTCGCACTCGACGATCATGCTGTGTCTCGCGGATGACGTCATCATGGAGGTCTCGGATGAAGAGACTGCTGCTGGTCTGTGGTTGAAGCTGGAGAGTTTGTACATGATAAAATCTCTAACCAACAATCTGCTTCTGAAACAACGTCTATTGGATTTACGAATGGCCGAGGTACACAACTCAGGGAACATTTAGAGAAATTGAATACTTTGTTATTAGAATTGCGTAATATCGATGTGAAGATCGAGGATGAAGATGCTGCCCTGATTCTTTTAGTATCTCTCCTAATGTCGTTTGAGAATTTTGTTCAATCGTTCATTATTTGGAAAGATACTGTGTCGCTGGAAGAAGTCAGATCGGCCCTTCATAGCAGGGAATTACGGCATAAGGCTAACGACACAAGTACGGACATACAGCCTTCCGGTCTGTTCACCAGTAGCGAAAAGGGAAGGAAAAACGGCGGAAAGAAAAATAAGCCGATGTCGAAGGGTGCAAAGACGGATGATGTTTGTAATTATTGCAAGGAGAAGGGACATTGGAAATTTGATTGTCCAAAGAAGAAGAAGCAATCGGAAAAACAATTAGTTTCTGCTGCTGTTGCTGAAGAAGACACCAATTTTGAAGAAGACATTTCCCTAGTTGCGGATGAGCACACTCATCATTCAAATGTAAGGGTTCTCCATTCTGGGGCACACTATCACATCTGTCCTAGGAGAGAGTGGTTCACGACTTATGAGCAGGTAGACGGAGGCAGCATCTCGATGCCAACATTTCTGTCTGCAAGGTGGTTGGGACAGGCTCGATCAAGATAAGGACACATAACAGTAGCTTCTGCACATTGAACGAGGTCAGGCACGTTCCATTGATGACGAAAAATCTGATATCTCTCAGTATTTTGGACAGCAAGGGATTCAGCTGGTTGGCAAAAGATGGAGTTTTGCGGGTCTGGAAGGGTTCAAATCTGATTCTGAAAGGTGTCATGCGTGGTACTTTGTATTTTCTACAAGGTTCCATGGTTACAGGTTCAACCCATGTTGCATCGTCAGAAGTTCACCAGAAGGATATGACTAAGTTATGGCACATGAGACTTGGTCATATGGGTGAAAGAGGGATGCAAATTCTGTCAAAGGAGGATCTTCTTGCTGGTCATAAGGTTAAGAGGCTAGAGTTTTTTGAACATTGTGTTTTTGGAAAACTACATCGCAACAAGTTTCGAAAGGCCATTCACAGAACAAAAGGCATACTTGATTATATCCATTCTGATTGCTGGGGTCCATGCCGTGTTGAGTCTTTGGGACACTGCAGATTTTTTGTGTCCATTATTGATGACTACTCAAGGATGACTTGGGTGTACATGATGAAGCATAAAAGTGAAGTTTTCCTGAAGTTCAAGGAGTGGAAAATTTTGATGGAAAATATAATAGGGAAGAAGATCAAGAGGTTGCGAACTGATAATGGGCTGGAATTCTGTTGGTCTGAATTTGATCAATTCTGTAAGGATGAAGGGATTGCTCGACATCGTACAGTCAGAAATACACCACAACAGAATGGTGTAGCTGAGCGGATGAATCAAACACTTCTGGAGAGAGCAAGGTTCATGCTCTCTAATGTTGGGATAGATAGAAGATTCTGGGCAGAAGCGGTTAGTAAAGCTTGCTACTTGATTAACCGCGGACCACATACAGGCATAAAGTGCAAAACACCTATGGAGATGTGGTCAGGAAAAGTTGCTGATTATTCAAATCTGAAAGCTTTTGGTTGTACGGCTTACTATCACGTCAGTAAAGGTAAGTTAGAACCAAGAGCTAAAAAGGGAGTATTTGTGGGCTACGGAGATGGAGTGAAAGGTTTCAGAATCTGGTCTCCAACAGAAAAGAGGGTTATTATGAGCAGGAACGTTGGCTTTGATGAAAGTTCTCTACTTAGAACCATTGTGAAGCCTACAACGACGTCAGAAACTGGGAGTCTTGATAAACAGGTGGAGTTTCAAGTCATTCAGAACGAGAGCGATATGAAAGAACCTAAAGAGGAGGATCAAGAGCCACAGACAGAAACTGGTATTCCAGAATCTATGCCATCAGATATTCATCGGAGTATAGCTCAAGATCGGCCAAGGAGGGTTGGAGTTTTGCACCCTACGAGGTATGGTTTTGAGGATATGGTGGGTTATGCACTGCAGGTTGCTGAAGATGTAGATACATCTGAGCCGTCTACTTACAAAGAAGCCATTTAAAGTCCTGATTCTGAAAAATGGTTTGCTGCTATGGGAGATGAGATGCAGTCCCTACACAAGAATCAGACATGGGATTTGGTCATACAGCCTACAGAGAGAAAGATTATTACTTGCAAATGGGTTTTCAAGAAGATGGAAGGGATATCACCAGCAGAAGGAGTCAAGTATAAAGCCAGGGTTGTTGCCAGAGGTTTCAACCAAAGAGAGGGAGTGGACTAAAATGAGATCTTCTCACAAGTGGTCAGATATACTTCCATCCGAGTGTTACTAGCGATAGTTACACATCAGAATCTGGAGCTTGAAGAACTTGATGTGAAGACAGCGTTTCTACATGGAGAGTTGGAGGAAGAGATATACATGACTCAGCCGGATGGTTTCCTAGTTCCAGGGAAAGAAAATCACGTCTGCAAGTTGAAGAAGTCCTTATATGGACTTAAGCAGTCTCCAAGGCAGTGGTACAAAAGGTTTGACAGCTATATGGTGAAGTTGGGCTATACTCGGAGCTCATATGATTGTTGTGTCTACTACAATAGGCTCAAGGATGATTCATTCATCTATCTGGTGATTTATGTAGATGATATGTTGATAGATGCAAAGAAGAAGTATGACATTCAGAAGATGAAGGGTTTACTTAGTGCTGAGTTTGAGATGAAGGATCTGGGAGCCGCTCGAAAGATTCTAGGGATGGAGATCACTAGAGACAGAGAGACAAGGAAACTTTTCTTGTCACAGAGAAGCTACATTTAGAAGGTCTTGGCGAGGTTTGGCATGTCTTCATCTAAGCCTATTGTTACCCCCAGTGCTGCCAATATCCATCTCGCTGCCATGTTCGCTCCACAGTTAGAAGGAGAGAAGGAGTATATGTTACGAGTCCCTTATGCCAGTGCCGTAGGAAGTTTGATGTATGCTATGGTTTGTACAAGGCCAGATTTAGCACATGCAGTCAGTGTAATGAGCAGATTCATGGGACAACCAGGGAAAGAACATTGGCAGGCTGTGAAGAGAATTTTCCGGTACCTTAGAGGTACATCTGACGTTGGTCTCATTTATGGAGGTGATACTCAGTGCTTGGTTACTGGCTATTTTGATTCTGACTATGCTGGAGATGTTGACACAAGAAGATCGATGACTGGCTATGTGTTTACCCTTGGAGGATCTGTCGTCAGTTTGAAGGCAACTTTGCAACCTACAGTGACTTTGTCTACTACGGAAGCGGAGTACATGGCCTTGACAGAGGCTGCAAAAGAAGGGATTTGGCTGAAAGGGCTGGTTAGTGATCTCGGTCTGCATTATGATCAGGCTACGGTGTATTGTGACAGTTTGAGCGCAATTTGTCTAGCAAAGGATCAAGTCCATCATGAGAGAACCAAACATATTGACGTGAGGTATCATTTTCTGAGAAGTGAGAAGAGAATCAAGGTGAAGAAAGTAGGAACTGATGATAATCCTGCTGATATGTTCAGAAAGCCGGTTCCAAAGGGCATGTTTCAAAACTGTTTGGACTTGGTCAACATCAGAAGCTGTTAATTGCCCTGCGGGGCAATTCTGAGGAAGAGGGGGAGGCCTGGCACTATCATAGTGCGTCTGAAGAATCTGTTTGGAGAATTCAAGTCAAGGTGGAGATTTGTTGAATGCCTTGAATTGGGCCCTTAATTATTTGTCAATTCTGTATTTTGGGCCCAAGCCTGTTAGGGCGTAGCTTAGCACTATATATAGACGCTATGACAAACCCTATTCTGTAATTCTGTTTTTGCCTCTCCATAATAAAACTTCTCCCCCTCTTCCCCTGGACGTAGCCAATTTATTGGTGAACCACGTAAATCTGTTGTTTTGATTTTCGCATTTATATTTTCTCGTATTATCTCGAATTCCGCATAACAAATATACATGAATCCTATCTGTATATCATTTCCCTTCTCTTACATTACCACTTAATGTCATCTTTATCTTTACATATATGTAGTTTAAAGCTCCAATAAAGCAGCCATAGACATGTTTCAATTACCACTTTCCCTTCATTTGTTTATGACTTGTTTTAGAACTTATAAGGAGATTTAAACCTGCAAAATATTATAATGCATCTAAAGAATGCCTCTTACTCTGGACTTTCTTGCTTTTAGTTCTTTATTGATGTTGGAGAAGATGGATGAACTTATAGCATCAGGATTTAACCGTTGTTCTTAATCTTACTGTGATAAAATTTGTATTTGAAATAACTTTAAAGACACCCCCCAGGTGTTGCGATCTCCATAAAATTTTGCAAGTTTAGTATGATGCTGCATGCTTCTATCATCTTGCAGTCTTTGTTGTGGAGGGATCTTCTTGGTTGTGTAGTTGGCCTTGCCTGCTTAGTGCGGAAGTGCGTAAAGTAGGGTCAATTACTCACTTAAAATATTCGTAAATTGCTATGGTTTTTGAATTTATTTGCTATGCAGTGGGCAATAAAATTTTCTTATATCTTCTTATATTTCAGTTTGTGATCCATCTATTTATTCGTGTAAGGAGTTACTACTTAAAAGTATTAGTTTCCCTTTTAGAAGATATTGTGTCTATCTTGTTCACTCTTTTCCTCAATGTATGTTTGGCTTGTAATTTTCATAATAATGAACGATTGCCATCTATGAAAGTTACTTCATGTGGCAGATTCTGCATCTCAACCCCTTCTGTGAGACAGAAGGTAGGATTTTTTGTGCATTTTTTCTCATGGAAGAATAAAGAAATTATGGCAGATATAAGTACTACCTCTTTGTTAAAACAGAAGCAAAGTCTTAGGTATGAAAAAAGCAAATGGAACCAGTGGGGACTCAACAAGGTATTGTAATAAAAATATCCACTAATGCCTTAAACATTGTTTCTTGGTGCATGTCTAACTGAACAAAGGTGCTTTTCTCAAAAGGTTTTTCTCTTGTGAAAATCACTTCTTTAATCTGAGATATATTTAAAGCTGTAACGAGGCGTGTCTGGTAGTTATGTTGTTGCTGATATTACCATTCTTCTTATTCTTGAAAGCAAAGTTGTAGATATAATAAAGTGAAGTTAGACATATACTCTTCTTATTTGTCCACTTGTTCCATAATGTAGATAGAACAAAGTGAAGCATAAGTTTTTGTGTTTGTGGTCGCGTTAATTCTCCTCTAGAATAACGATTGTTCAATATGAATATATAGCATGTTAGCCTGGATTGCCTGTTAAATAGTACCAATACTTTATGAACTAATATTTTCCACCTCAATCTTCTCATTGTAGTACATTGAATAATTTAGGCATACAAAATGGATATTTCCATTGAAAGTAACATGTTGAAGTGTGAGTGACTTGAGAAAGAACTCATTTTAGATATAAATTGTTGATGATGAATGCTCCTCTAACTCCAAGATATTGTGTCTGTATAGGTTATACATATAGTTACAGTACTAGAAATTTGGAAACTCAGTTGTTGCAATATTAAACAGTATTGGAAATTCTAGAAATTTTGGAAATTTTTGAAACTCAACTGCTGCAATCTACTTCTAGTTATCCATCTATCAATCATATATAAATATTATATTGCTGCAACATCTTTCACTTAAAGAACATTATTATTTTGTAGGTTTCCTTCCTGGGGAAAGCAATCAAAGAGAACTAGACAAAATAATATGAATAAATTAATCAACAATAACAAATAAAAAGGGTTTGAATCCAAAAAAACTCACAGTCCATTGCACAATCTTGATGTTGATATGCACTACCTATCACGTGCTGAATTGGACAACAAACTCAAGATTAAGAGATAACAACATCCAAATGAACACAATGATAACGCTAAGAAAGAGAAGACACTAATACCATAAAAAAGAGAATTCTAAGGATATGATTCCACAACAAGGAAAAAGTTAATTTCTTGGGCACATATCAATAATTCATTTGTCTTCAAGGGAAGAGATTAGAACTTCACATATGGTTTCAGGGAAAGGACAAGCTAAACAGAGGTTTTTTCAATCAGAAAAGTCCATACAAGGAAAACTAGAGGTACAACATGATATTGAGGATATACTCAACTTCAAACAGGTGAAGAGAAATTTGGTTCGACCAGCCACCAATATTGATCAGTCTTTGGATGAGTAGAAAATAGATAATGAACATGATATTCTAGATCAATCAAATTTAAATCAAGTAAAGAGGAAGCCGGTCAACCAGCTAGTACTTTTGATCAATTTCAAAAAAATCAAGGGATACATATAGATGGTGTAACAAAATGTAATAACCACACAACAACTGATGTTGAATTAATGCATACTCCTATAACTAATGAACACACCATCGGATTGGATGATGTTGTTGATGAAGAAGAACTTGATGGAGATAAATGTGATGTCGAAGAGGAAATTGACATTGACTCTAGTAGAAAAGGTATGCCATTAACCTTGTAAGATTTGGTACTCCTTATAAAAGAAGTATCTTATTTCCTGTTTGTTACATCAATCCAGGAATATCGAAGCCAATAAAAGTTCAAGGACAAACAAAATGTAAAGATATTAATGCAAGAAATTTTGAAGAAACAAATGAGGCTACATTTGATAAAGGACAAGCAGTTGGAATTTCAAGGAATCGTAGTTTCATCAGCCTTGTGTACACTAGTTGGCATGTGGTGCAAATGTATACTAAAAAGAACATGTGGGAATATATCAATGTAAGAACATCACTCTTACAATTACATATTTTATTATTTATTTTTACTTACTCAAGCTAAATATATTTTATTTTGCATAGTCATAATTTTTTATCCTAGTTGAAGGAAAGAAGTGGGTGATGACTGGCCTTCGTGATTCTTGGAGGCGACACAAGCAAAAAATTTAAAAGATTATTTTTTGATAAAAACAATACCCTTGAAGATATGCTAGCAAATCGTCCTGATGACATTCCAGATAATCAGTTTCGTAAGTTAATTGAGTATTGGAAACGCCCAACTGTTCAAGTAAGCCTATAATAGTGCATTTTTACTCATTGACATATTTTACACCCTGTATATTTTTTATTTATCAATTCAGTTATCTCTTTTTGCTTAATAATAGGCATTATGCGAGTTGAATTCCCACAACATGAAAAAACTGAAGTGGAGGCATTGAATGGGTAAAGTTTGATAGAGTACGCTTGACATTGATAATACATAGCTGACATTTGTTCAAAAATTTGGATTTCATTTTTTGTTCTTTATTAGAACATACTGTTGTTTTTTTAAAATATATTCTGGTATGATAAGTAGCGTGCAGCCAAATAAAACAACGAAAAACCATCAAAACCTGAAATGTTTATTGCAGCTCGTACCAAGATGATAAAAGAAATTCAGGTTGATACCCAAGTTGCAATAGTAAGTTTTTTAAAGAAGATTAGTAGTAAATTTGATTCAAACTTAAAATTTATATATTGTGCGGAGTTTGACTCCATTGAATTTTGTCACGTATGTCTTCTTCCTCTTTTTTTTCTTGTGCAAGTGTGATGAGATATAAACTCTTTGACAATGTCGCTGAATTGTTTGCAAGCAAAGTTATCAGATTTTGTAGTTCTTGATCACTATCATAGGACTGGAAATGAAACAGTTCTTAAAATTCAATATTGATCTCAATTTTATTCAACAAGCTGAATTTCAAAATCGCCATAATTCTGGGGAAACAACTGATGATGCATTTTGGGAAGTGTTTTGAAAAGAGGAACCTCACCGACATAGGTGCTATGGTAGATCAGTGACATCAAGTTCAGTCAATTGCGGCAAAATAACCCTAGATTGAATTTTACAGATATACTAGTGTGTTTTGGATCTAACATTATTTCACCTGTTGATGTAAGTAGCGTACAAGCTTTAAGAGGAATAAATCTTCTATTTTATTTGGGGTAAACTCATGATTCGGTTCTTCGAAATGTATTTTGTATTTCACATTCTCTGTTAATAGTTTGCATTTTATTTTTCTTCTACTTGAGTTTGTGTTCTTAGTTAAGAAATTATGAACTTATTTTACTATCTTGAATGTTTGAGACAGACAAGTCGCATAGTTTTGCCTATGATAGTTGTAACACTATCACAATATCTTTTGAGTGTTTCGCCAATGATTATTTTAAGCCACCTTGGTGAAATTTTACTTTCTAGTGCTTGTATTGCTACCTCACTTTGTAATTTTACCAGTTACAGTGTCATTGTAAGTCTCTTTTAACAAATTTTTGCTTCCAAATATTTGAATGAATTAATCACGAAATACAAATTAATTTGACCTTCCAATAAAATTCAATAGCATTTTGCCATAGATTTTGGACTAGGGAAAAAATAGGCCATTAAATTTGGTCAGATTTAAATACTTTGATATGCCAAAATAGTTTTTCCATCTTTTTAATTACTGCTTTCAAATTTTCCGATCATCAGTGGAAATAACTCTTTATCTAGTATTGTTTAATAGGGGATATTTGGTACACATTTTATAGTTTCTTAAACATATTAAGTGAAGTGATTTTGTAGCAATAACCATCAGGTTCGAATATGTTGTGTTACGTCGGGAGTAATATTTTCTGGCCCAACTTCAACGTTTTAATGAAAGAAAGTAGGAATTTGAAAGTATTTGTTGTATTATCTTTGATATTCTTAGCTCATTCAGGTCATTGAGATTTATAGTTAATACATGTTGTCAACCAGATGTATACATGATGTTGCTTGACATATTCATTGTATTGAGTTTATTATCTTAAGTCACTTTCTTTATTCAAAAAAATATTTCTTGGTAGTATTCTGTTCGCGGAATAAGTAAGAAATCCAATCTTTTATTCTAAATGGTAGAGGTGCTACAAGTCCTTGGTAGTGACTTGAAAATGGAACTGATAATTGGCGTGTGATGGTTCTCTTCATCTATCTGGAGCGATCCGATCTCACTCTTTCTCTCTTCAAATTCCTTTGATCTACCAGCAGTTAAAGGTTTTGCATTTTCCGCACTAGCCACTAGTTTGTTAGGATATGTTGTTAGCTTTCTAAAACAAGTTGTTGATACGTTAGATTTGATATTTAGTAGGTCCAGTTATACTCCCAGTCCTTTCCCATATGTATGAGTAGTAGGCAAAGATGGTTCAGCGACATATAAGTTGAGGCAAAACTTGGAAATACAGGGAATGTTTCTGACCAAGGCAACCTGAGACCTCTGTAGAAATTATTGTCTATAATGAATGTGATGCTGATTAGGGTGGTAGTAGGGACTCTATGGTCTTCATTCACTTTTTCTGAAATAGAAATCTAGATGGGTACATGATAGATTGTTAATATGCAACTTTTTAGTAACAATATTGACATATTTTTGTGTACTTGCTTGTTGAATAATTTACATAGTGTTGCTAAGTTTCTTTCATTCGGAGAGGCTTTTAAAAGTAGCAATTCTAAGTGATATTTTTTCAGTCAATAATTTTTGTAAGACTCCGAAGATGACATTTGTTAACTATCGCCTAATATTTTGTTAATTATGTTCTAAGGTCCTTAATATGTCTAATATATGGTATAGAGGGAGTAGCTAAAGTATTAGGGGTGTTGGAAGTCAAACGTCAAGGGACGACTAAGACATTCGACAACTAAGACACCTAAACGTCTCTTATGTGGTTCTATGTGTTTATATGTGTTTCATGATGTTTAAAGGTTCTTAATTGAGTTAATATAGAATGTATACGCAGTAGTTAAAGTTTAATAATGTTTGGAGGTCAAATGACAAAGAATGTCCAAGGCTTTCTAAATATATGCCTTGAGTCGACTTTATATATCTTGGTGAGTTTCATCGAGTTTTACATGTTCATTTTATATGAAATTCATGTGAGGTGTTAAACTTATATACGGTCATATTTTGGTTGGAAACGTCCGGGAAATGATCTGCAAGGACAACTAAAGGTGCCTTCAGGAAGGACCCAAAATCAGTGTGCAAGCTGAGTAGTCAATGACCAGCCGCAGTTCTGACGCCCCGTTAAAGGGTGCTTTGGTGAGGGACTCAGCAAAGGGTGAAGAGAGGAAGTTTGTCCTGCCACTTTTTCCATCAAAAGAGGCCTGTGACGGCCCGTCGAGGTGGTGACGCCCCGTCAAGGGCCAGTCATTACGCGATCTGTTCTCCTGCGCAGGTATGCTGCCAAGTCAAGGGGTGAATTGTAAATTTACTCCAGTTCTAAAATAATTCATGAACAATTATTTAAGGGTTATATGGGTATTTTATTTAAGTATACAAAGGGTAATCACATTGAAAACCTTATTCTTCAAGATCATAAACCCATAACATTTTTAAAATATTCTAAAACCTCCATTGAAGACCCAATTGAAGAAGAATCTTTGTGAGGGGTTTTTGTGTTGAAATTCTTCATTAAAATGAAGGATTAACATCATTGAGGTATATCTTTTTATCCTAGAAATTCAATTCATCAAGGAGCCAAACTCTAAAAATGTTATTTAAAGTTTTCTAAAGTGAATTGTCCAATTTAATGATTCTACCATTTTTTCTTGCATAAAAGATTTATAAACATTGAATTATGATCGAATTGATATTTTATTAATAATGTTAACATAAATTACCTACGAAACCATGTAAACTGATGAACCATAATTTTTACCACTTATTGGGTTAATTGATATTAAACTCTCATTGTTGAATTGTTATGTAGTTTCTTATGGGATTTCTAATGATATAAGATTGTATTCAATTGATATCTAATTGATATACATTATTAAACCTAGATTGAATTTATGTGTATTCATTGACTTTTATGGTTTTTTCTTGAATTATTGTTCATGGCCATGCGTAAAGGCCTTGTGATATTCAATTGGTTGATTTGGTATGGAATTGAAGTATGGATGACGGGATGCATGTATGCTTCCCAATTTGATTTAATTTGATATTATTTTTACTTGGATTCTACTGTTAATTGTATGTTCCACTTATGGTTTTGGTGTTATGTGTTTTACTTGAAATTGATGTGGCCTTGTCGGCGTTACTTTATGCAATATTATGAGCATGGACTTATTGGAAACCCCTTGAAGTTATGTGGACATTTTTGTAATTTGATGATGTGACGGATGACATTATCTATCTACATGTGAAGGTAAATAGTCATATATGTATTCTTCTATTTATATTTCCTAAAGTGATCATGTTAGACTTTGACTTGACACTATGAGTATAGTGTTAGGTTAAGTCTTGATTATTTCTAATTGGATTATGAGTCTATGTGGAGTATTTAAATGATGTTATGATGATATATAGGATGACTTAAAGATGTTAGGTTGTTTTAGTGGTGTTTCTAGAATGACTTGTATTATGTGTTAAAAGTGAAGTTTGTAATGTGTTGTCTTAGTTGACTTGTATTTCTTGCTTGATATGTCTATGGTTAAAACTATGTGATGTGTTGATTTATGGTGTTATAACTCATAGTGTTGAATGTATGAAATACATGTGACTTTAAATGATGTTATGAGAGTCTGGTATTTGCAAACCTTGACATAAGAGTAAGGTTAAGATTTATTAAAGTGTAAGCCATAATGGTATTCTTCAAAGGAAAGGAATGATGGACATAAGGTTAGTTTACCGGAATGACATCATAATAAAGGATGTTATCATGAGCTTCTTATCGGCATTGTGAGGTAGCCCTACTAGACCTTCCTCGGTAGGGTAAATGTGATTGGGTTATGAAGTTTTTATAAAACCCTTTTACGTGAACCTAATGTATGAATTACTCCATGAGAATGAAGGCGCACAGAGTAAGTATGGTAAGGTAAAGTATTTCTAGTTAAGCGTGAGACTATATTACGAAGTATGCCCTTCATTTTCCTTAGCCATGTCACTACAAGGGATCTGCCTAAGTTCTACCATTGGCAAGTAGAACAACCTTATCGCAGTAGCATAGAAGTCCGGATTCCATGTCAAGCTATCAAGATCTATGTCAGTTATTGCCTATTCTTCTCATGACGGAGTCTAGACACCAGATTAGACCAGCGTCATTGACCTCTCAATGGTTGCAGACAAGCCTACATACGTCATCATTACTTCATCTAGGTTAATTTTAGCAGAAAATTTGAACTTTTTCTTACTTAATATTCATATAAGACATTCTACTTAAACTCATTAACATTCACAATCAACCATCTAATATTAAGATCATCAAATGAAAGAAATAGTTTCATACTGCATTAAGTGTATACATTCCAAGGTGGAACCAATACAATGTCATAAATAAGATAAGAAAGAAACACTAGCGGAACATACTTCACTAACTCAAGACTATATCTAAGCTAGAATATAATTGGCAAACGTCCTTGAAAGCATGAGGGCCTACCATATCCCGATAAATCCTTTTTCGGATAACTTCAGCGTCGACCTGTAAGCTCTAACATTCCAGCGCACCTGCACCTAAAGGTAGATAGTTGTATGGTATTAGTACACACTTGTACTAAGTATGAGTATATGCAAGTACACACCAAGAACATGCATGATTAAGAAGAGCTCTGTTCAAATGATATGATTTATTGAAAGTCAAGTTAGTTAACTTGGCAAATTTGAATTAGGAAAGTCAGTGGACTTTCAAAATTTTTATTAGGAAAGTAAGTGGACATTAAAATTTTGGATTAGGAAAGTCATACCATGAGGGTAACATGTATCATCATACTTATCATATTAAAAGCAGCACATAACGTATTGCACATATCATATCACATAGTTCACATAATTCTTTCATATGCCATGAGACCTTGGAATCATGGACATGGCATTAAGACTTCCCAAAATGAGGGCTCAACATATGTGACCTCAACTAGGGAGCCTTCTTTAGCAAACACAGAGTCTGCTTCATTTATTCATATGTACTTCATTTTTATTAATTCATATACTAGTGCAATTACAAGTAATACCTAGGATGTAGTTTAGGACCCTCATTTGGTTTACTGTGAAATGACCAAGAATAACCTTGTGTCATTACTTGAGTCTAGCTCACCTCTTGATTATCCTATCCTAACACCTTTAGTATCGTTCATTTCATTATGTGCATTCCTTGGGGCTGTCTTCAATATTTCTTTTGGGATTTTAACCTTAACCGATATAGATCATGTGAGCATCATGAACTTCAGTGTGTAGTCCCCACACAAAAAAGAGGTGGAATCACCGGCCAAAGTGAACAAAAACATGATAGCGTATATAGGGAATCAAACCCTGCTAGATCCATATATTTGCAGTATAGTTTCAAAAGCTAGAAGATATAAGGAGACCCATACCCGGCATGCTCGACAGACTCATCTCATGAGAGTTACGTGAAACTACGCCCTTCCCGAAGGAAGGCATCACCTCTCATAGCTAATCTATCAGTGCCCAGTATAAAGTTCCATTACATTCAACTCATACATCATGGAACTTGGCTTCTATCATGAGGATATTATAGATCATTAGATTATTTCTCCTCTCATCATTAGTACTAAGTATGTCTTAACTTCAATACTTTCATTAGAGTGTTCATAGACATTGGTCTCTTCATTAACTTTAGCACATTTGCTCTTCATAATTACTCGCCCCTTTATGTGAATGTTCATTTCATCATATGCCAATGCACTTTGCCATTTAGTGTGTTTCATAATCTTAAATAACCCTTCTAAGGTTACATCATTTCATCACATACATCTTAGGTTCACTTACTTTCAAACATATGCTAGACTTATAAGTTCAAACATTCAAGCCATTAGGCTTCATTCATAGTTTGTCTAAGTGATTCATGATTACCCAAGATTATGTGGTACAAGATTTATCCATCTTGTAGATATGCCAAGATATTGATTTCGATCTTTAGAGGCAACATTCATTAAATATTTACTTTTGTATGACTTATGTGTCAATAGGGAATTGGGAAAGAAAACCCGATTTCGAATCCCTTGGAGAACAATTATCGTATTTGAAACATGATATTTGCATTTGTTTAAGATTTGGAGGATCCTAGTTCGATCACCACAAACCCCATACTATTTCCTTTTTCGTCAAGGAGGTTGTGGATTTAATAACCCACAACCTCATTATTTTTCTTTTAATTTATTTCTTAACATTTCACCTATCCAAGAGGTTGTGGGTTCAATCCCCACTCTCCACATTTATTTTCTCCTTTATTTTCTCCTAACTCTCTAATCCATTCAAGAGGTTGTGGATTCACTCCCCACTCTCCACATTTTCTTTTATCTTTTATTTTTCTCATTACTTTGTCATCCATTCAAGAGATTGTGGGTTCAATCCACAGTTTCCTCCTTTTTTGTTTCTTCTTTATTTTTCTCCTAACTCTCTCATCCATTCAGGAGGTTGTGGGTTTAATCACCACTCACCACATCTATTTTTCCTTGCATTTTTCTCACGAAATTTTTATGAAATTTTTATTTGGTGAGGTCATGTGTTAAATCCCCTATGACCTAAAATTTTTTTAAGTTTTTTTTAAATGAAGTTCACTTTTTTAAAAGTTGGCCGAGACTATAGGTTGTAGGAAGCTGCAAATTTCATCTCTTCCAATCCATTTATGCCTTAATCTTTTCTTGTTTTTTTTGTAGGTTTCATGTAATGTTTTTTGGTTCAATACATAGTGACCTCACTTATTTTACATTAAGTTTTCATTACATTTTGTTCCAATTTGTTTGCCCGAACCAACCTACCAAATGCTTGAAATTTGTTCACTATTTTCACCTACTTTTTATCATCATTTATACGTTAATTCTTAAGGCATTTCATGGATAATTTGGTGCTTCTTTAAGTTTAATCTTTTTATGATTATATTCTGCCAAGAATTACCATTACATGCAAAAACATTACACCACTTTTACACCTTATGATTTACACAAACATTCGCATATAAAATTCCACCATAAGAACATATCATTTTTCACATACATTCGGTTGACATAACTTAACATCCTTGTAATTACAAACACATAATCATGAACACATTATCACGAAAATCAAACTCATACTTCAACAACCAGTAAACATACAAACAACATGATCTCTAACCTATTTCACATTGAGATAAAAGGGATACTAGGGACAAGTTGTTCAACAAGAACGCGAACAACCCTAGTTTCAAGATTCGTGGAATTCATGGGAAAGAAAATTCTCTTGGAGAAAGGAGTCCAGGAGAGAAACCTATACCTGATTTCCATACTATTCAACCCACGACTTGATTCCCAAAAACCTTGTCCAAACTCACGTCGAAATCCCAAAACTCCTACACAACCCCGATGGAACTTTGCTTTACATTTTTTGTTAGCTTGTTTGTTTGTATTTTTTGGTATATGTTTTTCATGAGTGAAGAACTATTATGTTCTGTTCTTTTGCTGATCAACAACGTTACAATGAGCGTGAGAGACGTGTGAATGGGAGGATTAGGATTAGGAGAGTTAGGTTGAGTCTTAGTCAAATAAGGACTCCTCATTATTATTAATATTGTTATTATTATTATTTTATTAAAAATCTGATTTTCCTTTAGTTCACTAAATAAAATTAAATTATTTAAATCATTGCTTCCACAAAGGCTCGAACACGGCTGGAGCAAGATTTTTCTTAGAGGGTCAATTTCGACCACCTCTACCCAAATTTTATCATTACCATATTACTTACTTACTTACTTAGTTATTTAGGGTAATTACAATACTAACCTTAGCCAGTAAAAGACAATTTTACCCCTAGACCCTCAAAACTTAAGATTACCCCTTTTTTAAATTTGGTTAAGACTCATCCAGGTAAATATTCATATTCGGGTGCCCTACATGGCTGGAACAAAACATTCCTAGCTCAACTAACTCATCAAGTTAGTTGGCTTGGTTGTTGCAGTTTACAGGTCTGGCCTCACACACATCAATCTATGTGAACATGGTCCAATCATATGCATTCTAGATATATTAAGCATTACAAGGCATAGTCATTTTAGGGTTGGTACAATTCTCATAATATGGAATACCGATTAGCATTTGAAGAGTTTATCGAGTTTAGGTGGTGGTATGGGACGATATCTATACATTGCACAATAGACTTTGAAGTTGTTATGTGGAGTTTCTATGTCTTGTCTAAGACCATTATTTGAATGTCCTTTATGTGATGTATGAATCTTAATGATCTAATGAACTAATGACTTATGTTTTGGAGTATGTAAAAGAAACAAGTACCTATCTACAGTAGTTAAGGGTTGTCTAGTTAAGGTGTAAAATGGTCATAGGAATGGTCATTTCGTATCTTACCTAGATGAGTCTTCAAATTCATTCAAATTAGGGAAGATGTTGATTTTGTGGACATGATCCGAACATAGGAAGTCATAAGTATTAATTAGGTAGTCTTGAAGAGGTCAATCATGGATGTTATCTTCTCAACCTCATTAAGTAAGTGTTTTGATAGCCATTAATGAGGAAATGTCATAGTGTCTATATGTTGGATGCCTTGAAGTATGTATGTGACTCATTATATGTACTACTAAGGGTCGTTAAGGAACATCTAGAGACGATGCATGGGCGGTCTCTCTTTGTATGACTTAAGTTAATCTTAGGATGACTTTATGTAAGGAAAATACATCCTAGAAGTATCTTATGTGTTTCTAAATTAATTAATGATATTATAATGATTAGAATATGAGCCAGGCCTATTTTGAAGAATCTTTCTTGGGGCGTTTCTTCCCTTGAGAATTGAAAGAGACTAAGGTAAGGGAATTTCTTAAACTTAAGAAGGATTCTCTTAGTGTGCATGAGTATGGGTTAAAATCCACCCAACTATTTCTTTATGTTCCGAAAATGTTTAAGGATAGTGGGAGTACAATTAGTTTATTTTTTGGTTGATTGGCCCATTCTTCAAGTCAGGGAAGCATTGCTGATAATCAAGTGACATGGACATATCAAGGTTGATCGTTTATGTGCAGTAGGTTGAGGAAGATAAGATGAGAGACACAAGAATTCATAAATAAAAAAGACGACACGACATTCGTTATTTTAAAAATAGAATGGACCTACATCATCATTTTCTAGTGTACCAGCACCAAGAAACAAATATGAGAATCATTCCCACAATTTATAGACAATCGGATATATATCATCAGAGTCTGAAGGTAGTCTGTGACAAGGAGGTAGCTCAGCTCCTACATATGCTAAGTGATTTAGAACCCACCCAAGTAAGTGTCGTAATGGACAGACATGTTGTTTCAAGTGTAGGATAGATTGTCACTACATGAAAGAGCGCCCTATTAACAAGACATTAGAGCCCAATATTTATTAGTTGCTCTAGTAGACAGGGTTGCACCTGGATGAGCTACTTCTTGTACAGTTGGAGGAGCAAACAAACTCTATGCCATCACTAGTTTCCAAAAGAAAGAGAATCCCAAAATTTTTTCAGTACTATGATAAATGACATTACTTTTAATATTTATCCTTGGTTAAACCCAGGACCGTTTATGTTTTGTAACTCCATTTATTGCAAATATGTTTGATATCATGCATGAGAAACATTGTGAACCTTTCTGTGTTTCTACACCTGTTGGGGAGTCTATTCCAGCAAAAAAGAGACTATCATGATTGTCCTATTTCCATCAATTACAAGTACACCATATCTGATTTAGTTGAGATAAACATTCTTCTAGGTATGGATTGGCTTCATCATGTTGTGGATCAATAGATTGTAGAACTCGACTTGTCAAGTTTCATATTCTTAATGAGCCTTTCAAGAGTAGAGTAGTAGTTCAGCAGTGCCTAAGGACTGTTTCATTTTGTAATTTAAGGCAAGAAAGTTAGTTTTGAAGGGTTTTATCTATCACTTGTTCCGAGTTACTGACTCAAGTGCTGAGGTACTTCCCATTCAGTAAGTTTCTACCATAAGAGAGTTCAAGAAGTATTTCCTTACAATATACCTGGAGTCCCTCATATGATAGAAATAGACTCCGGCATAGACGTCGTTCTAGATTCTTATCATATCGTATTTTTCCATATAGAATGGAATTAGCAGTGTTGAAAGATTTGAAAAAATAATTGAAAGATACATTAGATAAGGTATTTATTTGACTAAGTTCCTCACCTTGGGGTGCTCCAGTATTGTATGTAATAAATAAATAAATATGGTTCCTTTAGGACGTGTATAGATTACCTTTAATTAAACAAGGATACAATCAAGAATAAGCATCATCTGCCAAGGAATCATGACCTTTTCAACAAGCTTGAGGGTGCTTCCTTCTTCTGAAAATTAATCTCTGGTTAGGCTACCATAAAATGAAATTTAGGGAATAATATATTCTAAAGAGAGCATTTAGAACCAGATATTAGCATTGTGGATTTCTTCTCATGTCATCTACATTGACCAATGCGTCTACAATATTCATGGATCTTATCAATAGAGTCTTCAAACCTATTTCAATATGATTGTTACCATCCTCATTGATGACATTCTAATATATTCAAGAAACTAAGTAGATCATTCTATTTATCTCAGAATTGATCTTAAGACATCAAATGATATAATGTTGTATTCAAATTCTTCTAGGTGAGATTTCACTGAAGTTTGTGGCATTGATGAGCCACATTTGTAACGACCCTGAAAATGAATTAGGATTAATTTGAACGTCACGTGAGTTTCTTGAGCTAATAACTTTTTAAAATAATGAAAAATAACTTTTTAAGTCATTTCAAAGAGTTTGGAAGTCAAATGTCAAGGAGCAACGAAAATGATAGAAACCTACTATTTTTGTGTGCTAGTTTGTCATTGTTCATTGTATGTGTTTTTATGTGTTGTTTGTAGTCTAAAATCAGTGGAGGTAACCTAAGTGTCACAATAATCTATTTTATGTTCAAAACTTCTTTGTACGATACCTCAAGTAATAACCTAAGGGTTCTTGAAGAGAACCAACGCTTATACTAAGAAGCTACCAAGGTAGCATGTAGGCAGTTGTTTTCTTGAAGCCAGGGCACGATGCGCGCGCGTCACTTAGAAGAAAAACGTTTCCTCTACTTAATGGGGTTTTCACAAACCTTTCCGCATCAAATTAAATTTCAATAACAAAATCGGGGAGTGACTTCGAGAAGTTAAGCCATGTTCTAGATTTGATTGCATTAATAAAAGTCAGGTTGCACTTCTCTTATACAGATCCAATTAGTTTAGAGTTTTTTTGGGTAATTTTGAGATTTATTTTAAATTGTTTTTAGTTCCTTTTACCCCACTTAATCAATAAAAAACAAACCCTCAAATTGAAAATCAAAGATCTCCCTTCTCTCTAAATTCTCTCTCTACCAAAAATCCTCCAATAAAAAACTTTATGGCTCCAAGGAAAAAGGCTAATTCTCCATGTTTTTGATCTATATCTTTGGTTCTTCTCAATAATAAAGTATGGTGACTCTGTATCTAGAGTTAGCTGTCTCCCTAGAGAAAATTCTCAAATAGTTTTAAAGTTCCCAAAATATGATCAAAATCATAATTAAACCTCAAACTCATGGATTCTTGCATTAAATTATTTCAAATGAATTTTTATGATTATACGGTTTTTTATTTATGGTTTAAAGTTATAAACTATATGAACCCATGATCCCTCTAATTACATAATTTTTTCCTATAAAGTGGGTTTTATAATTGTTATTGTCCATGGATAGAATTGTATTTAGATTGCTCTATGGTATTGTTTCTTATTGTTATATATCTCTTTACATAATGAATTGTGGATATGTGGATGTGTTGGTGATCTTAAATTTTTGAGGATGATGATGGGTAAATTCTATTGTTATATTGGAAGTTGATCAATGGTGAATTGTGATATTGGAGAATTTTGAGTTATTTAATGGCTTAGTATAGTAGTATTGTATTTGTATGGTTTGAATGTGGAGGTTCTTACTTCTTGTACTTATTATAATTGCGATCTTTGTTTTTCTATAAATAGAATTGGATATTGATTATGTTGTTATGTGGAAGATATGTGTATTGTGATGTTGGTATATGATGTTAAGATGAACTTGAATAAAGCTATGTCATATTGTACATGAAATCATGAATCCTCAAAATGTTGGTATGTGATGATAATAGACTTTGAAGAGTTTCTATGAGTTTTTATGGTGTCTTGTTTAGGTAGACCTAGTTGCCCCTCCTTGACATGAATGATATATGATGTGTTATAAAGTATGTCTTGTGTTAGTAGACCTATGAATCAAGCACCTTCTTGATGAGTCTAGAACCCTAAGTGAATGTCAAACCTTTAATATGAAAAAGGGTTTATAATGGAGTTAATCAGATAAACCTAGCATGGTACCCATTCCATGAATGAGCTATCCTAATTAATCTTGATCAGTAGCCCTTGTGGATCCTTTCTTATTATTGGTACTTTAGTTTGTAGGACTTAGAGATGGTTCTTTCTCAAATACTATTCTGTCAATGAAATTACGCTATGAAAACCAATGCAAAGCACTGAGTAGATATGTTTAAGGTGGTACCTATACTTGATGTATGAGAGAAGAGTTCTTACATGGGATGTCTCCTTAATTTTACCTTTGGTAAGTAGAACACCTTCCACGGTGTGAGGTCTTATCTTATAGAATTCCATACATATCTAGTGTGTTTTATATTGGTTAATGCATATTCTTATCATGTAGGATGTGCACTCTAGTTGTTGGATAAGTTCAATAACGTGTTGGTAGTTGAATGGGACGCTATCCACACATGGCACGAGTAAGATTTAAGATGTTAAATGTAAGATCACAAAAATGACTTAGGTGAAATAAATCCTAACATGTTGGTTTTGATGTTCTGAGGTTCAAAAAAGGTTTGTTATATGGTACTGAGGCAGTGTCTAAGTGTTTAGGTGCATTAGAAGTCAAACGTCAAGGGATGACTAAGACATTCGATGAGCAAGTCACCTATGTGCTTCATATGTGGTTCTATGTGTTCATGTGTGATTGATGAGGTTTTAAGGTCCTTAAATTTGTTATTTTAGAATATATAGGAATTGTGTTGAGTTTCCTTTAGTTTTGAGGTAAAACGTCCAAGAATGTCCATGACGTTTGGATGGTTTGCCTTGATGCGGACTTGTGTGTCTAAGCATGTTTCGTTTAGCTTTACGTGTTCGTTTATGAAATTCATGTGTGATATGTTATACTCCTATATGGTCATGTTTGGCTTTAAAACGTATGGGAAGAAGTCTTCAAGGACAACCCAAGGGTCCTTTAGGAAGGATCCAAGAGTGGTGTCAAGACTGTCCCAGACAGCCCCAAATGACGAAGACATTGATAGCTCGTGTTCCTATCGATTCCCCGTCGATGAGTACCGTTTGTAGGGACTTATCCTGGAGAAAAGAGGTACCCAGGACAAGCCTCATTCCCTAACCACAAACCAACAATACGGTCATAGGTCAAGGGACGGTGCGTAGGATGCTATCTGTCAATATTTCTATCTCCTGTGTGTAGTTCACTGCCAAGTGAGGGGTGAACTTGTAATTTCACCCCACATTCAAATAAGAGTATTGGAATTCTATTAGGGGTCTTTTGGGTCTTTTAAATGTGTTTATAATCCTAAAACAATAAGAATATTTCATTCTTCTAAATCCAAAATCCCAAATCCCTTTGAATTCTCTCTTGAACTCCATTGAAGTCCATACTGAATAAAGGGCTTAAGGTGACTAATTAAGCGGAGATTCTTTATCAAAGTTAAGAATTTTCTTTATCAAGGTATGAATACTGCTCCTTGAAACACTCTTCATCAAGGAGTCCCAATTCTCAAGATGTTTTCTAATGTTTACAAGTTGAATTATCTAATTTAATGATTCTACAATGGGTTCCTGCATGAATGATTTTTAAACATTGAATAATCATTTAATTGATATTGTATTGAATATTTTAAACTAAATTACCTATGAACACATGAATTCGATGAATCCTAGTTTTTGACTATGTTTTGGGTTACTTGATACCGATCTAATGTCGATGAATTATGTTGTAGATTTTTATGGAATTTGAAATGATATAATAATTGTGTTCAATTGATATTTATGTTATCTTAGATTTATGAATATCTATTGAATTTACCTAGTTTCATTAATAATAAAAGTTTACACATTGTATTATTCTTCATGGCCATTGGTAAAGGTCTTATGTTATTAAATTGGATGATTTAGCATCAAGTTAAGGTGTTGCGGATGTTGTGGTGGTTACCTTCCCTATTCTCTTTTTTTCGATGATTTTTATACTTCAATCATGTTTTGATTTGTATGGTACACTTATAGTGGCGGTGTGATGTACCTTACTTGTAATTGATCTGGCTTTGTCAACGTTACTTTGTGCAATATTATGATAATGTCCTTGTTGGCACTACTTGAAGTAATTTCACTATTTGTGTAGTTTTTTAGGTGAAATATGATGATCTATATCAACATAATGAGAAATGTGGAAGTATATGTGTTGTATTGATGTTATGTAGGTGATCATGTTAGACTATGACTATGTGCTTATATGTGTAGTCTTAGAGTTGATGCATCATTTTTCCTACTTGACTATATGAGTGTATAAGGGTTAGATTGATAGTGTTTTAATAATGTATAGGGTGACATAGAGATGATAAGGGTCATCCTAAGTGCTTTAAAGAATGATATGCTATATGTGATAAGCTTAAAAAATGTTTGATTGGTTGTTACAGAGGTTTAGACGTCTGGTCTCACGCATATTAATCCATGTGAACCTAGTCTAATCATAGGCATTCTAGATAAATTAAGCATTACAAGGCATATTCATTTTAGGGTTGCTACAATACTCATCATATGGAATACTTATTAGCATTTTGAGGAGTTAATGGAGTTTAGGTGGTGGTATGGGACGATATCTATACATTGCACAATAGACTTTGAAGTTGTTATGTTGAGTTCCTAGGTCTTGTGTAGGACCATTACTTGAATGTACTTTATGTGATACATGAATCTTAATGAAATAATGAACTAATGACTTATGTAATAAAGTATGTAAATGTAACAAGTACTTCTCTAGAGTAGTCAAGGGCTTTCTAGTTAAGGTCTGAAGAGGAAATAGGAATGGTCACTTCGTATCTTACCTAGATGAGTCTTAAGAATAACTCTAGTTTGGGAAGATGTTGATTTTTAGGATATTTTCCAAACATAGGAAGTCTTGAGGATTATTTAGGTAGTCTTGAAGAGTTCAATCATGGACATTATCTTCTTTATCTACATAAGTAAGTCTTTTAGATAGACATTGATGAGTAAATTTCATATTATCTATGTGTTGATATGTTTGATGTCTTTAACTGTGTATGTGTTTCTTTGTAAGTAATCTTAAGGGTGTATGGGCGTTCTCTTCCTGTTTGACTTAAGTGAATCTTAGGATAACTTTGAGTGGGACAATAACATGCTATAAGGTGTCTTAATTCAAGGAATTCAATTTCACTGTATGGCGAAGAGACTTCATTGTAACACTAAATCGAGTCACTGTAGAGTAATTATTAAATTTTGATATTTGATTTATCTATTTTCTTATGTGTTTGTACGTTGCTAAATGTTTTTCTTATGATAACATTATGATATTTTAATGAAAAGATGCATATTTCAAATAAAAGTTCGTTTTCATAATTTTTATGCACAATGCTATACTTAGTACGTGTGGTTTGTACTATCTCCATTCATTTATCTATCTCTATAGTTTTTTGTAGGTGAGACGCATTTGGGAAGGAAGACTAGGACAATATGATCGTTCAAGAGAAGTCAAAGCATGTCCTCACTTGTTTCGAGGGCATAACTATCTTTCATGTTTTTATTGAAGTAGTATAATAGACGAAGTATTTGTAATTTCGTATTGAAGTACGAGCCGTGTCCGAAGTATTCTTGTGTATTAAGATGATGAGATTGAGACTTAGTATTTCCTATTGCTTTATATGAAAGATATTTTTAAAGACTATGATATGTTTTGTTAAAAGTATTAATTTTGCACTACTTTTCACTACGTTTATGTGATGAATGATATATAAAGGCTTGTGCAAGACCATCGAGAGGTCAAGTACGCCGGTTGTACTCCAACATTGCCCTAACTTCTAGGGTATGGTTTCGGGATGTGACACTAAAGTGACTTCCCTAGTTCTTTTGAGACCACTATGTGAAGTACTTTTAAATTCATTATTATTTCTTTTTGGATCATTGGTAATGAATGGTGACTTGTTGTGGTTGTGTTTGAAAGGAAATATAATTATCTTTGGTGGTCTTAGGGAACACTTAGTAGTGTTTTGGAGAGGTTTTATGGGTGGTCTCTTCATTTCAAATCCCAAGTGGGTATTAGGATAAATTTAGATAGAGGGTATAAATTGCTATATGAGTTACCTAATGAATATGGTCATATCTTGTGAATTACGGGGGGGGGGTATTATCTTTGATTTTGATGATTGACTTGTAAGATGTCCTTTATACTTTGATTATGAGATTTTATCAAAAATAGCATGAAAAGTTAATTGCAATTAAAATGTCACTTTTTACATGATTTCATGAAGAGTCATGATACTTAGTTGTTAATTATACTAATTCCATATTTCTCTCTATTTGTACAAGTGTAGGTGGTTGAAAGTTCGGATTCGTAGAGTTGATGCTTGGTTAAGTAGAATTCTCTATAGATTTGGTATATCCTCATATACTCGAGGACATCTATGTTCTTTCTAATTTTCTTTCATTGAAGACTTTGTATAAGACATACGTATCTTTTCAATGTAAGGGTCGTGACCCTATGATAATGAGATGTGTCCAAGGTTGTTTGTGATGAGACTTAGTTCTTCTTATATTTTACAAAAAAATTTCCTTGTTGACTTTATTTTGAAAAGTTTTAAATATTTGCAATATTTTATGAGAATACTATGAATAATTTTAAGGGATTGTATAAGACCTGCGAGGGATTGAGTACACTGTGTGACGCCTAGGGGTACTCTCCAGTCAGTGCAAACATTGTTCAGAGTATAAGGTTATGAAGTAGTCTTTAAGGTTCAAAGTCTCATGATACAACATATAGTAGAGTCCTTTTGATCGGTGTAAGTCGCGACACATCGTTGAGGAAGAGTCTATAGGATGATAGAACCTTAACTTTCTTCATTACTTTTTTGTCATGTATTAGAGTTGCGCTCTATAATTGTTTTTTCATAATCTCTTTTGTTCTGTTTAGAGGATATAAATTTAGGGTTGATGCTCAAAATAAGTGTGGATGAGGAAGTAGTGAATGAGGAAGTTCCTCCCTGAGGTGAGTAAGTCCCTACAGCTAATCAAGGGAATGAGGTTTCGGCGGTTCATTCAGACATGTCTAATGAAAAGGTTAGAAGAGATCTGGTTGCCCTAACCTGATCCATGGCACCCCATGCAAATAGATGTGTGGGGCATAGGGTGAATGTTATTAAGAGTACCATGATCTCAAGGTGGAGGGACTTTGTGAGGATGAATTCTCTTGCCTTTCTTTGATTTATGGTGGGAGAGTATCCCAAGCATTCTTGGATGAGGGTTCTACAGAGAAGGTGAGTTGGCTTCTTACTAATTGAAAGAGGTTGCTCAAGTTTTATACACAAAATGGAAGGACTAGAGGCTGGTTCAATTGGGTCCTATAGAGTGAGAAGAGTTTATGGAAGCATTCTTAGAAAAGTGGTTTCCCCGTGAGAAGAGAGAAGTTTTTATAATCCTTACGCAAGGTAACATGGGTGTGGAGTAGTATTCCTTTAATTTTACCCTATTGCCTAAGTATGCTCCATCTTGGTGTCTAACCCTAGGGATTATATGAGTAGGTTTAAGACTTGTGTTGTGGATCTTGTCAAAGAAGAATCTCATTTGACCATTCTTCATAATAACATGAACCTCTTTCGACACATTCTGTATGCTCAATCCATTAAAGAATCTAAGTTAGGAGGATGGCGAAAAATTTTAAGGAAGGTAAATCCGAGAGCAAAACCAATCTAGCTTTAAGAAGAGGGGCATCAAACCAATATGTCTCTAATGCTCATAAAGTTACCCATGAGGGAGGTGGTGGTTTTCAAATTGTTACGCCTACTCGATCTACTAGTGGAAAGAAACATTTTGTCAAGTCTCACGCCGATAGTAGTAGATGTTATGGTTGTTGAAACAATGATCATAATGTGAGAGATTGTCCAACTATTGCTTCTAGTGGAAGAGATGTCAATGAATCTCCCTATAATTTTCCAATTGTTGGCGAAGAAAAGAAGAATCATTAATATGCTCTTCAAGATAACAAGGAAGAATCATTTTCTATTCAAGCTTGATATTTAGAATTTTCTCGAGCATGATTAATCTTTTTGGAGTCTCTAGTGAAAAGTGTGTTTTTATGTTTTGGTAGTCTTCGCAAATTGTATTTCATGTCTTTATGTTTCTGTGATAAAACGAGCTTTATTAACCTTGTCCTCCATGTTGTTATGCCTCTATTGTAAATTTCCTGAATGTTGCATGAGTGGACATTTGAGCATGTTTAAAAGTAATTTTTAAAAAATAATGCATCAATGTTCTTTTATGAGAAATTGGCATTATGCTCTTAAAATTGTTGTGATGGTCATAATGCATGAAGATTTTGTAGACGTTGTCCCTATCTTCTTGTTGTTTTTTTAAGTCTGTATGTGTGAAGTTGTTGCTTATTTTAGCATAATATTTTTATACCTCATAAATACAATGACCTAGACTAGAGTCTCACCTTTTAAATATTGTTTAGAATGATATTTCTAGACCTAGAATAACGCAATAAACTTGATTTAGAAGTATTAGAGCCTAAACGTCAAGGGAAGACCATGACGTCTGAAAACTAGTTAGATTGAACTAGTAGACGTTCTTCTGTGTTGTAAATGTTTGGAAGTGTTGTATGGAAGCTAAAACTCATAAAAATACTTTAAATAGGTAAGGTAATTTTTATAGGGTAAAAAAGTCTAGGTGCAACCCCTAAATTACCACCCTAGGGGACCTTGAGGAGGAACCATACATTGGGAGACAAGCTTCCCATGGCAGCAGGCCATTGTGTGTGGCAGAAACAAGTCTTCTCTGGGCTAGGTTCACTATGGGATTGAAGTGTTGGTCCACGTCGCAAACATGTCATTTACATTACTGGCTCAAAATTTAATTTCGGATATATTGTGGGAAAAGTACCGCGACACGGACTTGTTCCTTCACAAAAATTCTAAGTTTTACATCAAGTTTGACTTGACAAAAATTTCTAACAAAGTGACGGTCATTTTTCATTTTTCATGGGAGGGGTATATATTTATTTTAAGTTAAATTTATACAAAATTTATATACTCAAATCAAATCCACACATTGAAATCCAAATTACTCTCACTTGTGTCTAAGTTCTCCCTCTACTTAACCTCCATTGAAGACCATTGTAGCTTGAAGAAGAAGAATTTGTGGACAAAGTATATTCAAAGGTGATTTCAAATTTCCCAAAAATCAAGTGTTTTCTCTACACATGAGTCTTTTTTTAAAACCTAAATTGTGGAACAATTGTAATGAATTATAAATACTAATGGTTATTTAAGAGAATAATGGTGGGTATTTTAAGTTGTGTAATTCAAATTCCATAGGACCCATGTTCTTCCGCAATTTCATATATCTTGGATCATGTTTGATGAAATTCTTAAAGATGATGAGTATATTGACAATTATATTGGTTAAAATTTTATTATTACTTAATAGACTGCCTTATATCATGTACTGATTTTGTTTTCATATAATTCTTTAAGAACCCATGAATGTCCCTTTTCTCATAACCCTAACTCTTGAATTGTGTTAATTAATAACTAGAGGTTATGTAATTTAATATGTTATTGTATAATTTATAATCCTATGATGATGATAATAGATGTGATTGATACATATTTTTAATTTTTGATTAGGTCATTAACGGGTTTCTTGGAGGTTGTGGGTAAGACCTTCAAGGTCATAAACTTTATATTGTAGTTTTGTTGGTCTATCTTTGGTAATGTTGGCTAATTGAATAATGAATGATAATATTATGAATTTATGAACATGATATGTATTTGATAGTTGTGAGATGATGATTGTTGTACTAATATGAGGGATTGAAGGTAATTCCTATGTTCGTCTTATGATTATGCCATGATGTAATATTCTCACATGAGGTTGGGTTTTTAATAAAAAGACTTTCTCATCCTACAACCTTTGAGCTATGAACATGGTTTATTAGGGGTTAAACTTCTAAGACCTGTGATATGTAATAAGTTTAAGGAAGACTTAAGGATACTATAAAAAGGGAATTTATCTTACCATTGAAAGAAATTAAAAATTATAGTGGTCTGTTCACGAGGAAGCTTCCTTCGATGATCACATGAGGTGGAAGCTACAATGAGAATTAGAATAAAGGGGGTTTCTAATAATAACCTCCTAGGTCATTAAGTATCTTCCCCCATAGGAAACATAACAAGTTTATCTACCCAGATGTTATGATGATGTTTATGTCCTATGTAAGACGCCCACATTTTGATGTAAGGGGTTGACACAGGACTCCATGTTTATCTCACATGGTCTAATGTCAGTTATGGAGATGTTTTCCAAAATTTAAAATTCATTAATGGAAGTACAAAGATGAAAACTAACTAGGACTACTTAAGAGGTGTTACTTAGCGTAAGTAAGGAGATGAGACTTTAACTATACATTACACAAGTGGACCTTGAGGGAGTTCTAGGGTAGGTTGTCATGTACATATGTTATGAACGAAATGCATAATGTTGGTTTGACTTGATACACTTGATAATGGTTTTAATGGTTATGTATGATATTAACTACACTTGTTTTGATATTATGTGAGGTAAAGGCAATACTTATGGTTCGTTTGTTAGTTTACTTTATTTATGTGGGGTTATGGGGCAACCTGTACACATTGCACTGGTGCACATATATTAGGGTCATGAGTAAGATATGGCCTGTGATGTATTGATGAAATGGACTCTATACATTTAATGTTGACTATGGATTATTTATGATGTTACTCTTCAACATGAATACAAATAATTGTTATTCTTGTTGTGGTATAGACTTGTATTTGTTCTTGGAATGTGCATAAAGATTTTAAAGTGAACTTAGCGTGGTTCTTCTAAAATATCCCTTTCTTCATATATTAATTATTTTACATACATATATCCACACATAGTACATGTGGTTTGTACTAACCCATATCTCTTCTATTTCTACGATAATGTAGGTTCTGGTGATTGAGGTGCTTCAAGACAATTCTCAAAGAAGCTTGGATTGTTCCCAAATTGATTAGTCCTCAAGTCCGTGGATGAAACCTATAAACCTAGTATTTTTGTAATTTTACTACGTTTAAATATATTCTTCTATATACTAATTTCAAGGACTATGTTGTATTATCTTATAAGATTTTTAATGATGTAAGGGTAAAGTTCCATTTCTCTTACTCGTATGTTTAGATTGCCTCGTGAGACAATTATAAATTCAGTTTTATTTTATATGTGAAGTGAAGTAAAATTTCAAAAGAAAAGTTTTCATTATTCATTTTTTAAATTCTATCAATGATGCCATTATGTATGCTAAGGGTTTGTATAATGCCCCTTCGCTGACGAAGATGCCGATTACATCTAGGAGGTTCTCTCCGGTAGTAACAAAAATAGTATTAGATCAAGAGGTTGAATAATATTAAGAATGGTTCTCTCATAACCACTTCTATTTAGAGTCTGGTAAATAATTCTGAATCATGCCACTCTTATGAATGAGAATATATCGGTTTCTTACGAAATTCTCACTTCTTTATTATTCTAAATTCATGCCACAAGTTTCTTAATTCTATTTGTCCTTTTGTTCTCATCCGTCTCTTGTGTTTATAGGATATGACTACTAGAAAGGTAGCCGCAAGAAGAGTTGAATCAGAGCTTGTTAATGCGGGATTTCCTCCATATAACAACCAAGATCCTCCTCTAGAGCAAGTTCCTCTAGGTCACCAAGCACCAATGAATCCTCCGATCATGAAGCATGGACAAATGAAAGTGGCATTCCTAAACATGACTAAATTCATAGATAGTCAATCTCATGTCGTAACTACTCAAGCTCAAGGTATGACAACACAAGCAAATCGAGAAGTTGCACCCCATATGAATAAAAATACTTCTACCATGGCTTCTCGTTGAGAGACTTTACAAGGATCGACCCTTCAATATTTTTCAGACCTAAGATAATGAAGATCCTCAAGATTTCTAGAGGAGGTTTATAAGATCTTATATGCTAGGCGAGTGACTTAAAATGACAAAGCTGAGCTAGCTACTTATCAACTCAAAGATGTGTCTCAAACATGGTACACCAATTGAAGAGTGTTGGGATTCAAATCTTCATAAAAATATGGACCTTTCTTTTTTGATGGTGCATTCTCAAAATGATTAGGAGAGAAGGCTTAAGAAAATGACCAGGGATGCCATGAGGGAAAAGCCCTATGATGGAGATAAGTTTAAGGGTAAGTTTGAAATCCAAGAGAAACCCATGTATAAAAAGAGATTCTCCTACGAATTTCCTTTTAATTTCTCAAAGGCTAACACGAATAGGGGGCCTAATATTAAGACTCAAGGAGGAAAAGTTGGTGGTTCTTCAAATGAAAGCCCTAACGTGCCAAATGTTTCAAGAGGCACCTAAGTAAATGTTTTATGGGTTCATGTAATTGTTTTTGTTGTTTAAAGAGTGGTAAAATGTTTAAAGAGTTTTCCCATGGCCAAGACTCATGAGAATAACCCGGCTCAAGAAAGTTTTCTTAATTTTGATTCTCCTAACAAGAGGCACTATGCTCTCATATTTAGGTTTGATCAGGAGGATTCTTCAATGTTTGTAGCACTATGTTGCTAGTATTTTCATTTAATGTTTATGCATTGCTATATCCCGGTGCAACATTGTATTTTTTCACTCCTTTAGTGGATATGAAATTTGATGTTAGTTGAACTTTTTTTGTATTTCTATCCTATTGGTGATTTGTTGCTAAGAGAGCCTATAGGAGTTGTTCAATATTATTGTCTAGTAGAGTTACATTGAATGACTAGGTAGAACTTAATATGTTTGACCTTTATGGAATATTTGGAATTTTTTTGTTGCTTGCTTGTTTTGCTTCGATTGTTTGTAGAACAAGGGTAGCTAAATTCAAACATCCTAATGAACCCGTTTCAAAATGGAAGAGGGGAAACTCAATCCTAAATATCAAACTATTTCATGTTTAAGAGATTCTAAGATGATTTTAAGGGATCTCTCTATGATATTCTATGGATCAAGGAGCTTGAGTCCGAGGCTCCTCCTTTAGAGTTTTTCCGTGTAGTGAAGGACTTTTCGGAAGTCTTACAAGATGATTTAAGTAGAATTCCTCCCAAACAGGAAATAGATTAAGTCATAGGTTTGATGTTGGATACTAAACCGATATTAATTCCTCCTTATCAGATGGCTCTAGTTGAGTTGAAAGAATTGAAGGCTCAACTCAAGGATTTGCTATACAAGGGTTTTATAAAACAGTGATTTCTCTATCTGGAGCTCCAGTATTATTTTAAAAAAGAAAAATGGGTCTCTTAGACGGTATATTGACTACCTACAGTTAAACAAGGTCACTACAAACAATAAGTATCGTCTCTCAATAATTGATTAGTAATTTGAGAAACTCCAAAGGGTGAGTTACTTTTCAATGTGATTTGAGGTCTAGATATCTCCAATTAAGAGTTTGAGGAGTTGACATTCTGAACAAGATATGGTCATTATTAGTTCCTAGTTTTTTCTTTTTCTATAACTAATTCCTTGATGACTTTCATGAACCTTATGAATAAGGTGTTCTATAATTATCTCGACTCATTTTTAATTTTCTCTATTGATGATATCGTGGTATATTTTAAGAGTTGGGATGAATACATGGGTCATTTTCTAATTCATTTCACAGATGAGTTTTCCCAATCTTTGTTCGAGTCCTAGATTCTGCCCGAAATTCTCATCCATCATTAGTGGTCAAGTTTTATAGTGAAGATCATTTCCCTGATCGTCCTCTTCTATTTCACATACTGAAGAAAGGTAATGCTGTTTCCTCATAGTACTTTTTCACCTCTTCTTCGATTTTAAAGAGTTATATTGTTACTGTTTGAAAGCTGTTGTTATTAGTTCATTTCTTTAAATTTGACTTCTCGTTGAGTTGATGTTGATTTAATATGAGATATTTGTTTCTTAATTAGTTAATTTTGGGGGTATGATGTAATATCTCTTTACAGATTTGAGATTGGGTATTCATTGTCATTATTCCCCTACCTGTCATTCAAAGTTTTATTTTGTTGTTTCTCTTCCTAATCTTTCTCTTGGAATGTCGCTTAACCTGTGTTACTATCTATCATTTGATGTCTTAATACTCAATATTTCAAGATATATGTGGAGTCGTTTCGATGAGTTATATGTGGATTCATTCAAAATCAAGGATGTGAATATGCTAAGAGGTGAGCATTTGTCTAGGGCTATTGGTAGATTGTCTACGGAAGGAAAAAAGCCGAAATTTGCTACAAAAAATGTGGCGAAGATTAGGATACTAATTTCAGATTGAAAGATATATATATTGGGATCTTTTTTGAGCATTAAGATTAGTAGATATTTACTTTGTAGTCTCATTATGGGGTCTCCTGCTAGTAAGGTTTATTACAAGGTAAGAGTTCTTACTGCCAAGCCGAGATGCTTTAATTTTTCTTTTATTTATAGGATGTTTAAATATCAAAGTCTGATTTTGCTTAAAAGTATTGGATCCTGAGACTTTGACCATGTTATCTCTTTTTTAATAGATGAATAGTTTAAGTATGGAGTTAATATATGTGTACTAGGCGATGGACATATAATATTGGTTTCTATTGGTGTCATAGTTATATCTTTGTGTTATCTTATATATGCTTATGTTATATGATTATTTGACTTATTATGCGGTTTGTTAGACTATAATATGATTATTTCAATCAGATTAGTTAGGTTACCAGTGCATATATTTTGCTTATATGTTAGTTAAGTTTCCATTTCATATTAACTCTACCCTCCACTTACTCCACTTGTGTGATTATGTTGTGTACGTTGTTGTATCCCCAGACCTATGTTTAGTTTCTTGTGGATATTAAGTATACCCTCCACTTACTCCACTTGTGTGATTACGTTGTGTAAGTGCTTGTATACCCAGACCTCACTCGTGGGGTTACACTACCTTTTTGTGGTTGTTGCTGTAATAATAAGTGTGCACATAGTTCAAGACTTGATTTTTCTTTTGATACAAGTCTTAAAGTTTTTGATTGCTTAATTGCTCATATTAGAGCGTATTAGAATAGTTTGATACCATTTTGTTAGTGTTTATAATTTTCAGAATTAATGTGTGGATTGTTCTGGTCTTAGTTTCTTCCCCTCTATTATGCTCATAAGAGTATGTGTTTCTTCTCACTTTATATGACAAATATGCTCATAAGACAGCAAATTTGCATAGACATATTTTTTTGTGATGTAAGAAGGATGTTATTAACAAAGCATCAGGGAGATGCACAAATTACAAAAGAAAGAGATATCAGCTCCCAAAAAGGCAAACAAAGCTATCCAAACACCAAACAATAGTTATCTATGTAGCTTATAAATTGTAGGTAAGAATTGTCACTAAGAACAGTAGAGAGATTAACAAAACTTAAAAGAGTAATCAAACATCCTACTTTAATGGTAGAGATGGAGTCAGGGTACCATCAAAACATCTTTTTTTCCTCTCCATCCATAAGCACCATCAAATACAGGCTGGAACCAAAGACCATATCCGCTTGATGGACTTCAAAACTTTCCAAGAACTCCAACACACAAAGGCCTCTCTAAATGATCTTGGAATGACCCAACTAAGCACATAAAGTGAGAAGATCATGTTCCCTAGGCCTTTTGAACACGTGCAATGAAGGAACAAGTGATTCATAGATTCTGAGTTGCACAAGCACATGTAGCATCTGTTGACTATTTGGAATTTCCTCCTCATTAGATTCTTCTATGTCAAGCAAGAGTCTTTTAGAATAATCCAAGTAAAACAAATAAATATTTGTGGAAACATAGTTCTCAAGAGTAATTTTCATGGACATTAATTAGTTATGGTCGTCTTAGAGATTTTTTGAATGTAGCATACTTTAACTGGGTATGATCCGTCCCAGCTATTCCTCCAGATAACTTTTACCCTTCATTGACTATTGAGTGCACTAGTATGAATGGTAGCCATAATATTAAAAACCTCTTCCAAGCCCCAATCATTAATATTTCTCCTTATGATCAAATTTCACATATTTTCGTCCCTGTACTCTGAGATAGTTGAATCATGACGAGATGGTTGCACAGAAACTTTCTATTTTTGGTGTTATGAACATTGTATTGAAAAGTTTGAATATTTAGTATATATTTTAGGATTACTGTAATTAGTATCTTGTTTTAGCTTGTTATTACCTTTTTGGAGGTCTCCAACATACCTTAATGGTGAGGAATACAACGTCTCAAAAAAAGATCAAAACCCATAATCTACGAATGTTGACTCCGTCTATGTATGCATTGCGAAATTTACATTTTTATATCCAAATAAAATGTTACATTTTCATGTGAAGGTATACAGTTTTGTAGGTCACCTAGGTTAACTAGTTGATTATTCGATTAACAAAAATCTTTGTTCGTGTTGTTCCTAAACAAATGTTTGTCACTCTCCCACACATATGTGATGGAGATGTATGATGCCAACTACTATATGTATTTCATTAAAAGTAGATTCAGGAACTGCAAACTGATTTTAAAAATAGAGCGAGTCTTCTGTAAATAACTTAACAGAGTTCCCTCCTATGAATAGGTTAGGGGAAGAAAGAAGTTCTTGAGTAAATTTAGTTAGCTAATAGAGGTTTAATATCATCATTCTTATGATCTCATTACTTTCATGCAAAGTATATAAAATAATATCCATTACATTTAATGGATCTATTGAGATTGAGAACATATAAGTACTTCAAAAAATTGATAAAAAAGGAAATGTATTCATATGTTTATATTGTTTTAGACGGATTTCTCGAAGAAGAGTTGAAGAACTTCTCACTGAACAACACGACTTCTGTTGTAGCTGGTTTTGCTGCTGCTAATTGGGTAAGGACAGAACATATTTCTCTCATTTATCTTTACTAACATGTTATTATAGCTATACAATTGTTCGAATATGTTTAAGATCACAAGTTTTAAGGATACTTTTTATGTACTAATTACCTATTAATAATATAAAATATATGTATATGATTAAATAAATCATAAGATAATCACAAATTTATCTGTTAGATTGAAAAGAACATATGTGGTTCAATTTCATCATTTAGAAAAATGTTTAATGATTTGACATCTCTATGATTAACAGGCCTAAAACAGCTATTGTGAATCTTTTTTTCTCTTGTTACTAGTAATTTTCAGTAAGCCTAGCATGTATGTTTTCTTCAAAATCCCTCTAACCAGTTAAATTTGTACACTATATTTATAAAAAAATATTAGATTTCTTAATCTTAATTAGTTCATTTAAATTCATTGGAGTTCGAGTGACGGTGAAACTCATCAGAAACTTGACAAGTATTTACTTTTAATGACAACTGTATCTTTTAATCATTTGAATTTTATTTATTTACTTTCGTTCTTAATTGTGACTATCCTACTAATTTTACTTATTTTTTCCTTATAAGTATCATCAACATTGAAAAACATTTGTGGAGGATTCAAGGATTGATTTGGCATCGTAAAAGTGTAATAACAAGTTAATAAACTTTTATCATATCATAACACATGATTCTGATAAATTACTTGTGACTTTTAAAACATATTTGTGAAGTATTTGAGGATTGTTGCTCAAAGATTAAATATTCGTATCTTCTTCTAGGAGTTCACATATCCCATCCAAGGTTGGATGTATTTATCAAGGTATAGCAAAGAGAATATTCATGGCGTTGAATCATTTCTAGGTTTTACTTACTCTTATGGAGATCCCCAAGGATACGAAAATAAGTGCCCATATGCAAAATATTGTAATATTTGTTGTACTCGAAGGAATGTAGTGTATGATCATCTTATATTCTATGGATTCGTTAAAGGATATACTAGATTAATAAATCACGGGTAATGAGATATCAAGTTGAATGTTGATGATGATATGGATTACTCACATGATGATATTGAGGTGTTGTTGAATGATCAATTTAGATATGTTTTACAGGCTCAAGGAGTTTATGATTGTCCAAATGAAGATGCAAAGAAATTCTATATCTTATTTGAAGAGGAAAACTATGAATTATATCCTAGTTGTACAGGACTCTATAAATTATCATTCACACTTTATTTATATTTGTTACAGTGTCTACATGGATGGATCAATGAATCATTCAATTCTCTTTTAGAGTTATCAAAACAGGCAATGCCTGAGTTGAACATTCCTTCATCCTACAATAACATGAAGTCTATGGTTAAAATTCTTTGTCTTGATGATGAGAAAATTGATTCATGTCTCAATGATTTCATGTTGTTCAAGAATGATCATCAGGATAATGAATTTGTTCATGCTTGTGGAGCTTCACGATATATGAAATCTCCCTATGCTGATTGTGATCTTAAACCTTCCAAAAAACAACATCGATTATCATCAAAGACTTTGAGACACTTCCCATTAATTTCAAAACTCAAAAGGCTATATATGTGCAAAAATACGGCAGATTCATTGAGGTGGAATAAAGAGGACCATTGTAAAGATGGAAAGTTAAGCATCGAACTGATGGTCTAACATAGAAAAATTTTGATAGGTTGCATGAATATTTTTCACTAGATTGTCGCAATGTGAGACTTTACTTTTCAAGTGATGGATAATCCATTTCAAATCATGAGTATATCACATAGCACATGTCTAGTAAAGTTGATGGTGTATAATTTGCCACCTTTGATGTGTATGAAATCTTAATATTCTATACTTTCTTTACTCATACCTGGGCCATGATCACCTAGCAATAGCATTGATATTTACTAACAACCATTGATAGTGGAGTTAAAATTATTATGAAATTCAAGGGTTGAAACTTATGATGCTTCATGAAATGAAAATTTTCAAAATGCGGGAAGCTCTTATGTATATGTAGAGTTCATTGACACAATAAGTCGGTTAGAGACAATTTTTCCTCCTTTAATTTTTTGATATTATGATTCATTTAGCGAATGAAGTAAGATTAGGATGTCCCGTTCAAAATCGATGGATGTATTCCACTGAAAGAGAAATAAGTACATTCAATTCATACATTTGCTATAGGCATTTTCCAGAAGGTTTCGTAGCAGAGACACGAGTTTGAATAGATTGCATGAATTTATTCTCCAAATATCTGCATCAGGTTGTACACAACAGATTTAACAGAAGATCGTGAAATAATGATGAATGTGAGCCAACTGATACAGAAACTGTGAGTTTGTTTTCTTTTAGAGAAGATCCTCTAAAATATAAGAAAACTGATCCAATCATTTTAGATGACAAGTCACTAAGTCAGGCATATGCGTACTTATTGGGAAATTGTGATGGGATTCAAGAATATATTAGGTAATCTTAATTTGAATATTGTGTTCTGTTTTTATAATTAATACAAAAGAAAATGTTGAAGTACTTTTATCCATGACTGATGTACCGGAAAAAATTAATCATGTACCTTCGGAGGAATTTTTTACTCAATAACTTTAAGTGGAGTATGAATAGGAGTTTGAAGATGAGTCAACAGATGAGTTTTAATACGAGTCTAAAAATAATTATCAAGATGAATTTGCAGATGAGTTTGAAGATGAATCTGGAAATGAGTGTGAAGATGAGTTTGAAGCCGAGTCTGAAGAAGTGTTTGAAGATGACACACCATGAGTTTTATTATTGTTTTGATGATCATATAGTTCTAGCTTACTGTTTTTATAATTTAACTGTTATATTGGTACAAACATATTAAGAAATCTAATATGTGGAATTGAAGATCAGATAGCTATTATTTTTGTAAGTTAATTGTTGTCTAATTAAGTAGTTTATGTTGGCTTTTTATCTATTACTATATTATTGATCAGGAACGTGTACTTTTAGTTGATTATTGCTTTATTTGGCTGTTTATTATTTGTATTCTTATTCGTGTCCTACTATTAGGAAGTAGGATTTCGAGGCAAAAAAGTGACTTCTATAGTTTAAAGTCTAAGGTCGCTTTTTGTATTGTCGGTGCTCCAAAATAGGTACAAAACCTTTTTTTTGGTAATTAGAACTTTTATTAATCCCATCCATGGATTTACAGTATAAAGAAATATTAATGAAAACTATAATCAATAACAACAACAACATATTGAGTGGAGTCTAGGGAGGTTGGCGTATATTGTATGCACAACTTTACCCTTTCTTTGTGAAAGTTAGAAAGATTATCTATATGCCGACTATGACAAATTAATTATATATATATATATGAATCCTTTATGCATATAATTTTTCTTGTCATACATTACCACTTAATATTATCTTTTTCCTTACATATTTGTATTTTAAAGCACCAATAAAGCACCCATTGACATGTTTCAATTCCCACATTACCTTCATTTGTTTATGAATTGTTCAAGATCTGAAAAGGAGATTTAAACCTTCAAAATATTATGATACATCTTACTCTGGACTTTCTTTATTTTAGTTCTTTATTAATGTCGGAGATTATGGATGAACTGATAGCATCAGGATTTAACCGTTGTTCTTCATCTTATTGTGATAAAATTTGTAGTTGAAATAACTTTAAAGAGCCCCCCAGGTTTTTTGATCTCCATAAAATTTTTCATGTTTAGTATGATGGTGCATGCTTCTATAATCTTGCAGTGTTTGTTATGGTGGGATTAGGGGCTAATTCTTCACTTAAAATATTCAAAAATTGCTATGGTTTTTGAATTTGTAGGCTATGTAGTGTACAATGAAATTTTCATATATCTTCTTAGATATCAGTTTGTAAGCTATCCATTTATTCGTGTAAGTAGTTACAAATTCAATATATTAGTTTCCCTTTTAGAATATACTGTTTCTAGCTTTTTCACTCTGTTCCTCAATGTGTGTTTGGCTTGTAATTTTCTTAATAATGAATGATTGTCATCTAACAGAGTTACTTCATTCTGCAGATTTGCATCTCAACCCCTTCTATGTGACAGAAGGTAGGATTGGTTGAGCATGTTTTCTCACCGAACAATAAAGAAATGATGGCAGATATAAGTACTACCTCTCTGTTAAACCAGAAGCAAAATCTTAGGTATGAAAAAAGCCAATGGAACCATTGTGGACTAAACAAGGTATTGTCATCGAAATGTCCACTAATGCCTTATACATAGTTTCTTGGTGCATGTCTAAATGAACAAAAGTGCTTCTCTCATAAGGTTTTTCTCTTGTAAAAATCATTTCTTTTATCTGAGATATATTTAAAGGCGTAACAAGACGTTTCTGGTTGTTATGTTGCTGCTGATATAACCTTTCTTCTTATTATTGAAAGCAAAGTTGTTGATATAATAAAGTGAAGTTAGAGATTTACTTTTTTTATAAGTCCACTTATTCCATATTGTAGATAGAATTAAGTGAATCATATGTTTTCGTGTTTCCGGTCGTGTTAATTCTCCTCTAAAATAACAATGGTTAAATGTGAATATATAGCATGTTAGCCTTGATTTCCCGTTAAACAGTACCAACACTTTATCAACTAATATTTGACACCTCAATCTTCTCACTGTAGTCCATTTAATAATTTAGGCATACAAAATGAATATTTTCATAGATAAGAACATGTTGAAGTTTGAGTGACTTGCGAAAGAACTGATTAAGATGTAAATTGTTGATAATGAATACTCATGGAACTCGAAGATATTTTGTATATGTAGGTTATACACATAGTTACAGTATTAGAACTTCTGGAAACTCAGCAGTTGCTATGTTAAACAGTACTAGAAATTCTAGAAATTTTGGAAATTTTCTAATCTCAACTTCTGCAATCTGCTATACTAAGTTATCCATATATCAATCTTATATAAATATTATATTGCTGATACATCTTTCACTTAAAGAACCTTATTATTTTGTAGGTTTACTTCCTAGGGAATGAAATCAAATAGATCTAGACAAAAAAAGAAGAATGAATCAATCAACAATAAAAAAGAAAAAGGGATTGAATCCAAACAAATCTCTAAGTCTATTGAAGAATCTTGATGTTGATATCCAATACCGATTAAGTGTTGAATTGCCAACAAACTCAAGATTAAGAGAAAACAACTTGAAATGAAGCAACGATAGAGCTAAGAAAGAGATGGCACAAATACCAAAAAAAGAGAATTCTGAGGATAGGATTCCACAACAAAGAAAAAGTAAATTGCTTGGGCTCAAATCAGTAATTTAATCGTCTTCTAGGGAAGAGATTAGAACCTCACATGTGCTTGCAAGGAAATGACTTTCTAAACAGAGGTTATTTCAATCTGAAAAGTCCATTAAAGGAAAAGGAGAGGTACAACATGATATTGAGGATATAGTCAACTTCAAACAGGTGAAGAGGAATTTGGTTCGACCAGCCACTAATATTGATTTGTCATTGGATGAACAACAAATACATAATGAACATGAAATTCTTGATCAGCAAAATTTAAATCAGGTAAAGAGGAAGCCGGTCATACTATCTAGTACTCTTGATAAATTTATAAAAAAATCAAGGGATTTATATAGATGGTAAAAGAAAATGTCATAACCACACAACAACTGATGCTGAATTTATGCATCCTCCAACAACTAATGAACACAACAACCGATAGGATGATGTTGTTGATGAAGAAGAACTAGGTGTAGATAAATGTGATGTCGAAGAGCAAATTGACATTTATTGTAGTACAAAAGGTATGTCTTTAACCTTGTAAGATTCAGTACTCGTTATAATAGAAGTATCTTATTTCCTGTTTTTTACATCAATCTAGGAATATCGAAGGCAATAAATGTTCGAGGACAAAAAACATGTAAGGATATTCATGCAAGAAATTTGAATAAATAAATGAGGCTACATTTAATAAAGGACAAGCAGCCGGACCAACTAATAAAATAATGTCACATTTAAGTAACTTTGTGGGAACAATTGCAAGGAATCCTAGATTCATCAGCCTTGTGTACACGTTGGCATGTGGTGCCAAAGTATACTAAAAAGCGCTTGTGGGAATATATCAATGTAACAACAATCACTCTTGAGATTGCATATTTTATTATTTATTTTTACTAACTCGAGCTAAATATATTTTATTTTGCATAATCAAAAATTTCTAATTCCAGTAGAAGGAAAGAAGTGGGTGATGACTGGACTTCATGATTCTTGCAGGAAACACAAGCAAAAGATTTAATATTTTTTTGGATAAAAATAATACCCTTAAGGATATGCTAGCAAATCGTCCTGATGGCATTCAAGAAAATAAGATTTGTCAGTTAATAGGGTAATGGAAATTCCAACTGTTCAAGTAAGCCTAAAGTACTACTTTTCTACTCATCTACATATTTTCCATCCTATCTATTTTTTTATTTATCAATTAAATTATATCTTTTTGTTTAATAATAAACAATATGCAAGATGAAATCCCAAAGCATGAAAAAACTGAAGTGGAGGCATCGAATGGGACCTATAAATTTTGCTAGAGTACGCGTGGCATTGGAAATACTTAGCTTACATTTGTTCAAAAATTTGAATTTCATTTTTTTGAACTTTATTAGAACATATGCTATTTTTTTTAATTTATTCTGATATGATTTGTATCTTGCAAACAAATAAAACAATGAAGAACCATGAAAGCCTGAAATGTTTATTGCAGCTTTTACCGAGATGGGAAAAGAAATTCATGCTGATAACCAAGTGTAAATAGTAATTTTTTTAAAGACTATTAGTATTGAATTTAATTTAGGAATAAAATTTAGATATTGTGGGGAGTTTGACTATATTGAATTTTGTCACGTATGTCTTCTTCCTCTTCTTCTTCTTGTGCAAGTGCGATAAGATATCAATTCTTTGCCAATGTCGCTGAATAGTTTGCTAGGAAAAGTTGTAATATTTTTTAGTTCTTAATCAGTATCATAGGAATGAAAATGAAATATTTCTTACAATTCAATATGGATCTCAATTTTATTCAGTAGGTTGAACTTTAAAATTGCCATAATTCTGGGGAAACAACTGATGATGTATTTTGGGCAGTGTTTTGAAAGGAGCAACCTGGCCCACTTAGGTGCTATGGTAGATCTGTGACAACTAGTTCTTTGAAAAAAGATGATTAAATTAACAATCTAAAACTGAAGCATGCCAATGAAATAACTTCTTTAAGGGAAGAATAGAGAAAAGAAATATGACATTTATTCACTTAATTGCTTCAAAACAACCCTAGATTGAATTTTAAAGATATACCAGGGTATGTTGGATATAAAATTGTTTCACCTGTTGATGCATGTAGCCAGCATGTTTTAGGAGGAACAAATCTTCCACATTCTTCGGGGTCATCTCATGATTCAGTTCTTCAAAAGGTATTTTGTATTTCACATTCTCTGTTAACAGTCTTCGTATTTTTGCTTCTTCTAGTTCAGTTGTGTTCTTTGTAATGAAATTATGAACTTATATTACTATCTTGAATGTTTGAGACTGACGAGTCACATAGTTTTGCCTATGCTAGTGCTAACACTATCACAATACGTTTTGAGTGTTTCCTCAATGATTAGTATAGGCCACCTTGGTAAACATTCACTTTTTAGTACTTGTAAGTCTCCTTTAACAACTTTGTGCTTCCAATTATTTGTATGAATTCATTAGGAAATACAAATGAATTTGACATTCCAATAAAATTCAATAGCATTTGGCCATAGATTTTTGGACTAGGGACAAAATTGGCCATAAAATTTGATTAGATTTGAATACTTTGATATGCCAAAATAGTTTTTGAAACTATTTTTAGTACTGCTTTAAAATATTCTGATCATCAGTGAAAATAAACCTTGATGTAGTATTTTTTAGTAGGGCATATTGGTAACACAGTTTATATTTGCTTAAACATATTAAGTGAAGCGATTTTGTAGCAATAACCATTAGGTTGAGATTTGTTGTGTTACGTTGGGAGTAATAGTTTCTGTCCTAACATCAACGTTATAATGAAAGAAAGTAGGAAAACTAATGTATTTGTTGTAATATCTTTGATATTCTTAGTTAATTCACGTAATTGAGATTTATAGTTAATATATATTGCCAACCCGATGTATACATGATGTTGCTTGACATATTCGTTATATTGAGTTTCTGAGCTGAAGTGACTTTCTTTATTTAAAATCACATATCTTGGTAGTATTCTGTTCGTGGAATAAGTAAGAAGTCAATCTTTTGTTCAAAAAAGTATAGGTGCTATAATTCTTTGTAATTGACTTGAAAAACCATTCGCATATGATAGTTCTCTTCATCTATTTGAAGCGATCCGATCTCACTCTTTCTCTCTTCCAGTTCATTTGATCTACCAGCAGTTCAAGGTTTTGCATATTCAGCACTAGCCACTAATTTGATAGAATATGTTGTTAGCTTTCTAAAACAGATTGTTGATACCTTGGATTTGATATTTAGTAGTTCCAGTTCTACTCCCAGTCCTTTACCATATGTAGAAGTAGTAAGCAAAGATAGTTCAACCACATTTAAGTTGAGGCAAAATCTTTGAAATGTAGGGAATGTTTCTGACAAAGAATTGTAGTATCAACCTGAGACCTATCTAGAACTTGTTGTCTATTATGAATGTGATGCTGATTAGGTTGGTATCAAGGGCTCTATGGTCTTGATTCAGTTTTCTACAATAGGAATATTGATGGTTACAATAGTGTAGATTGTTAATATGAAACATTGTAGTAAAAATATTGACATATTTTTTGTGTACTTGCTTGTTGAATAATTTACATAGTGTTTCTAAGTTTGTTTCATTCGGAGAGGCTTTTAAAAGTATCAATTCTAAGTGATCTTTTTTTTATGAATAATTTTTGTAAGACCCCAAAGATGACCTAGGTTATTTAGAGATTAACTTGTTGTTAAATATGTTCTAAGGTCCTTAATATGTCTAATATATTGTATAGAGATAGTAGGTAAATTATGTGGGGTGTTGGAAGTCAAACGTCAAGGGACAACTAAGACCTTCGACGACTAAGCCACCTAAATGTCTCTTATGTGGTTGTGTGTGTTTATATATCTTTCATGATGTTTTAAGATTCTTAATTGATTTAATATAACATGTATCGACAATGTTTAGAGTGTCGTGATGTTTGGAGGTCAAACGACCAAGAACGTATAAGGCTGTCGAAATATACACCTTGACTCGACCTTGTATGTCTAGGTGTGTTTCATCAAGTTTTACGTGTTTATTTTGGATGAAATTAATGTGACGTGTTAAACTTATATACGGTTGATTTAGGGTTGAAAACGTATGGGAAATTATATGCAAGGACCACCAAAGGGTCCTTGAGGAAGGACCCGAAATTAGTGTGCAGGTTGAGTAGTCAACGACCACTCGTGGCTGTAACGCCCCATCAAAATGTCCCTTCGTGAGGTAGTTAGAAATCTCTAAAGATAAGAAGTTTGGCCTGCCAATGTTGCCATCGACGGAGGCCTGTGAGGGCCCGTCGAGGTGGTGATGCCCCGTAAAGGGCCAGTCGTCGCGTGATCTGTTCTCTTGCGCAGGTCTACTGCCAATTCAAAGGGTGAATTATAAATTTACCCCACTTCTAAAATAAATCCTTAACGGTTATTTAGGAGTTATATGGGTATTTTTATTAAGCATATAAAGGGTAATAACAATGAAGACCTCATTCTTCAAGATCATAAACCCAAAACATTTATAAAATATTCCAAAACCTCAATTGAAGACCAAATTGAAGAGTCATCTTGGTGAGGGGTTTTGTGTTGAAAGTATACATCAATGTGAAGGATTATCATTATTAATGTACGGCTTTTGATCCTTGAAACACATTTAATCAAGGAGCCGAACCCTCAAGATGTTATTCAATGTTTTCTAAAGTGAATTGTCCAATTTCAGGATTGTACCATGGACTCTTGTATATATGATTTTTAAACAATGAATTATGATCTAATTGATATTGTATTGATTATTTTGACATAAATTACCTATGAACCGATGTAAATTGATGAACCCTAGTTTTGACTACTTATTGGTTACTTGATATTAAACAAATATTGTTGAATTGTTATGTAGTTTCTTCTGGCTTTCTAATGATATAAGATTTGTATTCAATTGATATCCAATTAATCTTATATTGTTAAACCTAGATAGAATTTATGTATATTCATTGAATTTTATGAATATTACTTGAATTATTGTTAATGGCCATGGGTGAGGGCCTTGTGATGTTCAATTAGTTGATTTCGTATTGAATTGAAGTATGAATGATGGGATGCAGGTATGCTTCCCAATTTTATTTAATTTTATATTATTTATACTTCGATTCTGTTGTGATTGGTGTGGTTCACTTATGGTGGCTGTGTTATGAGTTTTATTTTAAATTGAAGGGGTTTGTCGCCGTTACTTTATGAAATATTATATGCATGGCCTTATTGGAAACCCCTTGATGTTATGTGGCTATTTGTGTACTGATTATGTGAATCATGAAATTATCTATCTACATGTGATTTTATATAGTCATATATGTATTCTTCTACTTATGTTGCCTTAAGTGATCATGTTAGACTTTGATTTGACATTATGAGAATAGTGTAAGGTTATGTCTTTGTTATTCCTAATTTACTTATGAGTCTATGTGGAGTATTTTAATGATGTTATGATGATATATTGGATTACAAGAAGATGTTAGGTTGTTTTAATGGTGTTTCTAGAATGACTTGTATTATGTGTTAAAAGTGAAGTATGTAATGTCTTGTCTTAGTTGACTTGTTTCTCTTGCTTGATATGTCTATGGTTAAGACTATGTGATTGATTTATTTAGAGTTTTATAACTCATAGTCTTGAATGTGTTAATTACATGTGACTTTAAATTATGTTATGAGAGTCTCGTATGTGCAAACCTTGACATAAGGGTAAGGTTATGATTGATTGAAGTGTAAGCAGTAATGGTATGCTTCAAAGATAATGAATGATAGACATATGGTTAGTTGTCTGGAACGGAATCATATTAATCCTTCGGAAAGTCATCATGATCTTCTTATAAGCATTGTTAGGTAGCCCTAGTGGACCTTTGTCGATAGGGTCAATGTGATAGAGTTATGAACTTTTTATGGAACCCTTTTATGTGAACCTAATGTATGAATTACTCCATAAGAAAGAAGACTATCACTGAGTGAGTATGGTAAGGTAAAATAGTTCTAGTTAAGCATGAGACTAGATTACAAAGTATGCCATTCATATTGCTTAATCATGTGCCTACTTGGGATGTGTCTAAGTTCTACCATTGGCAAGTAGAACAACCTCATCGAAGTAGGATAGAGGTCCGGATTCAATGTCAATCTATCAAGGTCTATGTCGGTTATTGCCTTTTATTCTCATGACCGTAGTCTAGACACCAGATGAGACCGGCGTCATTGACCTCTCAAAGGTCGCACAGAAGCCTACATACGTCATCGTTACTTAATCTAGGTTAATTTTAGCGGAAAATTTGATCTTTTTGTTACTTAACATTCATATAAGACATTCTACTTAAACTCAAACCGTTCACAATAAACCATCTAATATTAAGATCATCAAATGAAAGAAATAGTTCCATACTGAATTAAGTGTATACTTGCCAAAATGGCACAAACACAACGTATGAAATAAGATGAGAAAAAAATGCTAGTGGAACATACTCTACTAACTCAAACCTATGTCTCAGATAGAATATAATGGGCAAGCGTCCTCGAAATCATGAGGGCCTAAAAAATTTGGATGAATGGTCTATGTCCCGATAGCTTTAGCTTCGACCTATAAGCTCTAACGTCCAGCTGCACCTGCACCTAAAAGTAGATAGTTATATGGGATTAGTACACACTTGTATTAAGTATGAGTATATACAAGCACACACCAAGAAGATGCATGATTAAGAAGAGATATGTCCTAAAGATATGATTTATGGAAAGTTAAGTCAGTGAAGTTGCATAATTTTAATTAGGAAAGTCAGTGGACATGCAAAATTTGGATTAGAAAAGTCTGTGGACTTACCAATTTTTGATAAGGGAAGTCATGCCATGAGAGTAGCATGTATCATCATACTTATCATATTGCAAGCAGCACATAATGTTTCGCACATATCATATCACGTTGTTCACATCATTCTTTCATATGCCATGAGACCTTGGAATCATGGACTTGACATTAGGACTTCCCCAAATGAGGGCTCAACATATGTGACCTCAACTAGGGATCCTTTTTTAGCAAACACAAAGTCTGCTTCATTCATTCATACGTATTTCATTTTTATTCATTCATATACTAGTTCAAACTAATCATACGTAGGATGTAGTTTAAGACCATCATCGGGTTTGTTGTGCAATGACAAAGAATAACCTAGTGTCATTAATTGAGTGTATGTCTTGATTATCCTATACTAATACCTTTAGTATCGTTTATTTCATTATGTGCATTGGTTGAGGCTGGCTATATTCTTTCTTTGGGAATTTTAAACTTAACCGACATATATCATGTAAGAATCATGAACTCCAGTGCGTAATCCAACACCTAAAAGAGGTGGAATTACCTTCCAAGGTGAACCAAAACATGCTAGCGTATAGAGGGAGTTGAAACCTACTAGATCCCTATATTGGCAGTATAGTTTCAACAACTATTAGTTATGAGGAGACCCATACCCGCCATGCCGGACAGTCTCATCTAAGGAGATTTACGTGACCCTCCACCCTTCCTGAAGGAAGGCATCACCGCTCCTAGCTAGCCTATCAGTGCCCAGTATAAAGTTCCATTACATTCAACTCATACATCATGGAACTTGGATTCTAGAATGAGGACATCATAGCTCATTAGATTATTTCTCATCTCATAATTAGTATTAAGTATGTATTAACTTCAATACTTTCATTAGAGTGTTTATAGAGACAAGTCTCTTTACTAACATTAGAACATTTGCTTTTCATAATTACTCACCCGTTTATGTAAATATTCATTTCATAATATGTCAATGCACTTGGCCATTTAGTGTGTTTCAGATTCTTACATAACCCTTCTAAGGTTAAATCATTTCATCACACATATATTAGGTTCACTTGCTTTTAAACATATGCTAGATTTATTAGTTCACACATACAAGCCATTAGGTTTTGTTCATAGTTTGTCTGAGTAATTCATGTTTACCCTAGATTATGTGGTACAAGACTTATGTGTCTTGTACATATGATAAGATATTGATTTATATTTAGATGCAGTATTCATTAAATATTTACTTATGTTTGACTGATGTGACAATAGGGAATTGGGCTAAGAAACCCGATTTTGAATTCCGTGGACAACAATTATCTTATTTTAAAATTGATACGGTATTTTTTCTAGATTTCGGGGACCCTAGTTCGATCTCTACAAACCCCATACTATGTCCTTTCTTTTTATCCTCTACTTTTTTGTTTAAGTCAAGGAAGTTGTGGATTCAATACCCCACAAGCTCATTATTTTTCTTTTAATTTAGCTCTTAACTTTCTGACCTTTCCAAGAGGTTTTTTGTTCAATCCTCACTCTCCACATTTATTTTCTCCTTTATTTTTCTCCTAACTCTCTCATCTATTAAAGAGGTTGTGGGTTCAATCCCCAATCTCCACTTTTTATTATTCTCATAACTCTCTCATCCATTCAAGAGATTGTGAGTTCAATCCCCACTTTAAGAATTTTATTTTGTCTTTTATTTTTCTCCTAACTCTCTCATCCATTCCAGAGGTTGTGGGTTCAATTCCCACTCACAACATCTATTTTTCCTTGCATTTTTTCTCATGAAATATTTATGAAATTTTCATTTGGTTAATTCATGCGTTCAATACCCCAATGACCTCACATTTTTTTTAAAAAAAATTAAATGAATTTCATTTTTTAAATATTGTCCGAGACTACAATTTCTAGTAGGCTGGAAATGTAGTCTCTTCCAATCCATTTTTGTCTAAATCTTTTGCCTTTTTAATTGTAGCTTTCATGTAATGATGTTTTGGGTTCAATCCTTAGTGATCTAACTTACTTTATATTCAATTTTCATTGCATTTTGTACCATTTTATTTTCCCGAACCCAACTTACGAAATGTTTGAAATTTATTCACTATTTCCAGCTACTTTTTATCATCATTCATACGTTATTCCCTAAGGCATTTCGTGGATCATTTGGTGTATCTTTAAGTGTAATCTTTTTATGATTATATTCAGCAACGATATACCATTACATTCAGAAACATTACACCACTTTTACTCTTCATGATTTACACTAACATTTGCACATAAAAATTCCAACATAAAAACGTATCATTTTTCACATACTTTCGGTTGACATAACTTAACATGTTTACTATTCCAAACACATAATCATGAATACATTATCATGAAAATCACACTTCATACTTAAACTACCATCAAACATACAAACAACATGATATCTAACATATTTCACATTGACATCAAAGGGATACTAGGGGCAAGGAGTTCGACAAGAACGAGAAGAACCCTAGTTTCAAGATTCGTTGAATTCATGGGAAACAAAATTCGCTTGGAGAAATGAGTACAATAGAGAAACCTTTACCAGATTTTAATGTTATTCAACCCATAACTTTCTTATCAAAAACCTTCTCCAGACTCATGTCCAAATCTCAAAACTCCAACGCAAACCCGACGGAACACTGCTTTACATTTTTATTGGCTTGTTCGTTTATATTTTTTTCGTGTGAATTCTTCAAGAGTGAAGAAATATTATTTTCAGTTCTTTTAAGTATAAAAAACTTGAGAATGAGGGTGAGATATGTGACAATAAGAGGATAAGGATTAGGAGAGTTAGAAGGAGACTTAGTTAAACTAGGACTCCTCATTGTTATTACTATTGTTATTATTATTATTATTATTATTATTATTATTATTATTATTTTATTAAAAATATGATTTTTAATTTACATATATAAAAGAAAATTAGATATTAATTAATTCACTAAATAAAATTAAATTATTTAATTCATTGCTTCCACCAAGGCTCAAATACGGGTGGAGCAAGATTTTTCTTAAAGTGTCAATTTCGGCCACCTTTACCCAAATTTCCTCATAACCATATTAATTAATTAACTAATTGATTTATTAGGGTAATTACAAAACTACCTTTAGCCTATAAAAGACTATTTCACCTCTAGACCCTCCAAACTTACGATTACCCCTTTTAAGTTCGGTTCAGACTCGTCCGCGAAAATCTCCCTAATCGGGTGCCCTACATTGCTGTAACCAACCTTTACAATCTCAAATAATTTACCAAGTTAGTTATATTTGTTGTTTCATAGGTTTAGAGGTTTGGTCTCACGCACATCAATCCATTTGAACCTGGTCTAATCGTAGGCATTCTAGATACATTAAGCATTACAAGGCATAGTCATTTTAGGGTTGTTACAATTCTCATCATATGGAATAACTATTAGCATTTGAGGAGTTATTGGAGTTTAGGTGGGGGTGTAGGACGATATCTTTACATTGCACAATAGACTTTGAAGTTGTTATGTGGAGTTCCTGGGTGTTGTCTAAGACCATTATTTAAAAATCCTTTATGTGATCTATGAGTATTAATGAACTAATTAACTAATGAATTATGTTTTTGAGTGTGTAAAAGAAAAAAGTACCTATCTACAGTAGTTAAGTGTTGTCTAGCTAAGGTATGAAACTGTCATAGTAATGGTCATTTCGTATCTTACCCTCGATGAGTCTTAACAATGAATCCAATTAAGGAAGATGTTGATTATGTGGACATGATCCGAATGAAGGAAGTCATAAGTATTACTTAGGTAGTCTCGAAGAGGTTAATCATCGACCTTATCTTTTTGACTTTAAGTAAGTGTTTTGATAGCCTTTGATTATAAAATGTCATAGTGTCTATATGTTGATATGTTGGATGTCTTGAAATTTGTATGTGACTCATTATAAGTAATACTAAGGGTCGATGAGGCACATCAAGAGAGGGTGCATGGGTGGTCTCTCTGTGTCTGACTTAAGTGAATCTTAGGATGACTTTAATTAAGGAAATTACTTGCTAGAAGTATCTTATGTGTTTCTAAATGATATTATTATGATAGAATATGATATTTAAATGAAAAGATGCATATTTCCAATAAAGTCCATTTTATTGATTTTTATGCATAATGACATACTTAATACATGTGGTTGTACTAACTCCATTCTTTTATTTATCTATATAGTTCTTGGTAGGTGAGGGACTTTGAGAAGTGAAAACATGGACTTAGAAAATCGTTCAAGAGAAGTTAAAGTATGTCATCACTTGACATGAGGGCATATATGTGTCTTTTATGTTTAAATTCATCGGTTTTTAATAGGCTAAGAATTTCTATATTCTTATTTTGATGTATGGTTCCTTGTCCCAAGTATTTTTGTGTCTAAAGATGATGAGATTGAGACTTAGTTTTTTCATTACTTTTATATGATAAATATTTCATAGACTATATTATGTTTTGTCAAAAATTTTATGTCGGCACTACTTTTAAATATGTATATGCAATAAATATATGAAATGGCTTGTCTTGGACCTCCTAGAGGTCGAAGATGATGTTTACAATCTAAGATTATACACTAACTTCTAGGGTATGGTTTTAGGATTTCACAAGATTGGTATCAGAGCATATGATGGTGAAAGTAGTATTAGGAATCAAGAAGTCTCATCAAGTCATGCCTAGTAGAGTCTTGACCATCGGTGTAAGTCGCGACACATCTATGGGCGATAGTCTATAGGACAATAGAATTTCCCTTCATTTCTACTCTTATGTCGTGCAGTAGAGTAATATTTATAATTGTCCTTCTTATGAGTTTCCTTGTCTTTTCTAGGAGATGAATACTATAAGGATGTTCGCAAGATGGTTTGAAGAGGAGAGGGTGAATGAGAAGGTTCGTTCTCAAGTTCAGCATGTTCCTCAAGGTAGGGAAGGAGTTTAAGGTGCTCAAGATGCACAAGTGCCTCCAGAAGATGATCCTATTCCTAATGTGGAACGAGGTATTTATGTGCCAGAGATGTATAATAGGAAAATTAGAGGCTTCAATTTCTATTGCCCGAGTCTTAACTATGAAATCTAATTTGAATATGATTTGTAAGGTTGTTAAGAGCTCTATTACATCTAAGTTGAGAGATTTTGTGAGGATGAATCTTCCTGTGTTTCTTGGCCCTAAGTTAATGAGGATCCCAAAGAGTTTCTTGATGGAGTGTACAAATGTTTAAGTACTATGGGGATTACATCTATGGAGAAGGTTGAATTGGCATCGTACTAATTGGGTGATGTCTCTAAAATTTTGTACACTCAATGGAACGATATTAGGCCGGAAAGATCGGGTCCTATTGGATGAGAAGAATTTAAGGAAGCTTTTCTTGATATGTATGTTCCCGACAGAGGAGAGAAATTAAGGGGAAGGATTTTATCAATCTCAAGCATGGCAATATGAGTGTTGAGGACTACTCTTTGAAATTCTCTACTTTGTCTAGGTGATCCCCTTCTCTTTTGTCTAATCCAAGAGATGAAATAGTCTTTTTGTGATGGGGGTAGCCTAAATAGTGTTTGAATAATGTCGTACCACCATGTTTCATGATGATATGACCCTATCTAACTCAAGGTGTATGCATAATCAATTAAAGAGTCTAAAATTAAGAGGATGGCTAGAAGTTTTAAAAGGAGTGGTTCTAGTTATCAAGATCAAACTATGTTCAAGAAGAAGGTTAAATCTCAAGGAGAATGTAGGAGTTCTAAATTCAAGGTTGAGAAAGGAGGTGGTTCCAAGGATGGAAATCCTACTTGTGCAAACTGTAGAAAGAAATGTTCTGGTGAGTGTCTATTGGGTACCAGGAGTTGCTTTGGTTGTTGTAAATATTGGGACAAAGTGAGAGATTGTCCTATGGTATATACTAGAGGTAGAGAGGGTAAGCAAGTTGCTTCTAGTGTTCAAAAAAATGATGTGTAACGACCTGTTTAGTCGTTTTGAGCAGCAGATTTTGTTTCTGGAAAAAACAGGCTGAGACGACGGAACCCACGATGGACCGTCATGAGCACAATGGACCGTCGAGGGGCCTCGTTTCAAAACACTTAGAAATTCTGAAATTGGGTACTGAAAATCGACTCTCTGAACTTCGTAACGGAATGGCAGGATAGACCGTCACGGGCGTGACGGACCGTCACAGACTCTTTGGTGGAAATTGAGTGTTTGAACCTTGCGATGACCTGCAGGACGGACCGTCGCAAGCACGATGGGCCGTCACAGGTTGTGTAATCCCAATCGGAGTCGGATTTCTGGTTAAGTTTTAAAGAGGCGTTTTGGACTATTTGTTGCTATAATTATATATTTCGTGGGTTTATATTAATAACTCAATTACTTGGGTGTTAAAAGAGGTAACCTTAAGTTTATTGGTGGGTTATTATTGCCATCTTTTATTCCTAATTATATACTAATTAGGGTAAAAGAAAGAGGGTTTGAATAAAGAAAATAGAAAGAACAAGAGAAAAAGAGAGAAAGTTGAACGAGGAAGAGGGAAAACGAAGAACAAAGCTTGGGGAAATTGCTTGCTTGCTTACTAATCTTCGGTGGAGGTAGGTTATGGTTTCTCTTACAATATTCGTAGTAAACTCTTAATAGCGAAAGATATGTATTTAAAATATTGTAAACCCTACTATGTGCTTAATTGTATGCTTGCATTAACGTAATTATATATTTGTGATTATATAAGCATGATGAAGTTATTGAATCCCAAATCTTGAAAAATCCTAATCTCTTTGTTAATAATGAGGCCTTGGTAAAAAAGAAGGCGTGATGAACTAAAATAATGGGATTGATGATGCCTTGGTAAGAAAGAAGGCTTGATGAATTGGTAGAAGGAGAATTATTGGATCCGGTGTGACGAACCGACATGTAGAATTAGGGGATTGGGTGTCACGAACCGACACGTAGAATTAGGGGATCGGGTGTCACGAACCGACACGTAGAATTAGGGGATCGGGTGTCACGAACCGACACGTAGAATTAGGGGATCGGGTGTCACGAACCGACATGTAGTATAAGGGGATCGGGTGTCACGAACCGACACGTAGCTTTAGGGGATCGGGTGTCACGAACCGACACGTAGAATTAGGGGATCGGGTGTTACGAACCGACACGTACAATTAGGGGATCAGGTGTCACGAACCGACACGTAGAATTAGGGGATCGGGTGTCACGAACCGACATGTAGTATTAGGGGATCGGGTGTCACGAACCAACACGTAGATTTAGGGGATCGGGTGTCACGAACCGACACGTAGATTTAGGGGATCGGAGTGTCACGTACTGACACAAGTGGATTAATGAATATTGAGGGAGCGGAGTGTCACGTACCGACACAAGAGAAATAAAGATAATGAATCTTGAAAAATGTTAATATACTCAATCTAATGAACATGATTCCCAAATGAGTATGGTATGGAGGCTTGAGTCCTCATGTGTGAACTTGACGGTAATTTTTAATGATTTAGTACTTGTTGTTTCTACATTTTGAGTATCATAGTTGATTTTATGATATTACTTGGTATATATTGATTTCCATTTTGAGTTGGCCGATGATATCTACTCAGTACCCGTGTTTTGTACTGACCCCTACTTTTATGTTTTCTTCTTGTTTAATTGTGGAGTGCAGCAAACATGCCGTCATCTTCGACTCAACAGTAACTCTAGCCAGTCTTCACTATATCGGATCTTCAGGGTTAGCTAATACTTCTAGCTTGGACTGGATCTTCTTCCTCATGTTAGAATACTCTTAGTTTAGTAATTTGATCAAAGATGTTCTTGTGATGATGACTTCCAGATTTTGGGGTTAATAATAGTTATTGATTTTATTAATGAGTTTAAGTCTTCCGCATTACTTTGTTGATATTATATTGAAATGTTAAGGTTTAGATTTGGTTGGTTCGCTCACACAGGAGGGTAAGTGTTGGTGCCAGTCACGGCCCGGATTTGGGTCTTGACATGATGCTTCAACAAATGAGCATTTCTATGCACTCCGTTCTAGAGTGGAGAATTAGGATGAGAAACAGAGTGTTGACGATGTTGGCATGTTCTCTTTCTTTTGTTAAGATACGAGTTCCTTCTAAGTGGGGGAGTATGGTTTGTACATGGGATAGAAGTTCTTTAATTTATTTCTTGTGCATGATGTTTTCATTGTGTGTTTTATGAAGCCATGATTATGTTGTAAAATTCGTTTATATTATGTTACTTTGCATATCAACATGTTTATATAATGAATTATCGAAAAGTAGAACTTTTGAACAATTGCTTTAAAATGGGTTAAAATTTATTGTTGCTTTAAGACTGCATGCTGCCATATTTTGAGAAAATAACTAATTGATTTGTTTGCTTAAAAATATTGTAATGCGGTGAGAAATAATGTACATGAGTAGGGTATTGAGTAGAAAATGAGTTTTTACTATTTGGAATGAAGAATGTAAGTTTTGTATCATAATTAGTTATAAAATCGTTTTCTAGTTTCTTTTTGTGTGGTGAATCTCTTGAATATTTGAAACTGATGTTTTCTTGCAATAATGTGTTGTATGGAATGGTTATTATATGCTAGTTGAGTCTCTAATCTTGGAAGTGTTCGAACAGGGGGATGTGTCATTCGAGGAGGAATGTTGTGCAAGTGGTGGACATTTTAAGACCATGAAGATAACCTAGGTTATCTAGAGCTTAACATGTTGTTATTGATGTTCTAAGGTCCTTAATATATCTTATATATGGTATAGAGGAAGTAGCTAAAGTATTGGGGGTGTTGGAAGTCAATGTCAAGGGACAACTTAGACGTTCGACGACTAAGTAACCTAAATGTCACTTATCTGGTTCAATGAGTTTATGTGTGTTTCTTGATGTCTTAAGGTTCTTAATTGAGTTAAGTATGAATAGGAAGTGTTTAGAGTTTTGTTAATTTTGGAGTTCAAATGACCAAGAACGTCCAACGCATTTCAAAGATTTGCCTTTGGTTAACCTTGTACATCGAGGCATATTTCGTTGAGTTTTACGTGTTCGTTTTGGATAAAATTCATGTGAGAGGTGTTAAACTTATAGATGGTTGTATTTCGGTTGTAAATGTCCATGAAATTATCCCCAAGGACCACCGAAGGGTCCTTGAAGAAGGACCCAAAATCACTGCGCCGGCTATCCCAGGCAGACCCTTGCGGTGGAGCAGTTAACGTCAAGTCGTGGCTGTGACGCCCCGTCAAAGAGTCCCTCGTGAGGGACATAGAAAAGGATGAATAGAGTAAGTTTTTCAGGCAACTGTTACCACCGACGGAGGCCTATGGCGGACCGTCTAGGTGGTAATGCCTCGTTAAGGGCCAGTCCTCACGCAACCTGTTCTCGTGCGCAGGTCGGCTACCAAGTCAAATGGTGAATTGAAAATTCACACAACTTCTAAAATAAGTCATGGATTTTTATTTAAGTTTTATTTATGTACTTTACTTTGGTATATAAAGGGTAATTCCATGGAATCATTCATTAAGATCATAAACCCAAAACTCTTAGAAAATATCCCGAAACATTCTACTGAAGACCCAATTGAAGAGGCAGATTGGTGAAGGGCTTTTGTGTTGAAATTCTTGACAAAATTAAAGGATTATAATCCTTGAGGTATGGCTTTTGATACTTGAAACTTGTTTCATCAAGGTGCCCACTCTATAGATGTTTTTAAAAGTTTTCTAAAGTGATTTGTCCAATTTCATCATTCTACCGTGGATTATTGATAAAATGATTTATAAACATTGAATTATGATCTAATTGATATTGTGTTGTTAATTTTAACAAATATTACCTATGAACCCATGTGAATTAATGAACCCTAGTTTTGACTACTTATTGGGTTACTTGATATTAAGCTAATATTGTTGAATTGTTATGTAGTTTCTTATGGGCTTTCTAATGATATAACAATTGTATTCAATTTATAACTAATTGATATCATATTTTTAAACCTAGATGAAATTCATTTAGATTCATTGAGATTAATGGTTATTCCTTGAATTATTGTTCGTTGCCATGGGTAAGGGTCTTGTGATGTTGAATTGGTTGATTTGGCATTGAATTAAAGTATGGATGAGGGGATGAAGGTATGATGCCCCATTTTATTTAATTTGATATTACGTATACTTAGATTCTATTGTGATTGGTATGGTCCACTTATGGTGTTGTTGTTGTGTGTTTTACTTGCAATTTATGTGGCCTTGTCGGCGTTACATTATGCAAAATTATGACGATGGCCTTATTGGCAACTAATTGAAATTATGTGGCTATTTGTGTAGTTTGATTATTTTAAGCAAGACATAATCTATCTATATGTGATATTATATAGTCATATATGTATTCTTCTACTTATATGTCCCTAAGTGATCTTGTTAGATTTTGACTTGACATTATGAGTATAGTGTTAGGTTATGTCTTGGTTATTCCTAATTGACTTATGAGTCTATGTGGAGTATATTAATGTTGTTATTATTATATATAGAATGAGTTGAAGATGTTAGGTTGTTTTAGAGGTGTTTCTAAAATAATTTGTATTGTGTGTTAAAAGTGATGTCTCTGATTGTCTTTGTTGACTTGTATCTATTTCTATATATGTATATGATTATGAATATGTGATGTCTTGATCTAGGGTGTTATAAATCTTAGTCTTGAATTTATGACTGACATGTGACATTAATTAATGTTATGATAGTCTTTTATGTGCAAACCTTGACCTAAAGTTAAGGTTTAGATTGATTGAAGTGTAAGTCGTAATAGTGTCCTTCGAAGTAAAGGAATTATGGACATAACGTTAGTTGGACGGAATGGCATCATAATAATTGTTAGGAAATTCATCATGTACTTCTTATCGCCATTTTGAGGTAGCCCTAGTAGACTTTCCTCGATAGGGTAAATGTGAATTGGCTATGAACTTGATATGAAACTCTTTTATGTGAACCTAATCAATGAATTACTCTATGAGAACGAAGGCTAGCACCGAGTTAGTATTGTAAGGGAAAGTAGTTCTATTTAGGTATGAGAGTATATTACAAAGTGTGCGCTTAATATTCGTTAACAATGTGCCTACATGGGATGTGTCTAAGTTCTACCATTGACAAGTAGAACAACCTCATCAGAGTGGGATAAAACTCTGGATTCAATGTCTACTTATCATAATCTAAGTTGATTAGTTCCTATTCTCATCATATGGAATACCCATTAGCATGTACGGAGTTTATGGAGTTTATGTTGTGGTATGGGATACTATCTAGACATTGCACAATATATTTTAAAGGTGTTGTGGAGTTACTAGGTCTTGTCTATGACCATTAATTGAATGAACTTTATATTGTGTATGAGTCTTAATTATCTAATGAACTAATGACTTATGTTATGAAGTATTTATAAGGAATAAGTACCTATCTAGAGTAGTTAATGGTTGTCTAGTTAGGTGTGAAGGGGGCATAGGAATGGTCACTTCGCATCTTACCTAGATGAGTCATAAGAATGACTTTAACTAAGAAAGATGTTTAATATGTCGACATGATAAGAACATAGGAAATTAAAATGAGTATTTAGGTAGTCTTAAAGATGTCAATCATCGACTTATCTTCTTGACCTACTTAAGTAAGTCTTTTGATAGACTTTGATGAGAAAATGTCATAGTGTCTATATGTTGATATGTTGGATGTCATTATGTATGTATGTGGCTCATTATAATTAATGCTAAGGTTTATTTAGGCACATCTGGAGAGGATCTATGGGTGGTCTCTCTTTGTGTGACTTAAGTGAATCTTAGGACTACTTTAAGTGAGGAAATTACATGCTAGAAGTATCTTATGTATTTCTAAATTAATTATTGATGTTATTATGTTTATAATATGATTTTTAAATGAAAATATGTATATTTCCAACAAATTCGGTTTCATGATTTATATACATAATGCCATACTTAGTACGGGTGGTTGTACGAACTCCATGCTTTTAGCAATCTATACAGTTATTGGTAGGTAAGGAGCTTGAGAAGTGAAAACTTGGGCTTAGAAGATCGCCCTAGAGAAATATGTCCTCACTTGACCCAAGGGTATAAAAGTATCTTTTGTGTTTAAATTCAAAGTTTTATAAAAGACTAAGTATTTTTCTGTATTTGTATTTTGAAGTATGGGTCGTATTCCATGTATTTTTGTGTGTTATGATGATGAGATTGAAAAATAGTATTTCCTATTACTTTTATATGAATGAAATTTTTAATACTATATAATGTTTTGTGAAAAGTTTTAGTTCCGCACTACTTTTAACTATGTATATGCAATGAATGATATGAAAGGGCTTGTCTTAGACATCCGAGAGGTCGACGATGCCGGTTGCGATCCAAGATAGTATCCTAACTTCTAGTGTATGGCTTTGGGATGTGACAATTTTCTTCTAAACCAATCTAACTTCATTTTAAAGATTTCGAGGTTTCTTTGTTTTTGGATGATCTCCTATCAGTTGTAAGTATCTTGTTCTTGATAATTCAAGGACTCTCTTGATAATTAAACCATTCACTTCTACAATTAACTGCCCAAAAAAATTGAACATTAATAAAAGGAAAAGAAAAAGGTTGAAAACATCTAAAGAAGTAACTACATTAGAAGTTTATAAGATGGAACTGCCAACAGGAAAATTTGATACATGAAGTAAACTAGAATACAGGTACTGCGTCATCATTTAGTAACTGGGAGTCTCTTGAGCTCTTTGTGTTTGCAATAAATGTAGTAACCTATAAATCATGTACTGATCAATGTTCTATATTTATTTGTATTGGTTTGCTTATTGTGAATACTCTTCAAATATGCACTTTCCGATTTATTTTACTGACTTATTGTTTTACTTTGGATGTACATGAAAATGTCGGTAAGTGAATGTGAATTTTAGCCAAAAGTAAAATCTACTGTAGTGAACGATGAAGAGTTTTTGTACTATTATCATATACATTTAAATGGCTCATTTGATTTTTTAGAAATATCGATATTAGAGATCTTTAAGCAATAACTTTCCATGTACTGGTTGTACAAGGGATTTTTCTCGAAGTTTATTTCAAATATAAAGCATCAATTTAGTTTTGTAATTATACATGTTCTAACTAATGGAATTCAAAAGTGTTGTTGTAGGACGAATATAAAAGTTACATTTTATAAGATTTGCTCTAGATGAGATAGAAAGTTACACTTTGTAAGTGTTTCCCTAGAAAAGGTACAAAGTTACAATTTGTATGTGTTGCTCTAGATGAGATAGAAAGTTATATTTTATATGTGTTGCTTTAGATGAAATATGAGGTAACATGTTAAAAGTGTTTATGTAGAAGATATATAAAGTTACACTTTATAAGTGTTGCTCTAGATGACCTAAAGGGAACACTTTATAAGTGTTGCTCTAGATGACTTGAAGGCAACACTTTATAAGTTTTTCTCTAGATTGCCTATAAAAGGCAATACTTTGGAAGTGTTACCTGTACACTATAAAGACAACAATTTTAAGCACAGTATAATGTAAAATAGATGTCGCTAATGCATTGAAACAAGAAGTGACCTTATAACTCTATGGCTATGATTTATAAGTGTTTCCAAAGATGGCAACATTTAAGGAGTGTTGCCTAATTTGAAAGGTTAAGCTTCTTTAGGCGATCTCTTAAAAGTGCTTCTGAAAGTCCAAAATTATAGTCTTTTATCATAGGCCACCCTTTTTCTCTTGTTTAGGTTACACTTTAGTGATACTGGCGTAAGCCTAAAATGATGCAGTGTGGCTTTTCATTGTCATATCATATCTAGTGCGGGTATTGAGGGTGATCAGAAAAAGACAGAGGGAACTAAGAATTAGCCTAGACCTTTAATTCCCATTGAAATTGAATGTTCCTTGGGTATAGAAGGGCATCATAGGATATTTGTTGAAGGGTTCGCATCCATCGCGTCTACATTAAATACTTTTACCCAAAAAGAAATCTATGTTTTAATGGACAGAATCTTGTGCGAAAGGCTTCAAAAAGATGGAAGATAACCTTACCTAATCGATGGTGTTGACCATACAAGAGGGTACCAAAGGATTTGTTGTGTATTGTGACATTGCTCGAGTGCAACATGGTAAGGTGGTAGCATATTCTTCAAGACAACTCAAGGTGTATGAGAAGAACTATCCAACTCATGATCTTGAACTAGCAACCAATGTTTTCTTTGAAAATATGTAGATATTTTTTATATGTAGTGCATGTATATATTCCAGATCATAAGAGTTAACAATATGTGCTCACTCAAACAAAATATAAATCTTTGACAAAAAAGATGGTAAGAGATGTTGAAATATTATTTATGAGATTCCGTTACCACCTAAAGAAAGAAAATGTGGTTGCGGATGCTTTGAGTCAAATATCTATGGTTAGTCTAGCCCATGTTCCACATGGAAAGAAAAACCTAGTAAAAGATGTGCATAGATTGGCCCGGTTGGTTGTTCGACTTAAAGATTCTCTAAAAGGGGGTTTCATGGTTCATAATAATTTCGAATTATATTTAGTGGTTGAAGTGAAATCAAAGAGACACCTTTATCTCCTATTTATGGAGTTGAAAGAATCGTTTCCTAGCAAATATAATGAGTCATTCTCCTAAGAGGGATGGGTTACTCAACAATAGAGGTAGGTTGTGTATGCCGGATGTAGACTACTTAAGAGGACAAATTTTGGAAGTAATCCCTTTATTTAGGTAACACAAAAATGTATAGTATTCTTCAAGAGATCTATTGGTTTAATGGTTTGAAGGGTATATAGTGTAATTTGTGGCTAAATGTCATAATATTCAACAAGTCAAGGCCGAACATCAAAAGCTAGGAGGGTTGACCCAATATATTTCTATTCCTAATTTGAAATAGAAATATGTTAATATGGATTTTATTGTGGGTTTTCCTCATACGGGAATGAAATATGATTCTTTTTTGGTTAGTGTTGATATATTGACAAAATCAGCCTATTTTACTCTCGTAAAAGCTAGTTATTCGGGGGAAGAATATGCTAAGTTGTATCTCAAGGAGATTGTGAGAATGAATGGAGTTCCTTTGTCTATCATTTCATATAGGGGTACTCAACTTACTTTCATTTCAGGAAAGCATTCCAAAGTAGATCGGTACCAAGGTGAAACTTAGTACCGCAATTCATTCAAAGACGGATTGTATGGAAGAATAAACCATCAAAAACTTATTGTATACATTGAGCGCATGTGTCATTCACTTCATGGTTTATTGGGATGTTCATCTACATAGATGAAATTTTCCTACAATTATAGATATCATTATAGTATCGCCTTGACACCTTTTCAGGCTCTTTATAGAAGGAGATGTAGATCTCATATTGGGTGGTTTGAAGTAGGTGGGTTTTCTATAGTCTGTCCCATAGTAATTTATGAGGATGTGGAGTTTACTAATAAGGGATAGATTAAAGACGGTTCGAAGTCTGCAAAAACCTTATGACAACAACAAAAAGAGGGACCTTTAGTTTATGGTACGTGATAAAGTCTATTTGAAGATATCAACCATAAAAGGGGCGATGAAATTTTTTAAAAAGGGGAAACTTATTCCACGGTATATGGGGCTATATGAGGTTGTGAAACGTATCGGAAGTATTTCTTATGAGTTGTAATGACCTATTGAGTTGGCTCCAGGGCACTCAGCGATCAATGTGTTAATGCTCAAAAAGTTCATA